>NC_143052.1:191541250-192174375 GCF_052426305.1 Pelodiscus sinensis
AGTTAACTATGTGGCCAGCAGGCATCTGGAAAATGGATAAAAAAAGACAGCCAGAGAGCTGAAGTCAAAGCAGAATTACCTAATTATATAGCGCAGTATGGTACCACTATGCAAAATGGGTATTGTCCACTCCTTTGTCATCATTCTCCTCTCTCCTTCATCAGAGGAAGAGGTCGTTTATATATTGGGAGCAAGATTCTTATCCTTCATATTTTTCTGAGGGGACCTTGTACCAATGGAATGCCCTGATTAAGAATATAGCCAATTGTTTTAAAATCCAGCTTGTAGAAGAAAAAGGTGGCAGATTCTTAGCTTTTTTCTTTCCTAGTCTTCCACTCCATTTTTCAGAAGGCAGAGAAGAAAATATTGCATCTTGAAAAAGTTAATACAGGTCAGAATTTGCTCTTAGTAATAACTGAGCTGCTGTGTTAGTTTTAGGCTATACTATCCTGCAGTTGGGTCTATAGGGCTATGAGTAGCAGACCACACCAAAGTGTTGTGCTGTAAATTATAAGATTCCTAGTTCTTATTACTGGAGTCCTATTTTAAAGAGAGTTATGTTAATATAAACTAAGAACCTTTTTGCTTGTGTCTGGAGCATTTACACAGGGAAGTTGCAGTTCAGCCCTTCGTGCAGGCTGCTGTTCTCATCCTTATAGTCCAAACTGCGGGAGAGTGTAGATGAGCCCTACATGAGGTAGTACAGGTGTAGTTGAAAGCATGACCTGGAGATAAAGTAATCAGAGATATCAGTGAGAAGTTGAGAGGGGAGCAAGTTGGCCTGTAAAACTGTAATTATTTTTCATGAGAAGAAAAGAAACCAGCTTGATTTTCTCAGTTTGCCTTTTTGGTGCTGTTGATAGAAAAAAATTCCTTATAAATTGAGCAAATTTGATCTAGAAATTAGAGACAATAAACATGGCATCCTTGCAGTGCTGTCCTACAGAGGAGAATATAAATATGTCCACACATGCCGATTACAACATGTGGTGCATCTCATCTACTGTACTAAATGCCCCAGTAATGATGTGTGTGCATAAGAATGGCCATACAGAATCACACCATAGGTCCATTCTAGCGTAGTACCTGTCTTCTGACAGTAGCCAATGCCAGGTCCCCTGGAGAGAATGAACAGAGCAGCTAATCATTAATTGATCCATTCCCTGCACATTCTGGCTACTAGCCATTGATGGACCTATCCTCCATTTATCTAGCTCTTTGAACCCTGGTATAATCTTGGCCTGCAAAACATTCTCTGGCAAGGAGTTGTACAGGTTAACTGTGCACTGTGTAAAGAATTACTTCCTTTTCATTGTGTTAATCTGCTGCCTATTAATTTCATGTGATGACTCTAGTTTTTGTGTCATGGGAAGTAGTAAATTCCTCTTTATTCACATTCGTCACACCAGGCATGATTTTATAGACCTCTGTTATATTTCCCTCCCCGCCCCCCCAGTTCTCTCTTTGCCAAGCTCCAGAGTCCTAGTCTTATTAATCTCTCCTCATAAGGCAGTCATTTCATATCCCAAATAATTTTTATTGCCATTTTCTGAATTTTTTACAATTCCAATAGATCTTTTTTTGAGATGAAATAACCACATCTGCACAGAGTTTTAAAGATGTGGGCATACCGTGGATTTATGTAGAGCTCACCCCACTCAATGCATACCTTTCCGTGGACCACCCCATGATGACAAAATGACTCTGCTTATCTCTAAATACCTTAAATACTAAATTATTCCTATTAGCCTACAGGAGCATAAAACTTAAATATGCAGCTATAACATAAGGGAGCATATGTATCCAGTAAGAAAGAAATATTAATCAAAATTAAAATCATTAAACAGAGTAAGCACTTTAACTTTATCATGTTAGTTTACCAAATTTCATTTTAAATAAATAAAGTAAAATATTAATTTATGTCCAAAACAAAAGGTTTCAACGTTGACTTTATTTATGGCAGGGGCGGAGAGCCTTTTTTGGGTTGGGGGCCACTGATCCACAGAAAAATCAGTGAGGAGCCACACAAAAGTAGGAGGCAAATCCCTCCCCTCCCCCCCAGCTGACACACCTCACTACCCCTGGTGCTCCAGCTTCATGGGGGCAGCGGATAGCCGAGAGGACCAAAATTCAGGGCTTCCCACAGATCCCAGAGTTATTAGATTTTGTGAGCTCCCCATAGCTCTGGGGTGGAGCCGGAATGAGAGGTTCATTGTGTGGAAAGGGACTGCCAGGGAGTGGGAGAGGGATGCAAGAGGTGGGTTGTAGGTAAGAAGTGGGATGCTGGAGCGGGCTAGGCAAGGGGATCGGGCCAGGAGTTTGGGTGCAACAGGGAGTGAGGGTGCAAGGTGTGGCTGGAAAGGAGGGTGCAGGAGCAAGGAAGGATGAAGTATCTGCCAGGAGGAAGGGTGCAGGAACAAGGGAAGATACAACAGCGGGTTACGGGAGCGGGGGTCTCAGGTGGGGTTGGTGCGTGAGGGGGATGGGGTACAGGGTCTGGACATGAGATGGGTGAAAAGGCTTTACGCTCCCCGCTGCCCTCAGGCACCACCTCTTAAGTATCGCCTCCGCTACTCCCATTGGCCATGATTCTAGCCAATGGGCACCATGGGGAATGCCTGTGTGCTGTTATTCTCCTAGCCAGAGACAGAAGGAATAGCAGTGCACAAGAGCTGCTTGGTGTCCTCCCCTCTGCCTCCCTCTCTCCTCCCCACCCCCCTCTCATACTGCTTCCCATGAGCTGGATCTAGCGGCAAGGCTTGGGACTTTAACTAGTGGTCTGTGGCCCACAGCTTGAGAACCACTGATGTAGAGGCAATATCGGTTATCTTATCTATCCTTTTTTGTAATGATTCCCAACATTGTTTTGTTTTTTTGATTGCCACTGCACATTGAGTGAATGTTTTGAGAGAACTACCCACAATGACTTAAAGATCTCTCTTGTGTGGTAACAGCTAATTTAGATTCCATCATTTTGTACATATAGTTGGAATTATATTTTCCAATATACAGTACTTTGCATTTATCAACATTGAATTTTGTCTGCCCTTTTGTTGCCCAGTCACCTGGTTTGTGAGATCCTTTTTGTGAGAGCTCTTTACAAGTCTGGTTTGGATTTAACTGCCTTCAGTAGTTTCATGTCATCTGAAAAATGTTGCTTCCTTGTTGATTAATCCTTTGTCCAGATCATTTATGAATGTTGAATAGTATGGGTTCCAGTACAGACCACTGGGGGAGACAATTAGTTACCTCTCTCCATTCTGAAAGCTGACTGTTTATTTACCCTTCCTTTGTTTCCTATCTTTTAATCTAGTGGTAGGCAAAACATGGCCCTTGGGTCATATGTGGTTTGCCAGGGTTAGCTCCTGGAGGTCTGCTAGCGCTTTATTTACCTGAGTATCTGGGCTGCCACTTCTGTTGGCCAGGAACAGCAGTCCATGGCCAACGGGAGCTGCAAGAAGCCATACTATGTGGATGTGCAGGTAAATAAAGTGCTGGTGGCCGTCCTGTGAGCCACTTATTGAACTTCTGTTTTAACCAATTACCAACCTATTAGAGGACCTTTCCTCTTATCCCATGAGCACTTACTTAGCTAAAGAGCTTTTGGTGAGGAATCTTGTCAAAGGCTTTCTGGAAATCTAAGTATACTATATCCACTGGATCCCCCTTGTCCGTATGCTTGTTCACCTCCTCAAAAGCATACTGATAGACTCTTCACTAAAAACATGTGGACTCTTCCTCAATAAATTATGTTAATCTAGGTATATGATGATTCTGGTTTTTACTACAGTCACAACCATTTTGCTCAGTACAGAAGTTAGACTTACTGGCCTGTAATTGCCAGGATCATCTCTAGAGCACTTTTAAAAATTGGTGTTACATTAGTTGTACCTCAGTCATTTTGGTATAGAAGCTGATTTAAAGGATTAGGTTACAGATCACAGTTAGTAATTCTGCAGTTTCACATTTGATTCCTTTCAAAACTCTTGGATGAATAGTATCTGGTCCGGGTGACTTAGTATTGTTTAGCTTATCAAATTGTTCCAAAATTTTCTCTGACACTGCAGTCTGGCACAGTTCCTCAGATTTGTCACATAAAAGAATGAATGATATTTGGGAATCTCCCTCACATTGTCATCCATGAAGACCAATGCAAATTTAGTTTCTTTGCAATGATCTTATCGTCCTTGAGTTCTCCTTTAGCATCTTGATTGTCCAGTGGTGAAACCAGGCAATCACTGTGGTCTTGAATGAATTCACACTGTAAGATAAGACAAAAACGCCATATTACCTATTGGTGAACACTTTTTGAAATGTCATCACTCTATATCTGACCTATCAGTCCTCATCCTCAAAGGAAACCTATACAATGCTTTCAAAAGACAAGCTGGAGAACTTAATTCATAACTTGGCTAGACACTAAAAATCATGGATTTCCCCCCGCTTTCACTACTGTCACTGCCCTTCCTCTCCCCCCCCCCCATGAATGATGTGAATGGTCCACTTTGCTTTGAATTGTCCCTTGAAATATGTGTTAACTTCATAATCTAAACAGCTTGTCCGATCTTGTATTGATCTGTGACAGTTAGGGGAACATCTTCACGAAGTCTAGTCTGTGGCAGCAAAGAGACTGGTCATTATATCTGCCGTGGACAAAGTGAAGCCTTTACGTTTTTCCCTGTAATATGAGTGAAGTGATTAATGGATAGTGACAGAGCTGCCAGCCACACTACCAGATTCCTGCTGTTGCCTCAAATTCTTATATGGACATTACCAACTGAAAAACCATGTTTACATATGTAAACTATTTTACCATCTAGGTTTATAAGTAAACCAGACTGTTGTTATAACTGAAAGAGATTAGAAGAAGGAAATAATTCCCTCTGTATTTCAATTTATTTTCTTTATTGGGCAGCACTTTGCATATAGTGATTTTTTTGATGGTGCATACTAGTGTTTTTGGCTCCTCAAAAGACTGTTAATTAGTTACTAGAAAATTTATCTGTCGTTGCTCAGGTCCTTAACTCAATTTTTGTTTTACTTCATTTAAATAATTTCTCTGAGCTAGGGCTGGTGTTGGAGAGTTCACTATGCAAGTTTCCTTAGGTGAGATATGCCTATCCATGGCCACAGCAGCTCCAGCAGGCATGAGGGGAGGAGGAGGATGCATGTTTCCTCCCAGCTGGGCAGGTCCTTGTTCATCTGCCCCCATGTTCCCCAGCCAGAATGAGAAATGCAACAAACTGCACTTTCCCCTCACTCATTTTTTTGGGACAGGGAGATCGTCAGTCCTAGATTAGGGAGTGCATACCCCAGCCCCATCTGTTGCTCCCAGGCAATGTAAAAGGCCCCGAGAGCTACTATCATTACCAACAGTGCAACGGGACTGAAGCAGCTTCCAGCTCTATGCCTTTGCTTGCATGTCTCTGTGACCAAGGGCAGGTGGGGGACCATCCCATCCATAGGATGGTTCAGGGCGGTCACCTAGAGCCCCATGCTTTGATGGACTCCAAGCTATGGATGGGATGCTCCCGCATACTCAAGTTAATCCATAGGGCCATGGTTAGGTTAGGGCTGGCAGCAGAGGTCGGGCCCTCCTTCACTATCTGCAGTGGCAGATAGTTGTGGAGCAGCAGAGCTACACAACAGCCTACTCTGCCTCACAACCCTGAGTGGATGGGGCTTGAGAGAATGGGTGCAGTGGGGGGAAGGAGAGAGGGGCAAGGTGGACCAGGGACTGGCTCTGGAGGAAGGATATGGACACACCCACGTGGTCTGCAGAGACTTATGTCCTGGCAGCCCCACACAGGCCAGAGTGTGGAACTGCTCCGGTCATATATAGCCCATGGACTGTCAGTTTGAGACTTGTGGATTAATTACTTTCACTTGTAAAAATTTAAACCTTATTTCTAATGGAATTTGTTTAGCTTTCCAAGCCTCCTATGATATCATTGAATATAATAAAGCATTTTTAAAATGTACCTACTCTGCTATTCTATATCAGAATTTATGGCATTGTATTATTTAAAATGTTGGTATACCTGCATGCATTATGGTTTTGTTTGTTTTTAAATGCAAGTATGTTTTAAATTCAATAATTGTACTTGTACATTAAATCAGAGGACAAGAAAAGGAGATGTGGGGGAGGAAAGACAATAAGGGGACGTATCGTCAACTAGCTAAAAAACCTATGAAAATATTCAGCCTATTAGTATTTTTTATTTAAACATAAGATTGTAAATATTAGATATTCATCAGAGTGGATAGGATTAGATTTAGGCAGTTTACTTGACTGAAGAGGAAATGTTGGTGTAGTGTAGTGATTATTTAGTTAAAGTGCTAGTTCTTTCTGTCTGTTTAAGGTGATTCCTGATATTGTCATGTTACAGAGGCGGATGCCCCAAACTTTCCGTGATCCAGCTACTGCTCCCCTGAGGAAACTCTCCGTTGATCTGATCAAAACATACAAACATATTAATGAGGTAAAGCCCACATAATTCATTGTTACATTTTTATTTAATATATGATATCTTACTAATAATGTCCATATGTAGTGTTATTAAAAATATTGATTCAAGTATTGCAAGTAAGTTTCTTATAACATGCAATGAGTTTAACCACATTTCTTTTACTTACACATTATACAGGCATTCTTTCTCAATTTATGAATAAACTTGATGAATTCTAAATTAAACAAAACCATATAATTCTGTTCACAATAAAAATAACATGCAAAGTACAAAAGGGTTTGTGCCCTTTTTAATTTATTTATTATGTAGGCCTCAACAGTGTGTTTAAAATCAGGGTTCATTTCCCTGCCTCCTGTAGAAATATTCATAATGTTACTTCTTTCGTGGGATGTCTCCTTGAAGGACCTGAAGTGGAAACTTTCTCTGCCTTAACTTAAAGAAGCTTTGTGGCTATTGGATATTTAGGCCTCAGTTTTCAGAAGTGACTCTTTTGGGTTTCTCAGTTTTCGCGTGTTTAACTTCAGACAAATTTAATGATCCTGAATTTGAACCTGCCTTCTGAAAATGAGGTCCCTTTTACAGTCTCCCAAATTACAAATCTGTAAATCAGTCTCCCAAATTACAAATCTGTAAATCAGCTGTTACTTTTGAAAGTGTAGGTCTTGTAAATGCACTAAAAATAACATTATAATTCCATATGTTTTTATCAACATACATATTTTAAACACTGAATAAAAATCAGATTCCCTCTTAGTTTCTTATATATTGTTACTTGATATCTGTGAGGCCATAATCCTACTGGGTCTCCAGTCTTCTGGAAAAGAAGGCCAGACCACAGTTGCATTGCTATTGTAAATAAATATAAACATGAAGGTTTTTATATGTATCATCAGGCAAACATATCCTCTTTGCCTTTTATATTATTGCTTTATCTTTTAGAAAATTTGTACTTTTATAGAACCTTCTTAAATGATCTAATCATTAGGGTTGCCAAATGGTTTCAACAAAAATACCAGACACATTACATCACAATCTACATTACATCTTATATAGAAAATACCAGACATTTATATTTTCTCAATATGTTTCCCAAACAGAAAGCTCAAATACTGGACTATCAGGTTCCAAACCGGACACCTGGCAACCCTGATAATTATCTGATTTATTTATCTAAAATGCAAAAGAAGGAACTGTTCTGAAGCATGGAAGTGGTGATGTCCTCTTAAATGTTTGTAGTAGCTGTAAAAGAAAAGGCCGGTGCAGCCATCCATGATTTTACTTTGGTGGTTCTTTGTCTTGCTACTCAGCAGTTTTGCCAGACTACAGTCCAAATCTAATCAAGGCCTCGTAGTTTAAAAGCATGTGTTGTTATTTAGTGCAGCGGTGGGCAATAAGTGGCCTGTGACCTGGATGCAGTTTGCCAGGTTTAGCTCCTGGCACGCGCCGCAAGACACTTTATTTACATGAGTGTCCATAGGTACGGCCGCTCGTAGCTCCCATTGACCATGATTCATCATTTCTGGCCAGTGGGAGATGTGAGCATCTGTACCTGCATATGCTAAGTATACAGCATGTCTGGCAGCCTGCAAGGGGCTAACTGTGGTGAGCTGCATATGGCCTTTGAGCCACTTCTTGCCCTCCCCCCATCTACGGTCCTATGCTTGAGCCTGGGAGTCCAGAATTGCTATACTTCTGAGTCATTGGGTAGACTTGACAAGATGTTTAATCCCTTTGCTTCATTGTTTTTTATCTTATTGTTTTGTATAGCACTTCGAAAAATGTAAAATGTTATCTGTCAAGTATTTCCGTATTTATTCATCATTTTGAATCTTGTGTTACCCAACTTCTCCCCGTGCTTAAGAATTTGATTTTTACTTCCTGCTGATTACACTTTAGACTTCAATTTACTATGTAAGGTAATTATTCAATAAAATGAATAATGTTTGAAGTTGAAATCCTACAAATGTAAAACTTCTACTTCCCTTTTGCAAACACATTAATAAAAAGTTTTATTACACATATTTAATTTCTTGAACTTTCCTATAAGTGTAATCTATGCAAAATGACTTTTCCCAGTCAGTGACAAGGTTCACCTGCTAGTCTACTATATTTCTAAATAGCACTTAAGATTATTATGTCTAAAATGTTAAGACTTATGCTGTTTTCTCAATATGATCAATTGTCTTGGTTTTTATGAGTGTCTTCCACACAGCAGCAGGGTAGAAGAAAGTAATTTTTCAAAAAAGGAAAATAGGTTTGTAAAGCCACAAAATTTCACTGCCAGGGGATGAATAATGCAGAGTCCAGTCTAGTGTTTAAACCTGCTTTTTAGTGATTAAAAAGACACCATAAGTTGAAATTTAAAGAATTATGTTCCTCATCTTCAGGTTTACTATGCAAAAAAGAAGAGGCGGCACCAACAAGGCCAAGGAGATGATTCCAGTCATAAAAAGGAACGGAAAGTTTACAATGATGGCTATGATGACGACAACTATGATTATATTGTAAAAAATGGGGAAAAGTGGATGGATCGTTATGAAATTGACTCTTTAATAGGCAAAGGATCCTTTGGGCAGGTAATGTATATCAGCTGAGAAATCATTAACTCATTAGAGTTGTAAAAGTCACCTGAATGTTTTAATATATAGTCTGTACCACTGTTTCATATAAAGATTTGTTTCCTTTTCAGAAGCACTTGGAATAAGATGTCTGTTCAAAATTTCTGTATTTGTCATTTATCTTCTATATAATGCATTAAATTTGATTTTTTTTTGAGCATGCGGATCCTGTAACTGCTTTTGCAAACTAATTAATACCCTTAATTTGACACTTAACTTGTATTTGCTGTCTATCAGAATTTTAGCACAAAATTTAATTTTGTGTGCTTTGAGAGATGACACATACAGACACGATGGAATATATAAGAAATGCGCAGTTAACTCTGGAAAAAGGCAGGGTCTCCCTTCCTCTTGTACTCTGAGCCTCTAGTATACACTACTATGCCTCCAGACTATAGTCAGCTCTCCTTCCCTTCTCCTGTCTGACTGAGGCAAAGGGTTTTATTAGGTGATATCAATGTATAAACGACTACACGATTAACAGATAAATCTGGGCTTATGAGTTAATCCTGTCGATTACATGCTCCTTTCCCCCCTCTTCCTGTGTATCCAAAAGCAGCAAGGAAGGAGGTGGTGGGAGCTGGTGCCCATGGGGAGCTGACTTTAGCTGGCTAGCCATGAGCAGCAGATCTGCCTGCCCCATTCCTCTCCCTTGCTACTGCTTCCAGTAGAGAGTCAGCAGCGTGGAGGGTGAGGGGGGCAGGTGGGAGCCGATGAGCAGGGAACCAGCTTTGTGGACATGCCTGCCCTTCCCCTTGCTGCCTCCTATAGAGGCAGTGGGGGAGGGGAGGCAAGAGCTGGTGCTGCCCTCCCTCTTCCCCCCCACTGCTGCCTCTATCATAGGCAGCAGCGGTGGAGAGGCTGCCATGAAGCAGCCTCTATCCGCGGGGAGCTTGGACCGCTGGTGGAGAGGGGCTGTTTCCACCCTGCACTGCTGCCTTTGTATCAGAGGGAGCAGTGTGGGGCGGCAGGTGATCTGTGTGGGAGGCCAGTTTTTAAACCGGCTGCCTTCTTGAATTGGCTCCTGCTTCCCATCCTGAGCTGCTGCCTCTAATAGAGATGCAGCAGCGCAAGGTGGCAGGGGACTCTCTGGGGGTGGGACTGGGAGTGCACTGGAAGCCAGCCCTGACTCCAGGGACTATTGAGTAGTCGTGTAATGGCTAAAATTTGATGCAGTTACATGACTATTGAATTACACGTTATCCAACATCCCTAGTTTTTATTAGGTTGGTGGGCGGGGGGCTTAATTGGCTCCAAATGCTCTAATTAACCTGCAGTGACTGCTGCTTAGTCCACAAGGAATAAGACTTAGATGGGCCTGGGACTTGTACATCTCCCATTGATTACTCTCCCGCTGCCTTCTGGCCCTGCTGTATAACAGAAGTCTGAATTCTGTTTTTGTCGCATGTTTGTTTTGAAAATTAATAATATATTACAATATCACTCATGGCTTCAGAGTAGAAACAAGAAAAGAAAATGATATAGAAAAGATTGAAATTCTTATTTTCAAGAAAAATATTTTCAATGAGAGTCAAATGTACTTAGTAAAAGTTAAAAATAAACTAGATTACTATCTGTTTTAAATATAATTAATTTAAAAGATTCCTTCATTTTGAAAGTCTGTTTAATAAATTTAACGAGATATGCATTTACTTGAATGTTGGATTTATCATGTCTCTGTTTTTTCTTTTAGGTTGTAAAGGCCTATGATCGCGTGGAACAAGAGTGGATTGCTATTAAAATTATAAAGAATAAGAAGGCTTTCCTAAATCAAGCCCAGATTGAAGTACGGCTTTTGGAGCTTATGAACAAACATGACACTGAAATGAAATACTATATAGGTATTAAAATAATTCTTACTTTTTATTCACTTGCAAATATTTGAGAATTGACTAGAGAATCTGAGACCCTGCTACTATTTTTACAGTGCTCATAATTTTAGAAATTGTCAATTTTTTCATTTTCTCATTGATAGATATTTACAGGAGACTGTCTTACTTAAAGAGGACAGTTGACTTTCGCCTAGAGAGCCTGATCCTGAAGAAATTTTTTGAGACCGTATGACATTAGCAGTCTTGTATTTTAAACCATGAGTTCTAATGCTGAAGAGAGTCTGTTTTGCTCGTGAGGAAGTGGCAGTCTTCAGTCCCTTACTGCCTCTTCAAAATATGGAAAAGGTGCTGGCAAAGCAATTTTGATGTATACAAGTGGGTATACATTCCAGATAAAATAAAAGTCCAATGTAATCTTGATACCAGGGAAGAGCATATTCTTGGCATTTGCCAACTTCTCATAGCAACATGATAAAAGGAGGCGGAAGCTCTTGTTCTTTTCCAGGCTGGATCCAGACATTATACATCTCTTAAACATGGCATGCTAAGAAGACAAATCAGAAAGTAAGCTTTGTTGTGCACTCTGTTTAACTGGGATAGTTGAAACTCTGCTGTGGGCCAACATTTTCCCAAGAGAGAAAAGCGTTCTTTACTAGTGGCTACTTGGCTTTACCCTTTCCCCCTCCTGTTTCTCTGAGACAGGGGTGACAGGGACAGGCAGAAAACTGTCTGTTTCCATGTTCTCTCTCTCCAATATAGTCTGTTGGTGGGAGATGCTAGGAGTTGCCAAGTTAACCCCCTTCACAAGTTGTGAGGAAAAGAAATACTTTCAATGTAAGTAAAAAATCTGATTCTGAGGATGTTAACCGAGTATTGATGGCCCTTGTAATTTCTGTCAGGGTGGCAATACTTTAGAAAAGACTGTCATCTATCCTACTTTTATCTGACACATACAGGCAACAGGTCCTCCAAGAAACAGACCCTTTAAGTCCAGCTAGAAGTCTGGTGTGTGTTTTCCAATTCAATTGGATCTTGAAGAGTTGATAAGAATCCTGGAAGAAATCTGATGCTAATCCTATCTTACCAGAAGCCCAGCATAATTGTTATGGGCTCCCTAGATTATTAAGATTTTTAGGGGACTTCATTCTGTATAGATCCTGAAGTTATATCATCAGTAAGGCAGTCTTCCTTTGCGGAAGAGACACTATCCTTGTAGGTCTCCCCTACCACATCTGAGATTCCAGTTTCCTTAAATCACAGAAGTGATTAAGTCCTTTATTGCCAGTTATACTATGAGCTTATGTGCAAAAGCAAAGGAGGTCCCTTCTGAAGCTATCCCAAACTGTGTTTTAAGGTACTCATTAAGTATATGTATGCATTGTCTTTTACTGTTTTTGCCAGACAAGATGGTCATTACAAACATCTCTCTTTAGCCTGGTGAGACCACATAGACAACCATCTAGTGCAGAAACCTGGATAACCTGAGAGGCCATATGCATGTCAACCTTCTGGAATTCTAGGCTGCCAAGAAACTTGCAAGGTTTTTCTGCAAGTTGTCCAGTCCCACCATGTCCATATAGTGTCAGAGACTATGACAACCATCTTTTATATCAGTACACAATGTGTAGAAGTAGTCACCCTCTGGATTTTTACTATTCAGTAGTATACAGCATTTTTGCTTAATGGCGGGGAGACCTGCTGGGATCTGTTAGTTTCCTAGTTAAACAAGATATGCAACATATACTGCTTAAGAGGGGCTCTAGTACTGCACTGGCAGGGGGATATTTTCCTCCCCAGTCAGACTGTCTGAGCTGTGCATTTCTTCTCTTACCACTCCTTCCTTAAATCTTAAGGAATATATATCGGGATAGGGTAGAAGTTGTTCTCCTCTCCAGTTGGCTTAAACAATTTTGGTTCTAAACTTCCTACAATTACTATTGCATCCTCCATTCAGCATTCAGTCTTTTTCTAATTTCTTGACACAAGAGAAAGGCATCAACAGAACATTCCTGCTCTGATTGTATAATTTCAGAGCAGGAATGTTCTGTTGACACCCTTCTCTTGTGGGACTTATTTTTGTACTTTTGGCCCTCAGGCTCTTTTTGAACTATTAACTATGTGTTCTATGCCTATCAAAGAAAGTTGCATTTCTTTGGTCATAACCTCTGCCAGAAGAGTGGTTGAGTTGGGAGCCTTAATTGTGCCTCTCCCATGAACCGTATTCACTAACAAAGTCTTTTTATGATTATATCTGAACTTCACCTCAAAGGAATTTTTGCTTTGCCCAGTGGGGCTCGTGCTAGGAAGTGGGGTCAGGGAATGGGGGCTTGCCCCACTTTGCCCACCTGGCTTTCCATTTGGGGAGCACAGTCAGTGTGTGGAGGAGTCTATTTGCTTGATTCCTGTGTATTTAATGTGACTTTCTACGTTGAATATGCATCCTTTTTCATATTTGAGGTTTTATTCTTTGGAAATGTCACAAAGATGTCAACATGGGCACAGAAAAAGTAACGTATTTCTTAGTATTGTAGTTATGTTGGTCCCAGAATATTAGGGAGACAAGGTGGGTGAAGTAACATCTCTTATTTAACCAACTTCTGTTGGTGAAAGAGAGAGACTTTTGAGCTACACAGAGCTCTTCTTGTGGTCTGTTTCGCATAGAATCTTGTCTCTCTTACTAATAGAAGTTGGCCTAATAAAATACATGATTTCATCCACCTTGTTTTTCTAATTTATTTCCTTGTATTTAGGGATGTGAAAGGTGACTAGCTAATTGGTTAACTGGTAAGCATTACCGGAACCATTTAGAGTGATGCTTACTAGTTAACTAGTTATCCACAAAAATATTCAGAATCTGGCCTTTTTGTCAATGAAAATTCTCAAGTTATTGGCTGGGTATGTTTTGAAAAGTAGTGTTAATATAAAATTGGGTTTTGTTTCAAGTCAACTGGCATGTCTGAGGTATTGTTTAGCTAAGGCTGTTAGCCAAAACGTAAGTTGTGTTTGCTAGCCTGCCTGATGAAAGGAGGTGGAATTAACTATTTATTTCATACAGATTAAACCAGCATGCAGAAAGGTATTTCCAGGCTAAAAAAAATAAAAAATAAATAGCTATATAAGGATCTTTATAATAAAACAGTTGAGTAAACATTAAAACTCACCCGCTGTCAGCACAAAAATCAGACTTAAATCTTTGCTATTCTTTGTGGGGTTTGATGCACTTTCCCTGAGATGTGATGGTTGTGTCACTTACATTTTATAATAAAAACTAATTGATAATCAGCCACCACATGAGAGGCAGTCTGTTTAAAGTCTCACTCCCCCCACCCCACCGGTGTCCTGTTTGGAGCAGCCCCTATCTGTGGCAGGCACCCTGTGGGGCTGGAGCAGCCCCCTGAAAGAAGTCTAGGTAGGAAAGGATCCTTAGCTAACAATATCCTATGCTTAACAGACACAAAATTCATACCCAAAAGTGGTTTCTGAGTTCCATTTAACTCAGATTTTCTTTTTTATCTGCCAGGTTTTTTTTCTTCTTAAATTACATATAAATAAAGAAGAGAAAACACCTTCACTAAATATCTGTGGGGAGCACTCTTGTTCTCTGTATACAGAATAAAGTATTTTAGAACTAGACTTTGCATAGCATGCGGTGAGAGGGCAAGTTGTTTCAACATGAAATCTCTCTTAATTGGATTTCATCATATATTAAATTGTATTACCAATTGGCTGTTATGGCCCCATAGTCAAGAGTCCTTGCCCATTTTGCAAGAGTACATGCCACTTCAGTAGCTTCTCTGGAAAAAAAAAATTAGTGCTGCTATGTGTTCTTCCATTCTCTTGGTTACCCAGTACTATGCTATTATAGGGGCATCTAGAGCTGATGTAAAATGTGGAAGGACTGTCATAAATGTTGTTTAATTAAACTGCTAGTGCCCACCTCCAGCAGGGATTTCTGCTTGGAAGTCGCCGTTAGTGGTCAAGCACACAGAGGAAAAAAAGGTGTTTGGTACAGAAACTGTGGGGTTTTTTAAATGTGCTGTTATATTTCCATATCCTGTCCTCTTCTTTCTCCAACCCTAATCTTTGCTCCTACAGAGTCTATTAATATGAAAATTCCAGGACTAAGAAACTGAAGGGTGATTTGGGTGGCCCCACCCTTTATGCTCTTGGTTGGAGACACAAAGACATTCAGGATGTAGGCACCATTCAAAGAGACACTGTAACCTGACATCCAGGCTTAGTCTTGCACATTCTGTGTAACATCTCTAAGACATAACCTATCCTATCTATCTGCACAGCTAAAACTCTTGTCCATGCTCACATAATTTCATGTGTTAAATGCTGCAACATCTTTGCCTCTAGCTTTGACAAATATAATCTTTCCCCACTGAAATCTATTTAGAATGCTGCTGCAAAAATGATTGTGTTTGTCACTTTGAAAATGTATCCACTCTCTTTGAATGCTTTCATTGGCTTTCCTGTTATCTGTTTATCAAACATAAGTATTTCTCTTCATTTTCATGTCTGTTCATAACTAAGCCCCACTCTACCTATTATAGCCTTCAGTATTAGGTCAACCACAACTATGATATTGTTGGTATCACAGAGACTTGGTGGGATAATACACATGATTGGAATATTGGTATAAAAAGGTACAGCTTACTCAGGAAGCGTAGGTGGGGGAAAAATGTTGCCATATATTAAAAATGTACACAGTTGGACTGAGGTAGAGATGGGTGTAGGAACCAGATATGTTTAGAGTCTCTGGATTAGCTTAAAAGGGGTACAAAACAAGAGTGATTTCATGCTAGGGGTCTACTACAGACCACCTACCCAGGTAGAAGAGGTGGATGAGGCTTTTTTTTAGACAACTAACAAAATCATCCAAAGCGCAGGATTTGGTGCTGATGGGTACTTCAGCTATCCAGACATCTGTTGGGAAACTAACGCAGCAGGGCACAGACTAGCCAATAAGTTCTTGGACTGCATTGGAGACAACTTTTTGTTTCAGAAGGTTGAAAAAGCTACCAGGGAGGAAGCTGTTCTAGATTTGATTTTAACAAATAAGGAAGAACTGGTTGAGAATTTGAAAGTGGAAGGCAGCTTGGGTGAAAGTGATCATGAAATCCTAGAGTTCATGATTCTAAGGAATGGTAGAAGGGAGAACAGCAAAAAAGAGACAATGGATTTCAAGAAGGCAGATTTTGGTAAGCCCAGAGAGCTGGTAGGTAAGGTCCCATGGGAAGCAAGACTAAGGGGAAAAACAACTGAAGAGGGTTGGCAGTTTTTCAAAGGGACATTATTAAGGGCCCAAAAGCAAGCTATTCCACTACATAGGAAAGATAGAAAGTATGGCAAAAGAATGCCTTGGCTTAACCAAAAAGGAGTCATAAAATGTGGAAACTAGGACAAATTGCAAAGGATGAATATAAGCAAACAATACAGATATGCAGGGGCAAGATTAGAAAGACAAAGGCACAAAACGTACTCAAACTAGCTACGGACATAAAGGGTAACAAGAAGACTTTCTATAAATATATTAGAAGCAAGAGAAAGACCAAGAATAGGATAGGCACATTGCTCAGTGAGGAGGGAGAAACAGTAATGGGAAATTTGGAAATGGCAGAGGTGCTTAATGACTTCTTTTGTTTGTCTTCACCAAGAAGTGTGATGATGAAGGAATGCCTAACATAGTGAATGCTAGTGGGTATAGAGAAGATTTAGAAGATAAAATAAAAAAAGAACAAGTTAAAAATCACTTAGAAAAGTTAGATATCTGCAATTCACCAGGACCTGATGAAATGCATCCTAGAATACTCAAGGAGCTGAGAGAGGAGGTATCTGAGCCTTTAGCTATCATCTTGGAAGACGGGAGAGATTCCAGAAGACTGGAAAAGGGCAGTGACACTTTATATAGTGTCCATCTATTAAAAAAGGAATTATAAAACTACCCAGGAAACTACAGACCAGTCAGTGTAACTTCTGTGCCAGGAAAGATAAGGGAGCAAATAATTAAGGAATTCATTTGCAAGCATCTAGAAGAAAATAAGATAGGTAATAGCCAGCATGGGTTTGTAAAGAACAAATCATGTCAAACCAATCTGATAGCTTTATTTGATAAGATAATGAGACTTGTGGATAAGGGAAGAGCTGTGGAC
Source organism: Pelodiscus sinensis (assembly GCF_052426305.1). Classification (NCBI taxonomy): domain Eukaryota; kingdom Metazoa; phylum Chordata; order Testudines; family Trionychidae; genus Pelodiscus; species Pelodiscus sinensis. Next base: position 191,558,329 of record NC_143052.1, read on the forward strand.
ATGGTATAGTAAGGCATTTGATACAGTCTGTCATGGTCTGTCATGATCTTCTTATCAATAAATTCGGCAAATACAACTTATATGGGGCTACTATAAGGTGGGTGCATAACTGGCTGGATCACTGTTCTCAGAGAGTAGTTATTAACGGTTCACAATCCTGCTGGAAGGCATAACAAGTGGGGTTTCATAGGGGTCTGTTTTGTGACTGGTTCTGTTCAATATCTTCATCAACGATTTAGATACTGGCATAGAGAGTACGCTTATTAAGTTTGCAGATGATACTAAGCTGGGAGGGGTTGCAATTGCTTTGGAGGATAGGGTCATAATTCAAAATGATCTGGACAAACTGTAGAAATGGTCTGAGGTAAATAGGATGAAGTTTAATAAGGACAAATGCGTTTCACGTATACAGAATGGAAGGTGACTGTCTAGGAAGGAATACTGCAGAAAGGGATGCAGGGGTCAAAGTGGACCACAAACTAAATATGAGTCAACAGTGTGACGCTGTTCCAAAAAAGCAGATATGACTGGGATGCATTAACACGAGAAGTCATTCTTCTGCTCTACTCTGCTCTAATCAGGCTTCAATTGGAGTATTATGTCCAGTTCTGGGCACCACATTTCAAGAGAGATGTGGAGAAACTGGAGAAGGTCCAGAGAAGAGCAACAAGAATGATTAAAGGTCTAAAGAACATGACCTGTGACGGAAGACTGAAATAATTGGGCTTGTTTAGTTTGGAAAGGAGAAGACTGAGAAGGGGACATTATAGCGGTTTTCAGATATCTGAAAGGGTGTCACAAAGAGGAGGGAGAAAAATTGTTTTCTTTAGCTTCTGTGGATAGGAGAAGAAGCAATGGGCTTAAACTGAAGCAACGGAGGTTTACACTGGACATTAGGAAAAACTTCCTAACTGTCATGGTGATTAAACACTGGAATAAATTGCCTAGGGAGATTGTGGAATCTCCATCTCTGGAGATACTTAAGAGCAGGTTAGAGAGACATCTATCAGGGATGGTCTAGATCAGGGATTCCCGAACTTTCTGACACAGGGACCAGTAAATCCATTCACAAGCTTTTGGAGATCTGGTACCATTCTTTTGCATATTTGCATATTCATTAAGCAAATGATGAATATTCAAATAAGTTGTTTCTGGTCCTCCCAAAGCTCCCAGTGCCAGCTTTAGCAAAGCTTTTGATACGGTCACCTGCAATATTCTTGCCAGCAAGTTAAGGAAATATGGATTGGATAAATGGACTGTAAGATGGATAGAAAGCTGGCTAGACCAAGGTTTCCCGAACTTTTTACTTTATTTGGAACCCGTTTTTTTTCAGTACTGTTTTTTGCAGCCCAAAAATATAAACAGATATAAAAAAAGAATTAAAAATGAATAAATTTTCAGTGTTTCACCCGGCTGCATCCTCTGCCCAGCCTGGGCCAAGGCTTGGGGGACCCGGTGCCACTCCAGGAAGCGGGAGCAGGAGCAGATTGGGGGTAGGGTATCTGGCTAGAAGGGAAGGTGCAAGGAGGGGTAGGGTTGCCAGGTGTCCATTATTTTACCGGACAGTTCAGTATTTGAGGGTTCTGTCCGGGAAACATATTGAGAAAATACTGGACATATAAAATGTCTGGTATTTTCTAATTAGGTAAGTTTTATTATTATTAGGTGTATCAGTCTGTAACTGCGAACTGCCTGGCTGGTAAATGTGCTCACGCTGCGTGAGTGTGTCTACCAGCCAGGCAGTTCGCAACTACTTGAGGGAGGGTATTGGTGGGGGGCAATATGGAATCCACTGTGCCGGATTCACTCGTGTGCCCTGGTCTGCATGTGCCTGGGTCAGTCCCGCTTTCTGCCGACTGATTCACTCTTCCCCCTCCGCCCCCGCCCCTCCACTTCTCCTCTCGATCTCCTCTGGCCAGCCCCGCTGCCCCCGTTTAGCCCTGATTCCGGAGGCTGGGTTGCCAATCCTCCTCCTCCTGATCTCCCCCGGCCAGCCAGCCCTGCTACCCCCAACCCTGCTTCTGCTGACCACCTGTCCACCCCTCCTCCCCCCATCTGCACCGAACAGCTCCTCTGCCCCCAATCCTACCCCCCCCCCCCCCCATACTGCCCCGCTCTCCTCTCCCGTCAGCCACGCTGAGGCCCGGAATTTTTTTCCCGCGGCCCGATATCAGGCTGCGGCCCATAGTTTGGGAAACATTGATCTAGATGGTACTGGATTCTGCCATGAGGGCAGAGGACCGGATTCGATGACCTCTCAAGGTCCCTTCCAGTTCTAGTGTTCTGTGATTCTATAACCTGCTTCACCCACTAGTTAAATTTTCAAACAGGCACCTTCATGCTTTTCCATGCTGCCCCTCGGATGGGTGAACTCTCCTTTGCCATGAGACCTACAAAAACTTTGAGAATGGCTAGGCTACTGGTGTGCAGACATTACTGCCCATCATGCTAATCTATACTGTTGTCTTGTTTCCCTGTAGTCCATGGTTAGTCTGTATTTATTTGTCTTACACTTATATTGTAAGCTCCTTGTATTAATTTGTTGTCTCTTATCTTATGCTTAGATTGTAAGCTCCCCTTAGACAGGCTGCTTGGAGGGTGGGGGGCTGCTCCAATCTCTGTCCATAGGGAGCTCAAAACCCCTCCTGTCCCTCTTCCCTTCCCCCTGGTCTTCATCCAGCCCTTGTCCACTGCGAAGCAACTGTGGCCGGCTCAGTCAGAAGCTGTTTTGCGGCAGTCTCCCCTGTTCCTTCCCAATCAGTGCTGCTGCCTCTGATAGAGGGGGCAGGTGTCGCCATGGAGCTGGTTTGGTGGGTGGGGACTGGTTTTTAAGCTGGATCCCACCAGCTCCTGCTCTCCCCCCGCTTGCTGCCTCTGAAACAGAGGCGGGGGAGGGAGGGAGGAATGTGAGTGGTCTACTAGATTAACCGATAAGCCTAGGCTTATAGGTTAATTGACTAGTTGACTACTCGTTCATATCCTAGTTACAGATAACGTATATATTTTAATTCTTTTAATAATGGGAAAATATCACCGTTTTGGAGAGGCAGTCTGCATGTGTTTCTTTTGGACCTAGGAGATGCTGTTGAAATTCGTGTTATAGAAGTCTCTTTATGATTGTGTTTGTAGCTCTGTTTCTCACATGTGGATCCATACTTGGCATGCCTTCCCATTTTTCACTGTACTGCATTCTCCTCATTCACTTCCTTTTTTCTGTGAATGTCTTAATTTTTTATTTCACTTCCTTATGTAATCATTTGAATCAGAATGATGAGGTCTTAAGTCAATATTGTTTTCAACAGAAAAACTAATAATCAGAAAAATATCACTAAATATCACTGTTTTACATAAGAACAGCCGTACTGGGTCAGACCAAAGGTCCTTCTAGCCCAGTATCCTGTCTGCCGACAGTGGCCAGCACCAGGTGCCCCAGAGAGGGTGGACCGAAGACAATGATCAAGCGATTTGTCTCCTGCCATCTCTCTCCAGCCTCTGACAGACAGAGGCCAAGGACACCATTTTATCCCCTGGCTAATAGCCTTTTATGGACCTAACCTCCATGAAATTATCTAGCTTCTCTTTAAACTCTATTATAGTCCTAGCCTTCACAGCCTCCTCTGGCAAGGAGTTCCAGAGGTTGACTACACGCTGTGTGAAGAAGAACTTTCTTTTATTAGTTTTAAACCTGCTACCCATTAATTTCATTTGATGTCCTGTAGTTCTTCTATTATGGGAACTAATAAATAACTTTTCTTTATCGGCCCTCACCACACCACTCATGATTTTATAGACCTCTATCATATCCCCCCTCAGTCTCCTCTTTTCTAAACTGAAAAGTCCCAGTCGCTTTAACCTCTCCTCATATGGGACCCGTTCCAAACCCCTAATCATTTTAGTTGCCCTTTTCTGAACCCTTTCCAAGGCCAAAATATCTTTTTTGAGGTGAGGAGACCACATCTGTACACAGTATTCCAGATGTGGGCGTACCATAGTTTTATACAGGGGCAGTAAGATATTCTGGGTCTTATTTTCTGTCCCTTTCCTAATAATTCCTAGCATCCTATTTGCCTTTTTGACCGCCACTGCACACTGCGTAGAAGTTTTCAGAGAACTGTCCACGATAACTCCAAGATCTCTTTCCTGATTTGTCGTAGCCAAATTAGCCCCCATCATACTGTACGTATAATTGGGGTATTTTTCCCAATGTGCATTACTTTACACTTATCCACATTAAATTTCATTTGCCATTTTGTTGCCCAATCACTCAGTTTGGTGAGATCTTCTTGCAGTCCCTCACAGTCTGTTTCTATACTAGACAGTTTTGTATCATCTGCAAAATTTACTACCTCACTGCTTACCCCTTTCTCCAGATCATTTATGAATAAGTTGAAAAGGATTGGTCCGAGGACTGACCCTTGGGGGACACCACTAGTTACCCCTCTCCAATCTGAAAATGTACCATTTATTCCTACCCTTTGTTTCCTGTCTTTTAACCAGTTTTCAATCCAAGAAAGGACCTTCCCTCTTATCCCATGGCCATGTAATTTATACAAGAGCCTTTGGTGAGGGACCTTGTCAAAGGCTTTCTGAAAATCCAAGTATACTATATCTACTGGATCCCCCTTATCCGCATGTTTGTTAACCCCTTCAAAGAACTCTAATAGATTAGTGATAGAAATGTAGCCGTGTTAGTCTGGGGTAGCTGAAGCAAAATGCAGGACAATGTAGCACTTTAAAGACTAACAAGATGGTTTATTAGATGATGAGCTTTCGTGGGCCAGACCCACTTCCTCAGATCAAATAGTGGAAGCAAAACTTTTTTTTCTTCCACTGTTTGATCTGAGGAAGTGGGTCTGGCCCACGAAAGCTCATCACCTAATAAACCATCTTGTTAGTCTTTAAAGTGCTACATTGTCCTGCATTTTGCTCTAATAGATTAGTAAGACAGGATTTCCCATTACAGAAACCATGTTGACTTTTGTCCAACAAATTATGTTCTTCTACATGCTTCACAATTTTATTCTTTACTATTGTTTCGACTAATTTGCCCGGTACTGAAGTTAGACTTACCGGTCTGTAATTGCCAGGATCGCCTCTAGAGCCCTTTTTAAATATTGGTGTCACGTTGGCTACCTTCCAGTCATTAGGTACGGAAGCCGATTTAAAGGATAGGTTACAAACCACAGATAATAGCTCAGCAATTTCCAATTTGAGTTCTTTTAGAACCCTTGGATGAATGCTATCCGGTCCCGGAGATTTGTTAACATTAAGTTTTTCTATTTGTTCCAAAACCTCCTCTAATGACACTTCAATCCGGGACAGTTCCTCAGATACATCACCCATGTTTTAATAAACATGTTAGAAGTTAATCTTAAAGATAATTGAAGTATCTTGTGTAATAATTTGTTGTATTTTTGCATTTGTTTACTATCGTAGTGAACGTGTACTTCTAATCTAAATTGTTTTCTTTCCTCTTTTAGTGCATTTGAAACGCCACTTTATGTTCCGAAACCATCTCTGCTTAGTTTTTGAAATGTTGTCCTACAATCTTTATGACCTATTGCGGAACACCAACTTCAGAGGTGTTTCACTGAACCTGACACGGAAGTTTGCACAGCAGATGTGCACTGCGCTGCTTTTCCTCGCGACTCCTGAACTTAGTATCATTCACTGTGACCTAAAACCGGAGAATATCCTGCTCTGTAACCCCAAACGAAGCGCTATCAAGATTGTTGATTTTGGCAGTTCTTGCCAACTTGGGCAGAGGGTAGGTGTTATTTAAATGTTAATGTTGGTTTAATAAGAAATTTGAGAGGAAAATGAAAAATAAGATTAAGCGAATCCTAACATTTTCTCATTGCCAATTTCAGTTTTGCTCATGTTGATTAATATAAAACACTCATTTGCTTTGATGATGGGGCCACATAAAAAGTGTGTGTAAAAAGATAATATCTTTAACAAATTCCCAATTAACTTTCCTGACATTATTTGATAATGCAAGACTTCCTCATTTAGCAGTAGAAGATTAATATGGTACAAGATTAATAAATATTTCAGTAGTATTTTCTTTTTCTGTATTTTTATTTCTTTTTCAATTTTAAGATAATACTTACTTGGGATGGGTTAATAAAAATATTCAAGATATACAAATAATATTAGAAGAGCTTTTTAAAAACTGGGCCAACCAGATTATTAAAGCTTTGAGGAGACTATTAGGAATTGTAGAAAATAAGAAGTGGAATACTGCGTAGTTGAGGAAACTGGTGTTGGTTTAGCATTACTCAGGTGCCAAAGTTTCTCCCTTCCTGGGGAAGAATTGGACTCTACCTACTTTAGTTTTCATTAGCACTCTATTCAAGGACATTATTTCTAAGATACATGAAACATATTTATTACGGCCTAATGTATTCTGGTATATAGAAAGGTTGTTCACTGACTGAATGGCAGTCAGTGAAGAAACATCCCATAGTTTTACCATTCTCTGCCTGACCGCTCTAAAACAGGGTTATCAGTGAGGCAGATGACTAGGAATTTTAGAGAGAAAATTTCAAATGCATCGAAGTGACTTGGAAACTTAAGGCTCATTAAAAGCAGTGGGACTGAGCTCCTAAGTGCCTAAATTGCTTTTGCACATGTAATTTAAGCCTGCATGTCACTTAGGCACTTATGAAATTTTATCTGTAAAGATTAAGAAAGCCATCCCCTTTTCTTTGCAACAGCTTAGTGCTGGGAGGAATGTGAAGAAGGATGTTCCCCAACAACAGGTACCCAACAGAAATCTGATTCAGATATTCAGTGGAGGATATTAGTCCAAATTTGGAGAAATCAAATTTTTTCTTAAAGATTAATTTAAATGGACAAATAAATCACTGTGAGCAAGGTCCTATTTTTAAAGACAAGTAGCAGATATTAGGGGTGGTCAGGATAGTACTAGTATTTTATTAAGTATTAGTGTATAAATTCTTGAGACTTCAAGAACAAGTTCTGATGTTTACATATGTTATTACATTTCCAGACTTCCCTTTTGGTTCTCTCCAACCTCAAAATACTTTTCTGTGGACTTTTCTTTTAAGTCACTAATGTCTAAATCAGGACAGGGCTCTTTAGAAATTATTCATTATCTTTGTGTTTATTTCAGATATACCAATATATCCAGAGTCGTTTTTATAGATCTCCAGAGGTGCTACTGGGAATGCCTTATGACCTTGCAATTGACATGTGGTCCCTTGGGTGTATTTTAGTTGAAATGCACACTGGAGAACCTCTATTTAGTGGAGCAAACGAGGTGTGTAAATTCTCAGTGGTAGAACTGATCTTATTCTTCATTCTTTCTAAACAGGACTTGGATCTAATTAATTGTATGATACACATGGAGGAAGCCTATTTGATTGTTTTAAAATTAGCATCAACATTGCAGTAGGAATATATTTTGAAGGGAGTCTAAAGCACAGATTGCTTGTATCAAATTATAATGTATTGATTTCTAGAGATGTTGACAATTGTACATATTTGTGTATTCTCTACATAAATAAGAAATGATATTCTCAAATGTTACAGCTGATTTGTAACTCAACACCTTTTTTTAAGGTAGATCTAATTTTCTTCTCACTTCTATCTAGAATTTTAGATTCTATCCCATTGCCTAGTTATTTACTACATTTGTTTGTATAACTAGTCTTTCTTTTGAACAGGTGGATCAAATGAATAAAATAGTGGAAGTTCTGGGCATAGCACCTGCTCACATTCTTGACCAAGCACCAAAAGCAAGAAAGTTCTTTGAGAAGTTGCCAGATGGCACTTGGAACTTAAAGAAGACCAAAGATGGAAAAAGGGTAGGGTTAGGTATTCTACATAAGGGATAGAATATTCTCAATGTTTCTGTGGTAACAGTTGTATGGATTAAAAATATTTATTCTTCTGAAGACTTAATTTTAACATTATTGAATATTGTTAAATATGATAGAATTGATTTGAAAAGTAAATCTAATAATATTATCAGTACTGACAAAGAGCTCCCTTAATTTGATTGTGTTTCTTTTATGATTTATTTTCATGGTGATAATGCAGAGTTTAGTTTATAACTTGAATGAAAATTAACTGTTAATTTCTCAATAGGAGTATAAACCACCTGGAACTCGCAAACTTCATAATATACTTGGAGTTGAAACGGGGGGACCAGGTGGACGACGAACTGGGGAATCGGGTCATACTGTAGCTGACTACTTGAAATTCAAAGACCTCATCTTAAGGATGCTTGATTATGACCCCAAAACCCGAATTCAACCTTATTACGCCCTGCAGCACAGTTTCTTTAAGAAAACAGCAGATGAAGGTACAAATACAAGTAACAGTGTGTCTACAAGTCCTGCCATGGAGCAGTCACAGTCTTCAGGAACCACCTCTAGCACATCTTCAAGCTCAGGTATATTTCTCATTGGAAAATTGTCAAGACAGTATTATTTTAAATTGAAAATATCAAAAATGTATAGTCAGCAATTTTTCTGAAAGCTGTCTTTATAAAAACAAAATATTTAAAATATTAATAATAGATTCCCATTTCAACATATAAACTTAAAAATCCAATAGAATTTTTTTAATCTAGAGCTATTTGTGCTTTATGAGGAGTAAATAGTTTCAAGATCAAAGCCTAAGTTTGTTCCTAACACAGTTGTGCTATAGAATATTGTAAATACTGCTTCTGAACTATTATTGCTTGTTATGGTTGTTATAGGTGGATCTTCTCGGATAAACAACACTGGAAGGGCTCGGTCAGACCCTACACATCAGCATCGACATAGTGGTGGACATTTCACTGCTGCTGTCCAAGCTATGGACTGTGAAACACACAGTCCACAGGTACGCTCTTGAACAGAGCTGATTCTTGATGCATTATAAAACCTCAAGGCCTTGTATATTTTGAGAGGATTGACTCCATAAGCTAAACTGTAATGTTAAGATTTATGCTAATTAGCACTTTGAAGTGAGGAAGAAGGGTAGGCTAGGCAAGGAACTGGCAGTTGGAAGAATTGGGGTTCTTCTAGTCCCTGTTCTGTCACAGATAATCTTTTGTGAATATCTTGTTGTACTGGTCCTGTCCTGGAGGGAGGCCAAGTTGCCTCACAACACTGGAAACAGACATGTTAGTAGTCCAGTCCTGCTTCAGGATGGGCCCATAACAGTTCGGATGATCTGGCCTATACCTGATCCGAGTAGCAGCCAGTCTGCCATGGCCCTAGCTCAGGGCAGGGCAATGAAGAGTCTCAGAGCTCAGGCCACTGTCTGGCTGAGTAGCAGTCATTTCGCCCTGATCCTAGCTCAGGGTGGGGAAACAACAGTTTAAGCAGGCTCAGGCCTGTTGTCTGGCTGAGCAATAGTTTACAGGCTCAGGATCTTGTTTAGAATGGGGTGGAGCAACTAGTAAATTAGGGACTCATGCCTGTCCTCAGGCTAAGCAATACTTTCTATGCCCAGGGTCTTCTTCAGGGTAGGATGGCAAGTAGTTTAAGAGGTTCAGTTCTGTTCTCAGGCTGAATGGCGGTTGGGTCTTCTTGCCTCTGTCAGAGTGCCAACAAGCGCATGAGTGTGGCCTGAAACGAGGAACCTGCCACGTAGGGAATGCAGGCTTGCTGGCTCCACTGCGTCCCAGCCCAGCACCCTAACGGGCAGCTCTGGTTGCCCCTAAGTCAGCGGGGATCCTGGTTACAACACGTTGTCCAGTTCCCTGTGGGTGGGGAGGGAGAGAAATATCCTGACCACAACATGCTATCTAGTTCGCTTCCAAATCCTCAGGCAGACATGGGTCTCCTACCCCTGGACTACTTACTGGTTCGCTGTGTGGGCCTTCCTGGCTTGGTCTCTGCTTCTCTGGGTCTGCAGAGAATAAAGACTCTGGCAGGGTTTACATCGGCTCAGAGTCTGGGGTTATCGGTAATCCTGGCCAGCCTTCTAGACTGCCAGCAGTTTGGAAGTCCTGGCCAGCCTTCCGAGTTTGCCAGACATCTTGGCAGTCCGATTTTCTTCTCAGTGGTATGGCTGAGCCTCTCCGCTCAGGAGCTTGGACAGGATGTCTGGCTTCCTTAATGCTGGTACCCAATTGAGCTTTTAGCTCTAGCCTTTATAGTTACTGCCCCAGCTCTCTGTTTCCTGGGGGTGATTCTGGGTTGCTCTGGCTTTGCCCACTAGGATGTCTTGAAGAGTTCTTCGAATGATGTCCCTGTAGGTGCTCCACTTCAAGAGGTGTTGTGTCGTTGCATCAGCAATTGGAGATTTTTGGTTGCAGTGCCAGCCTGCACCGTGACACATGCACAGTAGCATAGTCTTGTGTCTTTGGTGTCTGTTGACTGTGTGCACAGCATGACGCCTCAGTTCCTTCTCTACTGTCCTTAGCTGTAGATGGAGCTCCAGCAGTCACCCTTTCCTTCAATCTATAATGAAAAATAGCTGAGTTTCCTCTCATTCCAAGTTTTTCAACCCCTGGGTTGTTTTTGTTGTTTTTTTTAATAAAAAGAAGAGTTTTCCCCACCTTCATACTCACCCTTTTCATCATGCCTGGCTCCCCAGGCTTCAAGAGGTGCAATTCATGCAGCGACCCAGTGGTGGTCTCCAGACATTTGTCATGCATAAAATGCCTGAAAGGCCATCTGAAGGAAGTGCTCATACTGCACTACTGCCTAGGCAAGGTGCGAGAGAGAAAATTGCCTTAAGACTTTCTTATATGAAAAGTCTCTTCAACTACCCCATGAGAGCCCATCATCCTCTGAAAAAACCTCAGATGGAATAAATCTTCCACCTTATCGAAGAAAAATCCCTTTTCTTCATGGGAGAAGGCAACTTCAAAGGCCAAAACCAGTCCTGCCAGGTCATTCCCTCTAGTGCCTACTGCAACAAGACCCAGTACAGCCAATAAGTCTGGCACCTCCAGCACTCTGCCAGGGAAAGGACAGCACAGTACATCGGTATGCATAGTAGAACTGAGGCACAAGACCTCGGTACCAGTGATGACCACACCAACTCCAGATGCATCACCAACTGTGGTACCAAAAGCAGCTTTGAAGACAGTACCAAGTCCATCCTGTGCTGTCATGATGCCTCCATGGGCTCTGACACGGACACCATCCTCAGCATTGGTGGGATTATCCCGGCACTGCTAAAACCGGCACTGCACAAATCTTCTAAACATAAGTCTGCACCAAGTCCACCAGCCTATGTAGAGCTGGAGGTTCTCTTGGTTCCACATTCTCCAGCCTGACCTGTCTTCTCCTGCTACTTTCCTGGGCCACTGGTACCATCAGGTTTGTATAGCGATCCAGACACTGGACCAAAGTGCAGGAGATTTTGATTACAACACTCTTCACCCACCCAAAGGTGCACCCCGTGGGACTCTCAACACACCAGACCCACCTACGCACTGCCTTTGCCCTGATGGTATGGCCGACATTGGCCCGGCCCTACCCACCCCACCATAATCGGGGAACTGGTATGGTCCTCACACAGGACCCGGTATACAGAACCCTCAACACCGGCAAGGAGACCTACTAGATTTCTCCACGTGTCTCAGGAGACCAATCCTACTCTTCCTGAACAACTGATATCTTGTTGGATAAGGACGACGACATGGCAGAAGAGGAGCAGAGATCCACTCCCCACAATTCATCCTCTGTATGAGGCAATCATCCCCACCACTCCTGCTCTAGTGGATGATATCAAACAGTTCCAGGAGCTAATTAAACATGTTGCTAACGCTCAAGAAACAGCCCTCCACAAAGTCCAAGAAAAACAGCACAGACTGTTGAGAATCTTACAACCAAACACATTATCGAAGATTGCCTGATGGACGTGGCAATAATAGATCCTGCTGACACCATGTGGCAGATGCTAGTATCTGCAACCCCCACAAATAAAAGAGCAAACAGGAAATATTTTGTGCCAGTGAAACACATGGACTTTCTCTTCTCTCACCCCCAACCTAATTCTTTGGTGGTTGATTCAGGGCATCATAGGTAGAAATACCAACAATTTTGTAACACATTCCCAGATAAGGATCACAATCACCTAGATACACTAGGAATAAAAATATATTCATTGGCAACACTACAACTCTGTGGCCAACTATTCCGCACTCTTAGTGGGTTATGATCATATAAATTATTGAAAACTACAGGACCTTTAGAGTTCCTTCCTGATCAAAAGCACCAACAACTTCAGGCCATCATCACAGAAGACCATACAGTTGCCCAAACAGCACTTCAAACAGCTCTCAACGTGGCAGACTGCAGCTCAAAGCACTGCAACAGCTATAGCCATGTGTAGGGCCTCTTGGCTCCGAACTTTGGGCATACCAAAAGAACTTCAGTTGAAGGTGAAGGACCTCCCCTTTGATAAGTCACATCTCTTTGCCAGGAAGACGGATGACGTCTTACATACAGTGAACTCTCATATTACATTCAGGACCGTAGGCATGTACACTCCACCTACCAAGCGGCAGAGGTACAACAGCTATCCTCGGCCTAGGGGTACTTACAGGCAGACAGAGAGATCCTTTGATTATAGGTAAAGACAACAGACATAGGCTGCAACACCAACCCTCAAAAAAACAACCATCCACCTCCAAACAACAGTTTTGAAGGTTTGGTCGGGCGTCTGAGCAACATCTTCGTGGTGTTACCATCTACACTAAAAGATCTTCAGTTAACTCACCAGCTTCAGCCTTTTTAACACATCTGATTGGTGGGTGTTAGAGATTATCCATCCCTTTAACCTCTATTCCTCTCACCCACCCTTCTTCCCCATCCCTCTTCAGGGACCCTTCTCATGGGAATCTGTTACAAACAGAAGTTCAACATCTGCTTCAAATTAGAGAAATAGAGAGGTCCCATTACTTTCCCACAGAAGAGTTTTCGGGTTCCAAGTACTTCCTAACACAGAAGAAGACAGGGGATGGAGGCCCATACTTGATCTCAGACAACTCAATAAATACATCAGAAACCGAAGGTTCAGGATGGTAACGCTGGCAACCATCATACCAGCACTAAACATCTCCAGGATGCCTGTTTTCACATAACTACCCATTTGGTGCTCAGACGCTTTCTTCAGTTCACAGTAGGCACTAGTCATTACCAATACCGACTTCTCTCTGTTTGGTTTATCAACAGCACCATGGGTTTTCACTAAAACATTAGCAGTTGTAGCAGCATACCACCAACCTCCTGGGGGTGATAGTTCCCTACCTAGACGACTGTCTTATCAAAAGGACATTCTAGCACAACCCATGAGGCATGGTCCACTATTACTTTGCTGCACAACCTGCCGGTTTCACATCAATTACCATAAATCCACTCTGGAACCCACATAGGTTCTAGAGTTCATAGGAGCTCAATTGGACTTCACTACAGCCAGAGTAATGCTCCCCAAACACAGGCTAGACCTGATCGTTGCTCTCATCAATACAGTACAAGTCTCTTCCAAGCCTGGTTGGCAGCTGTCTATGTTCCTTCCAGAGACCCTCTAAACAAGACAGTTTCCATCCCCCAGCACATTCTCATGTCCTTCCAATGGTACACACAACTGCACAATATTCTCCAAGAAGTTTGTTTCCAACAACCTCCTCTGACCACTACTGTAACTACACATGTCTCCCTCCTGGGGTGGGGAGCACAGCTATACTCCTGCATGTGCAGGGCAAATTATCTCTCTGAGGGTATGTCTACACTACCCCGCTAGTTCGAACTAGCGGGGTAATGTAGGCATACCGCACTTGCAAATGAAGCCCGGGATTTGAATTTCCCGGGCTTCATTTGCATAAGCGGGGCGCCGCCATTTTTAAAACCCCGCTCGTTCGAACCCCGTGCAGCGCGGCTACACGGGGCACGAACTAGGTAGCTCGAACTAGGCTTCCTAGTTTGAACTACCGTTACTCCTCATTCCACGAGGAGTAATGGTAGTTCGAACTAGGAAGCCTAGTTCGAACTACCTAGTTCGTGCCCCGTGTAGCCGCGCTGCACGGGGTTCGAACCAGCGGGGTTTTAAAAATGGCGGCGCCCCGCTTATGCAAATGAAGCCCGGGAAATTCAAATCCCGGGCTTCATTTGCAAGTGCAGTATGTCTACACTACCCTCCTAATTCGAACTAGGAGGGTAGTGTAGACATACCCTCAGACAAAGTTACATATCAACCTCTTAGAATTGAGAGAGGTGCGATATGCATGCCCAGGGCTTGACAAACGGTGGCGAATTCTACTCGCCAGCCCCGCACTTCGCATGCGCAAGACCCGCACTGCGCATGTGCGCACCGCCAGTGAACGGGGCGACCAGCTGAAATCTACTCGCCATGGGCGAGTAGAAACAGCGATTTGTCGAGTCCCTAACGTATTCAGAACAGGATAGTCCATATATTTGCCGACAACATAACATCCATGAATTATATCTGCTGCCAAGGGGAGCATAATCCAACTCCCTATGTGCTGAAGCTATCAAATTATGGAACTGGTGCATACAACACCACATTACCCCAATGCCACCTATCTTTCAGGGGCCCTCAATGTGAGAGAACAGTGGAGAACGTGAGCCATGTCTTTCCAGATCAACGTGAGTGGGTGTTGAACACGACAGCCCTCCATGAGGTGTTTTGCAAGTGTGGTTACCTCAGCATAGATCTCTTTGTGACCCATCACAACTGTAAATGCCACCTTTTTTGCTCCAGGGCAGGCCTTGGCAAGGGATCCCTGGGCGATACCTTCTTTCTGAAATGGGAATCCCCACTTCTCTACACCTTCCCACCTTTACCACTCATTCCACAGATTTGTCAGGACCAAGCACGAGTCATATTGGTAACGCCCGCATGATCCAGACAGATTCGGTGTCCATATCTCAACTGATTATCTGTTTGCAGTCCCCATATGTTCCTATGGTGGTCCAGTCTTCTCTCACAGCATTACAGCCACACACTCCACCTGAACTCAAAGACTCTCCATCTCAAGGCCTGGTTCCTTTATGGCTCCATGATGCTGAAACCTCTTGCTCAGATGGAGTGAAACAGATATTAATAAATAGCTGACGACCTTCCTCTAGGAGAACTTAAACATATAAGAGGTTCTCAGAGTGGGTCCAACATAATCACAATATTTCGTGCTCTCATGCATCTTTATCAATCATATTGGACTACCTTTTTCAACTGAAAGAATCAGGCCTGTTTCATAACTCAATAAGAGTCCACACAGCTGCAGTTGCAACATTCCATGAACCTCTGGATGGGGTTTCTGTCTTCTCACACCCAATAATCAAAAGGTTATTAATTGGTCTCCAGAAAAACTTCCTGTAGTGAGAGCCCCCTACTCCCTTGTTGGGACCTCAATCATGGCCTCAAAAGTCTCACAAGACCTTCTTTAGAACCACTTGCCACATGCTCCCTCCTACACATGTCTGTGAAAGTAGCCTTCCTCGTAACAGTCACATCAAGTAGAGATGGATGAAATAGCAGCTCTGATTGCCGACCCCCTCTCCCCCCCACGATTTTCAGCAAGGACAAGGTGATATTAAGACCCCACCTCAAAGTCCCACTGAAAGTCCCCACTTCTTTTCACATAAATGAACCAATAAACTTAACTGGTTTCTTCCTGAAACCACGTAAGAATGCTCTTCGAGCCTCCTTGCACACTCTGGACATCCGACAAGCCATTGCTTTTTACCTCAACAGGACAAAGCCCTAGAGAAAATCCCTGAGGCTCTTTTCTTCCATTTTGGAAAGATCCAAAAGGCAGTCATTTTCCTCTCAGAGGTTATCAAAGTGAATCTCCTCCTGTATCCACATCTGCTACACCATTCACAACAGACAACCACCTGCAGTCATAACGGCGCTCTCCACCAGAGCTGTAGCATCAACGACAGCGTTTTTCAATAATGTCTCGCTTACAGACATTTGCAGAGCAGCAACCTGGTCATTGAAGCATGCTTTTGCCAGACACTATGCTGTAACATCTGGTCTGATCCTGTCTACATCAATGGGGCGGGCAGGCAGTACTATCCACTATGTCTGGAATGTGGCTCCAAAACCCACCTCCTCAGCTTGACACAGCTTTTTAGACATCTGAAGTGGAGCACCCACAGGGACAACACTCAAAGAGAAAGTTACTCACCGTGTGCTATAACGATAGTTCTTCAAGATGTGCCCCCTGTGGGTGCTCCACTACCCTCTATCCTCCCCTACTTTGGAGCCTTCTCAGAGCTATATCCATTGTAGAGGAGGAATGGAAGCGCCACATGCACAATCAACAGACACCAATGACACAAGATGTCATTACTGTACATGCATGGCCAGGAACTACCAAAAGTCTCTGATCGCCAGCACAAGGACACACCAGCACCTGAAGTGGAGCGCACACAGAGGGACACATCTCGAAGAACCATTGATACTGCACACAAGATGAGTAACTTTTTCTTCTTCCCCCTCCAGGTCAGACGGAGGCCAAGCTAAGTACTGGGAAATCCTGCAGCTGTAAGGGGGAAGAATCTCCTCCCTCTCTTGCTATGTAGTGCCAGCAACAAAAAGGCTCCTAGGTCTCTGACAGCTTTTCCTCCATTTCTCTGTGAAGAGCAAAAGAATCCAAATAGTCTTAAACCTTCCATTTCATCCTAAAGAGCAGTTTGAATATATACTTTAAAGCCAGGATGGACCACCACAATCATCTAGTCTATTCTGCACATTGCAGGCCACAGAACCTTGCCTACCCACTTCTGTAATAGATCCACAATCTCTGGCTCAGTTACTGAAGTTTGCAAATCAGGATTTGAAGACTTGAAGTTACAAAGAATCCACCATTTACTCTAGTTTAAACTTGCAAGTGATCCAAGTGGCAGAGGAAGGAAACCCCTCCACTCCTCAGGTCCCTGCCAATCTAACACGGGAAATTTCCTTCCCAGCCCCAAATTTGATGATCCATTAGACCCTGAGCATCTTGGCAAGAAGACTCCCCAGCTAGTTCCCCATCACTGGCTGTTGGAGCTATTTCCTGCTGGCAGTCACAGACAGTAAATATGTCGTTTCAACAGTCTCATCATACCGTATGTCCATACATTTATCAAGCTCTGTCTTGAAGCTAGTTAGGTTTTTGCCTCCCATAACTCCCATTGGCTATTCCAGAACTTCACTCCTCTGATTGTTAGAAACCTTTGTCTAATTTGCCTAATGTTGATGGCTAGGTTATATCCATTTGTTCTTGTGTCCACATTGGTGCTTAACTTAAATAACTCCTCTCTTGCTGGTATTTATCCTTCTGATATATTTATAGAGATCAATCATACTTCTCCTCATCCTTCTTTTGGTTAAGATAAACAAGGCAATCTCTTTGAGTTTCCTCTCGTAAGGTAGGTTTTCCATTCCTCAGATCATCCTAGTAATCCTCTTCTTCATCTGTTACAGTTTGAATTAATCTTTCTTAAACATAGGAGACCAGAATGCACAAAATATTCCAGTTGAGGTCTCACCAGTGCCTTGTATAGTGGTATTAGCACTTCCGTGTCTCTCTGGAAATATCTTACCTGATGCATTGTAGGACTGCATTAATCTTTTTTCACTGCATTACATTGGCAACTCATAGTCATCCTGTGATAAACTGATATACCCATATCTTTATCTTTATTTGTTGCTTCCAACAAATAAGCCCCCAACTTACAGGAAAAAAAAAAGTCCATAAGTACATGACCTTACATGTTGCTCTATTAAATTACATCCCATTTTGATTACTCCAGTTTTCAAAGTCATTCATATCTTCCTGTATGATATTCTAGTCCTCTTCTGTGTTGTCAGTAACTCCCAACTTTTTGTCATTCACAGTATTTTACACATGCCTTCTTTTTGTGCTAGAGTTACAGTAGGTTTGCAGAGAATCCACACAGAACTTGCAGTGACAGGATCTGTCCACATGTAAACCTGTGCATCAGTTTCTTTTTTTTGTTCCCATTTTTTGTTCCCTATAAACACCACAAAGCTTATGGTAGGCCAAACTTATGTTTCCAAGACATTTTCTTAGAAGAAGGCCACTATACAAGTGCAACTTAATATAGTAGCATAATATTTTTTATTGCTTTTATTATTCATTGAACTATAGTCTTATTTAAAAATTATAAATTAATATATATCTACTTGATATACTGAGGTAGTATTATTAGCCATTACTGTTCACTACTTTATAACATAAAGCTAGAAAAACAAACAAGCTACAAAAAAGTTTCTCAGTATTGCCTTCACTATCATAAGAGAGAACTCTGTAATTTCAAGTACTTCTTCCCAGGTGAAGGGAACAAATATGAAAATAAAACTAATTAAATCAGTTTTATTAGCTACATATTTCAGTAGATTTGTAAATAATATTCTTCCAATGCCATTGGCATCTCAATGCAAGCTTCAAACAACAGCATACTTGTTTAATAATGTTAATACAAATAATGTGTTTTGCCATACTACAGGCATACATCCGAGACCCAGGGTCCTGTTGTGGTAGCCACTATGTAAACATATACTTAATCATTACTATCATTTAAAAAATGCTGCCTCGAATTTGCTTTTTACATCTTCTTTGCTTTTTACAAGTAAGGTTACCTGGAATTCTTGTGTAACAGCAACATTACAGGCAGTCCCCGGGTTACGTACAAGATAGGGACTGTAGGTTTGTTCTTAAGTTGAAACTGTATGTAAGTCGGAACTGGTGTCCAGATTCAGCCGCTGCTGAAACTGACCGCCAGTTCTGACTTACATACAGATTCAACTTAAGAACCCCAAGCGTCCCCAAGTCAGCTGCTGCTGAAACTGACCAGCGGCTGATTCCAGGAAGCCTGGGGCAGAGCAACTCTGCCTCGGGCTTCCTGTAGTCAGCGCTGGTCAGTTTCAGCAGCGGCTGACTTGGGGACGCCTGGGGCAGAGCAGCTGGGGTGCTGCTGGGTTGCTCCAGTAGCACCGCTCCTTGCTCCTTGGCACTACTGGGCCAACCCAGCAGCACCCCAGCTGCTCTGCCCCAGGCGTCCTGATTCAGCCACTGCTGAAACTGACCAGCAGCGGCTGAATCAGGACCTGGGGCAGAGCAGCTGGGGTGCTGCCGGGTTGGTCCAGTAGTGCCCAGAGCAGCGCTGCAGGACCAATTGGCAGCACCCCAGCTGTTCTGCCCCAGGGTCCATAACAAAATCCTGGTCTGCTGGGGGGGGGGGGGGGTACACTAGCTGCGCCCCCCCCCCTCCCCCAGCAGACCAGGGACACGGGGAGCAGAGCCGCAGCGGCAGCAGGGTGCCATGCCTCTGAGGCTTTGCTCTGGCAAAGTCTCAGAGGCGCGAGACCCCGCCGCGGCTGCGGCTTCAGTCCCGGTGCCCCTGGTCTGCTGGAGACGGTCTCCAGCAGACCAGGGGCACCGGGAGCAGCTTACGAACGGGGCTTTCTCGCCCCGGAGCTCGCAGGCAGCAATCCGCCACCTCGACCTCCGGGGCGAGAAAGCCCCGTTCGTAAGTGCGGATCCGACATAAGTCGGATCCGCGTAAGTCGGGGACTGCCTGTATATTCGAAGTCTCTGTCCTAGTTTTTCTTTTTCAAAGATACATTTAGAAAATAATATCAGAAATATTTCTAACTTGGCATTTTTATCAGAGCTTTTTTCTGCTACTGAAAATTTAATTTTATTTCTTACATGAAAGTAAATGTGAATAGTTTTTAAGCTCTTTGTATAAATGGCATATTCAAAATATTTGATTAAACTTCTTATTTCTTAAACTGCTATTACAGGTTCGACAGCAGTTTCCTCCTCCACTTGGTTGGACAAGCACTGAAGCTCCTACGCAGGTCACTGTTGAAACCCATCCAGTTCAAGAAACCACCTTCCACGTAACCCCTCAACAACAGAATGCATTACATCACCACCATGGAAATAGTTCCCACCATCACCATCATCACCACCATCCCCACCACCATCATGGACAGCAAGCTTTGGGTAACCGGACCAGGCCAAGCGTCTACAATTCTCCAACAAATAGCTCCTCCACCCAGGATTCTATGGAGGTGGGCCATAGTCACCACTCCATGACATCTCTGTCTTCCTCAACTACTTCTTCCTCTACATCTTCCTCCTCTACTGGTAACCAAGGCAATCAAGCCTATCAGAACCGCCCAGTGGCTGCTAATACGTTGGACTTTGGACAAAATGGAGCTATGGACGTGAATTTAACAGTTTATTCTAATCCGCGCCAGGAGACTGGCATAGCTGGACATCCAACATACCAGTTTTCTGCTAATACAGGTCCTGCTCATTACATGACTGAAGGACATCTTGGAATGAGGCAAGGAATTGATAGAGAAGAATCTCCCATGACAGGAGTTTGTGTTCAGCAAAGTCCTGTAGCTAGCTCGTGACTAAACTGAAACTAAGTTTGTTTCTTGTGTGTTTTTATAGAAGTGGTGTTTTTCCAAAAACAAAGTGCAAAGCTGCTTGAATCAGAAGGAGATAAACTCACTGAACCGCTACAGAAGGGCAAAGCTGACTATTTTTTTAAACTTGAAAAGATTGCAAAGGGACAATGAAGTTTTTTAAGAGCCATGTCCAAACCCACCTTAATGGATAGCTTAGAGGTGTTGTCTCTCTCACCTTTGCTTTCCCTTCCATCCCTCCATTTTAACCTGCCACAACCTAGTCATATATTTTTTGTCTCATTCAACAGGGGTTAATGTTCAAATGTTACTCTTAGTTGCAAATTAAAAACAAAACAAAAAACTGCACATGATTTACATAAAAGGGCCCTTTAAGATTGGGGGAAGGGATTGATTAATATGGATTTTTTAAATTCCCCAAATACAGATGGGCACAGAAATGCAGTACTGTAAGGAAGAGGGACCTTCATATTACATTATATGTAATATTCAGCTGTAAACAGGGACGGTTGTAATGGAGTTTGTGAGGGCCATTAAGCATGTTAAGTGGCGGTGATCAGAACTCTCCTTATCTGAATCTACTGAGGATCAAAGCAGCAATTATAATGGGATTCTGTGTGTCTCATATTTGAGAGACCACAGTCAGCTAGTATGGGAATATGACTGGTCTCATAACTAAGGTGCACTGAGAAGCAATCAACGGGTTGGTCCTGGCCAGTCCTGGGGAGGTCTTAACTGGTGGTCTTTGGGATAACCTTTGGCCTTATGGATTTGGACTCTTAAATTAGAAGAGCCTACCATTTCAGATGCAATCACTTTTGGACATGCTTTTGCAGACAGTCCTTAATGCTGAAAACAGAGAATGGGTAATTCAAGAGGCCTTTCTTTTAAAATAGACTTTTGTGACCCACTTATTGTAAGGTATTGCAAGGTCACTTTGCGTGTGTCATAAAGTTGAATTCCTTATTGGTTGAAGGTCACAGAAGTAGTGGTTTGCGTTTGATGGAAATAGCTACAACTGTGTCCCTTCCTGCTTTTTACTTTTTTCTTTTGCTTTTTTCTCGGCACGTGGTTTCTCCACCATTACTTCTGCACAAAGATGTCTTCTGTTCATTCTGAACATTTTTAAAAAATGCAGAATTTTATGTGACTGCTTTTTTGCCTCACAATTATGCTGTGAATTTTACAAAAATTTATTTTCTTTTTTGATAATTTATTGTACCAAAGCTGTTTTTATAGCACATAGATGTCTGTAACCAATAATGTAGCAGTTCTGCACTTTGACACAAGGTGTAATTAGACCATTTTTAAATGTCAGTTGAAAATTATGGCTGTACTATTGCTTAAACAAAACTGGAACTGTTGTTGAATTCATAGCCAATACATTTACAGCTATCTGTGTACTGAACATAATAGATCGACATCTAATTCAAGACTAAACATCTGTTACATTATAAATGTGTTCAGGCTTCTGAAGGTTAAAAGGGACACTAGATCCAGAAGCTATGAAACCAGCAGTTGATTCTTGTATTCCTTATTAATATAAATGTCAACCTGAAGGCAAGACTTTGATTGCATGAACAGGTCCAAAACAATAGTATGAGTAAAGCAAAAAGCTCATGTGAGACCTGAAATTAACAGGCTGTATTTAACAGGTGCCTAATTTTTGGGTTATGCTGCCTTAATATAACACAGTCAGCTTGGCAGTTGCTAAATTTATGGGCCCACATAAAGATTTGTAAATATTATGAATAAAACTTCAGTGAAAGTAAAAAATAAGGGTAATTTCAGTAATTACCTGTCCCAGAACATTGTTTGCCCATTATATATTACAGAAGCAGTGATCTACCTCTGCCAGTAAGCCCTTTAAAAAGGTAATTCAACAGAAGAATATTGCATGGTTATACTGGTCAATTTTATGTGGCTGGCTAGGTCAGTTTTTCTGAACAAAAGGGTTTTTTCCCTTATACTTAACAAATGGCAACACAACAACTGAATACTGTGTAAATGCAAATGAGTATTTGGGGGTTACCAGTTTTTGTAAATCACAACTTTTTTTTTATCGAGGGCTCCATTTTTTTATTGAAATGTCAAGCCTGTGAATGAAAGTATTTTTTTAACTCAGTAGTTCAGAAAAGTTTACAGTGATTTGAAATGCTGTCATCTTAGAAACAGAGCACTGAGTTTAGCAATATAAAGAGGAATCCAGTACTTACTGCTGTCTAGAAATATAAGGGTAATATAAAATATGGGTAATTTTCCTGTGTTGGTTGCCACACTTTAGCAAGCACCAAAAATTAAAAGCAGTTTTAAAAATATTTACATAAAGAAAAATCATAAAATCCAATGCTCCTGCATACTGTGTTATGTTACAGTCCAGTTTTGTGTGCTTTACTACACAGTTTGGTTACAGGACTTCTGTGCATTGTAAACATAAACAGCATGGAAAAGGTTAAATACCTGTGTTCAGATTGTAAGATCTAGTCCGGACTTGCTGTGTATATTGTAACGTTAAATGAAAAAGACAAGCCCTTTGTATTATAGTCATGCAGTCTTATGTATGATAAACAGTTGAATAATTTGTCCTCAGACTCTTTACTGTGCTTTTTAAAAAAGTAATTTAAGAGAAAATGTAAACATAGTAATATCTTCCTATGCAATTAACCTACTCCAAGCGATGGTTTGGTAGGTATAACTATAGTAAAATATGTAAATATATTAGCTACATTGACACAGACTTTTAAAAATTACAGAAGTAAAAGTTGGAGGAGTAACAAATCATTTTGAGTTTTTAATTGAAACAGCAAGGTATATAAATCATTGATGTATAAACACGAATTCATTTTGATCTCTGCTTGATTTTAATTGACATATAATATTGCTTTTAGTTTCAGGATTGCTTATTTTCTCATGCACTAGTTTCAGAATATTACAGAGATCTTCTTACATGCACTTTAGAGTTCCTGCTCCCATAAACTAATTGATAGATTTCAAGAACAGAAGAACCATTATAATGATCTAATCTTACTTGCTGCATAATTCAGGGAATAGAATTTTACCTGGTAATTCCTGCATCAAGCCCATATCTTCTTTTTGAGTTAGCACATATATGTTTTAGAAAGGCATTCAGTGTTGATTTAGAAGTTTCAAGAGATGGAGAATCTATATAATCT
Organism: Pelodiscus sinensis; assembly: GCF_052426305.1. Classification (NCBI taxonomy): domain Eukaryota; kingdom Metazoa; phylum Chordata; order Testudines; family Trionychidae; genus Pelodiscus; species Pelodiscus sinensis. The sequence continues at coordinate 191,581,899 of NC_143052.1, forward strand.
CTTGATAAGCAGTTCAGTGGTTAATTATCCACACTCAAAAATTATTTCCCTGGCTCCCAGTTTAAATTTGTCCAGCTTCAGCTACTAGTATTGGCATGTTATTATGCCTTTGCTAGAGCCCTCAGGTTTCAGACATCATCTCCCCGGCAAAGAATGAGAATGTCACATCTTAACCTTTACCTTAATAAGCCGACTTGATAAAATTTTCACACCTTCACTTGTTGATGATTTCCCCATTAGCTGTTACATTGTGAAATACAATGATTAGACAGTTTTTAATCCATTTAGTATGTGCTGTATTGATTTTGCATAATGCTATTATTTTAATCAGAATGTGACACAACTTTTACAAGTACCATGGAAATATCCTACATTTCCAAAAATTTTCTATAAATTTCAACTGCAAAGCAGGTTTTCCAGACCTCAAATTATTCTTGTGGCTCTTTTCTGAATTTTCTTCAACTTTTAACATCTATTTTAAAGTGTCAATATCAAAACTAAACACAGTATTTTAATAATGATCTCAATAATGCCATATACAGAGGTAATATCACTTTATTCCTGTTTTTTAAATACCTATTCCTGTTTATCCATCCAAGGACTGTATTTTAGGCCTTTTAGCCACAGCATTGCTCTGGAAACTCTAGTTGGCTATCCACAATGACTCCTAAATTCTTTTAAGAGTCGTTGCTTTCCAGGATCCCGTAAGTATGAGCTTGTATTCTTTACTGGAGTATGGCTTTTCACTTGGCTGTTTTCAATTGTATGATGTTTGAATGTACATGGATTTACAAAGCAATCCAGATCTGTAATAGTGACATGTCCTTTTTATTTACCACTGCACAAATTGTGTAGTCTGCCAACTTTTATCAGCAGTGATCTTATATATTCTTCCAGATATAGATAAAAACATTGAAGTAACTCTTGAGCTGGAGCTAATGCAGTTGGACCTCTCTATAGAATCACCTTAACTTGTTTATGATATCCCTATTAGCTGTTGCATTCTGAAATACAGTGATTAGCCAGGTGTTAATCTATTTAGTATGCGCTGTATTGATTTTGCACAATGGCTGCAGAGCTCTGGCTCTGGCTGCGAAGCTCTGATCCTGGCAGAAGCGGGGCTGGTGGCAGTTTGAAAGCCCAAGGGCTGGGGCAGAAGTGGGGCCAGGCTTCCCTAGTCTGGTGGCAGGAGAAAGACCTCCCTTGGTCTGGAAAATCCTCTCGTGTGGGACTGTTTAGGTCCTGAGGGTGTGGGACAAGGGAAGTCCAACTTGTATCATGGAAATAGCTACATCTCCAAAATAACTAAATAACTTGTAAATTGAAACTGTATATGATTGTAAATTTAGTTTGCATGCAAAATGTATAAGGTTACCAGTTTCTTATATATGATTCAGCATGTCATTGTGGTAGAATGCAACTTGATCTAGAACTGCACATCAAAATATTAGAATTTTACAAAATATTATGGTTGACAGACAGACAGACATACACACACATCTTCTCTCTCAGGATTGTAGGTTGTTCTGTGCACACTGTTGTTTCATTGGGTCCTGTTCAATCTTCTTATCCTGCTAGGCACATCAAGCAGTCTCTAATGATCTCTAGAAATTAGGATTTATTGTCTGCCTGGTGATTAACTTTAAATTCCTAATTTTTCAATCTTTCTTTTTAATCTGCATGTGTTTCCTTTCCATAATATATCTTCAAGATAGTGATGTCAAATATGCAGGTTCCCCTAGATCTAAGATTATATATGGCTTCTATAATGAACAATGTTGTACATATATGTACTATGAAGTTCTGATATGCACAATACTGTATAAGGCGCACACACACAGTGTACCTGCCCTAGACAACTGGATGACAGATATACATATGATGCACTAGGTAACTTACAGGAAGGTGGTGTTTACAAATATAAACTATAGCTCCTCCTTTTCTAAAGGTGGTATAGAGAGGGCAATCTAACCCATCTAGGTTTGTGCTCCTGGGTCTCAGAAAAGAGAGTCATTAAGAGAGATTTGAATTGTGGTAGGGCCAGGGCCTACCACAGTGGAATTGAAGGAAAAAATCTGTGTATTGGGGGCAAGTCTGGACGGTATGAAGGGAGGTGATGGTGGTGCGGGGAGAGTGATAGGGCTGAGAGGCAATAAAACAAGGAATCAGATATGAGATTAAACTAGAGTGGAATTGTGCAGACCTTGAGAATGAGAGACTCAAACTAAGTCTATACTGCATAGCTGTTTTGGGATACTGGAGCTATCCCAAAATAGCTACCCCATGTCTATACAAGCCGCCCATTATTTTTCGAAAAAAAAAAAGGCATGCTATTTTGCCATCCTGGTAAACCTTGTTGCACGAGGAATAATGGATGGCTCGAAATAGCGCGTTATTTCAAAATTTGTGTAGATGTGTCAAATTTCAAAATAAGCTATTTTGAAATGAATTCAAAATAAGATACACAATTTGTGTAGCACAAATTGCATATCTTATTTTGAGGTTAGGATGCTATGTAGATGCACCATCAGTAAAAGCATTTGAAGAGAGAATGATGTGGTCTGATTGGGTGAAGATCATATGAATAGTTGTACTTTGGATTGGCCGGATGGAAGCTATATGGGTCTGAAGTCAGAGAAGAGGTGATACCAGTATTGAAAATGGGAGATAACTAGGGCACAGAGAAATGTTTTGGCTGTTGGGACAAGTATTGATTTTCAATATATTTGTGGAGGAGGAGGAAGTGGCAAAGTTGACAATAGTCCTGATATATGTGTGTGTGTGTGTGTGTGTGTGTGTGTGTGTGTGTGTGTGTGTGTGTGTGATAGATAGATAGATATATATATATGATCACAAGTATTTAGTGACTGAAAGTGTTGCAATTGAGAGAGGCAAGGTGGAGAAGAGGACTTGGAAGGGCTTGGCTTTGGCTTTTAAGTTTGAGTTCTTGTTATGAACGAACCAGGATATGTCAGAGTCAGAAGTGTGAAGGGTAAATAACAGAATCAGAAATGTGTAGATGGTAGACTAATCAGCACAGAGGTAACAGCTAATGCTATGTTAATTTGTTAGGACAACTAAAGATCAGGTGTGAAAGGAGGAAATTAAAGGACTTGAGGATAAAGCCTTGTGAGTCACAAATAGAAGAGGGATGAGGAGGAGGAACACCACTGTAGGAGATACTGAAAGTACACAATGTTAGAGTAGCATCACAAAAGTCAAGTGGACACAGGTTCTTGAGAGTCATCAACTACTAAAGGCTATAGAAAGATCTACAAGGGGGAGCATGAAGGAGAGGCTAACTATGGACAGGTAATTGAAAACAATTAGTTGGAGCAGTTGCAATGAGGTAGAATGTACAGAAAATATATTAATTTGTATTACATAGTTTTGTGTATTCTAAAATAGTCTGTGAAAGATCCTGGATTGTGGAACTAGTGTAGGGCATCTTTTATGGTATAGGTTGAACCTCTTTAGACCGGGACACACTGATCAGGCAACATCCATGAGCTGGCAGGACCAGGGATGTTGCAGGACCAGAGAGCCCCAGTGGCTGGGAGCAGAGCTGGCTGGTACGGGCAGCAGGGCCTAAAGGGAACCAGAACCTGCAGCCAATGGAGCAGGAAAGTCGGCAGGGCTGTCGGAGCCCCGTAGGACAGAACTTGTGGAGCCGACAGGCAGCAGAGCCTGTAGCTGGCAGGGCTGCTGTAGTTTGAGCGATTGTGAGGCTGGTGGAGCTGCCGTAGCTTATGGGGCGACTGAAACTCATGGGGCAGCAAAGCTGGTGGGGCTGCAGAGCCTGCAGGACTGCCGCTGACAGGGGCAACAGTAACAGGGGAGGGGGCCCAATAGGGAGACTAGCTGCACCACTCTCTTGCTCTGGCAAATGCCCTTCTCCGGGACCAGTCAGGTACCAAGAGTGTTGGACCAGGGAGGTCTAACTTGTACTGGACTTCTGGGTCATCACAAATAATTCTTTTCCTGATGAAATTACAGGAAACATTATCATACTTCTGCAAGTCATCCTGACTCAATAATTAAAATGGATATCAGAATGTAGGGTTGCTAAGCTCAAATAAGAAACAAATCTGCCAGACACAAAAATCAAAGAGCAACTTGAAGATTACATGTGTTCCAGACTGAGCAACAAGACAGAACCAATTCATTATTGGAAAATACGGGCTAACAAGTCTACTAGACAATCACAAGAATGTTACTTGCATAGTACAGTACATCCCTTTCTAAAGGAAGCTATACTTGAATTGAACAAAGATCATCTGCTCTCTCTAAACAAAAATCTGGAAATCCAAAACAGCAGATTGTATGCCCAGCCAGTCAGTCATTTGTGAATCTCATAATAGCCTTTAGAAATGTTTCCATATGCCTTACATTGACAGACAATAGAACATATTGTTACTCCAGTTAAACTAGGACAGCAATATAAGATAGCATAGTACCTTGGAGTTTTACTCTATTTTTTGGTCCTCTCTACTTCAGATCTTCTTCTTATTGGGCCATTCCCTATATTCATGGCATCTAGGACAAATCACATTTTAGCTCTGCACCTCAGAAAGAGCTCCCCAGAATTCTCTGTCTTCAAGTAGCACATACAGCAAATTTCTTCGTAATAGAATTTTCAGAAGATTTTAAAAATATTTTTAACCAAGTGTCTGTTTCTTCTAGGGATGTCAACAAATAGTTGACTATACAATTAACTTAAAAGCCTAGTCTTATTAGTTAATCTTATCAACTGCTCACATTCCTCTCCCCTTGCTGCTTCTGTATCAGAGGCAGAAAGAGAGAGAGGGGGAGCAGAAGACAGTGCTGGGGGAAGTAGGCTTAAAAGCTGGTTCCCTGCAGTGCTGCCTACCTCCCACCCCACGCTGCTGCCTCTATTAGAGGCAGTAACTCAGGAGTGGGGGCAAGGGAGGCTACTGTGGTGCAGCCTCTCTCCACTGCAGGCCTGAGGTCCCCGCAAACAGAGGCTGCTCTGCCTCGTACGGAGCAGCCTCTGTCCATGGGGAGCCCGGGGCCCACCCACAGAAAGAGGCTGCTTCGTGGTATCCTCCCTTGCCCCCACCCCCGCAGACAGGGGTTGCTGCTACCCCATGCTGCCACCTCTGTGTCAGACACAGCAGCTCAGGATGGCTGGCAGGCAGCCAGTCTGTAAGAGGAGCTGGTTTTTAAACTGGCTTTCCTTGTGAACCAGCTGCTGCCTGATACAGAGGCAGCAGTGCAGGATGGCAGGGGGCTCTCTGAGAGTGGGGCCGGGAGTGCAGTGGCTGCCAGCCCCACCCATGGGGACTATCGAATTGTGTAACCACAAAGTTTTGATGCAGTTACATGACTACTCAATTACCTGATATCTAACATCACTAGTTTCTTCCTTAGTTTTGTGATTTGCTTCTTCAAAACTGCTAACTTCAGTAAATAAATGTACAAGTTAGAAATGATGTTAGTTTTTTGAGGAGAGTGCAAGACACAACACCTCACCTCTCCTCCCCATAGGAACTTGGCTCCGAACTAGTGTCTAAATCAGATTGGACTGCATAGAATCTCCCTTCATTGAGACCAGTCAATTAGTGAAAGAGAGCTTGGTGAAATTTTTCTAAGCACCCACTGCCCCCACACAAACATACACTACTTCTCCCTCAGGCATGGAATCCCTATTTCCACAACTTTAATTCCTCCTCCTTCTTCCCCCCTCTCCCAGAGCAACCTGGAGGGAATTCCTGTTCCCAGCCAGAAATGTAGGTAACATTCTTGCCAAGACTTTTAGAAGGTCACAAAGCATCACCCCTTTCTTACAAGTTGTTTTATCTGAAAAGTCTTGGTTGCCATTAAAAGCTTCAGCTGCCTTCACCTTTTCTGATACCAATGAGTCCTTTGTCTGCACAGAATGAGGCATTGGGGACAATCTCCACTTAGCTCAGGCACAGAAGCAGGGAGCTTTGGGGACGAAATGATTCAGATCTTCTTTCTAAGAGATGAACTTGCCACGTACCCCACACTCCCCTCCAGGTTCCAGAACCTTTCCTTCACTGTAGCTGAGCACAAGCGTGGGTGGTCACTTGTGCAGTCAGGGCTCAAGCTAATGTGTTAAAAATACCAATGTGGATATTTTGGCTATAAGGCTCAGACGTCCAAGCCTATTGGTTTTGATAGGCTTGAGAGCCTGTGCTGGAATGCCCATGTTCATATTTTTCAACACACTAATATGAATCTGTCTACCTGGGCTGGGACACTCACCACCAGCTGCAGTGTAGGCATACTCTAGAGTGCCATGGGAGTTCATAAAGTGAGCACCATTTCCCTTAGGGTGACATGCAGGATACATGACTGCACCCTACCATTTCAATCTCTCTGGTAACTCACTTGCCCACACAGGGCCCTCTCCCCACTTCTCTGAGGTGTTTTGTCCACAGGTTGGTGTAGGATATTGCTGACAGTCAGTTGTTTAAGGGATAACACAGTCTTTAAATTTCCCATGACATTGCTCTGAAGAGACAAAAATTCTGAATCTGGGACTTGCAGTGGAATATTCTGGGCTCTAAATTAAGTTTTCTCAGAATTAAGAATTAATGATGCACTAACATCTCAGGTACTTTTGGATGTAGAAAATGAAACATCAATTCCCCCTCCTTCCAAATAAAAATGAAATAACCTTACCAAGGTTAAAGAGCTGTATAATTTTCTTCCTTTGTTTCTAAAGATGGAATTACGATGGGAATTCCCTGTCAAGACGTATGTATTCCCAAGGACTATTACTCCGTCTAATGTTAAGCTTACTATAGACTCCTTAGTAAAAAGGGCATTGTTATGACAATGGGAGGTAGCATTCGCTCCCACTGACATTCAAACCCCAAACCCACAGACTGGAGACTATAATCATCACTCAGAATGAATTTAGATGTAGCAGACTCAGCTCTAAGAGTATTAGCTGTGGTCTCTTACTGTGGGTGCCTCACCCTGGAGGCTATTGTGAGCACATATTTTTTTAAAAAAACCCAAACCACCTCACAATTTCCTTGCATTAAATGCACTTTAAAGAGTTACATATCTGCTTTTTCAGGACTGATGCTTCTCCTGACTCTGCTTTGCTGTACATTGAAAACTTCCAAAGACATGTCAAAGGGGCAACTATGGCTCCAGATGGAGAAATTGGAGTTGCAAGCTCATATCTGATATGCTACCAAATATTTTGTTGATAAGCATTTTGGGACGCATAGATACAAAGCAGCAACTGAAGATTTACACAAGAGCAAAAGTCCTACCATCCAGTGAACAAATCTTCAAACTATCTTATCTTAATAAGTGTTCCCTTTTTAATTTTTTCTCAGTTTCCTGAGCAGCTGTAAAGATGCTGTAAGTTTAGAATATTTGTCACCAATATCTGACTTCTTAGTGAGTGCATAAAAAAACAACAGTTGAAGTCCATTTTTTGATGTCTCCCAGCAGAAACTGTTTCCATCCTTTTTGTGGTTTGTCCTGCAGCAGTATGAAAGACCTACTATTCTTCTTGAATGCCATATCTTACAGGCCCATTATAACATTTAGGCATTACAGAGAAGTGGTGGTATAGTAGAACAGATGAATTAAGAAATAGATTTCCAGTTAAGGTGTTGTATTAAGCTGCTATAGGTTATCAGCATTGTTATGAATATTGTTGATAGCATCACGTCTGAAATATTAACATTTGCCAATATTCAGTTAGCATTTAAAGTGGTAAGAACATTACTGCAAACAACTATTAGTACCCTGGTTTGAAAATGTAACACTTTCAGCTCCCCAGGAAAGTTGCATTCTACAGAAAGGAAAACTGAGGCAGAGCCATTAGATGACTTGCACAATGCCATACAACAAATCAGTTCCAGAGCCATGGTTAGTGCTTCAGGAAGGTGGCTGACAGCTCTTCCACTCTACCTCACTCATCATCAAACAAATTAACTAAATTCAAATTTCTGCCATGTTATGCCCATTGCATATTATGGAGCTGTACAGATACAACTTGACACATTCAGTCTTTCCTACTGATGGTGATAGCAGAGTCAGATACATTTAGTATACACTTTGTTTCCTGCCTCAGAGGGGTAGCCATTTTAGTCTGTATCCGCAAAAACAAAGAGGAGTCCTGTAGCATCTTAAAGTCTAATAGATTTTTTTGGGCATAAGCTGTCATTGGTAAAAACACACTTCATCAGATGCATACAAATTTAAGGCAGGGTGAGATTGGGGATCCTGGCAGTTGCTTGGATCATACTCAATAGCTGGCTTCAGGTGCCTTTCTTCCCTCATTGCAGTTATTGGAAGGCACAGCAGGCTCATTCAAAGGGGACCGCTCTTGTAGGCCCTATGCCCTTTCTAGCTGAAAGGAAAATACATGTTTTTCTGAAGGGGAGCTTTGATTGTGAAATAGTTGGCAAAAACCCAGAGTCCTGGCTGAGGAATAGCTATGCTGTTTTTTATAGGCTGCCAGCAAGGTTCTTGGTTCCTCCTGGAGCCTCTACTCCATATAAATCCTGTTGTTTCATTCTCATAGAAGTCCTCATCTGTCCCTATAGAAGATACTGCATCCCTAAGGGACTCCATGACAACGAGTTTACAATCCACTACAGGAACCACAATTAAGTGAACAAGTGCATTGTTGCTATCTGCCACAGCCGTATGTACAAAAGCACAGTGTGTTTGGGTAGAGAAGGTCTCTCCGGAAACCATTCCAGATAGTGGTTGTGTTAAAAAGACTCAGAAGGAATCTGGACAGTTTAAGATTTTCTGTATGGGCGTACTGATTTGGTTACTTCATGATTTTGTAGTGGCCAACAACTTAACTGGCAACGGAATTTATCAGGTGCTGGAAAGGAAAATTCCCGAGCTATGTGCCTTCTCAAAGATAATTTTACCTTTCTGTAGTAACAATGCCCAATACTAGATAGGGGTCTAACCAAGTGCTCTACTCATTAATCATTAAAACACCGAGGACAAACATAGTTACTCATTTCTGTGTTCTGTACCAAGGAGCTGAAAACAAATTCACTTTCATTAATCTTTCCTCTCCTGACCCCAGAAAAGGAGCTTAATGGAAGATAAATTGAAAAACCAGTGCCCCTGAATTCAGTTCTCTAGAATCATAGGGTTGGAAGCAATCTCAAGAAGTCATTGAGTCTAACCCCCTGCTAAAAGCAGGACCAATCCCAACTAAATCATCCCAGACAGGGCTTTGTCAAGCTGGGATTCAAAAACCTCTAGGGATGGAGATTCCACCACCTCCTTAGGTAACCCATTCCAGTGCTTCAACACGCTTCTAATTAAATACCTTTTCCTAATATCCAACTTAGACCTCCCCCACTGCAACTTAAGACTATCATCTGTTGCCACTGAGAACAGCCTCTCTCCATCCTCTTTGGGAACCCCGTTTCAGATAGTTAAAGGCTGGTATAAAATCCCCCCTCACTCATCTCTTCTGTAGACTAAATAAGCTCAAATCCCTCAGCCTCTCCGCATAAATCATGTGCTCCAGCCCCCTAATCATTTTTGTTGCCCTCTGCTAGACTTTCTCCAATGCATCACATCCTTTCTGTAATGGGGGCCCCAGAATTGGACACAGTACTCCAGATGTGGCCTCACCAGTGTTGAGTAAAGGGGAATAATCACTTCCCGACATCTGCTGGCAATGCTCCTCCTAATGCATCCCAATATGCCATTAGCCTTCTTGGCTAGAAGGACACAATGACTCATATCCATCTGCTCATCCACTGTAATTCCCAAGTTCTTTTCTTCCAAACTGCTGCTTAGTCAGTCAGTCCCCAGCCTGTAGCAGTGCTTGGCATTTTTCTGTCCCAAATGCAGGACTCTGCACTTGTCCTTGTTGAACCTCATCAGATTTCTTGTGGCCCAATCCTCCATTTTATCTAGGTCACTCTGGACTCTATCCCTACCCTCCAACCTATCCACCTCTCTCCCTAGCTTAGTGTTATCCACAGACTAACAGGGTGCAATCCAGCCCTCATTCAGGTCATTAATAAAGATGCTGAACAAAACTGGCTCCAGAATTGACCCTTGAGGCACTCCACTTGATACCACCAACCAGACATCGAGCCATTAATTGGTACCTGTTGAACATGATGATCTAGCCAACTTTCTGTCCACTTAACAGTCCATTTATCTAATCCGTACTTCTTTAATTTGCTGTCAAGAATACTGTGGGAGACCATATCAAAAGCTTTGCTAAAGCCAAGGTATATCACATCCACCCCCATCCTTGTATCAACAGAGCAAGTTACCATGTCATAAAAGTCAATCTACAAATATCAACTTTGAGCACAGAGAGAATTTCCAATTTATTTTGTGTATATCAAATGCCGGGGAAATGGAAGCTATTATTAAATGGAAAAGGTATTTGAATGAATAATTGTTCTTTGAGTGCTTGCTCATATCCATTCCATTTTAGCAGGCTCATATCCTGCTCGCCACGTGCACTTATGCTGGAAGTTTTTCCTTCATTGGTATCCTCTGGAGTTTGGAAGTAAAAGGTTAGAGTTAACTGATTACCTGGTAAGCATTAGCCCTACTGATATGCTTAAGTGGTAACCAGTTAACTGCCCACTCAGCCACAGCGGCTCAGCCAGGAGGACTCTGACCATGGCGAGCCAGAACAGCTTCCGCCCCCTGTTACATGGTGAGGCCAGAGCAGTTCCTGACGCCTGTGGAGCCAGAGCATTCCCCCACCCGTGCTGCAACAGGGTTGGCAGGACCCTTGCTGCCAGGGCCAATAAGCCCTCTACAATTAACTGGTTAAATGATTAAAATGATATAATTTAACCAGTTACCTTTTTTTTTTTTTTTTTACTGGTTATTTACATCCTTAGTCTGGGATGGTGCCACTGACCTCCCCGCCAGTGTTCCCTGTAACCTGAGTGCTTAGGCAGCCACTCAGGAGAGATTCAGGTGCCATTCAGCTGATTGGCAGAGCACCCACAGCTGGCAGCATATTTCTATTGGTGGTGCACATCTGCACATGACTAGGTGCACAAACAAAATTTATTCTGCAAATGGATGGAAAAATGTAGATGGAACATTGCTCCCCACCCTTAGTTTTTTCTTCCCACTAATGATGGTGAGACATCTGCTGTTTTGGCTAGTTTTATCGCTTCATTTAGAGTTACAAACTTTTCCTGTAAAATAGTTAATAGTTATCCCTTAGTATGATAGTTACTGTTTCATTTAGATAGTCCTGAATGGGATTCAGCCTAGGGGCAGATGCATACCAATTGTTCAAGATGTCTGGGCCAGTTGTGCATGTGACAAGTGCTATATTTGTAAGTCCTTCAAACCTTGGACTAAGGAAGAGAGGGACATCCATCTCAAGGTGCTGCTGATGGAGTTGGCACTAAATCCAGAGTTGGCGCAGTCAGGGTCAGAGTACTGCAGTGTCAATGCAGAGCACCACACCGGCAGCATTCCCCCTCTTCAGCCCCTGCCAACAAGGCGCTAAAGAAGACCAGGAAAGGAAGGTCTCCTACACCTCTCAAGGGAAAGAAGAAGTCAGGAAGAGAGCCAAGACCCAAGAAGGGTGGCCTGGTACTGTGACTAGGAGTCAGGCTCCAGCTACAGTTACGCGGTCTAGCCCACCCCGACCGAAGCCTGCCACATCGGCAGTGACACAGGCCTGCATCGGCCAAGACCACCTATGAGACCAGGGAGAGGAGGTTGGCCAAGGGAGGTCTCCTGAGATTGTGGGGCCCCATTTTCCGTGCATTCACGTATCCAGACAGTTCCTCTGGGCGGCATCTGTTGGTTCCCTTGGCACCTTTGAGGAACAAAGGACACCGCCCAGGATTTTCTGTTCCATGTCTCCTTTCAGTTCCTTACTTTTGGCCCTTGGACCTTCACACTTGCCCTTGTTATTTTTTCCGTTGTCCACCATAATAATTTGAGTTCCCAGGCTCAGTGGAAACACCTCTGTCCCAAGACTGGGGGAGCGTCCTTTACCTGTTCCCACCCACTCCCCAGAACCCAACAGGAATACCCTCTGTCAGCTGGCCGGCCTGACTTTGTCACAATATGTTTTCTACTCTTGGAGCACGTGGACTTTGTGTTTGAGCTGGGCTTCTTTTGGATAGCATTGCCTGGTGGGGCTCCGCCCATGCCCTTGTTTTTCTTATGCCCCTGGCCTTGAAGCACATAGAAGGCAGTCAACCCTCAGTTCCTTTTTATTGCCCATGGTGATAAATCAGAACTCTAGCAGTGTCTGTCTCTTGCTTAATAAACTTTTTTAGCGTAAATAGTACTTAACGTAGATTTTAGTGCTAGTTAGCTAGTTGTAGTTTACCTCCTTGGTTTTTTTTAAAATCTCTTTTAAAAAACAAACAAACAAACCCTTAACCTATTTTTAGAGCATTTTTTCTTGTGACACTTCTCTTATACTGGGTCCAGCCTTTATGATGGAGTAACTCCTAGGTTTGAAAATGGTCTCTCTTGCAGTGCACTGACATTAGCTAATGATGGATATGTGTAGTGCCTGTTGTGTCTGTGTGAAGGGGACATGGCTGAGAAACATGTCATTTGCCAGTCTGTCTTTCATAACACAAAAAGTGAGAGTGACTTGCCTGAAATTCTTTTTGTTGGGAGATGTCTGTGTGTCCTTCTTTGTGTTTGGGAGTGGCTGAGACTAACAAACCTCTTCAAGAAATGCGACAGTGAGCTCCAGGACAACTCTCCACTATGGGATTATTCTCAGGATCCTTTCTGCGGGCCACATGTTGGAAGTTTGAAGCTGTAGTCAGGCCGGGTGTCACACTGAAGGGTCACATTGTAGTTTGAGTTGGTGAGCTGTGCCAAGTCAGAAGCTCAATGAATTCATCAAGGTTCATCATTGTTCCTTGCTGCCCTGGAGTTGTCAATGTGTGCAGCTGCCATTGAGCCTGCAGACATGGGTTCTAGACCCCGTGGACCTTCCCACTTAAGTGTCAGAGAAATCATTCTCTGAGACCCATAAAGCAACAGTAGTCTGTGGGAGGGAAGACACCGCTCCATTAGAAGAGATAGGTCTAGGTCACCCCACTGAGTTCTAACACGAAAAGGTAGATGCCTTCATCCTGCCTCTCTGAAGGTAGTTCAAAGCCTGAGACAGGCCTCCTTCAGGCTCTGGTCACTGACTTGGTACCATCCTAGATTGTGTTCTGTCTTTGCCGCTTCCAAGGGTCTTAGGCCCTGATGTCAGTGGTGACTCTGGCACCCATGATTTGTTTGCCTGCCCTCAGTACTGCCATTCTCATGATAAGCCTGTACAGTGCCAAATGATCTCACTGTCTCAACACTACTTGACTCGCCACTCCTCATCTGTGGCAAAGGGGTCGGTTTGATTAGAAACCACCACTCCTAATTCAGGGCCAAACACCTTTGAAGAACTGATCAGGGCACACACTAAAGTTTGACCTCAGATCCCTGTTCAAGTTGCTCCACCTCTGGAAGAGGAATACTCTCTCCTCTTCAGCCTGTGAGCATAGCGGGGAAGCACCGTTGATTCTCTCTCTAAGGTCCCCATCATTAGATCCTTATGGTATGTCTACACTACAGGTGAAAAACAGCAACTGGTCCTGGTTCACTGATGGGCGCCTGAGGCTGGAGCTAAGAGGTTGTGTAACTGTGATGTAGACATTGGAACTCAGGCTGGCATCCAGGTTCTGGGACCCCATGAAGGGAGGAGGTTCCTGGAGATCAGGCTTCAGCCCAAACCCAAATGTCTACATCACAATTAAACAGGCTCTAGGCCCCAGTCCCATGAGCCCAAGTCTACTGACATGGAACAGCCATGGGTGTTTAATTACATTGTAGACATCCTCTGTGGGGCTCAGTCAGCTTTCACAATTTCATCTAAGGTCAGGTCTCTCTTGAGACATCAGGGAGAGCTGCAGGAAGCTCAAATGAATAACTGAGGCAACAAGGCTCTGAGGAAAAGGGTCTGCAGGCAGATGAACAGATGCTACCAACACCGCTGTCCTTCTTTTCACTCCATGTGGTGAAGGTGTTCTTTTCATCAAGCATGCAGCCTAATGATTACAAGCCCTTCCAGGAGCTGTAATACCTGATGGTGGTCACTTTTGAAATACAAGGGGGAGTTCAGGAAAAGTCCCATAAATTCTTGGAGATGTACATTCCTTTCTGCCTGGACAGTTGGCAACACCAATTAAATGAGGAGGGAGCTAAATACCCCTGGCAGATGCCAGCATCCCTAACACCTACATCCAAATGAGGAAATTGGCAATACCAAGGCTCTCTTGCTAGGATTTCATAGGCATCCTATTGCCTGGCTTTTAATTGCAGCTGCAGCACATGAATGGACCAGGCACCATGGACCACCAAGACTCAACAGCTGAAGAGACTTTTGGGCTGCAAAAACAGCTCTTCAGCCAGTTTGCAAATGGCAATTGCTGATGAATAGGCTTTATGGGCAAAATATGATTATTATTTAAATTATGACCATGCTTCCAAATTCAAGGACAAACTCCTTCCCTGATGGCAGCCGATTGGAATTTAAAACTTTTGTCACCAAAAGTCAACTTGGGCTCTCAACATTTCAGAAACAGCATCAATATCTATGGCCACAGGGGGGAGTACATGGCTTTCCAGTGGGAAATCAATACTTAGGTGAGTGTATTATGTTCCCATGTTCAGTGTTTTGCCTCTTGGCCCCCATTTTTTCCAATGAGAAGGGAAGGGGAGAGGGTGAGTGAGGGGAGGAAAAAGGGAAGGAAGAGCAGGAATTTTTACAAAAACTTCAAAATGAAACATTTTGAAGATACAAAATAAATCAATAAGCCTGGGGAGAGTTACCTATAAACTGTTTTACTTTAGAATTTTTAAAAAATGTTTTGATGAAACATTATTCTTCAGTAAAGCACTTATCGTTAAAACTGTTTCAACCAGCTCTAGGACTGAGATAGTGAGCTCACAAAATCCTGGGATAACAGGGGGATGTTAATCCAATAACCTTACAAAGGCGTCGGTTTCAGCCCAGTACCCTAATGATCTTGAGCCAATCACCTCACAACCCCCTGTCCCTTGATATTAGCGCAACAAGCTACAGATGCTGAATTGAAGTTATGTAAGGGAAAGTGCGTGGGAGTAGAAGAATTGTTCCCTTTCTTCTTCCTCTTCTGGATTTAGAGAAGCGCAGTTCACATCCTTCCATCATGCCTGGTGAGATGAGGCCATATCAAGTAGGAATGACTGCAGTCATTTTGTGTGTTTGTGGCTGGGGAGTTTATGGAGCTCAAAGTCTTCCTGCCTTTGGGCCTATCGGCAACAGCACCTGATGAGAGAAGAATTGTCCAGGCTGAGAAATCACAATCTGCCTCCTTTCTTCCCCTGGAAGATCTGTTCCTCTGCTGGCTCCCTTCCCGTCCAGGAAAACAGAGAGGGAAAGAGAGAGCAATCTGCAGCAAAGTGTCTCTCCCTTTTAGGAGGAGAGGGGGAGAACCAGTCACTGACTTCCTTTCATCTAGAATCAAAGGTAAACAGAGTGCTCTTGTGACTGCCCTCAGTCCTCCTGGCTCTCCTTACTGAGTGTGGGGAGTGGGGAACTTGGAGGGGCTTGCAGCACAAGGGTTTCCCTCCCACTAGAGCAGGGATGTGCACTCTGACCATTTACATGTGCAACTTTGGGCTGCCTGGCGGTGGATCCGCACAGGGACCTGGACATCCCCAAGGTGAGTTTATTCCTTCATCCCCATTCTCTTTCCCCAAGCCATGCGTCATAGCCTAAGATGAGTTAGTGTCGCTTTGCTACACCATGATGCCTTACAGCCATCCAAACTGGTGAACCCTCCCTCCTGTTCTGATTTAACTGCTGTTCAGCTCAGCTTTTCGGTGGGTGTTTGGTAGAATGTGTCCTGTTCTTTATTAGAACCCTTCATGTTTTTTATATAGCTAAATTGCTTTTCTACGGAAAGTTTGTGCCTTTAATAGAGGCCTATGATGTGTGAGGTGCAGACACACACAAGTACCAAACTAGCCAGTGTGCACCACTCTGTACTTGTAATGTGAGGAGGAAAGGGCATAATCCTGCCCTCTCTGGGTTGGCTGGTACCCACAGGCTGCAAATGAGACTAGGCCTTTTACGGGGTATGTAAGGATGGGGTCAGGATCCTTATACCTGGTGTTGGGTGTTCATGCAAGGGACAAGCTGGGCCGCAGTAAAGGACAGAAGTTGTGCTTTTCCTGTCTCCAATGAAAGCAAAAACAATGAAGGGTTACTCATGAAGTTTTATCCATGTATTTTGTTATCAGAGCAAAATGTGATATTTATTTACTTTTATAGCTCTCTCTTCCTTTTTAAGTGGCATCTTGATCCAGGTTGTTTGTCTACAAGGAAGTCAAGAAAAGCAGATCATCAAACTTAAAAGGCATTTCCTGCAGAGTTAAAAAAAAAAAAAAGTAATGATGTGATAAGAAACTATAGGAAAACTGAAGCAGTCTTTGCATATTGTGTTTATTCAGACTTGTGACAATCATTGTGAAACAGCTGAGTTTTTTGCATATTAGGAGGCTATTGTTTTAAGCAAAATGTATTTATCACGATGCCATCACATGGATTGTGAAGTATGTGGGTAACCATTGGAAACAGCTGTGAACTGGAGAAGTTAGGATCTAAATTTGATGTATAAATTTTACAGCAGGCAATATGATATCTGATAGTTACTGTATATGTTGGTTATAGGCTTGTCAGTGAAGATTTTGATTTTCATCCTGATTAAGTATGTAGTGAATTAATTTTTGTTTTAGGAATAATGAATGTTGAGTCTTTCATTCTAAATTATAGTTGAAAAAATATAATAACTATTAAGGGGAGCTTGAAAGAATTGTTTGGAATCCTTTGTAAATCATACTGTATTTCACACACAACTCTGTGCTGCTAAAGTGCTATTAGTGATGCTTGGTGACTATGGCAGATATACCATCTCACTCTATTTACACATTTACTCCATCCCAACAGAGAACAGCCTCCAAAGGTATCTATCTAATACTAAGGTGCTTACAGAGCACTAACTGCAATCATAGCTATGTGTTAGCAGATTTTAGGTAATAACAGCCCTTCCAAGCTTTTGTTTGTTTTAAAGATGTGAAGAGGCAGGTAACTGGATAATTATGTACTTGATACAATTTGTCATCAAGGGAAGGTGCTCAGAAGGAGCTACCCCCACTGTGACTCTGCAGTCGAAATGTAGTAAGAGCCAGGTGCATGGGCAGCCTGACTCCTACAACATTTAAACGGCAGAGCAGCAGTGGGGGTAGCTCTTGGACCCAGCGTGAGCTGGGACTGAGCCAGGTTTGCTCAGTTCTGGCTCATGCCTGGTCCAGCAGTGGCTCCTCCGCAACACTGGCTCCTGCTTCCCCCTCTTGTTGCCTCTGTTATAGGGGGGAGGAATGTGTTTAGTTGATTCTATCTGATAAGCCTAGGATTAATCGACTGCTCTTTTACGTCCCTAGTTTGTTTTCCTCTTCCTCTTCTTATATTTATTTTATTCGTTCTTTCACACTCTATTCTAATAATAATATTCTCAGCCATGTCAGATGATGTTTGCCCTCTTTGGTTATCCTCTGCACCTTCTGTATGCCATGAATAGTTCAGATATTTAATATCAAATACTCTTAACCTCTGTCAACTTCTATTTCCATTATATTTTTGGCACATGGAAGGATTGTTGCTATGCTGTCAGATCTGCTAGAGAAGGGCCTGAACAACAGTGGACCTTGAGGGGAGTTGGAGGCAACCTTGGATCCAAATTTCATAACTGGCCTCTCTCCTTGTGATCAGCTGAATCAAAAAGGTAAAGAGCGACTTAAGCTAAAAAACAATGTTGTTACAAGGACAAATGGGTCTAAATGGTCCATGAAAACATTTAGGCTGGAAATTAAAGGTTTCTAACCATCAGAGGAATGAGGTTCTGGAACAGCCTCCCAATAGGAATTGTGGAGACAAACAACTTAACTAGTTTTAAGGTAGATCTTGATAAATCTGTTTGGGATTGTACATCAGGGATGCTTGTGGGGGCAAGGAATTTGTGTTCAGTTGTATTTGTCTGTCTTCTTCCTTTGAAACATCTGAGATGGCTACTGCTGGAGACGGGACATTGGAATGGACCAGTGCTCTAGATAGTACTAACAATTCTCTTTCTCAGGTGCTTAGCTATGGTAGGTCATTTTCACATGCTCAGGGACTAACTGATTACCCTAGTCGGGGTGAGGAAGGAATTTTTCTCTAGGTCACGTTGGCAGGGATCTTGAGTTTTTTGTCATTCTCTGCAGCCTGAAGTGTAGGTCACTTGCTAGGATCATTTTAGTATATCTCACCAAATAAATTCCCTGCTGTTTCAGGACCCCTGGGCATGTGCAACTCAGTCCTTCCTGTTCTCTGCCAGCGGTACACAACAATTCGGCATCCTGGCGGCAGTAAATACTTTACTCTAATTCTGGTTTTTGGCTTGGTGTGAGAATGGCTAGGAGGGGTTTAGTGGCTTGTGGTACACAGAAGGTCAAACTAAATCTGGTGGTTCCTTCCAGTTTAATTCTGTCATTCTAAATTGTGTGCAAATTTATGCATATAAGCGTTTGGAATTTGTTTTCAGTCATTCCTGTATGTTAAATGGTAAGTTCTTTTTTCAGGGGGCTGTCAGATCAAGACCTTAGTACAAATTCCCAGGGTTGGCTTTGGAGTTATAAAGAGATGGTTACTAGTTTGAAAAGAGAACATTTTTCCATGCAATATCAATCCATGTGCTTAAAATTGCCAGACCTAGATCAACTTTACTATGCACTGTTTAAAATGGATGGTGCATTTTGACCCCAGAGAGCCATTGATCATGCAGTAGCATCCTTAACTACTCTAGTAGGAAAATCCTCCAGAAGGATTCACTACAGGCCAATGAGGCAGGAAATGTATAGTTTACACTGAATAATGTGCCAGGCAGGTAAGTGTTTTTGCTGGTCTATGATAATAATTTATAGCAAGAAAAACAAATGTATAGGCTAATATAAATAACATTCTTAAATGGCTCTTAAAATTTGAGGCATATTGACAATTCAAAACATCTCCACTTCCTTTGCAAAAAAAACCCAACAAAAACAAACCCTGATATATTTTGTTTCAATTACTGTTGTCCTAAGGATTAAGTCATGATTAAGGGGACTGGACTTGATGACCTTTCAAGGTCCCTTCCAGTTCTAGGAGATAGGCAATCTCCATTAATAATAATGTCAATAACATCTGCCTAGTACAACATTTGTTGGTACTATAGTAGACAGCAAGGATGATACAGTAGTTAGGGGGGTAGCCTAGGCCTTGCCAGACATCAGTTCAAGTCTCTGTTCCACTGCAAACTTGCTGTGTGACATGGGATAAGTCATCTTGTCTCTCTGTGCTGCAGTTCCCTGTCTGTAAAATGAGGATAATTGTGCTTCTCTGGCAGAAAGAGTTTAGTGTCTCAAGCTGAGAACAGCAGCAGGAGAAGACAAGGTGGATCCAGATCAGTGTAGAAGGCAGGACACAAGGTCCAGCCAATATGATAGGAACCCTCCCCCTGGACATTTCAAACCCCTAAGGAAAAATGGCACAGATTACTGCATACGGTTCTGCAGCAATTCCTATTGGTTTCCTTTATGCCAGGGGTGGGCAAAAGGGCCCATGCAGGCTGGATCCGGCCTGCCAAGCAGGTGGATCCAGCCCACGGAAGCCCTGCTGCTCCCCCACCCCCCAGCCAATTAGGGTCTGGGGGCAGGGGAGTGCCCGAAGCCTTCTCCGCTCTGCCCTTGCCCTGCAAGCAGCGTGCAGCGCCGCATGCGGCTCGCAGGCCGGGGGCAGAGCAGAGAAGGCTTTGGACACTCCCCCGTCCCCAGGCCTTAATTGGCTGGGGGAGGGGAGAGCGTGCGAATCCTCCTCCTGCCCTACGAGCAGCACGCAGTGCTTGGAAATGCTGCACATTGTCGCAGGGGAGGGGGGGAGAACGGAGGAGGCTTCATGCACTCCCCTGTCCCCAGGCTAATCAGGACTTGGGGGTGGGGGGGAACTGCGTGAAGCTTCCTTCGCCCTGCCCCAGCCCTGCGAGTAGCCTGGGGCACTTCAGAGTGCCACATGCTACTCACAGGTGGAAGGAGGCTTTGGGTGCTCCCTGCCCCCAGGCCCTGATTGGCCTGAGGATGGGGGAGCGTGCTAAGCCTCTTCTAGGGCATGGGTGCCTAGTGAGAAGGGGGCAAAGGGTCTTCCCTATCCCTGGGCCAATCATGATCAGGGGGTGGGGCAGCCCCGCCCCTTCCTGTTTAGGCCTCGCCGCTTTCAGGGTGGTCCGGGGCTACTTCAAAAATTTTGAAGTGGCCCCTGGGCAAAAATTATTGCCCACCCCTGCTTTATGCTCTGGGTCTCCCTCTATTGGGACTTGTGGGCCAGTATTGGAGTGGGGGTGCTACTGGTACCAGACCTCCGTCAAGAATCTTGTTGTTAAGGTCCCTGGAAGGCATCTGTGTGGAAGCCAGGGCTTCCACACACATAACTATTGCTTTAATCTGGCCTCCCAAGATCAGTGAATTTATGCAAGTTAATCCCTTGTTTCTTCTGCAGGTGATCAATTCTGCTTCCTGCCCTCTCCCGCCCCTCCCCCCCAAAGAATGGGGAAATTATTGTAGCTCAGACTTGTTAAGAGTCTTATGTGGGAATAACTTGGACAGGGTTCCTGGGATTTCAACCTTCTTTATGGTTGTGTGGTGTCTTTCTATAGTCTCATTGATTGTATTCAAAAATTCCTACCTAAAGTGGGGAAAAACCCAAAACAAAGTAAAGGGGGGGGGTAGGAATTATTTGATTCCTGAGCTTATGGCTAAATGTAAAAGGAAGCTGAACTTAACCTAAGACTAAACAGATGATCTAGTCCAACAGTCTGAGCCTGAGGTGCTGGGAAACCTGAGCTTTTCATTCCAGCTCTGCCACTGAACGGCTGATTGGCAAAATCACCTGCTCTCTCTGGCCATGTTGCTGAAACTCCTAATCAATGCATAGAATAGTAGGAAAACAGGCACATGAACCCCAAACCCAAAGCCCCTGTTCTATGCACTGACCATTTGGTGGCTTCACAGGCACCAACTTTCAGCTTTTCTGGGGTGTTGCTATCCCCTGAAGTTCTGCCCCCATCTTTCCCCTTCCCCCAAAGGCTCCTGCCTCGCTTAGCTTCTTTCTGCTCCTGCTCTGCCTCCCTTCCCTGAGGCTCTACCCATCTCTTCCCACTGCTGCTCTCCCTCTCTGTCCTGATAGGGTTGCCATATGGTTTCACCAAAAATACTGGACCCTCTCTCTCTCTCCCCCCTCCCCCAATAAAAAAAAAGCACTGGGAAAATTAATTTTGTTGAGCAGCACGGAAAAAAAAAAACAGCACCGGGAAGTTGAAATGCAGTTGTGGTCCCTTTAATTGCAGGGCCACTTCCCTGCCACTCCCCCCACCCCTGTACCTGCCCTGCTCCTCCCACTCTCCTACAGCATTTCCTGCTCACCACTAAACAGCTGTTCAGTGGTGAGTGGGATGTGCTGTGTGGGGGAGTGGGAGGAGTTGACCAGTGGACCTTGCCAAACAACTGATCAGCAGGTGGAATGTAAGTGCCACTTTGTTTTCCATGCTCAAATTATAGAATCCATTGTTCTGAAACTTAAAAAAATCACTTAAGACTAAGCCTGTAAGATGGCTAGAAAGCTGGCTAGAAGGCTGGGCCCAGCGGGTAGTGATCAACGGCTCGATGTCAGGTTGACAGTCGGTTTCTAGCGGAGTGCCCCAAGGTTCGGTTCTAGGACCAGTTTTGTTCAACATCTTTATTAATGACCTGGATGAGGGGATGGATTGCAAGTCTGCGGATGACACTAAGCTAGGGGGAGAGGTAGATACGCTGGAGGGCAGATATAGGATCCAGAGTGACCTAGACAATTGGAGGATTGGGCCAAAAGAAATCTGATGAGGTTCAACAAGGACAAGTGCAGAGTCCTGCACTTGGGACGGAAGAATCCCAAGCATTGTTACTGGCTGAGGACTGACTGGCTAAATAGAAGTTCACCAGAAAAGGACCTGGGGATTGCAGTGGATGAGAAGCTGGATATGAGTCAACAGTGTGTCCTTGTAGCCAAGAAGGTAAATGGAATATTAGGTTGCATTAAGAGGAGCATTGCCAGCAGGTATAGAGAAGTGATTATTCCCCTTTATTCGGCTCTGGTGAGGCCACATCTGGAGTATTGCCTCCAATTCTGGGCCCCCCACTATAGAAAGGATGTGGACACATTGGCGAGGGTCCAGCGGAGGGCAACCAAAACGATTAGGGGGCTGGAGCACATGACCTGTGAGGAGAGGCTGAGGGTTTTGGGCTTATTTAGTCTGCAGAAGAGAGGAGTGAGGGGGGATTTGATAGCAGCCTTCAACTTCCTGAAGGGGGTTCCAAAGAGGATGGAGAGAGGCTGTTCTCATTAGTGATGGATGACAGAATGAGGAGCAATGGTCTCAAGTTACAGTGGGGAAGTTTTAGGTTGGATATTAGGAAAAACTATTTCACTAGGAGTGTGTTGAAGCACTGGAATTGGTTACCTAGGGAGGTGGTGGAATCTTCATCCCTAGAGGTTTTTAAGTCTCGGCTTGACAAAGTGCTGGCTGGGTTGATTTAGTTGGGATTGGTCCTGGCTTGGGCAGGGGGCTGGACTTGATGACCTTCTGAGGTCTCTTCCAGCTCTATGATTCTATGATAAGCGAAGTCTGGAATTTTAGCCCAAACAGGCAAGGTATTAGATAGTTATGAGAGACCGAAAAGAGAAAACCAGAATGGTAAGATTTATGCAATTTTAACTGGTGACCATTTCCCATCACACTATTACATGAACTCATCTTTGGTATTTTGCTCAAAGTTTACAAGTAGTTTCCAAAAAATAAAATGTTTGGCTTGTTGCTTTACACAGAAGATGAAGGTTTTTAGAGGAGCAGGATCCTTTGTTTCATTGTGTAGCATCCACTGATAAAAATCATTCCTGCAGTCACATTTTATCAGGTTGTGATTTTCTTCATAATCCTTAAAGAGATTAATATCAATGCAAGCTTTTCTCCTGGTTTCTTCTTTTATAATCTTATCCTGTATGCCATCTAGAGGCAGCTTCAAAGAGATTACATGAGGATATTTTGTGCTGCAGTAGATTTATTTTCATTAGCAGTCCAGGTCCAGGACTTTGGTTCCCTTTTTTTTTGGCATTCTATAGTAAAGGTTTGGGTAACATGAAAGTAAATAGAATCTGTTCACCTAAATTAAACTGCCTGTGACAAGCAAAATCCTTAAAATGACAAAGCTAATCAGGGGTGATTATGCAAAAGGGGAATAATACAGAATAGATAACAGTGCAGAAAACTTGTTGAAATATACCATCATGGGACAACTAAACTTTATTTTTCTCATCGTGTTTTCTTTCATGCTTTTCTTTCTTTGCCCTATAAGCAACTTCCCTTTCCACATTCAGATTGTCTCCTGAAAACATCCCAGTTCTGCCAGACCGCCCACCCCCCATCTAAGGACTAGAATTTAATGAATCTATTTGTTAGAATATTCTATAGGGCCCATTACCGAGGAATCTACATTCTGAGGAGATAGGGAGAAGGAGGGATAAGAAATTAAATAAACCAAGTAATCATCAACTGCATAAAAGCTTCACCATATCCTGCTTATTCTTTATGCACTTATATTATTGTGATCTATATTTGTTACGATGTTAGTGCTGTGCAATCAGTGTCTGATTTTATAGTGTAAGCTCCTTGAGAAAGAGATGGGGTAGAGGACAAGAATCTGTAGCACTGTGCACTGTGGTTTGGTACTCCTGCCCAACACTAGGGCTTGTTTGGACGTCCTCAGAGGAGAGCCTATGACTGTCTTCTTCAGTGCTTCCCCTGGAAGAATTAAAGCCCTTTATTCTGCTCTAGCCTTTTAAGCTGTCGTAAAAAGGGCCAGAGTGGGGATGAGGTTAGGGTTAGGAAACTTCTTCCTTGCTTTGCACAGCACTAAGCGCTGTTAGTAGCCTGTTGAAATGTCTCTGAAGTACAAGGATATGTATTTATAATACCTATATTGTACTAATAGCGACTATGCAAAAACCTGATATAGGGAAGCCATTAACTGCCATTTCTAGATCCACTTAGGTAGCCACTTTGTAATTTTGCCCATTTTTCTCAGCGCAGTCTTCAGAAAATTCCCATGTTGGGAAGTCCCATAAAGGATTAAAGACATTTCAAACTGAAGTTTGTGTTTGGAAATGGGCATTGTTGTGCTAGCAGCTCTTTGGGGCCCAATTTGTTATGAAATGAAATTAACTGAGACTACTTTTGGGAAGTAGCTCTAAAGAAGGCCTAATCAAATAGTTTCTATAGATTTCATAATCAGAATGACTTTATTTTTTTTTTAATCAGTAACCTAGAAGAGTAAAATTCTTCTATGGCTTTTTAAATCACTACTACAAGCTGGAAATTGGTTTACACTTTATTAAACTGAGCTTTCTTTCTGCTAGTGTCACAAACAATATTGCTTTTCTGCAAGATGGTTGCCAGCAACTGTAATCAAAAAAAATTTTTTTTCTGGAATAAATTTCACAGAAATGGTACAAAGTGCTTTCTACCAGATGATCATTCAGAAAGTTGTATTATCAAAGAAAACAGATGGTTTTCTTTTAAATTTACCCTTAGAGGATGGTTAAGTGATTGTTTCTGTGCTTAGAAACTTATTTTTTAAAAATGAGGAGACATAGGAGAGGAGAATGGCTTTCTATAAGGGGGAAACGTGCATCTTATATATTTAAAATTTTGGCATGAAATGAAACTACAGATGACATCCTAGCCTTATTTTTCATTTTCTGATAGTGTGATATGTTATTTATGGAAATAGTCTGTAAGTAAAGCTTATTCATATTAGTAGCTATTTTCTTACGTTATGTCTTTCCCTTTTGAGACCTACAGAATAGAGACACATGTAAGGGCCTTGTCTACTCTGAGAATTAATGCGCAGCAAGCAATGGTGTGAATCTGCAGAACACTAGCTTGCTCCACACCAACTCGCCATGTGTACCCTGCTACTAGGAATTAAAGACTTACTGCTTTTTGAAACTGAAGTACATCAGAGCACACTATGGAACCTTTAGTGAGTTGTAGCAGGATCCGCACAGCAAGTTACTTCACAGCAAGCTAGTGTGGTGTAAATGCCCAACTTAGCTTTCCATGTACTATCTCATAGTATAGACAAGACCTACAAGTAATAGGGTTGCCAGGTGTCCGGGTTTGAACCAGACAGTCCAGTATTTGAGCTTTCTGTTCAGGAAACAAATTGAGAAAATATAAATGAGAAAATAGAAATGTCTGGTATTTTCTAAATAAAATGTAGTGTAGATTGTGATGTAATGTTAAGTAAGTCCAGTATTTTTGTTGAAACCATCTGGCAACCCTAGCACATACTGTGGGAGTATCCAGTTGTGAGGACTTCCTTTCTTTGGTCTACTTTTGTTTTACCAGTTGTTTTTGAAGAAGACTGGTGTGTGCAAGGATAGATGTTGAGTTTCTTTGCATCCTTAGTGGGAAGACTGACAAGGGCTGGGAAAGCAGCATGCAATGAAGCAGAGAGACCGAATGGAGGGTAATACTGTTTTTCTTCTCTAATAAAGTTCCTCGTTAAATGTTTACCATTGTCTAGCTAGGTGAGAGTGATTAGATCTTGGTTCATTATCTCAATGCCAAAGTTACTATTTTTAACGTAACAAAAATTATACTAGTAGTTTTGTAGTGCCTTACCCAAGCCAAAAACATAAGAACAGCCATATTGGGTCAGACCAAAGGTCCATCTCACCCAGTAGTCTGTCTGCCCCAGAGGGAGGGATCACAACAGGTAATCCTTGCGTGATGCCTCCCCTGTCACCCAGCTCCAGAGAAACAGAGGCCAGGGACACTATTCCTACCCATCCTGGCTAATAGCCATTGATGGACCTAACCTCCATGAATCTAGCTCTTTTTTGAACCCCGTTAAAGTCCTAGCCTTCACCACATCCTCTGGCAAGGAGTTCCACAGGTTGGCTGTATGCTGAGTGAAGAAAAACTTCCTTTTGTTTCTTTTAAACCTGCTGCCTGTTAATTTCATTTGGTGACCCCTAGTCCTTATATTGTGGGAATAAGTAAATAACTTTTCCTTATTCACTTTTTCCATACCAGTCATGATTTTATAGACCTCTATCATATTTCCCTCTCTCTCCCCGCCCCCAGTCTCCTTTTTTCTAAGCTGAAAAGTCCAAGTCTTTTTAATCTCTCTTCTTATGGACCCGTTCCAAACCCCTAATAATTTTTGTTGCCCTTTTCTGAACCTTTTTCAATGCCAATATAAATATATTTTGAGATGAAGCAACCATATCTGTACACAGTATTCAAGATGTGGGTATAGCATGGTTTTATATAGAGGCAATAAGATACTTTCTGTCTTACTCTCTATCCCCTTTTTGATCACTTCTAACATTGAGTGGATGTTTTCACGGAACTATCCACATGTTTGTTGTCCCCCTCAAAGAACTCTAGCAGATTAGTAAGGCATGATTTACCTTTACAGAAACCATGTTGATGTTCCCCCAACAAATTATATTCATCCATGTATCAGACAAATTTATTCTTTACTCTAGTTTCAACTAATTTGCCCAGTACTGATAGACTTACTGGTCTGTAATTGCCAGGATCACCTCTAGAGCCCTTTTTAAATGTTGGCGTCAGGTTAGCTATCTTTGAACCATTAGGCACGGAAGCCGATTTAAAGGATAGGTTACTAACCACAGTTAATAGTTCTGCAATTTGCCATTTGAGTTCTTTCAGAGCTCTTGGGTGAATGCCATCTGGTCCTGGTGATTTGTTACTGCTAAGTTCATGATTTTTTTCCAAAACCTCCTCTCATGATACCTCAATCTGGGACAATTTCTCAGATTTGTCACCTTAAAAAAAATGGCTCAGGTTTGGGAATCTCCCCAATATCCTCAGCCATGAAGACTGAAGCAAAGAATTCATTTAGCTTTTCTGCTATGACTTAATTGTATTTAGCATCTCTATCATCCAAGGGCCCCATTGGTTGTTTAGCTGGCTTCCTGCTTCTGATGTACTTAAACATTTTACTGTTACTTTTGGAGGTTTTGGCTAGCTGTTCTTCAAACTTTTTTGGCTTTTCTTATTACATTTTTACACTTAATTTGACAAAGTTTATGGTCCCTTCTATTTTCCTCACTAGGATTTGACTTCCACTTTTTAAAAGATAACTTTTTATCCATCACTGCTTTTTTTTACCTGGTTCTTAAGCCGCGGTGGCACTTCTTTGGTTCTCTTATTGTGTTTTTTAATTTTTAATTTTTTAATTGCTCTAAAGGGTAACACAATCATGGTATAGTGAATAGTTTGCCCAAAGTCACATAGGAATCCTGTGGCAAAACCAGGGATAGAGCCAGAGCTTCCCGAGTATCTGATACAGGTTGTACCTTCCTTAACCAGGACTCTGTAGTCCAGCAACATCCATGGCCTGGCAAGACCACAGATGTTCCTGGACCACAGAGTCAGGTATAAGGAGGTTGGGCCATACGACAGGAGGGCCACAGCAGGGGAGAAGGGACAGGACTCAGCTGGGAGCCCCGTGGGGGGGGGGGGGAAACGCAGCAGGGAGCTCTGGCCCCTGCTGCCAGCAGTAGTGGGAGGGGATGGCAGCAGCTGTGGAGCCCTGGCAGCTCCAGCAGCCACGGAGCTCCAGCCTGGAAAGCCATGGCCGGACAGGCACCAGTGGGTCTTGGCTGGAGTCCTAGTTGGGGGCAACACAGGCCATGCTGGGAGGGACCTCCCCTTGTTTGGCAAATACCCATGTTCAGGACCAGTCAGGCTCTGAGGGTGCCAGATGAGGGAGGTACAACCTGTAGAACTAGAGCCACCTGTGCTGTAACAGTATTGTTAAGATGATTGTTTCTCTCTAACATCCATTAACCTGAGAGAAGCCACCTTGTCACCCAAAACATTTATTTCACATAGGATGGAATTCTTAAAAGTGCTCAGCCTTGTCCTAACTGAGTCTATTAAAGCTAGCGGTCAAACTCTTATTGGCTTTAATGGAAGTAGAGGTAAGCCAATGCTGAATGCTTTAGAAAATCTCACCCATAATGGTGAAACTTTGTCCAAAAAAAAAAAATCATGCTAAAACAAAAGGAAAAACGATGTAGCACTTTAAAGACTAACAAGATGGTAAGCCATCTTGTTAGTCTTTAAAGTGCTACATCGTTTTTCCTTTTGTTTTAGCAAGATCAGACTAACACGGCTACCTCTCTATAACTATTAAAAAAAAATCATGGCATCTTTCTCATTTTAGAGTTTTTCCTGCAGCCTGTAGACACAATGCTCCAATTTCACTACTGTGTTATTCCTGAGGGGAAAAGGTTTTTGTTAATGGCTTTCTTTGCAAGTTGTTCTCCTGCAGTGGCCCTATATATTTGAAAGCTCTGCATTTCCATGACAAATTCCTGAAGAGCAGTTAATGACGGCTGTTTATACTTCCAATGGAGTTGAGAAAGATCAAGTGATCAATATTGTTCAAACAATATTACACAACAAACCAGTAAAACGTTGCTGTTTCCATTAATTGTGCCACCAGTGAACTACCAAAGTAGTCTACAAAAAAATATTTCATCTCAGTTGCTGATACTTTCAACATTTCCTGGGCAAAGTACTTTCTCCACCTGGCTTCTTCCTTTCTCCACCCAAATAAATAACTAAATTAAAAAATCAATAAGTTCTTCAGTTCTTCTGTGAATGTCAGCTCAAAATGGACTTCATGCTCTTTTCTCCTGTACCAAAAATTCAGCAATCCATACCTTTTCCCTCCACAAAGACCTGCAAAAATCCATATCAATCCCAGTTAGCTCAGTGGTTTGAGCATTGGCCTGCTAAACCCAGGGTTGTGAGTTCAATCCTTGTGGAGGCCATTTGGGGCAAAAATTTGTCAGGGATGGTACTTGGTCCTGCTGTGAAGACAGGGGACTGGACAGATAACCTTTCAAGGTCCCTTCCATTTCTAGGAGATAGATAATCTCCATTAATTTAATTCAATCCTTCTAGCCAGGGCTGGTGCAAGTAGGGTTACCAGATGGCTTCAAAAAAATAACCGACACACTTGATCTCAGATGCGGGGGGTGGGGACTGGTCAGGAGGGGAGCGGAACTGGCTGGGAGGAGGTGGTGGGGTGGGGTTGTGTGTGTGTGTGTGTGGGGGGGGGGGGGAACAGGGATGGGGGGAAGTGGGAGGAGAGAATCAGCTGGTGGGGAACTGGACTGACCCAGCTGCATGCAGATCCCAGGGCACTGCCCATCCTGCGCAAGTGAGTCCGGCCCCGGGGATTCCCTCCGCCCCTGCCCTGGCCCTGCCCCTGCCCCCATTTCCTATTGCGTACTGCCTGGCTGGTAACACACTCACACAGTTTATTATTATTATCCTAATAATAATAAATGTTCCTAATTAGAAAATACTGGACATTTTATGTGTCAATATTTTCTCAATTTGTTTCCCGGACAGAACCCTCAAATACTGGACTATCCGGTTCAAAACCAGACACCTGGCAACCCTAGATGCAAGTGTTTTTGGCACCATAGTCAAACTATGACTTTGGCATCCCCCCCACATTAATTATAAAGAAAAATGCGAAGCCTAGAATGAAATTTTACCTTTTTTACTTGACATTCAATATGAACAAGTAAAAATACAAATAAATATTTTTACTGTTTCCCTTCCCCCCGACTTTTAATTAATTCTAATACAATTATACTGCACTACAGCCACAAGATTTTTCACCTCCCTGCATCTGTTGGGTTGGCCTAAGTTTCCCCCTAGAGTCATGTCTTTGTGGACAATCTGCCAACACTCTGGCCACAATCAGGGAATCCAGTCTGCTTTGCTGTACAGGCCTAGGCTGTCTGCCTCATGTGCCTCTTAGTGATATGGGGATAACAGCACTTTCTTAACTCACAAGAGTGTGTGAGCATAAGTATATTTAAGATTGTGAGGATGATGCAGCGATGGGATTAACGTGAGTACCTAAGAGATATAAAGGGGGTTTTAATGTCAGGAAAGGGAAGATTAGTGTATTAACTTTAATGGCAGAAAAGGGCAATACTGCCTTCCTTTAGCTGGCTGAGTAAAGTTCTGTGAGAAGCTATTCCTTCATAAATAATCTGATGGGCTCCCCAACATTTTGTCACCTTTCAGAGCTATGTCTTTGGCCTCTGAAACAGTTTAATAAAGAATCCTTTTTTCAATATGTCAAAAATCACTCTAAAGCTGAAACTGCGCAGATATTTGTATTTCAAGTGTGGAAAATGTTCGCAAAACCTTTCCCTCTGCCTCTTTCCTACACAGAGTAGGGATTTTATATTAAACCAATGTAAGCCTGAAAAGATAGTGTGACTTGTACCAGGAAAAATAATCTAGTTATGTAAAGCATTATATTGAGCAACTGGCTAATTATAATTTCCTCTCTTGCATTAACATGGTGGTACAAATGATAGGCAAAAATAATAATTAGTAAATGGAGGCTTTAAAATATATGTTCTTAAGTGCTGAAGCATAATGCTCTTTATTTTCTTGATTGCTAGCATTTGGGGGTGTAAGATTTTCATGACAATTATCAGAATTACGTATCTAAAGTCTTCTGGAATATTGATAAGGGATGTGTCCAATTTAATTCCAAATAACTACTTATTAATTGTAACCTTTATCAAAGTATACTTTTCTAATATGTTTCATGGTGCCTTATGCATTTACTAAATTTGTAAAATGTTGCCTGTTTTCAAAAAGCAGAAAAAAGATTTCCCTAAAATCAAATAACCTTCTTGCCTGCAACTCATTTCAGAGCGTGTTGTCTTTGATCTATAAGCCTCTACATGCTTTGAGTCCTGATTGAGAAATTACATCTATCTTCTTAGAGCCTGGAAATATGTCAGCTTTGGTACTCAGAATTACAGACCATATGTTTCTGTGCCCATAGGTTTTGTTAGGGGTGATCTTAGCAGAGGATGTTCCAAACTGACATTTATGCCACACAGTGGAGTGAAAGAGCCCAAGTCCATTGACCTTTAAGGCACAGTGTATGCCCATCCTTTTTCTCCAGTACTTAAAAGGGCTGATTGAGTTGTAGGCAAGAAGGTTATTTGATTTTGATAATATCCAACACATTATCAATAAACTACAACCTATACTGGAACAGGATACTACACTGTGAGAGGCTCTGGGAGACAGACCCATAGTCTCCCACAGAAAATCACCTCAGGATGACTCTTACCAACAACCACAGGACATACCCCACTAATACCAACCCTGGAACTTTCACTTGTAACAAACCCCGTTGCCAGCTTTGTCCACATATTTACTCTGCTGATACCATCATTGGACCTAACCATTTCAGTTATAAGATCAAGAACACATATTCCTGCTCATCTAGAAATATAATTTATGCCATCATGTGCCAGCAGTGTCTGTCTGCTATGTACATTGGACAGACTTCTCAGACACTTCGCCAAAGAATCAATGCACACAAATCAGACATCAGACAGTTTCACAAAGAAAAAACAGTTTCTCGCTATTTCAACCAGAATGGGCATTGTCTCAATGACTTGATTACCTGCATCCTGCTTCAAAGAGATTTTAACACAAGACTTCAAAGAGAAGCCTCTGAACTGTCATTCATGCTTAAGTTTGACACTTTACGAATGGGCCTTAACAAAGATGCTAATTATCTTACCCATTACAAAGATAGCTTCCCCAATTATCACCTCTAATATCATTAGCTCATAGACATTAACCTCCCCGCTCATCCCCCTTCTGTTCTAAAATCTGATTTGTCTATTTTATGTGTGTTCACTTTTTTTTGATTGTATCCCTTTGGTATATATGGTCATGCCTATTTTCTTCCACAATTTGATCTGAGGAAGTGGGTCTGTACCACAAAAGCTCATCACCTAATAAAAACCATCTTGTTAGTCTTAAAGTGCTGCATAGTCCTGTCTTTTGTTTCAGTTTAGAAGAGTGACCAAAACAAATTAATTAAATCAGTGCAACAGGCTTTATGGAAATTTATTTTCATTTAAATTAGACTTATTTCACTTTAGTTTAAACAGATTAACAATCAGTTTATGCTAAACAGAAATAAGTCACTCTTAAACCAATATACGAATCTCCACTTGGGATCTGCATCAATTTAAAGGGCTATTAAATTATTTAAATTAAATTGGTTCAACTTTCTTTTATAGATCTCTTCAGCGAAAACAGCCATGAATGTGGATAGCAAGAATGGGTGCTTAAATGTGTGATTAAATATGGGAAGGAGAGGCTTCAAAAGACATGGACAAGAAACAGTATTACATGAACTGAGTGGGAGTTTGAAATGCAAAATGAAAAATGGGTAATTAAGTAGTTTAACAAGGATACTGTAAGTGACAGAAGAACTGGTGGAACAAACTAAGTGGTAACTGCAATTAAACATCAAAGGATCGGCCTTGTGGCAAAAAACAGTAGTGAAAAATCAGATCGATGAAAGACGAAAGCTGACAAATTGGTAATGTGAGTTTGACAGATGAGTCAATCAATTAATTGTCTGTGGAAGGCAAAAACATGAAATAAGAATGTGCTGAGAGCTTTTGGCAATGTTTTCACCTGTGACAAGGAAGTGGGCTGATATCCCTTTTGGTGCCCTGCTTTGGGGAAAAGGGCCACTGAGCTGGGATAGCTACTCTCCTACTAGTGCGGGTGTGTCTGTTTACTAGTACCAGAGACAGTGGTGGAAGTATTTGTGCCCAACCAAGATCCTGTGCTACAAACATCAATCTCCATATTAGCTCAAGCTCAGCCCAGCCCATGTGCTGTTAGAGAAGAGTCTTCTGCCATTTACATGGTCTGCTGTTAAAATGGCAGTTATCACACAGCCTTGTGTGATAGGGAGAAGAGGAGGCTTGTAAATAATGTCCTCCCAGAATTTTTGGACATGTATGTGTGCAATACACATACACAGAGTTTTGGACTAGTGTATTGCGCACACACACACAGAATTTTTGGACGTGTATGTGTGCAATATACTAGTCTCTTATGTGAGACTAGTACTTATCATATTTGGAATATTTATAAATAATATAGAAAAAAGGGTAAGAAATGAAGTGATGAAATAAATGTTCAGAGGTCACAAAATAATTAAGGGTAATCAACACTGGAGAAAATTTGGAGGAACTTGAGAGGGACCTAACCAAAGTAAGAAATTCATTCAGTTCTGATCACCCATCTTAAAAAAGCTACAGGAAAAATAGAAAGGGGAGGTTCAGAGAGGATGACGGAAAATGATTAGGGTTGCAGAAAAACTATCAAGAAGAGAGACTGAAAAGATTGTGACTATTTATTACAGATAAGAGGGGGCATCATTTAAGTATGCAGTATAGAGAAAGGAGAGCAGACCCTTCTGTTCATCTGTTTTGATAATAGAAGAACAAGGTGAAACTCTTACATTCAATGATGTTTTAAAAATAGCAAACTGAAAACAGGGAAGTGTTATTTCACACATGACAGACACAATTGGTCCATAAAACTCATTGCTGCGAGCTAGCACTGAATCTGCGTTTAACAGTGTTCAAAAGAAAGGATTATATATATCTATAGATAGATAACTAGAAGACACAGAGTTGTTATAGTGAATATTAAAAAACAAAAGTTAGAGGTAATATAATCCCTCTCAACCTAAAACCAACTTCTAACTATTGGGTGCTAGGTGAAAACCTGACCACAGGGCAAGTTTTCTCAGAACTACTTACTGGAGGGTTTTTTTTTCTCTGAAAATCTGGTGCTTGCCACTTTAATAGATAGGACACTGAACTAGAAGACGTATTTGTGTGATCCAATGTAGACGTTCTTTCATTCCTAGAAAGGCAAATTGTTTTGACAAGCAACTTACATCTCTTCTGCAGACCTCTCTGTCACTAAGCACAGACTGCTTGCTCTCTTATTTAAAAAAAAATGTCCCTTATGAATACTATTTGAACTCCCAGGGCCCTGGGTAAAGAGAAACAGGCCTTAAAAAACAAATAAACAAACAAAAAAGAAGAATTAGGACAGGAAAGAAGAGAGCTGTGTAATGCCAGGGCAGAATTTGTACTTTGGTTCATTCTCATTTCTCTCCAACTAGAAAGCAGATTGGGACCGGAAGGAAAAGAAACAAAACTTGGGGATTTTGAGCCTACTTATTACAGTAAACTTCCGATAATCCGGCACCTTTAGGACCCAGGGGGTGCCGGATTATCAGATATGTCAGACTATCAGAAGGGGGGGCTATGAGGTGTCGAAGCAAAAACACGCTCCTTTGTGTTTAGGCAGCTAACAAACAGCTTTATTAATTAATAAAGCACAGCATGAGCCAAACGTGGTTACAGCAGAGCCGGGCCCAGTAAGGCTGCTAATACAATTAATTCTAGTATCTTTATACCCTTAGCCAAACAGTCTGACGTCAGGGCATCCAATTACAGAAATCCTCAATTAAATTTGGAAAAACAAAGCCTTATCAACAAGATGGCGGACAGGAACGAGTGAGTACATCTCCTGTCCCAACCAGCCCAATTAACACATACCAATAGCCCATCCTGTAGGCCTCTTCTCACGGGGTAACAGAAAGTTCACTCTGGTCTACGTGCTTGAAAGAAAAGCTAAAATGGTTTTTAATATACAAAATGGCTTCTAGCTAAACATAAAATAGCTTCTACAGAGGGGTCTGGGGTAGGGTGGGGAGATGCTACCCCAGCCATAGCCCTCCCTTCTGATAGTCCGGCTCTGCCCCAGGAGTCCCCGATTCAGCCGCTGCTGGTCAGTTTCAGCAGCGGCTGAATCGGGGACGACTGCAGCACAGCAGCTGGGGTGCTGCCAGGTTGGTCCGGTAGCGCCGACCCTTGGTGCCGCGAGACCAACCCATCAGCACCCCAGCTGCTCTACCCCAGTCATCCCCAAGTCAGCCGCTGCAGAAACTGATCCGCGGCTGACTCCAGAAAGCCAGAGGCAGAGCTGCTCCGCCCCAGGCTTCCTGGAGTCAGCCCTGGTCAGTTTCAGCAGCGGCTGAATCGGGACGCCTAGGACAGAGCAGCTGGGGTGCTGCTGGGTTGGTCTGGTAGCGCCAAACCTTGGCACTGCGGGGACCAACCCAGCAGCACCGCAGCTGCTCTGTCCCAGGTGTCCCCAAGTCAGCTGCTGCTGAAACTGACCAGCAGCTGATTCCAGGAAGCTGGGGCAGAGCAGCTCTGTTTCGGGCTTTCTGGAGTCAGCCGCTGATCAATTTCAGCAGCGGCTGAATCCGGGACAGCTGGGGTGCTGCTGGGTTGGTCCCGCAGCCCCGAGGGGCAGCGCTATGGGATCTACCTGGCAGCACTCCAGCTGTTCTGCCCCTGGCTTCCCCGATTCAGCCGCTGGTAAGTTTTAGCAGCGGCTGAATCGGGGAAGCTGGGGGCAGAGCAGCTCCAATGGTCCGGCTGCCCGGAGCACTTCCGGGTTCCTGATGGTGCCGGACCATCAGGAGTGCCGGACTGTCAGATGCCGGATCATCGGAGTTTTACTGTACTGAGTTTCACTTCTGAAACTGAAGACACATTTGACTTGCTGTTGCTTCTTAATGTATCTGGACTGGTTTATTCATTCCTAATTGTATCTCAGGGTTTATGTCTGTGATTTTGAAGCAAGGATGATGTAACTACTCTGTATAACAGACCATGTTTATTGTCTTAGAATCATAGAATACTAGGACTGGAAGGGACCTCGAGAGGTCATCGAGTCCAGTCCCCTGCCCTCATGGCAGGACCAAATACTGTCTAGACCATCCATGATAGACATTTATCTAACCTACTCTTAAATATCTCCACAGATGGAGATTCCACAACCTCCCCCCTTAGTCTTCTCGTTTCTAAACTAAACAAACCCAATTCTTTCAGTCTTCCTTCATAGGTCATGTTCTCTAGACCTTTAATCATTCTCGTTGCTCTTCTCTGGACCCTCTCCAATTTCTCCACATCTTTCTTGAAATGCGGTGCCCAGAACTGGACACAATACTCCAACTGAGGCCTAACCAGCTCAGAATAGAGCGGAAGAATGACTTCTCATGTCTTGCTCGCAACACACCTGTTAATGCATCCCAGAATGCATCATGCAACACACCTGTTAATGCATCCCAGAATTAATTTCCTTCTCTTCAGTCTTCAAACTTTAACATTCTGACATTTCTGGAAGACTAAGTATCCACATTTGAAGTGGTCTCAGACCTCACATTTAGACTGTTAAAGTTATGTCAGTCAAAGCAATACCTTTATGCAGTAATATTTAATTCTTTCTAATTTCCTATTTGTTTTAAGACATTCATTTAAAGGAGAGCTCTTTTTCATGCAATACATTGTGGTGGGTGCACTGCAAAATACATTTAAAAATCTCTCTTAATTTATCCAATAGATGTATTTGATTTATTTTTTGATGTAATGGAGGCATTTAAAATGATTTTTTCCAGATGTCCTTTAAAGAAAGGAAGGATGGTCTTAGATTTAAAGCCTCTGGACTGAGACTCAAGAAATCTGGTCTGAATTCTCGACGTAACCTTGGACAAATAATTTAGTGTATTTTGTGCTCCTGTTCCTTGTCTTGTAAAATTCTCATTAATATTTCTTCTGTGTTTTATGTTAAATTGCTTCAGAGTCGTATCTTTTTGTTTTCACTTTCTGAAAACATCTTTGTGATTCCATTTACTGGTACAAATGCTCCTGGAAAGTAAGTATCAAAGTGAAATTTAGTACTTCTCCTGTTGAAAGTGGTTCTCTGCTCATCTACTCAGGGAGTAGGGAGAAAAATAATTTAACTTGTCTAGCCAACCATAAGTAAATAACACACATCAAGTTTGGAAAATTATCCATCAATCCAAAGAATAAAAAAATTGAAAAAGTTATTTAAATTAGGATGAAAGCTGAGATAATCATTCTTTGTTCACAGGTACTCCATGAGCACAATGACTTAACCTGTTTTTGAAGTAAATATATATGCAAAATTGAATTAATTGAAAAATCTTAATAGGTATTACCTAGAAAACAATGAAGATAAAGCCTATGACAAAATATTAGGAAGAAGAAAAAATGTCATTTTAAGATTAATAAATTAATAGATACCAAAGCCAGAAAGGGACACTGTGAACATCTAGTCTGATTAGTATCAAACTAGCCATAGAACTTCCCCAAAATAATTCCTAGAAAAACATCCAGTCTTGATTTTAAAAATTGCCTTGGTAAATTGTTCCAGTAATTAATTATTCTCACTGTTAAAAATTTACAGCTTATTTCCAGTCTGAATTTGTCTATATTCAGCTTCTAGCCATTGGATTGTGTTATACCTTTCTCAGCTAACTCAGGAGTTCATTATTAAATATTTGTTCCCCCTATAGATATATATAGACTGTAATCCTCACATAATTCAAAAAAAGAAGGGAGATACTCTGTAGATTAGATAAAAATGCAGAGGTTGCAACTATCAAGACAGAAGTACTCTGAATGAGTTGAGCTAAGAGAGATGAAGGGTGAACGGCTATTAATAATAATGGTACATTCGAAAAAAAATCCTACACTGGTAGATGGAAGAAACCTGAGAATACAGTGCGATTAGAATGGCTTGTAAAACTAGCAAAATATGATTGAAGAAGGTGTTTCAGAGTCATAGCTGCCTTATCATGTGACCTAAAGAAGATTACCTTTGATATAATATGCAAGTCAAAAACACCTGCATATGTCTATCAGGAATGGAATGTGAGAGTAAGAAGAGAGTGGAGAAAGCTTACAGGATGCAGAACAATTTGGGTTGGCAAAAAGCACAGGACATCTGTCTGCTCCATTGATGTATTCATCTTTTTCAGTGACCAGAGACTTTTTTTTCCCTTTGTGCATCAGAACAGGCTGAACAGAAAATGAAGGACCTAATTCTGTTTAAGTCAATGGCAAAACTTCTGTGGATTTCACCATGTGCAGGTGAAAAGAAAAGCCAAGTAGTAACTGCAAAACCACTCCAACAACATTTGAATGCAAACAACCTGGGCTGAGAGACCTTGGAGAGGAATTAAAAATGTTTTTTCAACCCTACAGTATTTATTAATAATAATAACAACGCTAATTAATAATAAATAATTGATGTAATTTAATGGAATTCTTTTCTTCCAAGGATAGCACATGTTCTCTATAAAGATGAGTAAGCACTACCTCTCCAGGTATCACTTGGAGATTTTAGCTTTAAATTGACCCAAAGTCTCAAAGAGAAAATAATTTTTAAATCAAGTATTCATTACACTAGCAAAATAGGTGTGCTTCATTTTAAGTTTATGTAGCAGTGACAGTTTGCTCAATACTGTGCAATATACAGAGATATACAGCCCCTTCTCTGAAGAATTAACAGTATAAAAATCTGTATCCTGTTGCTCATACTTCTTTAGGTGGAAATTGTCTGAAGTGCTATAAAAGTTGACAAAGGGGAATTCAAATGTACTGTGATAGTATTCTAAGAGTGTGTCAAAACATGTTCAGTTCTTTATTACCATCATGGGACTGAATCATGGGAACTACTGCTGTACCTCTTCTTTGTTTCCATAACTAAATTGAAAATATAGGAGCCGTTTTCTCAGATATATATTGAGTTATTGCTATATATATTAGAGAGTTTATGTGCCTATCTGCCTGTCTGTGAGTCCATTAGTTCTTCTCCTAAACTGTAAGAGCTAGGACTACCAAATTTGGTTTGCAGCTTCCTTTTATAATAACTTAAAGCAAAGTCAGGGTTTGGCTGTGGCACAACAATGGGATGTGCCTGGGATTCAATTGTTTCCCATAACATTGAGGGCTCTGATAGGAGGCATAGTTATTCTCTGCAAAGACTACCAGGGGCAGTAAGCATGGGGACAGTTATACTGCAGAATGACCACAGGAGGTTGGCTGCACCAGGAAGAGAGTGGCCAGCTGGGACCAGGGATCTCCATATTGCTGGCCACAGGTAAATGGTCCCTTTGCCCCAAGCCCTTCCTCCCAGCCATCAGCCATAACACCACCAGCCAGTGGCCCACTGCTACAGCCCCCTGGGAGCACTGTTGGGGTCAGCCAGTGCAGATGCCCCCCTCTACAGGAGCACTGCCAGGGCTGGGCCATGCAGCCCTGCTTCTCTCCCCCTTCCCCCCAAAGGAGCACCTTCGGGTTGGGGCTGGGTCATGGAACCTCCTCTCCGCTCCCCCAGGAGGAGCTGGGAAAGGGGCCAACAGCTGCAGCACTATCCTTGCCACCATGAGCAGCCCCGGTGAGCCTCATCACACCTCCCAGCCCCCTATCCCGAGCTCCCCACTCCCAGTCGTGAGTCTTGCATCCCTTTGTTCTAAGCCCCTCCCTCACGCCTCCCAACCCAAAGCCCTGACTCCTGCACCCCAACTCCCTGTCCTACCCTCCCCACCCAACCCACTGCCCTGACTCCTGTGTCCCCTCCCCATCAGCTTCCTGCCTTGAAGGACCTGAGCAACGCCAGGTAAGTCTTCTAGTTTATACATACATACATAGTGGAAGTTTGATGTGTATATGAACCTTTTGATATCACCATCCTGTTCCTCTATTGCTTTTCATTTCAAATAATTTTATAAAATACTTGGCTATTGTTCATATGACTCATCAAAACTGAAGTAATTGTAGTCTGGCCCCTCACTCTGTCATCAGGGTAGGACATCTTTGTAGGTAGGTGGGCTCTTTCCCCACCTAGCACATATGGACAGAATATTTGCTAAGAAGTACTGTAGATACAGTTCTGACAGGCAGTTAAAAAAAAAGGCTTCTAGACAGAATATTGGAAGGAGTTTCTCATCTGTCTTCCTCTTTTAACACCTCCGCTTGCCTGTGATCACATTCCACCTTCTGCTCTCCCTTGTGACCACCCTTATCCCCTCTCTCCACCCTTTTCCTTAACCTCTTATTCTGCACCCCCACAACACAAGCCTGTTTTAATCTGTCACTAAAAAAAAAAAAAACCAACCACCGTTGTCCTACCTTGCCTCCCCAACTACCACCTCATTGCTTTTCTCGCTTTCATCTCAAAGCATATTCAGCACAATGTCTAGAATCACTGTCCGGCGTTCCCTTCTTCCAGTTACATCCTAGATTCTCTCTAATCCACCTTCCAACTCTTGTGCTCCACTGACACTGTTCTTTCCAAAGTGTATAAAGACCTCCTCTTAGCCAAAGCTCAGAACCAGCTGCCACTGTCATTCTCCTTCACCTGTCATCTGCCTTTGATGCAGTCAGCCATGCTTCTCTTCTTGAAATGTTCTCCTTTGTCTTGTGAATCTGCACTCACTTGGTTTGCCTGCATCTCTATTCTCTCCTGCAGGCTGTCCTTCAGAGGAGGCTCCTTCTCACCCTCATCTGTGTGGGTTCCACAGGGCTCTGCCGTTGCTCCTCCTATCTTCTCTCACCATACCTTATCTTTAAGTGATTTCTCCCTAAAACACAAATTCAACTACCAGCTCTGAGCAGATAACTCGCATGTCTTCCTGTGCTCCAGATCTGTCCTCTTCTATCCAGATTAAAATCTCAGGTTGTCTGACATGGCCTTGTGGCTGTCTAGCTGGCAACTGAAGCTCAACATGATGCAAACAGAGTTCTTAATCTGTACCCCCATGCCCTCCCCCTCACTTTCTTTCCAAATCACTTTCTCTTGGCATGCAGGTCGTCAGATTAGATGGTCACAGTGTCCCTTTCGGTCTTTAGATTGTATGCATCAATGAACTTTTACCAGTACAGAGAGAGTTATGAACAACATTTAAAAAGAAGCCACTGGTTTTGGGTGCTGTGTCTGAGCTGCATTTAGGGGCCAAGCCTGGATGAAAGAGACAAAGATTGTAGTAAGCACAGAAAATAATGAGGCACATAGATAGTGAAAGAATGCGAGGAAATGAGAGGAGAGAAATAGTGGCAGGGAGCGGAGGATGTTACTTTCCTGTACAAGATCCTACATAAGGAGATTTAATTTGATGCAGAAACAAACAGGAAGGCAGTGAAGGAATTCAAGAAAGGGGCTGTGATCAGAATGTTTCCTGTGCATTAGAAATGCAGCCATGTCACTCCAGACTATGATCTCATCCCAGCTCATGAACTTGGGCCAACTAGTGCCTGGCTACGTGATCATACTAGAAACCCCTGGTTGCTGAAGGAAGGGGTATTGAAGATTTAGGCATAAATCCAGCTGTGTTCTGCTGGGGAGACTACTGCACCTGTGTGGAACCTCCACTGAAGTCAGAGGCTTCTGTGAGAGCCTAGCAAGCTGCCTGAACAGATTGCAGTGCAAGACTGTGACTTTATGTAGCACCCCCCTTTTTTTAAATTACTCTGGGCTCAATGCCTGGGCATAGTGCTATGAAGCTACATACTGCTTGAGGTGGAGTTTTTCCTTTGAGCTAGAATACTGGGATCTTGAGCTCATGTGGTCATTGAAGACCCCTTACTGTCCCTGCCATATCTTTATCTGTTGGGTTTGTTTATTATTCATTGTGCAGACTGTACCAGTTGGATTTGTGTTTTCACTGCTGCTCCTAAAACGTTGTGTAGCGTTGCCTTGGGCTATCAAACAACTATTACATTTAGACATAAAAGAGCATCATTTTACTATGGGATGACTCATAGACTCATAGACTTTAAGGTCAGAAGGGACCATTATGATCATCTAGTCTGACCCCCTGCACAGTGCAGGCCACAGAATTTCACCCACCCACTCCTAGAATAATCCTCTCACCTATATCTCAGATATTGAAGCCTTCAAATACTTTGAAGACCCCCAAGATGCAGAGAATCCTCCAGCTGTGATCTGTACCCCATGCTACAGAGGAAGGCGAAAAACCTCCAGGGCCTCTGCCAATCTACCCTGGAGGAAAATTCCTTCCCGACCCCAAATATGGCGAGCAGCTAAACCCTGAGCATGTGGGCAAGACTCACCAGCCAGACACCCAGAAAGTTCTCTATAGTAACTCCTATCATCCCTCCATTGACCTATTTCCCACTGATAATTAATGGTCAATTAGTTACCAAGATCATGTTATCTCATCAAACCATCCCCTTCATAAACCCATCTAGTTTAATCTTGAAGCCAGATAGATGTTTTGCCCCCACTACTTCCCTTGGAAGGCTGTTCCAGAACCTCACTCCTCTAATGGTTAGAAACCTTCGTCTAATCTCAAGTCTAAACTTCCTACTAGCCAGCTTCTATCCATTTGTTCTTGTGTCCACATTGGTATTAAGCTTAAATAATTCCTCTCCTTCCCTGGTATTTATACCTCTAATATATTTAAAAAGTGCAATCATGTCTCCCCTCAGCCTTCTTTTGGTTAAAGTAAACAAGCCAAGCTCCTTGAGTCTCCTTTCATAAGACAGGTTTTCCATTCTTCGGATCATCCTAGTGGCCCTTCTTTGTACCTGTTCCAGTTTGAATTCATCCTTCTTAAACATGGGAGAGCAGAACTACACACAATATTCCAAATGGGGTCTCACCAATGCCTTGTATAATGGCACTAACACCTCCTTATCCCTAGTGGAAATACCTCGCCTAATACATCCCAAGACCGTATTAGCCTTTTTCACGGCCATGTCACAATGGCGGCTCATAGTCATCCTATAATCAACCAGGACTCCAAGGTCCTTCTCCTCCTCCATTACTTCCAACTGATGTGTCCCCAGGTTATAACTAAAATTCTTGTTATTAATCCCTAAATGCATAACCTTACACTTCTCACTATTAAATTTCATCCTATTGCTATCACTCCAATTTACAAGATCATCCAGATCTTCCTGTATGATATCCCGATCCTTTTCTGAATTGGCAATACCTCCCAACTTTGTGTCATCCACAAATTTTATCAGGACACTTCCACTTTTGGTGCTAAGGTCAGCAATAAAAAGATTAAATAAAATTGGCCCCAAAACTGATCCCTGAGGAACTCTGCTAGTAACCTTCCTCCAACCTGACAGTTCACCTTTCAGTATGACCCGCTGTAGTCTCCCCTTTAACCAGTTACTTATCCACCTCTCAACTTTCATATTAATCCCTATCTTTTCCAATTTAACCAGTAATTCCCCATGTGGTACTGTATCAAATGCCTTACTAAAGTCGAGCTAGATTAGATCCACTGCATTTCCTTTATCTAAAAAATCTATTACTTTCTTAAAAAAGGAGATCAGGTTGGTTTGGCACGATCTACCTTTTGTAAAACCATGTTGTAATTTGTCCCAATTGCCATTAGCCTCAATGTCTCTAACTACTTTCTCCTTCAAAATTTTTTCCAAGATCTTGCATACTACAGATGTCAAACTGACAGGCCTATAGTTACCTGGGTCACTTTTTTTTCCCCTTTCTTAAAAATAGGAACTATATTAGAAATTCTCCAATCAAATGGTACAACCCCTGAGTTTAGAGATTTATTAAAAATTTTTGCTAATGGATTTGCAATTTCATGTGCCAATTCCTTTAATATTCTTGGATGAAGATTATCTGGGCCCCCCGATTACTCCCATTCAGCTGTTCAAGTTTGGCTTTTACCTCGGATATGGTAATATCTACCTCCATATCCTTAGTCCCATTTATGATGTTACCATTATCCCTAAGCTCTTCATGAGCCTCATTAAAGACTGAAGCAAAGTATTTGTTTAGATATTGGTCCATTCCTAGATTATCCTTAACCTCCACTCCATCCTTAGTAATTAGCGGTCCTACTTCTTTTTTTTTTTTCATAGAATCATAGGACTGGAAGGGACCTCGAGAGGTCATCGAGTCCAGCCCCCCGCCCTCAAGGCAGGACCAAGCTCCGTCTACACCATCCCTGACAGATGTCTATTTAACCTGTTCTTTTGTTTTTTTCCTATTTATATTGCTATAAAACCTTTTACTATTGGTTTTAATTCCTTTGCAAGGTCCAACTCTACCTGACTTTTAGCCTCTCTCACTTTGTCCCTACATGCTCTAACCTCAGTAAGGTAGCTTTCTTTACTGATCCCTCCCATCTTCCACTCCTTATATGCTTTCTGATTTTTCTTAATCACCTCTCTGAGATGCTTGCTCATCCAGCTTGGTCTAACACACCTGCCTATAAATTTTTTCCCTTTTCTTGGGATACAGCCTTCTGACAGCTTCTGCAACTTTAACTTAAATTAATCCCAGGCCTCCTCCACCTCAAGATCCACAATTTCTTTAGTCCAATCAACTTCCCTAACTAATTTCCTTAATTTATTAAAGTTAGCCCTTTAGGTGAATCCTTTTCCGACAAATCAGAAAGATGGATGTATTTCTTAGGACTATTATGTGCAACTTGGTTTCCCTGCTCAGTCTTATATCATTGCCTTGCCTGGATCCACAGAGTTAATTCAAAAAAAGCTATGAAGGAGGGTTGTTAAGGAAACCAGGAAAGGTAAAATGATGATACAGAGAAGACAGCCTCTCAGGTACCC
Source organism: Pelodiscus sinensis (assembly GCF_052426305.1). Lineage (NCBI taxonomy): Eukaryota > Metazoa > Chordata > Testudines > Trionychidae > Pelodiscus > Pelodiscus sinensis. The sequence continues at coordinate 191,626,486 of NC_143052.1, forward strand.
GATTCAAAGGAATAAAGACAGCAGTGGTAGGTGAAGAACCTATCTGGCTGGCACCTTCCAAGCTAGGATGTTTCTCTCTTTCCAATCCTAGGGCTGAGAACAAAAGTGCTTCAGGGATTCAAATGTGCATTAGCAGAAAGGGAGGTGGGGAGAGCTCAGCTTAGCTGGAAGCCACCAAGGACAGTGTGTCAGCATGTAGGGAGTCTGTCGTGCAGACAGGCGAGAGTCAGGGTTGGCAGCTGGTAAGCAGTAATGTGATGCTCAGAGAGAACAGGGGATGCCGATGCCAAGGCTAAGTCTCGGCTTGAAGGGGAATGCCAAGCTTAGGTAAGACTATGCATCTAAACCTCAGTCACTTCTAAATCTGCCCTCTTTAAATCTTCTTTGCCTCTCAGCTTTGTGCACTGTTTGGGCAAATTAGTCATACTGTGTTGTGGAATAACGGCTTCTGGGTCACAGCTTACTGTTCCTGACTGTCACGTTACTGGAATTTGAGGGAAGCAGCCAGATCATGGCTGCACACATAGGTGGGGGTGCTGGTCCCAACAATGGTATAAAAGGGGGCCATGTGGGGTATTGAATGGGAGCTTATTGTTTGCTGATCCTGTGTACGCTATTTATGTGAGTGTATAATGTCTGTGTGTGTAGGTAGGAATCTGTAATCTGTGTGAAAGCTGAATATTTCTCTGAATGTGGTTGAGCATTGCTATGGACAGGCTGATTAGCGAGGCCCTGTGGGACAATGGCACTCGATGGGCCAAGGACACACCTAAAGCATGAGGGCGGAGACCTAAGAGCTGCCAGCAGAGAGAGGCTGAGGACCAGGTGACTGGCTGCATACAAGAAGAGGCCAGGAAGGAGGTATAAGGAGGCCATGTGGTTGATGCCATTTTGGTTCTCAGCTCAGCACTTCATCCCAGAGGCAGCATTGCAGGGATCGAAGAGCCCGGAAGACCTGTGAACCCATCCTGATGCTAGGATGTGCAACAAGAACTTTTAAACCAGCAGCTGTAACATCTCTGCTAGAGCCTGCATCGAGGACTGGGAGATTCGGTGCATGTAACGTACTATTCTTTAACAACCTTACTCTCATGCTTTTCTTTCTTGTGATTGTCATGGCTCCTTCCCCACTCTGGCATGATAAATGCAGAAGTGGGGGCCAGCAAGTGTACCCCAAAGCCTTATCTACCAGGCTTTGGTATAAAACTTCCCCCCAAGATCTTAAAAACCTAGATCTTGGGAATAAAACTTCCGCTGCCACCACCCAAATGTTGCTAAAGAAACCAGGGGAAAGATCATTTGGGAAATCTTCCCCCTAAAACAAAAATCAGGGCACACCATTAACCATTGCCAGGTTAATAAAAGAAAAGAAAGAACTTTTATTATTACAACAATATTCTGGTTGCAAGTATAATGACCAGAGAGGAAGGTAACAAAATATACTCATGGAGAAACTCCATGGGCCTAGAACTTAGTTACAAAGAAAAGCCAAAACATCTTTTAAGCAGTGCCAGATCTCAGATCCCATACCCAATCCATAACACAATAAAACCTAACGAAACTACCTAAACTTTACCCTACTTACAGAAAATGAAGAATGATGTCTTGGAGAGAGAGAGAGACATGCTTGTCCCTCTCTGTAGCTGCAGAGAACTCTCTCCCAGAGCCAAAAGGGAGAAAGGAAAAAAACCCAAATTCCTTTGTCCCAGTTTGAAAAGTCCCACCTACATTCCTATTGGTCACTCCACCTGGCTAGGTGTAGTTAACCCCTTAATCCCCAGGCTGCTGGCTAACCCTCATAATCATGACAGTGATAATAAACCTTTAGAATTAGATTCTAAAGGATTGGCCCAGTGTGATTTGTGGGCAAGGTCCAGAGGGTAAATTGACCAGGGATCTGTGGCTGGTTTCTTGGAACCGGACAGAACTTGTTCAGGGTAGGTGGGATTGGGTGCTAGGACCCCCCACCTGTGTATAGGCCCGGGGCCATCTGGGGCACGGATATTGCTGGGGTGTCGGAGGGGTTTTGCTCATGAGGCTTCAGGCAGGCTGCTGAAGTGCTCTGTGGGACTGGTTTGTGGCCTGTTTGGAGAGGTCACCAGTCTGGGGGCTGTAAGGAGCCCCGGATTTGAGCAATTCGCCCTGAGCGGACACCCTCAGTTGTGCCCAGACACGGCCCGGTCCATCACACTGACCACAGGCTCACAACGGAGGTTCCAGGCAGGGTGTAAGTCCAGCTGGATCTTCTAGGAGACACTGGTGACAGCCAGAGGGATGTAACCAGAAAGCAGTCGGACAGTGGTTGGATCACAGAAGACCTCTCCAAAGAGAAGTGGCATGTGCCTGCTGCTTTGGGGGTGGGAGGACTATGAAGAGGTCTCAGAAGGGGCAGTCTCCGTAGGGACTGAGACATCAATTTTCTCACCAAATCCTGAAGCCGTTTGCCAGGCAAAAACTCAAGGAGGTCAGACCCTGAACACTTGCAACTCCCAGAAACTTCAGCTTGGAGTTTAGGATTTTCTCCAATGCTTGTGAATGAAAGAGGTGATTTGGTTCCTTTGCACTGTAGAACGTTGAGCTGGTATAGTAAGAATGGGTTTCTTGTTTTATCTTAAACACAAAACTTGTTTTTGTTTTTTTGTTAAAGTGTATCTGTGTGTGTGTGAGAGAGAGAGTCATAAAATACAATCCAAGGCAGCTGGTACACTGTGGCATCATGTAAGTTGACGTACCTTGACATCACAACAAGTCCAGTTGTATGAGACAGAAGATGTTGAAAGGCAGTTTCAACATTTCCCAGTTCAATACCTGATCTGAGCCAATGGCTATTCTTTAAATTTCCCTACTGGCATCAGTCCCTGTTGCCAACTGTCTTTGCATTGGAGGATGAGGATGTCATTCAAGAAGGGATTAGGAAGGCTGGAGGACAGGGCTAGGAAGAAGCCTGAGTGGCCAGTAGTTGCTTGTAACCACACACATGAATTGGCCAGTGCCCAAAGGAAAGGATGCACTGGATCAGTGACTGAGGTATTGATGTTGGAGGGGCACAAGGGTCAGTTTGCTGATAATGGGAGTGATTTCTGGGTGGGTTCCTGCTTCCTCCCAGGCTGTAGGAGGAGATCTCAATCCAGATCAAGGGGAGGGAGTCTGAAAGCTACCAAGCGGGACCCTCACCATAGTGGCCCTTCTGAACAGGTGGGAAACTTTGTGGGAAATTTGAGGAATTAGTAGACTGTTTGTCTTTGCTGCCACCTTGCCATGGCTGCAATATCAGATGTGTAAAGTTTGGCCAGCTGTGGAGAAGATACTCTGTGCTTTGGAGTTTTGGTATGCACGTTTCCCATTGCATTCTCGCTCCATGTTTCAGTTCGCAACCCCACTATTTCATGTGAGACTTTAATGAGGCTCTACATGGGCCTGCCTGTTGTTGAGGCTCTACATGGGGCTGCACATGCCTGTTAATGAGGCTCTACATGGGCCTGCAGTTGAAGAAATGGGGGCTCACTAGTCTCTCTCAGCTCATTCCACTCAAAAGGGGACATTTTCGGGATGGGACTTTTGTTGTAGAGCCTGGAAACTTGGCATTGCACTTGACATCTCCTCATTAGATGGCTGTAAACCTCATTGTATCATGTCTGCGCTCTTTGGAACCAACATTGGTTATTTTTGATGGAAACAAACAGGAGAGTGGGGCATTGCCAGAAAGCAGGGGTAAAATAGATGGTTCAATATGAAGTTAATTGCACTGGTATGCTATTGTTCCTAGTAGATAGATGTGTAATGCACTGTCTGACCTAAAATAGACACTAACACAGCCATGGCAAGTGGCGATTGTTATGCAAGCAATCATAAAAGAAAGTGATTAGGAACAGATTTTCAAGACTGCCTATGGGTGTGTCTATGCAGCCTGTAGCTGAGAGCTTCCCAGCTTGCATTGCCAGACTAGGGCTCATGGCAGCATTCTAAACATAGCTGTAGGCCTCAACCCAAGTAGTAGTTCAAGCCCCAGCAGCCTGAGTCTCTATACCTGAGTCGAGAGGCTTGCTCCTGGGACCGGGGTAAATGTTCCTTAAATCAAGTAGGAGCATAAGGCCCAGGAGCATAACCTTCCATTACCATAGCATCTGAGTGCCTCAATCTGTAATCCCATAATTTATAAAACAATCTCATGTTTGGGAGGATAGGGCTGTCTCATTTTTGAACACTCATGATTGTAAGACTGTTGATTAATGTCCACAGGCCTTTTCAGAGTTTTGAGACTCCTGGAGGGCTGCCACATATTTAACTCCTAGAAAATGTTAGTGATTTTTAAAATGGAAAAAGTAAACAGTATGGGCTGAAACTCCAGGATCTCAATAGCAAATAATAAAGAACATAATTCTGTGAAGAAACCTGGACAGAGTTTTGATTAAATGTAATGTTTTTGGAACATGGTAGATAGCATGTAAATCTTGGCTGTATTTTTCCTTGACTAATGGTCTGTAAGGTTAGCGATTGGGACCTTCACTTTTCAGGCCATCATAGATTAATCACAGACTAATTCAAACTTTAGATGTTTGTTGCTATTGCAGGAAAGTAATCCCCAAGTGAACCAAGAAGTTCAGTGGAAATTACTATCCATTAAGTTAACTTGTTTTTGCTCAGGCAAGGCAGAATGAGAGTCCAGTAAAGTTCCCAAATGCAATTTCAAAACCATGAGGTTGAAATTAAAGCAAAATGTTTGCTCATGTCTGTTATTTTTTCAAAGTCAAGAACATTGGAGGGGTGTGACATAAAGTCATATATAGGTTTGCAATTATGACCATGTGTGATCTATGATGGAAATGAGGAAAAAACCCTCCAACTTTTTAAAAGCAACATTTAAAGTAGTTTTTCTGTCCTGGAAGCTGCACAGATACCACTGGTAAATTAAAATGACATAGACAGATGCTAAAGTGACAAAACATGGCTGTAACTTAGTACTAATCATGATCCAGTCTGCATAATGGTGGTAGAGTTTAGTGGATAAAATAAAGACACATTACATCAAGATAATGTCCAAAGTTATTTATTGTTCCAGCCAAAAGAAGAAAACGTTCCCCAATGCATAAACTGTTTTTGTAACAGTAGTTTCATTGCAATGTGTTTATTTTAAAATTTTGGCACTGTAAATTTTCTAAATACATATTTTTCTTGTGCTGTGGTAATAAGCATGCTTTCATTTCATTGCCCGTGCAAGATGGATTGAAACTGATTCAAGGGAGTTGCAAAAGGACTCAAAAGCAGTTCAGGAGCCAAACCAGTATTATAGCCATTCCCAGCTGTTATCTTTATTATTTGATAGAACAATTGTATAAGTCATAGCCTGAGCATAGATAGTTAATTGTTGTTTACACACAAACAAAGCCATGAAGGAAGGGTAGAAACAATGGCTTGATTTCTGAACGTTTGTTTTAAAAATATTTTTTCTTATTTATAATCCTATAAATTGTTCAGTTTTTAGTTATGTATGAACTGACAAGTATGTATTTTCGGGTAGATTAAACTTGCTTCTAAATTGCCAAATAGTACTATTATTTAGAAGCTGTGAAATATATTGAAATTTATGCATGATTTATTTTGTAATTAAGTAACACTTGAGATCTTTCAATAAAATGACCGTGGACTTATATTGAACATCACTCTTATTTGGCTTATTTTATGCTACCGTTAGTGAAAAAGTTTCAAATGTAAAAAACATATCTCAGAATTTGTGGGCCAAATTCTGTAGTTTTAACTGAGTAAAACTCTTCTCAACATTATGGAAAATAGAGGTTTTAATTACATTTGACAGTTGTGAATCTGCTTTAAATGGTGGCCATCTTTTTAATAAATAACAGCATTTGTGACACTAGTAGGAAGATAACTTTTAAATCAGAGCCCAAATTTTCAAACTTGGTAACCTAAAACTAGTTACCAAAATCTATATTTATTTATCCATTGAATTCAAGGGAAAATCCAGACTCTGTTTGGAAAAAAAAAAAAGTGATGTTCTCCGAAGCTTTGCCTGCCAGCCAAACTCCATGCACTTGTGATACTAAAACAAGATGTCTCTCACAGAGTGTGCAGAACTTCAAACTATTGTCTTTATTGTGTAATTTGATCAGCAGTTAAATAGTTAACAATGTTGATATTGAACATTAAAGAGTCAACACATTACTGACCTCATTGGTAATAATTCATATCTTTCAGAGCTATTGGTTCAGGCTGTTTTTTGACCCAAGCAGACATAGCTGTATTGGTATTCAGTAGATTTGCATTTTGAAAATTTTTGGGCATCCATACTTGAAATGGTTGGCCTTTGTTTTAATATTAAACATGGAAGTTAGTTCCATGCTTGTTCTAGAGACTAGAAAAGCACTTTGGAAACTTTTAGCAAGATGGCTGCCAGCAGCGTGGGTCACTAAAGAGCACGCAAACTTGAACAGACCTGCCAGATGAGCCCATGACTGTACTTTTTATTGTGTTGAAGGAACTTTCCAGAGCTTCCGAGTACTGATTCTATGAAGCTACTGCCTTGACAGGTGGCATGCCTAGCAACAGAATGAATTATTGATGATTGCCTCCATTCGCATCAGGTTTATAGAAGATTCGACAATCTTTGGGTGCGGCACAAATGGGACTGGCTCTTGGAGTCCGTGACTGCAGGTGGAGTCTTCTCATATTGTTTGTACCTTTTATTGTGAAGGACAATAAAGCACCAGGCCAAGGTGGTGAAAAATGAGGTAGGAAGCCACAATATTTGTTTGTGGGGCGTGGAGATTTCATCTGTAGAAAAGCAGTAAGACGGTAGTGAGGTTTTTTTTTTAAAGACACTCTCATTTCAGGACTACTTAGAACAGAGACTGACAATGGTTTATCCTGAGAAATTAAATCAGATTGTGTGAGGGGGAAACATCTTGGTCCAGATTAGTAAATGCAGAGTCTGAAATTCTGTCTTTTTCCACCGAAGAAGTATAATGCAGACGACAGCAATAGAAGCCCCCACTAGATTCTTACCTAATGTGCCTTAGCCATGACCTGGAGGAATGATCACTTATGCTCACTGGAAGCTTGACCTTTGTGGTAGTGTTGTAGTCTGTTAGTTGTGATGGTGTTTTTGTGATGTGACTGCTAGTCTATTAGGAACTGGAGGAGGTATCACTCACAAGCTCATTCCAGGCAGGTCATGATTGCCTATGATAGCGACTTTCAGTCACTGCCAACTGGGATCAGATTCAAACTGGTGACTAGTGAAAGCCCCTGAATCTCACTGTCAATTTGATTTTGATACGCTTTGTTTGCAAAGGTACGTGAGCATGAGTGTGAAAGATCACTGTCATGAGATTTGGGAGATCCAAGTCTCCCACAGCACAGGCCATATGCACACACAGGAAAACACAGGTTTTGATCCAAACATGCTCTTTTAAACACAACTCTGTTTTCATGAAAATGTTCAGAAAGTCTTGTTTTGCTGCAAAATGGGTTGGGTGTCCTCCAAACAGCTCTGCTTGTGAGGTGTTCAGCTTCTACTACACACATTATTAAATATAAACTGCCATTAGAGTTTCTAGTGTTAGTAATGACTATCACTAGAAACCATCTTGGCGAGGGTAGGAGCAGATTAGCCTGCATCGCTATAGATATCTAGCCCTGAGAATTTGTATAGTATATGGACTGATAAATAAGGAAATATAATGGTGCTCATTAAGAGTGCTAATAAACTAGAATAGTTAATAAAGCATCATGAGTCTTTAACAATTTGAATTTCTTCAGAAAGTTCAGTATTTAATAGTCACATAATTTTTTGGCAAATCAGAGGGTTTGCTGTATAAAAAGGAGCGCAAACACTCCAAAGGTTAAGATCTTCATTTATTTAGTCCTATGAAACAAAGCCTTTTAATTTCCCAAGAAAATCTCTCATGATTTTTCCTTTTTTAATTTGTGTGGCTGAGGTTGTTTCTTACGTGGGCAATGGATCTAAATAAAAATTTGACTCCTTTTACATTTATTAGAATCAACAGGATCAATCTCTGAGATTTTTCTTCAGTTTTATTGTAAAGCTGTTCCATGCATTTTAAGTCACAACAATCTTGTATATAATCAATACCACAGATGTTACTAGCCACATAGTGTCACAGACAGGACAAAAATCTGTTTCAGCCTTTGCCATCTAGATGGTAGTAAAAACCAGTAATGGCAGATGCATAATGATTTGTGGCAAATTTTTTTTTTTTTTTTTTTTTTTTTTTTCCCTTTCCAAGGTCGTGAGTTTTACAGAGCTGCTATCTATTGTATCTTTTTTTAATTGCTGAGGCAGGTATGAAAAGGCTAAAACATGTTTGAATTATAAATTTTCTTCCCTGATTCCTTTGCAGTAGAGTTCAGATCAATGGCACTATTCTGTATTTTTAAACATTGTTTCATATTTAGTCCTAGAATAGTCACTGATCTAGAATATTTTGTTGCTCTATTTATTTATGACAATTGTCTATAGTTTATAAATATCTACATTTAATTTGGTATTTTTTTTTTAAATGGCCTTGATCCAGCAAAGTACTTAAGCTCATATGTAACTTGAAGCACTTGACTTTAATGGGGCTACTTAAAGTGCTTTGATATGATGGATATGGACCTATATGTATGGCCCATTTGTCTCTAGAGATGGTGGTAAGCAGCAGCAGTGACAATCTAGGAGTTGTGCTTGGATCTGCAACTTCTTTCATGGCTTATGAGTCCAATATTGGATTTGCACAGCCGATTACAATAGCTACATGCCAGTCTACTGCCGTTTTCATGAGTCTGAGAATTTTTCCTTCTGAGGTGGAGTTCTTTTGCATGACTTGCACAGGTCCTATCAAAAAATGACGTGCCCTGTTGTAATAATTGTCGCCAGGTGTTGCCATCTGATGACGTAGATTCCCAAGAGCTTGGATTGATGTTAAACCTTTTCATAGTGTTTTTACATATATCCTTGAATCTTAACTTTGGCCTTCCTCTTGCCCTTGCTCCACTTGTTAGTTCACCAAAGAGGATTTCTTTGGGAAGGCGTTTATCACTCCTTCTCCTCACATGGCCAAGCCACCGGAGTCTTCTGTTGTTAAGGATCGCTATGAGACTGGGTATGCCAGCTCTTGATAGGACATCTATATTTGAAACTTTGCCTTGCCACTTAATATTCATGATTCTGCGAAGGCGGAAACTGCTCAGTTTTTTCTCTTGGCACGAGTAGGTAGTCCAGGTCTCAGGTCCATAAAGCAAGACACTTAATACACATGCTTAGTATATCAGTATCTTTGTTTTCAATGTCAGTTTGGGATTGTTCCATGCTTGTTTCGTAAGTCTGCCAAATGTTGTGGCTGCCTTCCCAATTCTGATGTTCAGTTCTTCGTCCATGGAGAGATTTATGGTGACAGTAGATCCAAGGTAACAGAATTGTTGAACCACCTCTAATGGACTGTCATTCAGAATGACCTTGGGTGGTTGAGATACACCTTGAGCAAACAAAACAGTTTTCTTCATGCTTACATTAAGAGAGAACAGTTTACTAACTCTGGACAGAGAATCCATCAGCGCCTGTAGCGTGTTCTCATTATGTGCGACAAGCGCTGAATCATCTGCGAATAGGAGTTCTCTAATGAGAAATTTCTTGACCTTAGTTTTAGCCTTTAGTTCTGTTAGGTTGTAAAGAGAACAATCTAACCTTGTATGGAGAAATACATCACTGTGTGAGTTTAGAGATGCACAATTTAATAGGACTGAGAAGAATATACCAAAGAGGGGAAGAGCAAGGACACTTCCCTGTTTGACTCCACTCTTCACCACAAAGGGTGTAGATCCATCATAGCACACTGTTGCTTTCATATCTTCATGAAAAGATATTATGAGCTTGAGTAGAGTTGGTGGACAGCCAATCTTAGTTAACACTTTGTACAGTCCTGATCTACTGACTGTATCGAACGCCTTTGCTAAGTCCACAAATGCTATAAACAGCAGCTTTCCTTGCTCTCTGCATTTTTCTTGTTGTTGTCAAAGAGAAAAAATCACGTCCATTGTTGAACTGACAGCTCTGAAGCCATACCGTGTTTCTGGATAGACTTGATCTGCAAGTTTTTGCAGGCGATTAAAAATGATATGGGCAAATTACCTGTAATGCTTAGCAAAGAGATGCCTCTGTAGTTGTTACAGTCCCCCTTATCACCTTTGTTTTTATAGAGAGTAATGATGTTTGCGTCCCTCATATCATGAGGGACCACTCCCGCTCGCCTACATTTTATAAGTAAGTCATAGAGGAAGGGGATGAGGACAGCCTTATTAGCCTTCAGGACATCATCTGGAATCCCATTGTTGCCTGGTGCTTTTCCACTGGAGAGAGCATCAAGTACTTGGGAAAGCTCTTCCACCATAGGCTCTACATCTATCTCTAACATTTCTGGAAGAGTTAGAACGAGGCTATCAAGTTCAGGATGTATTGTACGCTCATGGGAGTAAAGACTTGAGTAGTGTTCCATCCATCAGGACAACTGCTGGTTTTTATCTGTGATCACTGGACCAAACATTACCAAAGTTGCTCCAAGTACTTTCTTCAGTCTATCATACATGGTTTTCAGGTTGCCCATATCAAATGCTTTTTGAATTCCAGAACACAGATCGGCCCAATACTTGTTTGCACACCATCTGGATTTTCTCTGAAGAGCAGATCTTGTATGGCGGAGCTGATCTCTTCAACTTTGCGATGGATTCTTTATGTTGTTCAGAAAAGCCTTGTATTTTTCTTCAGGAAGAGGCCTGAGAATGTCAACGTTTTCATCAATCCATTCTTTGTTGGAAAATTTCTGTGTTCCAAAGGCAGATGGGGCACATTCATATATTGCAGCACTCAGCATGGACCATGTCTCAACAGACTGCTGGATAGGTTTGTCTTCAATTTCGTGAGTGAATTCTTCTGCAAAGACAGCATTTCAGTGCATCTCTAGTATTGAGGGTGTTAACCTTTGGTTTTCTGCAATCCTTTGACGTATGGAGTTTCTTTGGAGCAATTTTCACTCTACTGATAATCAATGAGTGATCAGTGTCACAATCTGCACTGTGATACGCATGTGTAAATTTAACTGAGTTGAGATGTTTTCTGCAGACCAGTACAAGGTCGAGTTGATGCCAGAGACAGGATCTGGGGTGGCGCCATGAGACCTTGTGGCAGTTTAAGTTGAAAAAAGTATTAGTGATGGAGAGATGATTCTGAGAACTGAATTCAAGAAGCCTTTGACCATTTTTATTCATTTTCCCAATGCTGTGATGACCTAGGCAAATGGGCCAGGACTGGTGATCGTGTCCCACTCTTGCATTAAAATCACCAAGGATGTACAGTTGTTCACTGGATGAACAGGAATCGACAACTTTCTGAAGATTATCATAGAAGCAGTCCTTGTCTTCAAGGCATGACATTAGTGTGGGTGCATAAGTACTTATGACGTTAACATATCCTGACTTGGTGCTGAGCTTTAGGGATATAACACATTCTGATTCAGCTATGGCTGTATTGATAAAGTTAATCAGATTGTTTTGAACAGCAAAGCCAACTCTGTAAAGACGGTGTTTCTCTGAACTCAAACCCTTCCAGAAGAAGGTGTAGTTGGTTTCTTTTACTAATCCAGCATCTACCAGTCTGGTCTCCTGGAGAGCAGCAATGTCAACATTCAGTTTATGTAACTGTTGGTCTATGACTGCTGTTTTACATATTGCATCTGTGTTTGTAGTATCATGATCAGGTTCGAGTCCAGGACACATTGTCCGCACATTCCAGCTACCAAGCCGGAGGCAAGTTGGTTTATTGTATCGACTGTAGTAGCTCTGTATAGCTGTGTGTGGGTAAGTGTCTCCTCCTGTGCTCTGCATTGCCTGGGCTAGTGTTTGAGGAAAGCGCGTTGCCCAAGCGGTACTGTCCCCCTCACGGTCACCCCAGTTAGATCCAAAGGAAAGACAAGAGCCAGTACGTTAGGAACTGAGGTGACTGCGGGAGATGCCGGGAAAAACAGATTGGATGAAACCTCACTGTTAACCGCCTTAGGGTCTCCACTCCAGATTATCTGTCTGGGTTTACTCCCATAGCCTTTGGATCGCCCGAGCAGTGGGGAATTTTCTGTCAGGGTTCTCTTCCCTGGTGTGATGTAAGGATCCACTATCACTTGGATGCTGGTGACCAATCATGGTTCATAAGCCAATTGGATTATCCAAAGTAATCCAGGGACCCAAGTATTCCAGACCCTCAACCAGCAGAGTGAGGGAGTAGGGCAGCCTTATTTGAAGGCGGGCTGCAGTCACCATGTCACAACATCATCATTGGGCACTTGTGACTTTTAGTCAGAGCATCGGATACCACCCAATGTCCCATCACACCGTGGTAATGTTGCCGCTGCTGGTCCGCGACTGCATATTCGCACGACAAAGCACACTTATTTTGCAGCAAACCTCTGAAAAGAGGTCCCATCCTCTCTGCCACCTGGAGACATGCCGGGTAGCATGCAGCTCTGCCGACCTATATGACTGTACATATACTTGCATTCATCCTATTTCTTTCCATATTTCTGCTAAGGATCTTGTATGTCTAGTAAGAGATACTTCACTTCTTATGTGGAAAATGTGGTCTTTTATTTTCTTTTTAATCCAAAAGTTTGTGGTGTTGACCCAGCACATTTCACCAGCTGACCCAGAAAAGGTACAGAACAAGCAACAGGCCATGCAGATTCCTTGCCTTGCTCTCTGATTCAGAGAGACCATCTCTAAGAGGGAGAGCGGAGCTCACCTTCCAGGCTCATTCAACCTCTTTAATGAATGTGCAAGTAAGGGGGCATAGGGCTTACATCAGCAAAGCACTTGTGTGTGTGGTTCACTTTAAGTTTCTGAGGATTCCCGTGGAACTCTTCCTTCTGCAGATCCTGTGACAACTGCATGTTTGGGGCTGGAATCACTGGCTTCATCAGTGGGAGGCAAGGAAAAGAGCTGGCAATTGTGCCCTTCTGACAGGAAAAATCAACGCAGATTACGCAAGCTGAAACTGAATTTTAACTCTGCTGTGTGGGTTATTCTCACGTTAGGGGGAACAGAGCCAGAAGTGTGATGTGTATTTGTCAATTTGCTTAAAACAGAAAACTAATTTCACACCCATCGGATGAAATAGATTCTTTGCCTGGTTTTAGAATGCAGTTTGTCTTTTGCTATGATAACAGTGTTACATCTACATGCTGCTGCCTGCCATCTGGGATATCAACCCATAGAAAGTTTCTGAAAGATTGGTGAAGAAAGACTCAGTTACACTACAGTCCCCCAGACATGTGATTCTGGAAATCCAGTGGAGTTTAAAATGCCCCTCAGCAAAAAATTCAGGATCGATTTAGATGAAATACATGCTCAAATTACCCAAAGTTTAAATTCTTGCAGTATTGAAAATTATTTGCAGAGGGCGTCTGTGATCCTTACAGATCTACCAGTCTCACTGTGGCTAGGTCTACACTACACCTTTTTGTCAGAAAAAGGTACGCAAAGGTACACATTTTGCATACCTTTTTCTGATTTTATTTTCGGAAGAGGCTTTTCCAAAATTCGGCCCGTCTATGCTGGGCCAAATTTCGGAAAATCCCCCTCTTTTGGAAGTTCCCTTCTTCCTCACAGAACAAAGAAGACAGAGCTTCTGGAAGAGCAAATGCATTCCCTGGACATGGTGGAGTTTTACTGGTATACCTCCAATATCCCGGAAAAATCCTGCAGTCTAGATGTACCCTGTGCCTTTGAGCCAGCAAAGTCTTATACTTGTGTGGAACTTTCTTCACACAAATTGTTGTCAGTGGATTTGCTCATGTGCATAACATTACTCACATGTTTTAAGTATTTGTAGGATCAAGATCTAGAAGATCAACTCCCAGAGTGGTCAGTTTTGATATCATTTAAGGAAAACCATTGTTTTGGCACTGTGGAAAACCATTTTTATTCCTACAATAATAAACCAGAGCTTGCTTTAAAATAAACATGGAGGGTAAGGTCCTTTGTGCTATTAATTAATGTAGCTCCATTAAACTCAGCATATCTTTGCCAATTTACAGCAGCTGAACATCTGACCCTGAAAATGTGGTGAGGAAAAATGAACATGGACCAGACTCCCTGATATACAGATTCCTCCCCTCCCCCAAGATTGCATAATAGTCTTCTGGAAGGGCTTTATACAAAGAAACTGCTCTAGCTTGCCAAATACCTAAGTAGGCAGAATCTAGCTGTATGAAAAGTTGATGAAAGATTGCATATGTCTTTCAATATTGTCACTTGCTCATCAATTTCACAATAGACTTAAAAAAAAATTACCATAGTATATCAATGAAATGCAGAGAAAAAGGATCTGTGGATGGATTTTGGTTGCTTATGTATCTATTTACATGGTGTCACATTTATGGTCCTTAAATTTGACATGCCAACAATATTACAGGCCATTGACATTTCCAATTATATTGTTTTAATAAGAGCAGGTGTCAAAATTATCAGGCAAATGTGAATACTGTAGTAATGAAAAACACCACTCAGTACGGTCAGCTTTGAAAATCCATTGTTAATTAACAGCAGTAATTTCTTAATTGTTTTTAACAGTTCAGTTGAAATTGACACAAAATACATTGTTAAACTGCTTAATCAATCATTGTAGAAAAATAGAGGTGTTTGATAGGGACATTCTAGTACAAAGTTTCTGTGAAGCTTCCCAGTTGAAAGCCTTGGAGGCTTTTTGTTTTTAAGCTTATGTTACAAAACTGAGAGTTTGTATAAACATTACATTTCATACCACATGAATAGCAAAGACAATGAGAGACAGAGAGCATGAGAGCCCTTAAGCTTTAAGTGCCTAGTCACAAAAACATAACTTTTCCATGCATGTATCCCAATAACGCAAAGTCTATTTTTTTGTGCTAATGGGCACAAAAATGTTTAATAGGCTCTCCGAGCCACTGTTTTAATGAACACAACAAGCTCTTCTTAAACTGCAGCAAAGGATTATAGAAGGGACAAGTAAGTTACAGGAGCAAAAAGCAGATTCATCCTAACTGGAGTTTTTTGCTTTAAACTCATGTACTCTGCTTTCAGACTGCAGGCTAGCACTTCCCTGCCAGCCGTGTTTCATTACTTTTAGCAATGGATCTTTACTACAGGGTTCTGTCTTATAAGACTACCTATGTGTAAGCAGGGGGGTTACATATGCTATGTGACTTGTTCTCCAGTGGGATTTCAGAATGAAATTAAAACACCTTAAGAAGCACACACACACATTCACCCTGGTCTGCTTTGGGAATTCCTTGGCTCTCAAAGGCAGCCTTAAAGACAAGGTGTGCTGTATAAACCATAGCACTGAGCAGCTTCTGACACTGTGGCAGCAAACAAAGGATGCCATTCTATTTTAAACAGATCTGTAGCAAAACCAGTTTTATTTCACCAAACTAAATGAAATAAGCAACAAGCTGTAACTGCCTGATTAAATCAGCCCTCCTGGTGGAGGGGAACAAAAATGCATCTTTTGAACAATTGCTTTAGTTGTGGGAACCATATGAGTAGCGTCTTTGTGTGAACCTGTTAGAGAACATTTCCAGAAATGAAGCAAACAGGAGGCTTAGCTGTTTTAATCAAGGTGTGGAAAACCTTGTCTGCCTGGAGACAAGCAGAGCTGTAGGAGCCAAATCAACTCTTATAACTCAATGAAAATTAAGGATGGGCTATTGTGTTTCAGTAAAAATTGATATAGATGTGAAATTAATGTGAAGGTTATATCACAGTGCAAAATTTCCTCCTGCCCATTAAGGTTTCTCCTGAGGTTTTCCCCCTTCTATGTGAACTTAAATTTTTGTACGCTCCCCCAAACCCAATCAACCAAACCCCAAAACGTTAAATACTTTTCAGTGTATTCTTCTTATCCAGACTAGGCAGGTACAAAAAAAATATTTAAGGCTGTAGTTTGTTCTTCTCTTCACTGAGGGAAATAGTACTCTTTATGGGCCAGAGACACAGCCCACTGAAGTCAGTGGCAGTTTTTTATTTGATATTATTTTATGCACACCAGACCTGTTGCATCCATCCTTATGTTGAGTAATACCACATGCTGTGAGTCACCTCAGAGTGCGTGCATTTGATAAATTGGGTAGTATTCTATGGGCCAGACCCCCAGCTGATGTGATTGGTGTAAACTAAGCAAATCATCATAGTTTGCATCAAATCAAAATAATTTAAATCTGCTGAGAATTGGGCCCAATATGAGCAGGAGTGGAAGGTGTAGAGATGTTAGAAGTGAGTAGAGATGTTAGAAGTGATTTGTGAGAGGAAGCTGAGGGATTTGGGCTTAGTTAGTCTACAGAAGAGGGGGGATTTGATAGCCGCCTTCAACTGTCTGAAAGGGCATTCCAAAGAGGATGGAGAAAGGCTGTTCTCAGTGGTGACAGCAGAACAAGGAGCCAATGGTCTCAAGTTGCCGTGGGGGAGGTCTAGGTTGGATATTAGAAAAAACTATTTCACTAAGAGGGTGGTGAAGCACTGGAATGGGTTACCTAGGGAGATGATGAAATCTCTATCCCAAGAGGTTTTTAAGTCCTGGCTTGACAAAGTCCTGACCAGGATGATTTAGTTGGGGTTGGTCCTGCTTTGGGCAGGGGGTTGGAGTTGATGGCCTCCTGAGGTCTCTTCTGACCCTATGATTCTAAGTGGGCTTTTATATGAGAAATCTTGGTGAAAATTACTTTGGGCCATTAAGCCTTTTAGGAATGTTCATGACCAACATAGTGCCAAAGATGTTAATGAATGAATCTCATTGATTGCAATTTTAGATTAAATACAATTATTTTTTCCCAGGCTGGGTTACTGAAAGTGTTCTCCACTTATCTATGGATAACATTTAGAATTCTCAATGGCTTATACTGTTTATGTAGAAAACTACACAGTTTTAATCCAATGGTTTAGGGGAAAACCTCATGATAGTGCACCTACGGGGTCCTAGCCCAACATGAACATGCTTTATATATTAACAGTATATCAAAGTTTCTTGTGTTTTCCAAGAATCTGCCACAGACTAAGTTAAGCTGATCTACCAATGTAGCCAGGAATGGTTTGCCCTATAATAATATAAAAGATAGGATTATTTTTGTAAACAGTTTCACAGTATATCACTAGTGATGTTGCAATTTCTCCCCCCTGCCCGCCCTGTCCGCTCCCCCCCCCAGACTTATGGCTTTTTAGAATCAGTAAAATGATTTGTTAGGGGGTCAGTGAGGTCTTCTAAGTAGCTGCCAGTCTGGTACACTGAAGAAAGTGCTGTGTACTAAAATGGCCAGGTATATAGGGAAGAAACTAATGTACTCCATATATTAAAACAGAAATCCCTATTCAGTTTTTTGCATCCCAATATTTCTAGAATTATATATCTAAACCTACATTAATTACACATCTATGTACATTATTTAGCAGTTCTTTACTACAATATTTTTGTACATGCTGGGTTTATTACTAAATTTAAAGAGAAAGTAATTACATAAGGCATATATACAGTATCTTGTTGAACTGCAGCTCTCTCTGCTCACCTAGGTCTTACAGCTGCAATGCCCATTATCATTTGCGGCATCACATCCTGTTTATGAAACTGTCTTGACATATATAAAAATTAGAGCCAAGGCCCATGGCATTAACAAACATTAATCACAGTCTTTACTTTTATTATCCCAGATATTGAGTCTCACCCACCTCACTTTTTTTTGGTTCCTTTTTAAACACACCTGTGGTCACAAACTGATATTTATTCAGAGGAAATATGTGATGGTTGGAAGGGCAATGGTCAGAGATTTCATTGTAAATAAGGAATATTGCAGCTTTAACCTACATCTTTTGCTTATTTTATGAATCTCTTGATTTGAGATTGGACAGGTAGACATTTCACACTGTAAATATTTCTTGTCTTGTCATAATAAAAAAAGGGAAGGCTCAAAAGGAAAAAAGAGGTGGGGTGGTGAAGCTCTGTTGGTTCAAACTTTGGATTCATTTTCTAAGTTTGCCACATCACCATTCCTTTCGGTTTGGTCTTCGTGGTTCTTTTCCCTCTCTTCAGTTTCCAGGTCAGCATGCTGGTTTAGTTTGCTGGACACAGACCAAGTTAGGGGAAGTTCTGCTTGGCTGGCCATCTCTGCCAGTTCTTTGGCACTGTAAGATGGTGTGTTGGTCTCATATGTTTCATGAAAACTGTTGTAGTCAACTTCATAAAATCCATCCTCTAGTGTGAGGACAGGGGTAAAACGATGACCCCACAGGATCTCGCTGGTTACATAAGAACTTCGAGCTTGGCATGTCATTCCTGTAAAGAGAAGAGAAGAAATTGTAGCACAGACCAACTACCCCAAAATTGTTCTTGTTGTTTTACATAGACTTATAATTGTACTTAGCGCTACATGATAGGCATGATATGCCCGATAAGGCATAAGTTCGCTGCCCTTGTCAATTTAAACTAAGCAAAAATTCACCATATGTCATTTGACATAGCTCAGTCAGGACATTAGCTCAGTGGTTTGAGCATTGGCCTGCTAAACCCAGGATTGTGAGTTCAATCCTTGTGGAGGCCATTTAGGGATTTGGGGCAAAAATTGTCAGGGATGGTACTTGGTCCTGCTGTGAAGGCAGGGGACTGGACTCGATGACCGTTCAAGATCCCTTCCAGTTCTAGGAGATAGGAAATCTCCATTAATTTTTTTATTTATCTTTAGGTTTTTTGTGGGAATGGTCCGCAAAATTCTCACATTTATTTTTTAGTTGGAAGTGGACTTCAGTTTCATCAGCAAATAATTCTCAAGCTGCAGATGAGTCACAGTCACTTTGCTGAGACTAGTATGCTTGTTTATTTTGTTCCCTGATGGAGGACTTGATTAACAAACTCTGCCTAGATTAGCTGAAGAACTAATACAAAAATCTTTACTCTGGGGGTACATCTACACAGCAGGGTAAAGTTGAATCAAGCTACGCAACTTCAGCTACATCAATTGCGTAGCTTAAGTCGAAATAGCTTAAGTTGGCTTTAAGTGAGGACTACACCGCAGGAAGTCGAAGGAAGAACACTACCTTCAACTTCCCTTACTTCTCGTAAAATGAGGGTTACAGGAGTAGGAGTAAGAAGTCCTCCACCTTGCAATTATTTTAAAATAAAGGCTTGTAGTGTAGTTATTCTACATCAGTTGTTCTGAAAAAATGCTGCTATGTAGACATACCCTGACTGAGTACCAAGGATTTGACCAAGGGACCAACTTTATCTTACCCAGAAGTTTGGGACACTCTTAAATTTAAGTCAATCTGAACCTCAAACGGATAGTCAACTCAGAAATTTTAGCAAATCTCTCAAGTGTACATTGTGAAAATTCATGGCAGTGGATGGAAAGGATTGGGACCATCGTCTGCCTTACTTTTTCTTCATAATATGGCTTCACTAGACTTTTGCTCTTTGGAATGCTTGAAGGGTTATCAACCCTGATGAATCCTATTGATCTTGTTAAGGAAGCTTGGGAAAAGCAGCCAAACCAAGTCTGAACTATAGTTCAGCCTTTCCTCTAGATGAGGAAATGTCTGGCCACAGTAGAGATTGGTTTAGAAAACCTACTTCAAACCAAAAGGACCTAAGGAAGGCACTGTAATAAAGAATTAAGGGAAAGGGATATATAGGTTGTGATAAGAGACAGGAAAAAGTGTAAGGAACAGAGGATTGAAGGTTACAAAAATATTTCCCCCCAAAATGGGATTGTGAGGCAATGATGCAGCAGTTTGCCTTAAATTATTTACAACGTTGTTTGCAGAATTTTTGAAAGACGATGGTCAAACTGTTTATATAATAGGTAGGGGGTCTCCAAATTCACAGTCCATTTGGGTCAATTTTACAGTCAGAGGATTTTAAAAATAATACACTTCATGGTTTAGCTCAGGCATGTCCAAAGTCCGGCCCGGGGGCCAATTGCGGCCCGTGTTCCGGTTTAATACGGCCCCACAGGTAATTTGGCAATATCTATCTTTTATGGCCCCCAACAAATCCATATGTATTGAGATGAATACATTGTAAAATCTCAGTTAATGTCAGTTGGTCTAAATCAGTTATAAATATATTTGGACACAACATGTATACTTGGTGTTATGTTCCTGTTCATATTTTTTGAACTTAAAAGTTGACAGACAACCTTTATTACCAATAATATGTAATGTACTTTACAATGTTCCTGACATATATTTCAGCTTCCTGGATTTTTTTTTCATCTGGCCTTCAGATATGAAAGGCAGAGTGATTTAACACCTGTTTAGATTTGTCATCCATGTGACGGAATGAAAAGTATGCCATTTGCAATAAACTTTGCATAAAATAGTTAATTTGCATTTAATTTTAATGGTTCAAAGAATGTCAGGCAAAATGGTCGGCCCTCGCGCATGTTCACTTCATCAAATCTGGCCCTCTTTGAAAAAAGTTTGGACACCCCTGGCTTAGCTATTTAACTCTGAAATGTCATGGCGGTGTTCTTGTAGAGGTGCTGACCCAAAAAGGAGTCGGGGGATGTGCATGTGTGGCAAGGTGGTTTTAGGGTTTACAGTACTGCAACCCTTTCTTTTGCATTGCTGCTGGTGGCAGTGCTGCCTTGAGCGCTGGGCACGCTGAGAGGGTGGGTGCTGGTTGGAAGCCCAGCCCTGGAGGCAGAACTGCCACCAGCAGCGGGACAAAAGGATGGTATGGAATGGTATTGCCATGCTTACTGCTGCCTTCAGAGCTGGATCCTCAGTCAGCAGCCACCACTCTCTCGCTGCCCACTTGAAGGCTGCAGCACAGAAGTAAGGTTGACATGAGATGGTATTGCCACCCTTACTTCCGCACAGCTGCTAATTGGGTGCTGTGTTCAGAGCTTGGTGCCAGGACAGCAGCCACCACTGTGGCCTTCTGGCTGCCTAGCTCTGAAGGGAGCCCAGAAGGATGGGTGGCCATATCACAATCACCCTAAAATAACCTTGCAACCCCCACAAGCCCTTTTTGGGGTCAGGACCCCCCAGTTTGAGAAACACAGGTCTCCTCTGTGAGATCTGAATAGTAGAGGGTAAAAGCACGCACAAGACTAGATTTAATGGGGGGGGGGGGGCGACCAGACTTCACTGTCCATGACACATTTTTGTGGCTGTGAATTTGGTAAGCCCCTAATATGGCAAGAAAACTTAGAGACAAGCAAAATGTAACCAAAGAACAAAAAAGTGAAATTACGTAAGAAGTAATCATAGGCAATAACAGAAAGAAAGTTTGGTTTGGAAATAGGAAAACACAGCCTTTAGGGTCTTGCCTTGCCGCTCTACAGCTGCTCCCATCATTCTAGTCGCTCAAGGAGTTTCAGGAGGTACAAAAGGTAGTGGATGGGTATTTTGATTCTTTCAAGGGATGCCCAAATTGCCTCAGACAAAGTATATTTGCCTCTTACTCCCTCTGAGCCTTCTCTCCAAACTCAAGCAGAATCACTGCTGTGCTCTGAAAACATTTTGCTGACCTCTGTTCCATACCATTTATTTCACGGCTATTGGTTGCCAGTAAAGACATTTGCCAACACTGGTCATGCTGTAGTACTTCTGCAGTACAGGCTGTCCCCGGATTACGTACAAAATAGGGACTGTAGGTTTGTTCTTAAGTTGAATTTGTATGTAAGTCGGAACTGGTACATATTGTAGGGGAAACTCTAGCCAAACATTTCTCCAGAGCTCAGTTTTATTCTCCCACACCTCACTTCCCTCAGTCCTTTATTCTCAAGCTGAGGTGTCTAATGAGAAAAGCCGCTCCGCATCTCCCTGGTCTGCTGGGGGAGGGGGCGCGAGCTTCGCGTCTCCCTGGTGTGCGGGGGGGGGGGGAAGCAGCTAGTGCGGGGTTGCCTCACCCCGTTGTAAGTAGGGATCCGATGTAAGTCGGATCCATGTAACCTGGGGACTGCCTGTATTCCCCGGACGTAGAATTGCAAGTAATTATAGTCACTCTACTGCTGCAGAGCGGTACCTATTATTAATAGCTTTTTTCATTATGATTGCTGTGCTTCTGTAACCTTTACCTTTTTCCCCCCAGCTAGGAGCAGCAGCAGAGATGCTGAAATATCACAAGAGATTGGTTACACTGTGGTTGCTACCCAACAAGAAGAAGGATCTTAGAAATCTTATAAGAAATCCTGTTCTAGGGAGATTTCTACTGCAGTTTCAGTCTAAAGAAGGTCTACTACTTTTTGATATGCTTGCCACAGGCATCAAATCATTTGGCTGCTCATTTGAACTGAACCCTCACATATTTGGAGAGTTCTCCATAATTCATCCTCTCAAACTTCATGAACCACCTAGGGAGATGTGTCTGTAAAACGAAGGGCAAAGTGTGGAGATATGTATTTTTCAGTTGTTTTTTGTCAAGGGGTTGGGATGAAAATGAGGTTGCTTTCATCCAAGTTGCCTGCAACCTTCATAGAGAGTGAAGACCTGACAACCAGAGACTGTATCGATGACCAGGGAAACTGATATTCTTAATCTTTAGGGCTTATCTGCCATTTTTACTTCAGTCCCTGCAATCCCAGACACAGTGTCTCTTAAATGTCTGAACTATATTTCTGGTTCTTCAGGAGTATGAGTTCTGGGAGTCCCTTGGTTAGATTTTAAAAACAGGGTAAATAATAATCCACAAAAATGTCTACAAATTCTTAAAAGAAACAGCTTAAAAGAAAATGGCTAATTTTAATGGGGGAAAAAAGAATAAGTCCTGCATGCCACCTTTATATATACAAATGTGCATTTTTGAAGGCAAACACATGCATTTTTGTGGTCTGCTGTATTGTACACAATACGATAGTAGAATTACCATATTTTCCAAAGGGAGAATGGGATATTTCATGGGACTTGCCTGAACTCCTTGCCCCATCCCTGCCTTCCACGCCTCACAAGGCTGTTGCTGGTCACTCCAATCCTGACTCCCCTCCCTGTGCTGGACTGACATCACTGCTTGTCCCCCGTTCTTATTCCTCTGTATTGCTCTCCACTTTTTTCACAACTGGCGTGAGCAAATGGTTCAAATGCCCACTCCCCCCCCCCCAAAAAAAAATCAAGACTTCTCAAATGGAAAAATGGGATGTATGATCACCCTACCCTGTAGCAGAGAGGTCTTAAGCTCATGGCCCATGGGCCATCTGTGGCTGGAGAATTTTTGCAATCTGGCCCAGTCCTGGCAGCCTGGGTGGGCATGTCCATCTCCAGGCAATCCCCCAAATTATGCCCCTTCCTACTACTATCTGCCTTCTCCCCCTCCCATTGCACTCCATCCCCTGAAGGACATAGTGTTGGGGATTACCCGGGGAGCCTGCCGTTAGACACTCCACATTCCTCACAGGAGGGAGAACCTCAGGGAAGTGGAGTGTGCTCACTTAGTTTATTCACCTGAGCATCTGCAGTTTATCAGTTTATGGCTGATAGCAGCTCCCAATGCCTGTGGTTCATTGTTCCCAGCCACTAGGAGCTACGGGAAGTGATGCAGGCCAGGCCACTGCTTCCGACAGCTCCCATTGGCCAGGAACATTGCACTGTGGCCACTGGGAGCTGTGGGGCTCTGTGCCTGTGGTTGCTCAGGTAAACAAACCATTTGGTGGCCACCAACAGCTAACTCTGACCAGCTGTGTGCAGCCAGGAGCTGGAGGTTCCCCACTTGGGATGAAGCCTTGTTTTTTACACTGATACCAACACAAGTTTCAGCTGGGTATGGTTCTTTACACTTTCCTTACCCTAAACTGCTTTTAGTGTATGTGGCTACCAGGTTCAGCCCCAAGACAGCTGTGCTTGTCGGTGGCAGGCACAACTCTTCTGTCTCTGGTCTGCAAAATGTTTTGGAGCTTTTGGGCATGAAAGGTGCTATATAAATGAAAGTTTTAATAATAAAATGTATGGAGACTAACAGACTCTCTCTGTTCATGACAGGATACAGAAACGAGAGGGGAAAAGCATGCGCACTTGGCTTCCTCAGCCATACGGATCATATGAACCAGGCTGTCTGTTACTCTCTTCACATATTGTGCAGTACCCACCAAATCGAAAAGGTAACAAAGAACTAATCATGAAAAGGTAATGAAATAAAGTGAATAAATACAATCACACAGCTGAAGAACCAGAAATTGCAGCTATCTATAGAAAACATTCGTGGGAAAATATAGAGTTGAATGATTAAAGTGTTCTGTTCTAAAAGCACATGGAACAAAAATGGAGCTGACTGCAGGTTGGCCATATAAGGAGAATTATTCTTACTTTCCTTAGACTACAGAGTATTTAACTGTTCTGGTCCATGATAATTTCCCACGTGCCCTCTTCTGTGTCATACCATTACTTAATAAAATTTTCCACTTTACTCCTCGTTGACAAGGCCTCAGCTAGAGTATTGTGTCCACTTCTGAGCACTACATTTTAGAAGCATGTGGACAAAGTAGAAAAAGTCCAGAGAACAGCAACAAAAATTATTAAAAGTCTAGAAAACATGGTTTTTGAGGGAGAATTGAAAAACATTGTTTAGCCTGGAGAAGAGAAGATTGAGGAGGGACATAATAGATTTCAAGTACATAAAAGGTTGTTACAAGGAGAAGATGAAAACATGTTCTTAGTCTCTGAGAATAGGACAAGAAGGGCTTAAATTTCAGCTATGGAACATTAGGAAAAACTTCCTGTAAGGGTAATTAAGCACTGGAACAAATTGCCTAGGGAGGTTATAGAATCTCCATCATAAGAGGTTTTTAAGAATGGATTAGACAAATATTTGTCAGGGATAGTCTAGTTATTATGTACCCCTGGAGGGGACTGCACTAGATGACCTGCTGAGGTTCCTTCCAGTACTACATGTCTATGAATCTGTAATTCAATAAGTTGCAATGAGAGCTGACGAATGGAAGGAAAGAAAATTCTTTGGAAAAAAAACTTCATTAGGAGTTAGAGGTCATGTGCGTATTCTTGGTAGAAACTGGAATGTAGGCAGTTTGGGCAGAGTAGGTGTTTGGTCTAGTGAATAGAGCCAGAGTCAGCTTCCGAATACTGGAGCCAAGGGGTTAAGTCAGAGTCAGGACCAGGACTCAATGCTGGAGTTGGGATTAAATGCTAATGCTAGAATCGATGGCTGAGCCAGAATCAGAATTCAGAGCTGGGGTCAGGTACCAAGTGCCAGGGTCAAGCCAGAAACAGAAAACCCCTGTGTGCTCATACAAAGTAATAATCCCTGTAAATACACTGAAGAAATACTATTGCATTTTAAGTACTCTCTATTTCCCCCTGCTCTTTCACTATGGTGGTTCTTAATGCAAATGCAGTCTTTTGCCCCAGAACCAAGATCTGAACTAGCTAAAACAAATGTGACATTCATCAGCAAGCTAACAATCACAATACAGAAGAGCTGGTGAAAGCTGTTAGGAAATTATTTTGAAAAGTTGTCTGAGACAGACTGCTGTGATAGTGGAATCTACATCTTTGTCAGCCATATGTTACTCTTGATTTGCAAACACCAACCGGATTTATGCATGTGGATTGAGAACTTAGAAAGTGCTCTCAGCTGTTCAGGTTAATGGTGAGTCCTCTCTGTACTCAAATATAAAGGCGTAGTGCTGAACTACAATAGTCTGGGAATGGGCTATCTCCCAAACTAAGCCAAGTGAAAACATTTTTATAAAGTTCACTAAATATTGGTCTAATTAACAAATGAGACATTATTATGCCCAGCGGAAATAATCTGTACATACTAAAACCTAATGGAAATACGATTAGCACTTTACAATTTGTATTATTTTAAAAATGTACCAAAATAACATGGCTTATAAATCATGTCCTCCATTCAGCACAGTAACTATGTATTATCAATCAAGTTTTACTCTGTCCCACTGCAGTGCTTCTGCGTGCTATGCATGTTCAATATTTTTACCCCTTTGTGAAGCAAAAGCAGACTTTGAGACTGTCCAGCGTGGCCTCCTGGAAGTAGAAATTGATGACATGGAATCAGGGTACTTTCTTAATGGAATTTATTTATGAAATCTGCACAGATCCTGTGTCCTTGGAGGGAGACAACTCCCTTTGTCTAGAAGCCTCTGTAGAGATAGAGCTGCTTTGGGATTTTGTGTTTCCCTAGGATCTCACTACTCTATGTTGCTGAGTTTTACACCTGGGAAGCTCTTCTACCAACATCTGAGGCCAAATGGTTAAACATGAGTCTAGGTGTCAATCCACTTTTTGAAAGTAGCTACTTTGCAATAAAACCAGAGACCTTTCACAGCCAGAAAAAGGAGAGTGCTCTACACCACATTATTTACTTTATGTGGGTGAGTGCTATGTATCAGTGTCTCCGATTGGACAAGGCACTAGCACCTTTTGACATATCAATAGATCTGGATGTATGTGGATCTGTCTGTAATGTAAATTGTGTAGTTAAAAAAAATCATGCTATAAAATCGGTGGGTCTGATTTTCAGCAGCTGAGCAGCTGTAGCACCTGTTGATTTCAAACGGAATAGTGAGTGTTCAGCCAATCAGGCTTTGTATCTGTAAACATTCCCATACAGATACAAGTATTACAGTAATTCCTCATTTAACACGTGCCCGCTTAATACGTTTTCACGATAGCACGATTTTTTTAGGGAACGTTTTTTGAATTACACAACCGTCCCCGGAATAACATGATTTCCCCAGCTGGCCCATTGCCGGCGGCTGTGTGGGGCTTCCCCTGTCTCCCTACAAAGTGGCAGAGGGTTCGCCGCTCACTGCACCGTTCCCCACTGACTCCCCCCTCACCAGACGCCCTGCCCCCTCTTCTCCGCCCCCACTTGCAGGCCGGTGGTTGGGTTTCCCCAGTCGGCCCATCGCCCCCGCCTCCCTTGCCGCGCCATTCCCCAGCGACCCCCCGCTCGCCGAACACAGTGCGGGTCCTGGAAGACCTGTCACAGGCATATTCCCAACCCAGTCCCCCTCCCCTCTCCTTCCCTTCTGTTCCCCAGAGTCAAGCACCTCCCCTCCCTGCTGTAACCCAGTCCCCTTTCTCCCCCAACCTTACGTCCCGGTCCCAACAGACACCACTGCTTGAAATGCAACCCCCAACTTTTCCATTATTTTCAATGGGAAACCTGACCCCGCATAACATGTTTTTACTTAACACGATCATTTTCTGAAACATATCTATAGTGTTAAATGAGGAATCGCTGTATATAGTCATGGTTCTACAGGTGAGGTTGCAAGCAGGGATGCATTATGACCTATTCAGTAGAGCTGGTCAGAAAAATTCTAATGAAACATATTTTTTTTTTGGTCAGAATTGACCGATTTGTTGAAATCAAAACATTCTGTGGAGATGTTTTGGCAAAGTTCCAGAGGAACCCAGGACCCTGGCTGGTTTCCTGGCAGCTTGCATACTTAGGGCCCATTGCTTCAGGGTTGGGAATACCAGAGCTTTCAGGGTTTGCCAAGCTCTCATGGAGCTTGCCAGGCACACTACTCTGGAGTTGGAAATATAGGGCTTCCAGTGTCCATGGCTCTGTAGCAGCCTCACCATGCTGAATCCCCCAGAGCCAGGGTTCTACACCCTTTTAGGGAGAATTTCAAAACTGTTGGTGTGGGCTATGAATAGTGATGAAAACAAATGATGAAATATTAAAGTCCTTTGCCTCTTCATAGCTCAGAAATGAAAAGTTAATGTCTCTTCCCTTTCCCTAGTTAGTAAAAACTCCTTCAGAATTAGAATGTAACCTATTTTTGAAGCAAATATGTTGAAATAAAGCATACATTTTATCTTGTATGTGTGTGCATGACAGAGAGAGAGAGACTTCTGAATGCTTGCTAGTGCCTGGTGACAGCTTAAAAGAGACTAAGGCTACATCTACATTATCACAGTTAGTTGATCTAAGGTATGCAACTCCACCTACATGAACAACATAGCTGGAGTCAACATATCTTAGGTCAAGTTACCACACTGGCGGTTGACAGGAGAAATTCTCCTGTTGACTTCTCTTACTCTTCTCATTAGGAGCAGAGTACAGGAGTTGAATGGAAACTGATCTGTGGTCAATTTGGTGGGTCTTCACTAAACCCACTAAATGAACTGCCGGAGGATTGATCTCAGAGCATCAATCTGAGCTGAAGTGTAGACGAAGTCTAACACAAAATGTCCTTCTAGTGCTGACAGCCATTGCTAATTCTGATTTAGTTCAGGTGATAGAGACATTCTGAGACATAAGGGGCAGGATTCTAGCCGAGGAATCATGTGGTTTATTCAGCACTTGTGTATTTTGTTGGTAGCAATGGAGCTGTTGCCTGATGGCATTAAAAAGGATAGCGGTTCAAAATTTTGATCACTGTCCAATTTTAATTGGGTCCCTCTGGGTTGGCTAGGAGCAGGGGATCCTTGAAGCTTCCCTCCCCCCCCCTCCAAAATTAGTAAGATTTTTTTAATAAAAGGAAATCCAGACCAAAATAATTAATTTCAAGTTAATTGAAATTAAAATGGTAGCGAAAATGTAAAATTATTTAGAGTCAATAAAATAGCTGAGAGTTGGAACTTCTGGCCTATTAAATCTACTGTACCGTAGGTGCAAAGTGGGTTTTAAATGGCTGGACGTGCCCAACAGAGAATTCCTACTATGCAATTTTTGCCAGCATAGCAAGAGGACACGGGATATATTGGGATGTGGCTCTATTATGCCCAGTCCTTCATTGGTCTAAATCCCCTGCAGCTCTCACTTCTGTTGGGGCCAAGTGGCTCTTAGACCAAGGAGCTGCAACCATTCCATGACATCTCCCCCAATCCAGTGAGTCTCTTCACAGCCTTTAGAAGGTCGTAGTGCTTATGAGTAGGGTTGTCAGCTTTCTATTCCCACAAAACAGAACATCCTTACCCCACCCCATTCCCCACCCTTCCTCTGAGGCCCCATCCCAGCCACTCCATCCCCATCCTCTGTTGTGCGCTCTCCCCACTTTCACTCACTCTTACTCACTCATTGGGGTGTAGGAAGGGGTGAGGGCTCCAGGTGGGGTGTGGGCTCTCGGTTGGGGTCAGAGATGAGGAGTTTGAAGTGCAGAATGGGGGTCCAGGTTAGCGGGGGAGTCAAGGTGTTTGCAGGATGGGAGGGGGCTCTGGGCTGAGCCAAGGGGTTGAGGCATGGGAGGGGGTACAAGTGCTGGGCTGTCCCAGTGCTGCAGATTTGAGGGTGGGGTCATAAATAAGGGGATCAGAGTGCAGGAAGAGACTCTGGGTTGGGGCAGTGGTTGGAGTGTGGGACTAAAATGGGTGCTGGCTGTGGGGTGCAGAATCTGGGGTGGGGCTGGGGATGTGTTTGAGGTGCACAAGGATGCTCTAGGATGGGGCCAAGAGGTTCGGAGGGTGGGGCAGAGATCGGGATTGGGGCAGGGAGTTGGGACATGAGTGGGGAAAGAGTGCAGGCTCAGAGTGGCATTTACCTAAATTGGTTCCTGGAAGCAGTGGCATGTTCCTGGAGGCGTGGCCAGGTGGCTCAGCACTGTGCTCTGCCGTGTCCATGGGTCCAGCCCTCCAGCTCCCATTGGCTGTGGTTTCTGGCCAAAGGAAGCTGCAGAGATGATGCTTGGAGTGGGGGGCAACGTGCAGAGTTCTGCGACTTTCCTTACACTTAGGGGCTGGAGGGGAGACAAGCTGCTGCTTCTGGGTGCTGTGAGGAGCCTTAGCCTCACAGTGCCACTAACTAGACTTTTAATAGCCTGGTTGGCGGTGCTGACCAGGGCTGCCAAGGTCCCTTTTTGACTGAGTGTTCCAGTTGAGAATGGTACACCTGGCAACCCTACTTTATGACATAAGCTTATCCCTTTTAGATTAATTAATTGGGGCAGATCTTAAGCCAAGCCTCAATGGAGTTAGGTCAATGTGTCAAGGGTGAATAATGTATTGTGTCAAGGGTGCTCAAGGGACTTGTATTCAGGCTCTCCTCCCCTGTGCACAAAAAATATCAAAGCAAACCCAAGTATCACCACCCCTAAGTACTTTTACCTAGAGACCTTCCTAGCCTTTGCTGAAGCAATCTCATCAATTATCTCATTCCATTCTGTGTCCTGCTTCCACATTCTCCATGGAATGGGGTAGCCAAATCTGGATTGCCAGTTGCTTTTGAATAGACCTAAAAATATTTTTATTTAAGTATTATTATTATTTTATTGGCATCTATTATTTTCTCTGGAGTCTGAACCTTTACTTTTGATCTTGACAAAAAACTTGACTCCTGTGGCTCTAGAGAAAAAACAGAACGGTCAGATCTCTCAACCTTTTTTGCCCTAAGAATATTTTTAGATAGGTCTTGATTAATTTAGCTTGCTGAAGCTCCTTTTGTTAGCAGCCATGGTTACAGGCAGACAGTAAAAAATATGCAGTGCTATTTCTGTGTTAGGGAAGCTTACATCTAAAGACCTTTTGTGAATGTAGCTAAGGAGATAAGTGGACACCTTCACCCTTGAGGATTTGCTTTTGCAAAACTGGTAAGGGCTCAGTCTCATTCTCAAAATTCTCAGTTCAAATCCCCAGGGTAACTGGTTGCTAAACTTTTCCTCCCCCTTCTCTCTTTTTCTCTCATGAGGTATCTGTTGCTGAAACTTTTCAGCTTCTTCCTTGCCAAACAAACCAAAAGCTTGCTTCAACTCCCTTGTACTTATGCATCCAGTCATCCAACTGTATTAATACAGTGTCTACTGAAATGGCATAGGAAACCTCACATTGAAAATTTTTTTCAGGATCTGATGAATGTCCTTTGTCAGTTCACCTGGTGTTAATTTTCTCTTTGGACATCATTTGTCTCTGAATTGTGTGGATATTCCTATTGTTTCAGTCTGTAATGCAGCTTCCTTACATGTAACAAATCCAGAAGACCATAATTCTGAGTGAGCATCTCAGAGGCCACCAAATAAACTGTGAGCTGTTTGAATGCCAAGGTCCAGTCTCTGCAATTTTTTTACTCATTTTTTTTAAGGTTTGGTAGAGTATACCACATCTCAGTGAAAATGAGCAATGAAAACTCTGAAATGTTCACTTACAAGCTATCAGGTTCTGACTGAAGTTTTGGCATAAGATTGTGTGAAAACATTAATCTTGTCTTAAGCATCAAGAACACTCTCAACTTGATTTTTTTAGTACGTGGATTGCCTCTACCTCTGACCATATTGTGGTATTTTAATGTAAGGCTAATATGCTTTTTCAGCACATTCCAACAACCAATGGAAGTGGAAGAGATGCTAGACAATCATGGAATCATAGAACACTAGAACTGGAAGGGACCTCAAGAGGTCATTGAGTCCATTCCCCTGCCCTCACGGGAATCACCTTCTAGACCAACCCTGATAAATGTCTGTCTAACCTGCTCTTAAATATCTTCAAAGACAGTATTTGGACAATTCCAAAAAATAGAACAATTTGAAGAACAGCCATGGTGGCAGCTTCTCCAACAAGATTCAATGAGTGTGCTGTACCTGGAACAAACGATGCATACTGGTTTATCTGTTGAATTCATGCTACAGCCATTTTAATTCTGATGTCATAGCTTTGTCCTCTGCAGTTAGCCATATTTAAACCATCTTTATTTAGCACCTCTAAAATAACCTTCTATTTTGGTGTGGAAAGGAATGAAATCTCTGAAGCTCTGAACAACTTTTGCTCTTGTTTTCAACATACTTTAACATCTGATACTTGTGTTGCATTTGGGAGAGGTCTGAAGTACAAACAAACTTAACAGAGAAGTATTTAGATTTTTGAACTTTGTCTAAAATAGTCAGATATACTTTACTCGTGATCCTACTTATAAATTTATTTTGAATTTGGTTTGATAAATACACCACCAACTTTAATAGCTTCCATAGAATCATAGAATACTAGGACTGGAAGGGACCTTGTGAGGTCATCGTGTCCAGTCCCCTGCCCTCATGGCAGGACCAAATTCTGTCTAGGCCATCCCTGATAGACATTTATCTAACCTACTCTTAAATATCTCCACAGATGGAGATTCCACAACCTCCCTGGGCAATTTATTCCAGTGTTTGACCACCCTGACAGTTAGGAACTTTTTCCTAATGTCCAACCTAAACCTCCCTTGCTGAAGTTTAAGCCCATTGCTTCTTGTTCTATCCCCAGAGGCCAAGATGAACAAGTTTTCTCCCTCCTCCTTATGACACCCTTTTGGATATCTGAAAACTGCCATCATGTCCCCCCTCAATCTTCTCTTTTCTAAACTAAACAAACCTAATTCCTTCAGCCTTCCCTCATAGGTCATGTTCTCTAGACCTTTAATCATCCTCGTTGCTCTTCTCTGGACCCTCTCCAATTTCTCCACATCTTTCTTGAAGTGTGGTGCCCAGAACTGAACACAATACTCCAACTGAGGCCTAACCAGCGCAGAGTAGAGCGGAGGAATGACTTCTCGTGTCTTGCTCACAACACACTTGTTAATGCATCCCAGAATCATGTTTGCTTTCTTTGCAATGGCATCACACTGCTGACTCATTCAACTTGTGGTCCACTATAACCCCTAGGTCCCTTTCTGCCGTACTCCTTCCCATTCTGTATGTATGAAACTGATTGTTCCTTCCTAAGTGGAGCACTTTGCATTTGTCTTTATTAAACTTCATCCTATTTACCTCAGGCCAGTTATCCAATTTGTCCAGGTCATTTTGAATTATGACCCTATCCTGCAGATTAGTCGCCACCCCTCCCAGCTTGGTATCTTCTGCAAACTTAATAAGCGTACTTTCTATACCAATATCTAAATCGTTGATGAAGATATTAAACAGAGCCGGTCCCAAAACACACCATGTGATCTCACAACTTACCTTGCAAGCACTTCAAGTATATCCAAAAAATAATCATTATGAGGCTTGTGTAATTTCTTGTCTGAGTCTCTCAAAGCTATACATCTGTCACCTAGACACAGCAAAACATCCAAGAGATGATGTAAAATACTGTGCCAGTAGAAGGCTGAATTAATATACGCATTTCCAGCTATGTTAATTACATAGCTGGAGTCAACATACCTTAATTTGAGTTTCTGTGTGGTCTCCACAGTGGGAGGTCAAGAGGCACAAACGCTTCTGTCAGCTTCCCTTATTCCTCACAGGAGCAGGAGTACTGGCACTAATGGGGGTCCCTTCTAAGTTCGATTTAGTGGGTCTATATCACTCTGGTAAATCGACTATAGCAGTATTGATCTTTCCCGTAATGAAGACAAGCCTTCAGAAGGGTAGCCATGTTAGTCTACGTCAGCAAAAACAACAAGGAGTCTGGTGGCACTTTAAAGACTAACAAACTTTAAAGCATAAGCTTTCATGAGCTACAACTCACTTCCTCAAATACTGAAGAGAAAAAGAAAGAAAAAGGAAGAAAGAGGGAAAACAAAAGGAGATTTCTGTTTCTTTTTTTCTTCAGCATCTGAGGAAGTGAGTTGTAGCTCATAAAAGCTTATGCTCTAATACCCTAATAACTTTGTTAGTCTTTAAAGTATCACCAGACTCTTTGTTGTTTGTGCCATTTGTGTTTCTTATATTGCACAATTTAGTCAACTATGAAACTTTTTTCCAACTGTTCTGGAAGTTCCATCTAGTGAGTGAGCCAAACATTCTTGTTTGATCATTAGAGTGGAAAAAGTTAGTGAACCCAATTTTATGGTTTGGAAAGGAAGACGAGGATTTTTGCTAGAAAAGAAAGAGAACAAGGAGGAAAGAATTGAACTGTACATTAACCAAGATTGCTAGCATAATTCCATTATGAATTTGAACAAAGAAACATGATTTTAATATTTGCCTTCGCTAGTTAAAAAAAACCTTGTTTTAAATTAACACTGGGACTGTTCTCTACCAAAAAGCAGCAAATAGACTCCACCCCTCATGGTCAAGTAGCTGGATCCACCTTATCTATGTCATAATTCTGCTCCATTTTCAATAATCAAATAGCGTTCAGCACCCACATTTATAACAGTTGCACTAGCAGACAATGGTCAACTTTCTGGAATCCAAGACTTTAGGACCTCACATTTGAATGCCAGGCTCTATGTTGGAGTCAGAGACTCCAGCACACAACAAGCCTAATCCAAATCAAAATCCTTATTAGCTATGAAAAGTCCAGTAACACAAGTAGAGAAACATGGGGAGAGCTCATCAGAAACATGGTTGAACTTTGCAAGTTTTAAGAAACTTTGTAGCCTACTCACACTTATCTGATCTTTTACATGGGCCGCCAGCACGTTGTGCTGTTGAGCCTCACTCTTGGATTTGTAAGTATTCTGGCAGAAATCAAGATCGACCATAAGAATTCATCCACCAGGCTTGTCACAAATTCATTGCTACACTAGAAGTGACTGCAGGGTGGGTGAAAGACCTAATCAATATCTCTGCATGTGAAATTGTTAGAGAAATCAATTGAAAGATCATAACATTTCTGTGAAACTCAGAGCTACCCCAGGTCACACTAATGAGCCAGAGCTCAGGAATGAGAATAAGGTCAAGTGTGGTTAAGTGAAGGGAGTAGTGACAGAGAAGGATAGAGCCCCACGACAAAATAAAAACATGTTAAGTAAGTAAAAAACAAAAAAACCCGATCATTTGTGGGCCTGATTCCACTGGAAATTTTTGAACACCCTTTTGCAATGCTCTGGCAAATATATATCAGCTGAGGCTCTGCCCCAATCCTTCTTGTAGGTGAGGAAACGAGAGAGACCATTGTCGTAATTATATATTGGGAGGCACTCGATCCTTTCATGTGCACCAGTGTAAAAAAGTCATCTGGCTAAAACATTTTTTTTGGCGTACAACATAATGCATTTATTTATTGCTGAAGATTTCTCTTATGTTTTGTTTGACTCTTTTGCATGGCAAGCATTTTAACTCCTTTGTATACAAATTTTAAGTTTAGGTAGCAACCTTAGCTTAAAGTTGATAAGATAATTGTGGTCTCTATCTGCTCTATATTTGAAAGTTTGTGCATCTGTCTGTCTGTGTATCCATCCATCTGTCTTTGTTCAAGAATTCTTCCTAAACGGTAAGAGCTAGTTCTACCAAATTCAGTGTGCAGCTTCATAGAATCATAGAACCATAGAGCTGGAAGAGACCTCAGAAAGTCATCAAGTCCAGCCCCCTGCTCTAGGTAGGACCAATCCCAACTAAATCAACCCAGCCAGGGCTTTGTCAAGCCAAGACTTAAACACCGCTAGGGATGGAGACTCCACTACTTCCCTAGGTAACCAATTCCAGTGCTTCACCACCCTCCTAGTGAAATAGTTTTTCCTAATATCCAACCTGGACCTCTCCCACCACAACTTGAGACCATTGCTCCTTGTTCTGCCATCTGTCACTACTGAGAACAGCCTTTCTCGGTCTTCTTTGGAACCTCCCTTTAGGAAGTTGAAGGCTGCTATCAAATCCCCCCTCACTCTTCGCTTCTGCAGACTAAACAGACCCAACTCCCTCAGCCTCTCCTTGTAGGTCTCATTCTCGAGCCCCCTAATCATTTTGGTTGCTCTCCGCTGGACCCTCTCCAATGTGTCCACATCCTTTTTATAGTGGGGGGCCCAGAACTGGACACAATGGCTTCCTCTTATGATAATTTAAAGCAAGGTAAGGGTTTGATGGTGCCAGGAAAATGGGATGTGCCTGGAATGTGATTGTTTCTCATAAAACACTAAGGGTATGTCTACACAGCAACATTATTTCAAAATAACTTAGTCCACATCTACACAGCAGGCAGTTATTTCAAAATAATGTTGAAACACTGCCAAGCTGGAGGACTTCTTACTCTAACTCCTGTAACCCTCATTGTATGAGAAGTAAGGGAAGTCAGAGGAAGAGTGCTCTATTTCAAAACAAGTGCTGTGTAGACAGTCCCAATTTTGAAATAAGCTATTTTGAAATAAGCTACACAATTGACGTAGCTGAATTTGCGTAGCTTATTTCGAGTTAAGTCCCGCTGTGTAGATGCACATTCAGGGAGGAGTCTGCTGGCAGGCCCAGTGACACTGCAGAATCACCACCATCCACTAGTAGAGTTCCCATGCTAGTGCAGTGCCTGATTAGTCTCTTCCCCTCCTGTGCAACAGGAGCTCAAACCACTCCTTGCTGGCCCTTGGCCCCAGTGAGGACATGGTTGGTAGGGGGAGTCAGCAAGGAGAGTGCAGGCTCTATTGGCCACTGGGAGCAATTTCCAGACAGCCAGCATGGCACTTGCCACACTGGGGATCCCCAAATCCCCTCAGGTGTCCCCCACACTTCCCAGCCCTTTGCCCTGAGTCCCCCATGCCTGCCACACCCCTGCCCTGACTCCTGCACTCCCACAACCTACCTTCAGTCCCCACATACCTCCCAGCCTATACCCTAAACCATGGACTCATGGACTAAAATTACAGAAGTAGTAGATTGCTGGGCCAACTACCTCTAAAGTAAAATGAATTGCTATATTACTTCTGTGCAGTTTTTATTGTCTTTATCATTCAGTTATAGTTCTATGTTGTACAAGCAGCGCAATAAAAGTTGCCACTTCTCTGTGAGAGAAACACACTGGCTTGGATACATTCCCTATTGCCTTCTCCTCTGCAACTGATACCTCAAGAATCTTGGCATTAGTTACTGTGGGCAGACCACTCAATACACGTGCAAGGGGACCCAATGTTGCACGAGCCAGACAAAATGAGACCTAAAGGTGATTGGTTTTTGGTTCAGATGGGCATGCAGAACTTGCTTTGAAGTCACTGGGAATGTTATGTATGTACCTAAAACCCGTATAATTTAGTTATTGTGCTTATATGTCCCCATTACCATATGATCACCGTGCCTCAAAGTCTTTAATTTATTGGTCCTTTTAAAGAGAGGATAAGCCACAGAGGGTATGTCTACACTACAAAGTTAATTCGAACTAACGGATGTTAGTTCGAACTAACTTTCATAGGCGCTACACTAGCGCTCCGCTAGTTCGAACTTAATTCGAACTACTGGAGCGCTTAGTTCGAACTAGGAAAACCTCATTTTATGAGGATTAAGCCTAGTTCGAACTAGCTAGTGTGTAGCCCCTTAATTCGAACTAGTGGGAGGCTAGCCCTCCCCAGCTTTCCCTGGTGGCCACTCTGGCCAACACCAGGGAAACTCATCTGCCCCCCTCCCGGCCCCAGACCCCTTAAAGGGGCACGGGCTGGCTACGGTGCCCATGCCAGGTGCAAGCCTGCCAGTACCCAGCCAGCAGACCCTGCACCTGGCACGGATCGAGCCACCTACCCGATGCCCACCAGTCATCCCCCTATTCCCAGGACCAGGCTGGTGGCTCCCGGGAGCTTGCCCGGGACCGCAAGAGGTGGGCACCCGCCTGGGCTAGTGCAGACATAGTGGACCTTGTCCACGATCTCCGCACTAGGCACAGGAAAGTGGCCGTCTAGGGCAGGAGAGTTGCCAGCCTGGCCACCCAGGAGCAGGTGTGCAAGAGAATCAAAGGGGTCCACTGAGATCCCCGACCCTGAGCCCTGAGCTTATAATGGCCGTCCTGGGTCAGACCAAAGGTCCATCTAGCCCAGTAGCCTGTCTGCCAACAGCGGCCAACCCTAGGGACCCTGGAGTGGATGGACCGAAGACAGTGACCAAGCCATTTGTCTCGTGCCATCCCTCTCCAGCCTTCCACAAACCTTGGGCAGGGACACCACTCCTACCCCCTGGCTAATAGCACTCCATGGACCCAACCTCCATCACTTTATCTCACTTCCCTTTAAACTCTGTTCTAGTTCTAGTCTTCACAGCCTCCTGCAGCAAAGAGTTCCACAGGTTGACTCTGTGCTTTGTGAAGAACAACTTTCTGTTACTAGTCTTAAGCCTGCTACCCATTCCTTTCCTTTGGTGTCCTCTAGTCCTTCTTTATGGGAACTAATGAAGAACTTTTCTGTATGCACCCTCTCCACCCAACTCCTGCTTTTAGAGACCTCTATCCTGTCCCCCCTCCGTCTCCTCTTTTCTAAGCTGAAAAGACCCAGTCTCTTTAGCCTCTCTTCATATGGGACCTGTTCCCAACCCCTGATCATTTTAGTTGCCCTCCCCTCTCCCAGCCTCTCTCTTCCCCTCTCCCACCTCCTTTTCCCAGTCTCCCCCAGTTTTGTTCAATAAAGACAGATTCCATTTTGGAAGACATGTTATCTTTATTTTGTACATCAAGAAGAGGGGCTAGGGAAGGGTAAGTGGAAGGAGGTGAGGGAGGAATGGGGCACGAGCCCCCGATGGGGAGGACTGGGCTGGCTCTGCGGGCTTCTGGGGGTGGAAGCTCTCCTGCAGCCCCCCCAATTGCCCCCTCTCCCCAGATGGCAGCCTGAGGCAAGAGCAGCCGGGCTGATGGCCGAGTGCTGTGATGTGCCCAGTGTGGGTAGTCCGGGCACTCCAAGCCAGGACTGCTTTGCAAGCAGGGCACCCCGAGAACTGTCTGTCCGGGGTGGGGGTTGGGACCCTTTAAGCACAGCCCTCGGCTAGCCTGAGACAGCATCTCCACGCTCTAAGTCCTCCTCTGATGCCCTGTCGGCACTGCTTCCGGCCATCCTTAAGCCCAGTTCAGGGTCCACTTAATGTGGACATGCTAGTTCGAATTAGCAAAACGCTAATTCGAACTAGTTTTTTAGTCTGGATCCGTTAGTTCGAATTAGCTTAGTTCGAATTAACTAATTCGAACTAAGTTAGTTCGAATTAACGTTGTAGTGTAGACATACCCAGAGAGACTAAGTGATTTGCCCACAATCACATGGGAAGCCAGTGGCAGAGTAGGAAACTGAACTCATCTTTCCCAATTCCCAGGCTTTGCACCTTATCCACCTGCCTCTTTATATATATTAATGAGTTTAGAAACTGTCTGAAAGATCACCCCCCCCCCGTCAGAACATTAAACAAGGATAGTGCTTCAGTAGATTGTTAGCACTTTGTCTCACAGCCAGCATTCAAGGTTTGATCCAGCTTAGCATGTACACAGTGCAGTCTACAGAAAATGACAAAATGGGACATAATAGTTCCCTAGGGTCATTATCCACAATGTGGGCCAAGTTACAAACCAGCCTCTTGACTGATTAGGTTTAATAACAAAGTTGACACCTGCTCCAGGTTCATCAGAGTTGAAAAGTGCACATGCGCAGTTCAGCTTGTGATTACGTTATGTTTGCACTGTCTGCTGGTATTTAGGCTTATGTCTCAGCACGGTTTACAATCTTGTAGATTTCCATGTGGTGACCTACTGTGACTTGACACATTTCCTCACAGCAGGCCTAATGGAAGATTTCATACCAATGCACATAATAACGCGGTGTCACGCTCCCTCACTGCATGAATGTTAGTGCGCTTTATATGATAGGAGACAGCAAATGCAAAACCGTAAGAGGTAGAAAAGGCTAGGAAAAGCATTGCTACTATGGAATCCCAAACACAAACTTTCAGGTGAAGTACCACGAACTTCAGCACCAGTTCAGCCTTCATGTTTTCATGCATTTTTGTGGCTTTTTTGCTGAGGACTGATCTCTATCTTTATTTCAAATTTCATGTCTGTGATAAGCATATTCTGCTAGGTGGCTGTTTCAAAATGAAATCAGAATGACTGTTATGAGTGCCGTATGTGGGGGTTGTGTATCTTTTTGAAAGCTTCAGAGATGTAGCCAAGTTAGTCTGTAACTGGAAAAACTTAAAAAAGCAACGAATAGTCTAGCAGCACCTTAAAGACTAACAAAACTTGTAAACTCATGATACTATCTCCATGTTTTGTTAGTTTTTAAGGTGCTGCTAGACTATTCGTTGTTTTTGCATCTTTTTGGTTAGCAATGGTCACAAAGTAAAAAAGAGCAAGGGGCTGCTTTTGATTGGGAGCCCGGCTTCTGAATGAAGCCATCTTCTTGAAGTGTACAAAATTACATGGGGCTATTTGTGAGAACAGCTCCATTTAAACTGTCCACCAGAAAGGTGGCTTTCCTATTTAAGCTGGCTCCAACCATAGTGTGTGTGAGACTTTCACTTAGTAATGTTGGGCCAAATTCTCTGTTGGTGCAATGGGGTCAGCTCCAAGGAATTCAGAAGTTTCATTCATTTATAGCAAAATAGAAGTTGGCTCAGAGTCCTTTATCGCATGCTGAGAACTCCACATAGCTATGCGTGCCCTGCCTGCTGTTTAGGGGCTTTTTTTCTTCTCTCTTTTTGCATCTCTTTTTATATCTGCTAGTGACACAGTGGCAGAGAGTTACAGTGCTAGGGATTTTGACCTACTTTGTTACAATACAAAATAAACTCCTAACAGATTTAATTGTATATAAAATGTGCTTGAAAGGGAAACTGCACCTTCCCAGAATTCGTATTAATCTCCAGTGCTTCCACTTCAGCACTAAGCTAAACCTTTGCCAAGAGAGGTAATACAAAGGAGGAGGGGGATACTAGTACTAACATTAGCAGCACAGGCAGGGCATGTGTGAAAAGAAAGGGCGTGTTGCACAACCACTGTAGGATTAGTCCTAGCAGCATGGTTAATATGGTTCCTATTGTTCTTTTATTTGCTGTGCACCTCCCATGTGTCAGAGACTGTCTCTATCCAGATGTTCTCTCAATGAAAAAAGTAACTTTCCCCAGTGGTGTGATTTGTCATTTTTCTAATGCCAAAAAAATGAGATCACAAAGTGATCCCCTGGAGAAGACCATATGGGCTACTGGGATGAGCGTGGGGCAAGAAGCCAGGAACTCCCATTTTTAAGCTTTTTTACAGACTTGCTTCACCTCTGTGTGACTATTTCCCCACTACACAGTGGAGATACCAGCATTTATTTGTAGAAGAAAATGTTGTGAGGATTAAAATGCTGCAGAAGTGCATAGTATTAGCATTCTTTCATCAGTGCTGTAGAAATGAGAACTGCATCCAGTTTGCAGTGTATTCTTTTCCTCTTCAGTTTTCATGGTTAGAGTCATTCTCCCTGGCTCTGCTGTGTGAAAATGTTTGCAGCTAAAAACTACAAAGGTTTAGCATAAAATGTACCTTCTCCCTCCTGTCATGCTTTCAACCCATCGTCAGCAGCATTTTATGCTGGTCTTTTTGTCAGTTTTTGCTGAACCTTTTTATGCAGAACCTTCAGTCTTCCATTTCTGCAGAGCCAAAAGCTGCAGTTGTCACTGTTCACAAACATCCGTAAGAGTACAATACTGTAAAGCACCTACACCTACATCTTTTTTTGGTAAATCAGGCAAAAAGCCATATATTTTTCAATTTTGCTTTGAGAGCAACACTTTTTTTGCCTCTTTTATTTGCAGCTAGTGATAGGCAGATTTCAAAGGATTCCGTGGCTGGGTTCTGAAAAGTACATGAAAGTTGAATGGGAGCTTATGCTGATGGTTTGTCCAAATCTCTTGGGAACATTAAAACCAGGCAGGCTGCAGAGAGCAGTTCTAATACATCTTGCTTTCGGTGGGTGTGTCTAGACTACACCTCTCTGTTGACAGAGGGATGCAAATCAAGCACGTCAAAATTGCTAATGAAGCCGGGATTTAAATATCCTATGCCTCATTAGCATAAACACGCCCACCACTTTTTTTTGACACGGAGTTTTTTAAAAAAAAAACCCCACAGCAGTCTAGACATAGATCTGTTGAAAATAAAACCTTTTTCGACAGATCCTGTATTCCTCAAAAAATGAGGTTTACAGGATCTGTCAAAAAAGGCTTTATTTTCTACAGATCTGTGTCTAGACTACCTTCTTTTTCGAAAAAACTCTGTGTTTGAAAAAAGTGGTGGACATGTTTATGCTAATGAGGCATGGAATATTTAAATCCCCGCTTCATTAGCAATTTTGATGTGCTTGATTTGCATCCCTCTGTCGACAGAGGGATGCAATCTAGACATAGCCGGTCTGACCCGAAGCACTAAGCATAAAATTATTTGCATGCATGCACAGGGTGCAAATGTTCTTCTGCATCCTCCTTGCATTAAGGACCAAGCAGGCTAGAGGAAAGGGGCAGGACTGCTTATGCCTGTGAGAATGGCTGGTTTTATAACACTGATTCTACCTCCAGGCTTCTGTATGAAAATGAAAAGCAAGGAGCTCAATGAGCTTTTTATGCTGAATAGTTGAGACCACTACACAGCTAGTCCTATTTTAACCTTCACTGAAGCCACATATCTGGTATGTGCCCACAGAACAGCCTCACGTATGAGTTTTCTTCATTTTGTGAGTTGTGCCATCTCAAGACTTAAATAGGATAAAATGAATTTTGTTCTGCAGGCTAATCTGTGTATGGAATCAGATCAAATAATGGGTAGGTGTGTTTGGGGCTCGTACTTGGAGTCCTTGGAAGCATTCAACTCAATTCTGTGGCGTGGGAACAGGAAGTACAGTACCAGGATGTTGTGTCCTCCTCTGTGTTTCGCTAGTCTGGAATATTCACAGTTTCACTGGTGTTTTGGACTTTAAAACCAGCCTGTAGCAGGAGATGGAGTTTGTTGCTGTATTATTGCTTCACAACTTCTCTGAGAAGATGGGAGTGCCTGATTAAAAACGCTGCAACAATCTGGTTATCTTCCGTGACTCCACTTT
This sequence comes from Pelodiscus sinensis, assembly GCF_052426305.1. Classification (NCBI taxonomy): domain Eukaryota; kingdom Metazoa; phylum Chordata; order Testudines; family Trionychidae; genus Pelodiscus; species Pelodiscus sinensis. Next base: position 191,669,078 of record NC_143052.1, read on the forward strand.
TTGAAATATGAGGCTCTGATGAAATAAAAGATGCATCTTGACCTTTTAGAAGCCTTTAGAAAACACATCCTGTTGGTCGGGGGCATTCCTCCTTTCATTCTGGCCTGCAGAGGGGCCTTTCTCTAGTGATGCTGCCGTGTCACTGCAGAGCTGCGTGCAGTTTCCTGAGTAGCAGCAGGGAACAGGCAGCAAAAGGGGAGTGTTCCAGCTGAGCCTCCTGCTGCCGTTTCACTTGAATTAGGTCTCTGCAAGGTATTGTGTTGCTGTTGCTGCTGCAGCCACAGCTACAGGAGAAGGCTAGTGGTACTGGCTGGGCCGGAGGCTTCAGTTATGGTTTGGGGTGGGGGTGAGAGGGGAATACTGCAAGGGTATCAAGGCTTACAGCGTGTCTTACATTTTTAGATCTCTCATGTTTTCTCTTTGGCTAGGTTAGTTCCAAATGAAAGGGGCTGGTCAACTAGAAAATCACATTTTGTGCTCGAGTTTCTCCTTTTCTTTCCCCGTGACTCCTAAAAGCCCTCTAGCTTCAAAAGTTCACACGCCAGAAACTCTTCCTCATGCTTATTCGAACCTTTGGTGCAGAGTCAGCTTTATTGTCCCTCTGAGTCGAGTAGTTGATCTCTCCATGGCTGAAAAAGACCATTATCGATGGTGGGAGGCGGGGAGAACAGGGGGTGGGGAGAACAGTCCTCTCCAGTGTTCCCCGCTGCACAGTACATCGTGCATTGCAGCTGTTTCTGTCTCCCTGTCCTGCTGCCTCATGTTTTCCGGGGGCGTCCTCTCAGCCTGGGAGCAGCAACTGCTGCCTGCCAGGGATGGGGGAACCCTCTGCTCCAGCAGCCACCCCCAACTGCTTTCTGTTCCTTGCAGAAGGGGAGGAAAAGTGTCTTGCAGGGAGGGGACACTAGAGATGGCAGGGGTGTTTACTTGGGTAAAGAAGAGGGTGACGAGGGACCAGTTTGGGCTACTACATTATCCAAACAGGAGAACGGAAGTGAGAGCAGGCTCCAAGCTGCTGAGCTCTGCAGAAGATGGCAGGCTGTACTCCCAGGCCTAGCCTGCTCACTCTGACCGCCCCCCCATCCTAAGGTACACTTGGTCAGGTCCTGAGCATCTGGGCTCCCTCTCTGTGTTCCTCAGGTGGGGCCCAGAGCACCAGTGGCTCCAATGGAGTCGTGTGGAGAGTAGGGATGGGCCTAAATTAAGTGGGCTGGGGGTGGAGCTAAATGCTTTCTGCTGGTGTCATTGTTGCCCATTCTCCTGATTTTCCCAGGAGTGACAGGACCTGGGCTGTACCCAGCCTGCCAGGAGATGTGAAGCTCTGGCCCGCTACCAATTTGAGGCCAGCCTGGAGCATCGGTGCCAACTTCTCTTATTGCTAGTGGGTACTCAACACCCCCCACTCTGCGCCAGGCCCCTCGCCCGCTCCACCCCTTTTCACCAACCCCCACCCTACCTCCGAGTGCACCCCATCCCCGTTCCTCCTCCTCCCTCCTGGAGCTCGAATGCCTTCAAATGAGCTGTCCACACCACTCCGGAAACTCTGGTAGGGCAGAGGAGTTTGTAAGGGTGGGACCACTGCAGCGTGGGAGGAGACGGATAGAGGGATAGAGGGGAGACTTTGGCTCTGCATCCACTAATTTCACTTCAGCCCTGCAGTTGGCATGGAGAGAAAACATCCTTTGCTTGGCAGACTGCTAGTCTTGCTGCCCTGCCAGTCCTGGGGCTGAGCAACCCATCAGAGGAGGCTGCAGGAAGACCTTCCTCCTCCTCTGCTCTCTGCAGACCAAAGCTGTTCTCACAGGAGAGGAGGAGGGAGTTAGAGCCCAACATCTCGGGGCAGCTCCCAGCCCTATTACTCCTGGGAGCAATGGGGCCAGGAGAATTCCTCTGTTGCTTCCCCCTGCAGCACCAGCCTGGGACAGAGGGACGGGAAGAGACCCTGGAGCTGCTCCCTCAGGCTGTGAAGAGCAGAACGGTCCCTACTGCAGCCCACCAAATGCCTGGCAGGAGAGTGGGGCCGAACTCCAGGAGGAGCAGAGATGAAGCTGGGGCAGGGCACTGAACTGAATGGGAGCTGGATGGGGACAGACTTAATTGGGCTGGGGCTGTGGCTTCCTGCAGCAGAGGCCAAAAGCCCTTCACCCGGTGTATTTGGCATTTTGGGTGACACTGTCACACCCTCACTGGGACAAGTGAGCAGGAGTCTTAAAAAAAAAAAAGCCCAACACCCTTTCATTTACTCTTTAAAAAAAGAACCCTCATGATTTTTGGAGTGTGATGCTGTCCCTTCCTACAAGCCAAAGCTGATTGGGCTGAGTCCTCTCCCACCCATCTGCCAGTAGTTACAAAGTGGATTTATTTTATTGACATAGTTAACTGAATGTCATACATTGTAGGCGAGAAGTGTCACCCACTGGGATGTTGTTTGACTCAGAGGTCTGAACAGGAAAATCTGTGTGTGTATGTGTGTGAGCGTGCACAAATTGTAAACAAATTGGGGCCTGGAGTAATCTTTAACTATGATCAGAAACTGGAATTTTTGAAATAAAAAAAAGTATTAGTTGTGTCCCTATAAAATGGAGTTCTACTCTGAAAAGTGAATGCGCAAAAATGGCTAGGAAGGTTTTACTCTTGTAATATTACAGCAGAACCACATAACCACTTGGTTAAGAAGGAGATTTGTGTGTAAGCAGTGTACATCGGGGCCATAGTTCAAATTGTGATAATACACATGGTAAAATCCTTTTTATGTGTGGAATTTGCAGAGTTCAGCATTGATCTGTTACATGTGACTTAACACACAGCATATGCAAATCTGTTTGTATATCACAGGGAGGATATATCGAATATACAATTATAATGGGGGAGTGTAAATAAAACGTAACACGTTAGAGGAGTTACTATAATTGTGCATTTCAGAGGGAAAGAAAAAATCTTTTGTTAGAATGGGATATTTGCTGGGTAAGGGGTATAAGCCAGACTGGCTTTTTTATATTTCTAGTTTGTGCTCCATAGTTGTCAAAACATTTGAGATAAAGATTTAATTAAATATAACTATGTGAAGTGATATCATATCTTATTTAGACTTATTGACTGCAAAGTCTGAATTTATGCTTTAGATGGCTTCTGTTGCAACATAATCTAAAATTTTATTAACCCCCATATCCAAAAATCCTTAACACTGGAGCACAATAAATTTCACTGATGCAGAGATTTTAATAAAATGTCACATTTTACAACATCAAGGATGTGACCACATCTCAGCCTATCTTAAAATCCAAGCAGCTGCTACAGATCAATAGCTTTTGACTTCACAATCCATGAATCACATTCATAGCCCTCTGGTACTATTTCTGTGTTCTTGGTTAATGGCATTGTTGTAACCTTGGTTAGCTTTAGTAAAATCTGCGTGGCAAAGCTCTCAGTTCAGCCAGGCAGATGTTAACCAGATATGATGTCTGGAAATTAGTGTAAAGTTGAAGGTATGCTATTCTTCCCAAGTTCATTTAAGTAGCTGGCAAACAGCAAAATCTGTCAATTAGTGTGGTTAGTCAAGCAATTTAATGTTAAACAGTGCATCTTTTTAAGTGAGTAGGAAAAAATCTAGATAGGTTAGTTATCTTTTGGAAATGATAATCTATTGGAAGTAGTCTCTTTTTTCCCTTATTGACAGAAGTTAAATGTTATATTTACATGGGGCTTTTCATTCTGAAGAGTCCCAAAGGGCTTTACAAACTGTTGACTTTCATGAGAAAATTTAGGGGCTCAACAACTCTAAGGATTGTGTCCTAACTTTGGGTAGCAGCATGGAAATCTCTAGAATGGAGGGAGGCAACCAATTGGCTTGTAGCACCTTGCAAAATAAAAGTAGAAAAAAATTGGAGTATATTCATAATTTTACAAAAAATTCTTCGCTATCAATTCAGAGCAGACAGTTTAAAATTCTTATCTAAAAGGCCTGTTGCACAGAATTAAATTGTCTACTCCTGAAGGAAGAATATCAGAGTTAATCTTGTTGGGATTTGAAATTGTATTTCCAGGTAGTTGATTGTACACCAGAGGCAGGCAAGATGCGGCCTGTGGGCTAGATATGGCCCTCTAAGCCTTTTTATCCAGCCCGCACTGCCCCTGTTCCAGGGAGCAGCACCGACCATAGTGTCTAGTTGCTTTGTGTTGCTTTCTGTGCTGTTGGGAGGGAGAAGGAAGGGAGAGGCTTCAGCATGTTGCCCTGCCCTCCTGCCCTGTCTCCTCAGTTCCTATTGTCTGGAAACCAACCAATGGGAGCTGGGGGTGGAGGCAGTGCAGCACAATTTTTTAGCTCCCACTGGCCAGTTTCTGGTCAATAGGAGCTGAGAGATATTCTTAGGGGTGGGGACAGCATGTGAAACCTTCCTCTATCCCTTCAGTGCAGGGAGCCACATACACAGCCAGTCTGCAGTTTGGGGCTGCTGGCAGGGAAGCATGCCTGAGAGTTCTGAGGGCTGGGAGTCTGCCTCTGACACCCCAGCCCCTTCCTCCCCCCAACTCCCTCCCACACCCTGCCCCTGCTTGTAAACCCTTCTTCAGGCCAGAATCTTCTCTTGCATCACATCCCCTCTTGGTCCCTGCACCCCAAGTACCTGCCCCAGGTCACAACCCCCTCCTTCACCCAAACTCCCTCTCAGATCCCCACACCCTCTCCTGCACCCTGATCCCTTACCCAGACTTTCCTTCTGCACCTATTTCTGTCCCAGACCACACATCCTTTGACTACTTACCAAAATCTTGGAGTGGCCTCCCTTCAAAAATTATTGCCCACCCAATCATAGACCCTAAACATTTCAAACTCCAGCAAGTTTAGGTCACTAAACACTTGTCTGTGTCACTCCCTAATGTAACTGAACAAAACTAAGTTTTGATTTATAGGATGTTGTCAAATTTGTTAATCTTAAAAATCAATCTGCCATAAAATCTGACCTACCATATTTTAAATTCCAACCATGTATTTTTTTTAAAAAAATAACTATTTGTGTATTTGGTATAACCTGAGAGTTAAAGCAAACAAGCAAATCAGCAAATACCAGACTTAATACAGGTCAGAATACTGACAAACTTTTGAGTACATAATTCCAACTCCCCATCTAGAAAAAGCATGTATGGAATGCAGAGAAAGACATTTCTGGTTTTTTGTTTTGTTCTGTTTGATACTATTCCCTAGTAAATGAAATGTTTTATTGGAATTCATAGAGTTAGATTTATGATCAGTTAGAACTTTCAAGTTAATAATTAATACTGTATACACATTAACTTTTGCAGTGTCTATTTAAAAAAAAATGCAGGCTTGAGGAAAGACTGATAAATGACAAACAGAACACTCCACTTCTAAATCTCTGGTTAAAATTTAGATTAAGTCACTAGTGAGCAGTGATCAAAAATTATTACTGTATAATAACTGTTTGGTATGCTGTGTAGCACACTTGCTAGTAGGGCAAGGCCCACATCAAGGGCTTTAACTGACACGCCTGTCAGCTTTATTAGATGGAATTGGTAATAATATCAAATTAATTGTCTGATGCTTTGTAATGAGTCCATCAAAACAGAAGGGCAGCACATTGGTGAGGATTATGGGGAAACTTACACCGAGGCTGTCCATCTTGTATCTGTTGTGTGGATAAATAGAGGGATTCTGTCTCCAGGGATGTCAGCCTGGCACTTTTTTCAAACAATAAATTACTTAAAATTAGAAAACAAAGGCAGTCAATGACATCCAAAGGGATTTTGATATGCTAATTATTTGTCTGTAGCAAATACTTGACCTAATTATTGTTCTGGGGATTACTGATACCTTTACCCATGAAAATTGACATGTTTGCTCTTCCCACAAACACTTCAGATTGGTAATTGAGGAAAGGAAATTCGAGTTCTTGTGAGGGTAGTTCTTTAAAATATGCTTCATATATTGCAATAACAAAGGTTTGGTACAATGTGTGTAGGATTTTTCCTACCAACTGCATCCCAACATACTTTATGGTTTTACTAATGAAGAATTTCTGAGGGTCGGAGAAAGGAGAGGCAGTGGTACAAGGAAAAATTATGAGTTTTCAGCTGAGTCTTGAAAGGAGGTAGACAGGCATGGGAAAGTGGTTTTAGGGGGGGCAAAAAGAAAAGATAATTTCACCTGCAATAGCAAGGTTGTATGGCATGCCAAAAAGGATGTGCACTGCAAACAGACTATTGCATCAGAATGCTGTGATACATGATGGAAATCCTGTATTCACATAGGCTCCCTTTGGCATATGGGGCTGGCATTTACAAATAGGCTATTAGTTCTTCATTCATTATGTAACCCATAGTTTTATTTCTATGTGTCAGTTCACTCCCCCCATACCAGTCATGAGATGATGTTCTTCTAAGCATAAAGTATGGCAACAATAAGATTTAACAGTGTGTATACAATTAACCCAGCAATCAAATTATATATCTTGAATCCGATGCTCGTGTGCTAGTATGAAGGATACTTTAGAAATGTCTGTACAGAAGCTGACCACAAGAATGATGAAATGTTTGTGGTGAATCACATTTGAATATAGTACTGAATTAAGAAATCTTGCCAGAAGTGGTAAAACACACCCCTCCTTTTTTTTTTTAGTTGAGTGTTTAGTTGAGTGTTCCTTTGATTTTTTTTCCAGCTCTCCTATAGACATGAACACTTCAGCAAACTAACTCCAGACCACATTCTCCTTACGGACACACAGACCAATTACACGGCTTCCTCCTTTGAGTTGTTATGACAGCTGCCAGACCATTGCTAATTTGCAGCCATTTATTGATATATACTTTGGATGAGATTGCCCATCTTTCACAATGATGATATCCTGTCACTGGATGTATAAACTGGAACAAGTCCCAAATCTCAGAGGTAAAACGGGGGAAAAAATGAAAACAGTCTGTACTGACTAATGAGATCTGTTTTGAGTGTTACATGTGAATTATTTAAGCACTGTTTTAAGTGATGTGGGACTAAACTGTTGATTTAAAAGCATTATGTGAGGCCGAATTCTTCTGTCAGGGTATGTCTACACTACCCTCCTAGTTCGAACAAGGAGGGTAATGTATGCATACCGCACTTGCAAATGAAGCCCGGGATTTGAATTTCCCGGGCTTCATTTGCATAAGCGGGGAGCCGCCATTTTTAAATCCCCGCTGGTTCGCGGCTACACGGGGCTCGAACTAGGTAGTTCCGACTAGGATTCGGACGAGGTGTACCGGTAGTTCGGAATAGGAACCTAGTCCGAACTACCTAGTTCGAGCTCCGTGTAGCCGTGCTACACGGGGTTCGAAACAGCGGGGATTTAAAAATGGCGGCTCCCCGCTTATGCAAATGAAGCCTGGGAAATTCAAATCCCGGGCTTCATTTGCAAGTGCGGTATGCCTACATTACCCTCCTAGTTCGAACTAAGAGGGTAGTGTAGACATACCCTCAGTTAGCACCAGTGTAAATCTGAACTATCGCTTCCCATTTTCTTGAATTGCTCAGGATTTACACAGTAATTCCACTGAGGTGTAAAACTGGGAGATCAGGATCAGACCCTCAGCCTGGACTAGCTGGAGCTTGTGTGGTGTGTAATATAGAAATGCTCCATCAAGACAATTATAACAGCCCAGTCGAGATGTCACTACAGCAGTATTTCTCAGCTGGTGAGTCACAGCCCCTCAGGGTTGTGTGTGTTTGATGAGGCTTTGGAAATGTTATTACAATCTAAAACATAAAGGCCCTAGGAAAACGCTACTCCAAGCACGGCTCTCTGTAATGAGCAAAGGAATAATAAGAGTAGAAGGCTCTATGCAGGCCACTAGAGATCTTGCTTTGCCAGTCCAATTAAACCTGGGAAGTTCTCAGATACTACAACTATGGGTGGCAGATAGATACAGCTGCTTCTCCTCCTCCCCCCGTCCCCTACCACCTCAGCAGTGCCAAGAAGAGGATCTCGGCTGTGATGTGGGAGGAAGCTGGTTAACTTCCTGTGGTGAAATTTCTGAGTGGCTAATCTCTGATCTGTTCTGGTGTCAGTACATCTGAGAAGGGGGAGGAGGGAAGGATTAATTACTTTTTTTTAAAGAGAAAAGAGGGGAAAATGTATTTGCTAATTCCCAGCGTGCACGTAAGCACTGGAAGGCAATGTGTGAAATGCAGAAAGTCTCAGTTGCAGAGGGTTTAGATGTTTGCTGGGTGTGGTACACTATTTTAAATACAACTACTAAACTTGGAGATGTGCTGTGCATAGAATATGAACATTCATTAGACTCCATATTTGTTTTCTATATTTCATTTTTGTAATTGCATTTTATTCTGTTTTTACTGGAAATGGAAGTCAATGAAGATGTAATAACATGGTAGAATAATATGTCACGTCAGTGTCTAGAGTCACAGTTTGTATCTCATAGACTCCGGAAACCCAGGTGGAAGGGAATTTGTGTCTTACAGTGCTTCAGAGAGTGGTAAAATAATATTTTTGCTGTGATAGTGCTGTATTACGGCATGATGCTCTCTTTTATCTGCATACTTGAATACTCCTTTCATTTGAATAATTATTTTGATACTTCCACCATTGACTTAATGGGAATCTTCCCTGAGTAATGTCTGGAGCATCAGATGCTGTTCTAAGGTCAGTCAGATACACAAAGACTGTCTTAATGTTTGATTTTGTGATTCAGGTGTTCCCAAAGTAACACATATGCTAGGGAGAGTCCAAATAGTTAAGAAGGACAGTTGATTGTTATCAGATGAAAATTATCACTGTTATATGTGGGGAATTTAACTGTCAGGAGAGAAAAGACAATTACCAGATTTCAGAGAGGCACTAGGACAGTTAAGACATTGTTATAAGAAAGTAAGTGGGAAATGAGGGGTTATTATAATCATATGATGAAATCAAAAAACAAATTACCATGAAATGTGGTGTGCTGAGATGAAACCAACCAATAATTAAAAAACTGCTTTGCTCTCAAGCAACAGGGAAGTGTTTAGACTTGATTTCTTGGAAATATTTGCACTGTAACTGCAAAATTTGAGAAAAGTCTTGGCAATACAGAAAATTACTGGAATGTTTCATTTTGGAAAAAGTTGCAGTAATTTTTTCAATAGTTCTGTGAACCTTAACAGTCACCTCTGTGAAATTTTGGCTGAGTGAAAAGCCTTAATAAATGATGGCTCTCTCACTTGTACAGACCAACCTCTTTAGTCTTACAAATGTTCCTATAAGTATTAAGAAGTTCAAATAATTTTGGAGGTACAGTTTACTTGCCTAAAAATCATACACTTACAGTTCTGATTTTGCCCTGAACAGCAAGGTGAAATAAATGTTACCCACTTGAACACAAATAGAGGAGTAATTTCATAACTAATCACATAGGGTACGTTTACACATAGGGTACGTGCTCCCTAGTTTGAACTAGGGATGCAAATGTAGGTGACCAAAATTGCTAATGAAGCGGGGATTTAAATATTCCACGCTTCATTAGCATGATCTCACTGGCGCGTTACTCTGCTCAATAGCTGTTTCGAAAGTGAAAGTGCACACCGGGACGCATTAGTTCGAACCAAACCCCTTGGTTCGAACTAACGTTACTCCTCAAAAAATGACTGAAGACTGAAGACTGCTTGTATTGGTTTAAGATTTTATTTGATATGTTGCAGTATACTGAAAGCTCCTGTGTAAGAGCACTATGGAGGTCAATCAGTGTGAACAGAGATGTTACGTGAAGGGAAACTGGAGTGCTGGATGGGCCCAGCCCTGGAGTAGATATGTCCCTACTTACATGATGGAGACCTCGCCATGATTACTTTTTCAAAGTTTTGTAAGTGTATTTGTGGCTTGGAATCAGAGTTTCATGGCAACTCAAAATACCATGTTTATTCCCCCCCAGATGCTGATATTAAAATGCAGCACTATTGAAGGACAATGGAAGACATAACTTTCAGCATGCACATAGGCCTGTCAGCAATGGAGCACACTTTCAAAAATGAATATAAGCTCTTTGAATATTTGAATGTTGCACTATCATAGCTCTGGGAACAGAGCACTATCTCAATCCCAGTCAAGATGAATATGCGTTATCAATGTCCTGAGCCATTCTCTTCCCTGCGTAGGTAACATGTTCTCAAATGCTGAATCATGCAACAGGTTACAGGTGAACAAGCTGTGGAAAGAACACCAGGCCTGTGTGGAGAGGCTGTAAATCTGGGGAGAAATATGGGCTAGCTGATCTCTCCTATGAAGGGACAGTGGAGGACTCTATGCATTGTTTCTCTCTCTGTCTCTCTCTCTTTAGATGGTGGCAAATGCTTACAAGTTGAACTTGCACAGTATTCTGCATTATCTGGAGTTGAATATAAGGCTATCATTGATTAAAGGGCTGTGACAGGTTTAGAAGCAGCAGCGTTTTAAAAAAAAGAGCTATAGCTGAAGGGCTACGTTTGTGCACCACTTAAGTGGATCTTTTAAAAACTGAATTCCCGCTCCACCCTCACATAAAAGCACATGGGAAGTCCAGTTGGAGACACTGGGCTTGTGTAAATACTGACATGGCTTGCTGAACATGAAATGAATGGAGATGCCTATCTACTAGAGCTGGAAGGGACCTTGAAAGGTCATTGAGTCCAGTACCCTGCCTTCACAGCAGGACCAAGTACCATCCCTGATAGATTTTTGCCCCAGATCCCTAAATGGCCTCCTCAAGGACTGAGCTCACAACCCTGGGTTTAGCAGGCCAATGCTCAAACCACTGAGCTATCCTTCCCCCCAGGAGCAGCTATGAAGATGAGTTTGAGAGAGATCAGATTTGGCAGATTAGGGGTGTGCTGATTGGATGGTTATTAGAAGAGCTGTGAGGAATTGCATGGAATGAAACCTGAAAGTGTCACAGAAGTCTCCTGGTTTGGGGTTTAATGTCAAACTTGAAAGTTAGAACTGCATCAGCAAGTACTTTGTGAATCTGAGCTGAATCGTGGCCCTGTGAAATCTGTGATTACACATGGGGCCAGCATAAGAGAAGGCCAAACTTGACTTTCAGTTTGAATGTTGGGATGGCTTCAGATTCAAAGCTTAAGGTGAAATTAAGTAGGTGAGAATGGTAGAAATTATTCACACAAGCCCTCTTAGAAATTATTTCAAATGTTTTTTTTTCTGTGTTGCATATAAGAATCTCTGTATGTGACTGGCATCAATCAGGCTTGCTGTGGGTTACTTCTGTGACCATGTCTTACTGAGCAGATTCACATACTTTGTTGTCATTAGTATGAACAGCTTTCATTCAGACAGTGGAGTGGCCCCATCAAAACTTCATGATAACAGTAGGCCTTGTTCATGGCTCAGACTCTATCCTGTGTGGCTAGGGCCAGAAATCTTTGCACATGGACAAAGCCAAGGGATAGTTTGATTCTGCAGGAGTGTGAAGGGTTGTGGAAGGTGATTTTTTAAAATCAAAAGTGAGTGTGGTTCAGCTATGGGAACCCGATCATCTGAGCTGAGGCGTGTGTAGAGAAATGGATTTTTGTTTATTCCTAGCTAGGATCAGGAATAGACCACTGAGGCAGACTCCACAGGTTTGTGTACAGATTTCTTTAACTAAAGCTTGTCCTGATTCATACAGGTGCATGAGTAAACTAGCAGTTGGCCCAGCCGTGGAGGAATCTTTTTTCACTACCATGTGCTTATAATGTCACTAACACCCACGTGCTGTTCCACGTATTGGAAAATGGTAACTTTACTTGAAAATAATGTATTTTCAATTATATTGAAAATATAATTTCTTTTAAGTAAGTAGAGGAGATTTTATCATTGAAGTTGACCTGATTATAAAGGTGTCAGATGATGAAGGTAGATATGATGTAGGAGGGGAAAAATGCTCTCTCTTTAAAATTTATTGTATTTCCAATACATGGAATGTTCTTTTCCAGAAATGCTGGACTGATGTTATTAAACTCACCATCAACAATAGATTTAGGGCCTCATTTTCTGTTGGCTTGTGTGTGCTTATTGACTTGTGCAAAGTGATTGCAAAATGGATATAAAATGCTACTAAATCAGAAAAGCAGCAGTTTACACCAAATTTTATATTTCCTTTGCAGAGATGTAAATGAGTACATAAGTGTGAGGGGGTGGGAAATCAGGCCTATGAGATCTGGAGTTTTATTGAATTAAATGCACGTGCAAATATTCCTTCTGTTAGCCTGAGTACTGTATTAGCAGTTATGTCTACACTATACATCACTTCAGTGCAACTTAGGTTTTAGTCAGGGGCTCTGTTTGGTATGTGCTTACAGACTTTGCTCCAGGAGGGCCTACATTTGCATCCATAATCTTGCATTCAAATGTCTTTTGGGTGTAAATAAAATGTATATCTGCGTATCAGGGAGCTGGACATCCAGGGTCTGATCCAAAGCCTGTTGGAGTCCAAAGGCTTTGGACTGGGCCCTTGCATTTTGTTTATGTCTCACTCAAAATTGTTGCTGCCAATGGCTGTGTGTGCAAAATTGCAGGTTCAAATTTAGCAGCTGGGTTTGCAGCAGTTTTCATAGTGTGGCCATTAGTGTTTTTTCAAGAGTAATGATTTGTATGCAGAGGTGGCCCTAGATTAGCTGCCAGCAGCTGGTGCCCTAGGTGAACCATGCAATTGGCACCCTCACCTCCAAACCCCTCAATGATATTGCGCCCCATTTAACTTGCTGCCATAGGTGACTGCCTAGTTCGCCTATATCAGGGGTCTCCAAACTACGGCCCGGGGGCCGGATGCGGCCCGCGAGGCCCTCTCATCCGGCCCGTGGAGACCTTTTTGGATTCAAAGGCAGAAGAAGTGAGATTGTTTCAAAACCCATTTGAAGCAGATGTGGCCAGTTGCCCAGATGAACTGCAGCTGGAAGTCATTGAGTTGCAAGCAAATGACCTCCTTAGGGACAAGTTCAAAATAGGACTGGTGGGTTTTTACCAGTTTTTGCCCAAGGAAGACTTTCCTAATGTCAAAACTTTTGCATCAAGGTACCTTTCAATCTTTGGAACAACATACCTGTGTGAACAAACATTTTCAAGAATGAAATACGTGAAGAACAATTTGAGAACAAACTTGTCCGATGATAATCTCAGGTCACTGTTGATGTTAGGGACAACAAATCTAAAGCCAGAAATGTCTGCTATTTTGGCATCCAGGAAACAATTTCACCATTCACACTAATACAGGTGTTCATGTGTAGTGTATGAATGTGTTATTAAATAATAACTGAATAAAATAATATTAAATAAATAATTAAAAACAACATCCATGTTTTGATTGTTTTTTATTTGGACCTCAAGTGTGTAGTCGGCCCCCGAACTGCTGTTTGATAGTTAATGCGGCCCTCGGGCTGAAAAGTTTGGAGACCCCTGGCCTATATGGACGGGCTGCCTCTGTTTGTATGTAATGACTTTTTTAGGGAAAAACAGTATAATAAAAATGAAAGGTGTATTGAAATGGAGACAGTGTTCCTTGCTTCCTTTGGTCTGAATAAGATCTTATATAATTCTGGCTAGGGAAATGAAGCCCCCATGAAAAATGTTGTTAGGACTCAATCCAAAACTCTTTGAAGTCAATAGGAACCTTTCCACGGACTTCAGTGGGCTGTGGCTTAGTCCCTTATTGCACATTCTTGGCAACTACTTCTTAAATCTCAGAAATCCATTTTCATTTAACCAAGTGCCCACTGGGAAGTAGCCTACAGAGTGAATCAGTGCCCTTGAAATTTCACAGTTCACCTTCAGCATATTTTTGTTCTGTAAAAAAATACCATAAAACATCCCTGTTTTTGAACTTACGCAACATTTATGGGGATAAACCAATATAAAGAAGTAAAATAAAGTTGATCCCTCATGGAAATTTTTTTTCCAGGTTTTAGTAAGTAAATGCCTTTTGCAGTAGTGTTCTCAATCTCTGAATTTGCAATGGCAATGCTGTTGGAACAAGAGCGGTGGCTGGGACCACAAGTTACCACTATATGACCTAGGCCCAGGCCCTGCAACATGTTCTGTATGAGTGGGCTGCTAGGGCATGTGTGGACCATTTCCAAAGTCACAAGAGTTGTGCAGCTTGAATGATCTGTCCCTGGTGAATTTCTTTCATCCACAGATGGATTTTCCATTATAGTAAATGGCAAACTGGAATAAATTGCCAAGGGAGGTGGTGGAATCTCCCTCTCTGGAGATATTTAAGAACAGGTTAGATAGACATCTGTCAGGGATGGTGTAGACGGAGCTTGATCCTGCCTTGAGGGCGGGGGGCTGGACTCGATGACCTCTCGAGGTCCCTTCCAGTCCTATTATTCTATGATTCTATGATTCTATGAAACTCCACAAAAGATGTATGCTTTCACTAGTTGAACAAGTGGGATGGGATTTACCATGCCTGGTTTCAGAGACCAGAGAAGGAATTATTCTTCACAAAATATTGAAATAAATAGTTTGATCTCTTTTCAGACCTGAAAATTGAAAACACTAAATGTGTGTTGTTGCTTTTGAGCCCCCTTTTGACCAGAAATAATTTGCTCACTGCATAAGTGCTTCATGTGTGGAACTCCACTGAAAGTCAGCGCGGGTTCCACATGCTGGACACATATGGCATTGGCCCCAATGAACTGTACTGCAGGTTGAACCTCGCTAGTCTGTCTCTTCCTGGTTTGGTAACATCCATGGTCTTGCATGGTTTTAGTTAGCTGGATGTCCACTTATCATGAGTGTGGTCAAGTTTCCCGTGGTCCCATAAAGTGTGTTTACAACTGCCAGCCGTGGCTCTCAGTGTTCTGTGTTGCCATTTAGCTCTAATTTACCCCTAAATATCTTCTAAGAGCCCAGTAAGCAGTGGAAGTGTTGGTAATGTTGCTAGGCAATATTGCTCTTCTATGGTTCAGCATCAGTCAAGTTCCAAGGGGCTGAACTCGAGAGGTTCTACCCTGTAGTATTTGTTGGGCACTGATGCATGCTCAGAATTGTATAGAACATAAGACACACACAATCCATGCCCCAAGGAATTTATAATGTAAGACCCAATCCTGCTATTTGATGCACAGGGACACAATCTTAGTTCTGTGGAGAGTCTCATTGAAGAAAAGGGGGCTAAATTTTGTAACCCAGAGGCTCTGAGACCACTAGTGTTTTCAACTGCCCAGTGGTTTCAGATAGCCACTATTATGAATTAGAGAAGAAGTGATGGAAAGATGTTCTTCCACCTCTCTCTGCATATGAGGTGCTCTCTGCGCTTGTGTGCACACAAATATGTTACTTCTGCCTACGACACAGGACAGGCAAGATTCCATCTTGTGCTTGTGCCAATTGTTATTGAAAATATTTTGCTCCCCCGTCCAGGACTAGAAACAGATATTTTAAATCATGGAGAAGGGGAAATTCTCAGCTCCCCAGTGGGACCCAGCACTCACTTCTGGACTTGTGGCACCATGTGCTATTGGGCTTTAAAGGTCACATTTTTAGGTAAAGAAGATATATTTTACATTCTAGTTGCTTTTATGGTTCCCTCTAACCCCACATATATGGATCCATGACAATTAAGGTATCTGATTTTACAAGTAGAAGGATATACCAACTGACCCAGTAACAATTATTTTACTTTATAAAATGTTATTAAAATAGTTTCAATGTAATCACATATATAGCGTATAGAAAATACATGGTATTGCTGTGTGTTGCAAAGATTTTATCAGCACTTGTTTGGGATATTCTGCCTAACTGATCCATGACATCATCTTTGATTAGTAATGGGCTCTTTCAAACTCACGCGATTAATCTTTTTCACCACATTGTCATCTATTCAGTACATACTGTATATAAGGTATTTATTGGGATCTATGTAATAAACTGCATTTTTTGTGCACCTTTCACCTTCTCACTTCTAAGCTGCCCATAAAAACATTTTCTAACATTCTGAAAACCATTGAGCCATTTTTCTTCCATTTTTTAAACCTGTAAAATATTTTTTCTTAGCCCCCAAATAAGTAATTGCCTCCCTAAATTACCCTGATCTGAAGTATCAGGTTGATAGTAATTGGTCTTTAATAGTGGGCCAATATATTATGAACAAGCTGCGAAAGAAATGGTTGTCTTATGCTACTGGGAAATGGAAAATCTTGCATTTCTAATGGAGATAACTGTTGTTTCTAACCCAGGTAGACTGTGGGATACTGGACATTTGACAGTATGATTTTTAACAAGTAAATTTTTTCAAAGCTCTCAAACATTTCTAAAATATCTATTTGTGAAATATGGGGCATATGCAGATTACAGCAGTCCTGGGGGAATTCTACAATTTTACTATGGCTCCAAATGCAACAGTTGCAGAATTCCCCCAGGAGTATTATATGATGGAATCACGATGCATAAAGGTTTCAGCAGCATGAATTTGGATTTAGCTCCAGAACATGCCTGTCTAAAAAAGGAATGCCAACAGGGGAACCAACAGCCTCTTTGAGTCCCTTGGCAAAGAGGGAGAGGCAGCTGTGTGCTCCTGGAAGGGACTGAGCCTCAGGCAGAAGAGGCAGGGTTGGGATACCAGGCCCTCGTAGCCACCTGGAGCCGGTGTTCCCTCTAAGTTGAGTGGTTGCTGAACTTCACAGGTGATTAATCAGTCATCTCTGCACAGAGCTCTGAGCCTTTGACTGGGTGGGGCTGATTAATCACCTGTAAAGCTGTGCTGCCTCTCAGCTTAGAGGGAACACTGACCGGAGCACAGTGCCCACCCTTCCAGCCCTTAGCGCTGTTTGGAGTGCACAACGCAGTGCTCCAGCAGCGAAAGGGCCAGGGGATCTAGCTTCTGCTGCTGTAACAACAGCGGTGACAAGGAACTATAGGCCCCTTTGAATTGTCAGACCCCAGGGCATTGCCCCCTGTGCCATCCTTCCCTGGTCGATGGGCCTGAATGCAAATACAGTCTTCTAACATATCACACTAGCACATATTCCCCAGTATGGTGGTTCTCCTTCTGAAGTGTGTTGGAAATGCAGCTAAATTGGGAACATACTTCATTTTCCTTCTGAAGTCAGCGGAGTATTCCTTTCCCAGACTCACTCTCACAGTTTGAATTTCTGTAACTGCTTTAAGAGCTCCCATCAAATAAGGTGAAAGTTAGAATCATTAAATTGTAACCCATTTTTTTTTTAAATTGTCAAAATATTTTACGAATGGTCCTTTGGCTCCCCCTGTTTGTAACATGATTAGATGCAGAAGTCCAGATTCTAAGCTGGTGTGTACATAGGTAAAGCTCCACTGAGGTCAATGAACCTATGTCCATTTACTCCAGCAGAAAATTTGGCTCATACTTAGCACATTTATAGTTATTGACAATGGCCCTAACTCTCAGATTTGGCAGAGCTATGCTTAGCACAGGACCCACTAAAAGTCACAACTTCCTGATACTGGGGCCTAAAATAAAGCAGCCTCAGTGTTATGTCATGACCCTAGGCCGATCTGTCAATGGTCCCACAGATCCATACCAGCTTGGAATAGTCAGTATTGAAGCACTGTAACTATGCTCCTTTCCCTCTGCCATATTCTTCTGCTGTTGCTCGTGAGAGGAGATGGTTTAGAGCCATTATGCTGGCTCTTCACCACCCAGGAAGTTTCCTGCGCTAGGGGAATATCTGAGCAACCAGTTCCACTAGCTTCACGGATCCTCTGAACTGGCAAAATAACACAAAGGCTATATCCATACTTGTGGCTTCTTGCATGAGAAATATGCAAATGAGGCTGAGTGGAATATTGCCAAGCCTCATACCTAATGAGCCACCATTTTTGCAGAAGAGGCTCTTGCGCCAGAAGGAGCTGTCTACACTACCCCTTCTTGCGCAAGAAAAACCCTCTTGTGCAATGCCGGTACGCTGATTATTTTCAGGAATAAGGGCATTGCGCAAAAGGGTTTTTCTTGCACAAGAAGTCATGAGTCTAGACATAGCCACCGTGAGTATCATGGAGAATCTGGACAATCTCCATTTGTACTGAATTTACAACAGAGATACCCTTCAGGCCACATCTACACTGGTGGAGAAAGTCAAGCTAAGATATGCACCTCCAGCTATGTGAATAGCGTAGCTGGAGTTGACATACACTTAGCTCTGTGTCCCTGCTGCAGGAGGTTGAGGGGAGAAACTCTCGCGTTGACTTCCCTTACTCCTCACGACCCAGTGGAGTACCGTGCAATACTGGGATTGAGGGGGCACTATCAGCGTTGATTTAGAGGGTCTTTACTAAAACTGCAAAATTGAACCCTAGAACATTAGTCTCCCGAGTATCAATCTCTGGGTGATAAAGACAAGGCCTAAACAACAAGGCTGGGCTTGAGAGAACCGGTGGCTGCCAATATTGGCATCTGAAGAAGTGGGCTGTGCTCACGAAAGCTCATGATACCATCTACATGTTTTGTTAGTCTATAAAGCGCTACCAGACCATTTGTTGTTTTTTAAGTTTTTAGTATTGTCTTTGCTTTTAGTCTTGTATAAGATAGTTGTGTTTCTGCCTTATTCTGCTTTCAAAACTTTGTCCCCAAGTTCCTAAGCTGGTCATCTTTTTGAATACTTACCAAAGTATTGAGCCCTGAAGAATCAATAGCACATGCTACAAACCAAATGAGTCCTAACACTTACCTAGCTGTACATTCTACAATGTTTTGAACGCTTTTGTTTGGGTTTGGTTTTAATTTTTAATAAAATATACACTAGATGTACCTTTACCGTTCATTAATGAGGTATATGTTGCCATTGAATAGCAAATAAATGATAAACTATGTTAAATTTCCCATCAACACACTATGCAATATTCCTCCAGTCTGTGAAACAGTCTTTTAACCTCACCTCAACCACACAAATCTATTTTCAATTCTGTTCACATCAACCTGTACACATCAAGCTGTCTACATACAGCTTTGCAACTGGTTCTCTTAGGTCCAAAAAAATGACATTCTGATATTGCATCCTGACATTTTAAAATAGATTTTTAAGGCCAGAAGGGACTATTATGATCCTGTAGTCTGACCTCCATACATTAATGTATGTTAATAGAGTGTTGTATCATATGCATCACATGCAGCTAAAAATTGGCATTGGCCCAAGAAAGTATCCACAAATCACCTGCTGAGCCTGACATTGAAATATTTGGGTAGAAAATTCAAGATAGTATTAATTATTGTTTATTCTTTGCTATATAGTCAACTAAGTCCACATAATACAAATGTCTCTGAAACCTGCTGTCTTTTCAGCAGTGCCCCAATTGGGCTGGTGTGGTCCACAAACTGCACCATTCCTCAGACTACTTAAAATCAACATCTTTGTACTGAAATTGTCAGGTTAATTGGTCCAGCCATGCCTCTGGGGGAAAAGGCTAAGCAGGGGAAAGTGAAAACGAAGGAGGAGTGGTCACCCTGTACAGAGCAGCAATGGCTTGGGTCCTATTCCCAGAACTGTGTGCATCTCAGGATATCCAGGCTACAGATCCTGGTAGCCAACATATTTTATCTCCCCACTATAGAAGAAACAAGATGGGACACCTCAGCTCCTATGGAAAAATTTGAATGGAACTCCTTGAGGTTTCCTGTTGGAGTGATATTCTGCTGTTAATTTTTCCCACAGATATTCCTGATTGGCTTAAAGTTACTTAAATATTGTGATGATATGACCTTATAGAAACCTTGATAGGTTGATCTTAGACTTAGATCTGCTTCTCTTAATTTTTTGTAACTGAGAGCTTTGTGTGTTTACAGGAATCCATAGGCTTCTTCCATAGTTCTTTCATCTTTTTAATGATTTCATTAACAGAAATTGGTAATGAACCCACCATAGTTCTGTTCAAAGGAATTGCACCCAGGTATAAATTTGGCTCTGTTTCTTTTTCCTAATAGATTAAACACTAAACAACAACATGCAATATGTGGTTGGTAGGTTGTGGGGGATGGCAGTAAGTAAAGAAGAGGATTATTTTTGCAGTCTGATCAAGTAATTACATAGCAGTATTTATATCCACCATTAACACATCCTCATGTGATGTAATATTACAGATTTATTTTGGTATAATTCTACACTGGTTGTTTTTACATCTACATGTGTAAAGCAAGGAAGCTATACTACAGAAAAGGCTACAGGGAAAGTTTCCTGCATAGCAGATTGACTCCCCAATAAAGATTATGCCCTTTTTAAAAAAGAGTCAAAATCCTTTTTCTTAGACAAAGCTTCCAGTATCAGTCCCTTGACTTCCTTGTAAATCTTGTACTTGCTTTTAATCCGCTGTAATTAATTAGTATTATAATTAGTGTCTTAATTGCTTGTTTTGTGAGGTGACTGGAAAAACCATACAAATTACTTTTATTATTTTAGGGCCTGATCCAAAGTCCTTTAGAGTGAATGAGTTTTTCCATGGACTTCAATGGGTTTTGGATTAAGTCCATAATGTACACTATGGTTATAATTCAGACTGACAGCTTGTGTTCAGGCAGAGATTCTGGGCTTGATTCTCCATGCCTCACCCTCAGGGGGTGGAGGGGGAAGTCATTTATGCCTGTGCAAAGTGGGAGTGATATGTTCTCAGCATTTTGCACTGGTGTAAAAGACAAAACAAGCATCCAGGCTGACTTGGGCTAAAGACAGCTCCATTACAGGGTTTAAAATGACTTAATGGAGTTTGAATCCATGTGGTTTATTACACTGTTACAACCACATTTAAACCTTACAGTCTCCAACTGCAGTTTGTAGAACAATGTGGCTGGAATACTGCCGGACTGCTTGAGATATCATCCTAGGCCTCTCTGGATGCTCAGCATGATGACAAAGGTTAAAAATGTAGTGTCTGTTTCCAGGCCAAGTATTTCAAGTATGACTGAAAATTTAAATATAATTAATGTAATTTGAAAGCATGTGATTCCCTGTTATCAGTATCCACCAAAATGGGTATCTGAATATAACTTAAAGATGAATGACTTTAGCTGTACTTAAATTTTGGTATGGTTATCTAATATGTTTATTTGAAGTGTTGCTCTTTCTTCTAAATCTTAGAGAATTGAACACTTCAGTGCACCTATGAAGCCCACATTATAACTATCTAGACAGACCAAACGCCCACTTTATTCACTGTTACTTTGCATATATATGTCAAGCTTTTCCGGGGTTGTCAAATGCTCTTTGATCAGACAAAGACTGTTCATTGAAAAATGTACACATTACTATTATTTCATATATTTTGCTTGAATGTCTGAAGTTACAGAGAACTATTTTTAACTTGGGGGTGGGAGGAAGGCAGTTAATATGTAATTTAGTGGGCAAGGATGTAGAGAAGGAAGGGCTTGTGCCATGAGTCAGGTGAGTTAGGTTCTATTCTAGCTCTGCAGACTTTCTGTGTGGCTTTGGACAAGTCACTTAACCTCTCTGTGTCTTAGTTTTCCTTTCTGTAAAGTTTAGAATTTTCTGTATTTTCCCTTATTAGCTTAATTTTGCATAAAGTGCAGTTTCTGATCCTTCAAAGATCAGATCCTTTTGTTTTGCTTACTCTCTCTCTCTCTCTCTCTCTCTCACATGCACACACACACACTTTCACACACTCTCACTTACACTCACTTTCTCACTCACACACACTCCTAGTGGAGGAGAAAGCACAGGTGGTTTTGATTTTGACTAGCTTAATCAAGGACTACCCCAGATTTTAGGGAGGGGTATACATTGACCTCCGCTAGCTACATCAAGGTAGTAAACTACCTGTGTTGTCTTCACTAGGATTTTATGTCAAAGTCACAATCTTGATGTAAAAAATGCCCCACATAGTTGTTTGTAGTGAAGACATAGCTCCAGAAAGAGATAGAAGTAGTGTGAGTGACAACATTATTCTGGTCAGAGGCTGTCATCTCAGCTCTTAAGCAGTGTCACGGAAGAGCCTGCAGGATGTAGTAAGGTCAGCATAGAAAGAAATGGAAATATGAACCATCACAAGCTTCCCAGGAAACTGGAAAGGGCTGAGAATCAGGCCCCAGCAGAGTGGGCTGGCAGTTTAATTTGAATGTGTGATTCTTAAGATATGCTTCAGTGCTTTGCCAAGTTGGGGCCTTTAGTGGATGGTTATTGAAATATTAAAAACTGACTTCTACTTTCTGATTTACAAATTCCATTAGACTTTTTTTATCCGTACCATTATTTTGGGGTAAAATTTGGCCATTTTTTTGGGGAATACCTTGGTAAAGTTTTGAGATTTTATTTTTATTTTTGTTTTTTATACCAGCTCTAGAGATTGATGATTCTCTTGAAAATGATGGGAAGGAAAAAGTTTTCTTAGGCCTTGTCTATATTCAGAATTGCATCATTTTAAGTTTAAAAAAGTTAAAATTAAAGAAAAAAATTGAATTAAACTTTTTGCAATACTTCACAAAAGAATACATTTTTAATGTCACTTAATTCTGTTTTATACTGACTTTTATCTTAAATCTATTCCTTATCAAATTGAACTAAATCCATATAAGTCAGGTTTAAACTGAATTCAGTAGCCACACTGTTTTGCACCAGTTCATCACAATGTGTTCAGCATTACGTGTTTAGTTAAACAAGTGCAGCTGTATGGAAAAAAGCCTTGCTCTGGGATGTCCTAAAATTACAGTGTACTCTGAGAGCTAAGGTGCAGATTCTCTGCTAAATTTGAGAATGGAAAATGGGAGCAGCTAGCATATAGGTTTCTGGATGTTGTTGGGGTATAGTAAGCAAACAGAGATGCTCAGAAAACATTAGAAGTGGGTTCCTAGTTTCCCTCTTAAGCACCCAGTGTCAAAATGGAAAATACAGTGCCTGGTCTCTCTCAGAAGACACAGACCTTTCTCTCACTCCTGCAATAAGAAAACACAGCAGGATGGGGAAAGCAGGAGTTGTGTGAAAGTGGTGGTCTTAAGAAAAAAATTAGATGTGTTGCTTAGCAGCCGGACTGCTGAAGAAATGACCTTTCCAGCTGAAAAATAAACTGAACCATGGACTTTTCTAAAGATGCTCAGAAAAACTTATTTGGACTTTGACATTAAATAGTGAACGCTCTACTTAATTAGCTTCATTGGGTCATGCCAATTTAGAAAACATTAGTTTGGAATATGGCTATGCCCCCCAATTACTGTCACATTGGAGCTCTTGCTAGCCCTGTTCATTTAAAAAGAAAGAACTTGATAACTATTTTGTTATTTGGAAGAGATCTATATATTTATCACAAATGCAAACCACCATCCATGTATGCAAGCTCCTATTAATGTTGGTAGGAATTGCAGACATGGCTCCTCAGCAGTGTATAATTCTCAGAATGTAAACAACTCCATCCATATACCATGAACACAAAACTCTAATATCTGTTTGTCATAGATCCAGATTGACTGGCACTTTCTTGCTGTTTTGCGCCTCTTCTGTGATGCAATGCAGCTGTAAACCTATTGTGACCAGCCCGTACTCTGGGTTTATGGATGCTTTGTGGTATCAGAATGGTGTAGAATGTATTGGTGAAGCTGATCCTCAGTTTGCTTCCGTGTCTTTTAAATGCCACTGTATAATTTTTGACTCTATGAGGTTCATTGTAAGTCTGCAGTTTTTCTTTGCTATAGCCTTTGGGGAACTCTTCTGTGGTGGCATCAGGAAACCCAGAAGCAGTGCCATAAAGGGATTCTTCTAGTGCTAGCAACTGCCCCTTTGGATACAAAAAGAGTACATAAAAAGCTGTGCTCTTTTAACATATTTCAAATGTCCAATGGGATTAACTGCAATCATAGCCTTGTCCTTTTCTGTTTGTTGAATTTCTTATCTTCAATTTATAGTATGCCTGATAGCTAGACTTGAGGATTTTTCTCTGTTTTCTGTTACTTTTGCCTTCATAGTAACTGTTCTGTTAAATTCGGAATGAAAAATTATTGCCACAGTACTACTACAATGACCTGTGATTTTAGAGAGAAGCTAATGATATTAGAAAAGTATTTTGTAATTGATGCTGGCAGATCAGGGGCCTGCTCATGTTAGAGCCTCAGGCCAATTTACTTGTGCATTAGTATAGACAAAGGGGATTAATAAATGTATATGAGGGTATTTGATGTTTAAACTTCATGGAAACTAGTGGGATGTAACTTGCATTGTTTTCACGTATCTGTATCTTGTTACAGAGTAGTAGCAAACATTGTGGTTACGCCTGTTATTAAATAACCTATCAAAGAAGAAAGAAGCCTTGTGGAATGCAAATGCAGTGTTTTTCTATTAATTTCTAAGCAAGAGGTCCTTGTGTGTGATGATTGGAGGACAAAGACTCAAAATAGATTCCTCACTCTCTGTCGTTAATGGAAAAGTCCTTGTGGGTAGTGACCCTGTAGGCTTGTTTTCGGTGAGAAGCTGCTACATGAATGGATTCTAGGAATGATTCTGGATCTCTGGACTGTTTAGATTCTTAGAGAAAAGGGTACCAGATGCAGAGCAGAGATCCCCAGAGACAAACTGTGTACTCTGAAAAGATCTGGGAAACTGGTACTTTGTCCATCATTGCCACCATTTGGAATTACAAACTGTGACTCCACTGTGCATATATTTTACCTGCTTCAACCTCTCAGTAACTCTCATTTCCTTTCTTTAGCTAATAAACTTTTAGTTAGTTTAGTACACAATTGACTACCAGCAATTTACAATTGGCGTAAAATCTATACTATCAATTGATATGGGTTAAGTGACTGGTCTCTTGGGACTGGGAGCAACCTGATATTTGGTTTAAGTGACTATCACAAAATCCAGAGTGTTTGGGTGGCAAGACAGGACATAAGGGGACTTTCTGTGGCTCCATGGTAAGATTGGCAAAGTGATAAAGGAGTTTACAATTGTCACTGACATGGTGAAATCTTAATTATAGAACATGCCACCAGCTTGTGGAGTCTGCCCTGTCCCCACAGTAGTCACTCATTGTTGTGAGCCTCTCCAGACAGCTTTAATACAGTTTAATAGGATTGTATATCAGAAAAGAAATATTAAAACTGAAAACAATTGAGGACCAAAGGGAAAATTAAAAGAACTTTATCTGTCTACTGGACCTCTTTTACCAGCATGATTTCTCAGAGACCTGAATAGCAGAGTATTTAAGTGTTTTACATCTGAACATCCAACAGTTGAATAAACTAATGAATCTAAAAGATAAAGCTCAATTAAATAAAAATTGAGGGGTTGAAATCCTGTTCCAGTTGAAATCCCAGTTGTTCATAACAGCCACGTTCTCCAAAGGGAAAAACTTCAATGTAACCAAAAGCAAAGGATCAAAATGAGAATGAACAAAACTCTCATTTCCAAAATCTGCTGTTCCAATTCACACTCTCCATTTTAATTGGTCAAAGATCAAAGAGACAAGGATAATAAATATCTATGCTAGCAGATAGCTATAAAGGTCCTAAAAATTCAAAAGGGGCTTGTTTCTTCAGCATTGCTTCTCAGGAGGACTCAGAAAAGCTGTCTCTGATCTGCAGGTGAAAATGTTCACTAATTTATAGACTCCTAGAACTAGAAGGGACCTCGAGAGGTCATTGAGTCCAGATGTCTAATTAACTTATTCTCAGGGAGTTAGGAGCGGAGAAGCCCTCGCAGTGTGTGACGGATGTGTGCACTTTGGCACAGATCCTCCCTTCTACTCTTGAAAGCTGAGGTGACTGAGACAAGCAAGTCTCTTCTGAAGGGCAGAGAAAGGAGCACATTGTCATCATGCTATCTTTCCTTGGCCCCTGCTGAAGTTCCATGAGGTGGGGTTGGAGGTGACCGAAGATCCAAGATCTCTCTGGAATGCCATGCTCTTTGGATTTCCATTAAGGACCAGAAAAATCACTGTTTAAGTGAGCTTAACTCCTGCTCAGTCCACTCGGTGTCTGATACGGAGCACTGATAGCAATACCATGTTTTGTTTTATTTTGCATAGTAACTTACTTTGATCTGTCTGTTATCACTTGCAACCACTTAAATGCTACTTTTTATACTTAATAGAATCACTTTTCTTTATTATTAAACCCAGTATAAATGTTACTTCATGGGGAACAGCAGCTGTGCATAACTCTATCATTGATAAAGGGAGTGAACATATAAACTTGCTCTGTGTAAAACTTTTATGCAGCGTAAGAAGGGGTTATTTGGGTTTTGATCCCACTGGAGCTGTGCACCTGGGTGCTGTGTCAAGTCCCTGTGACTGAGTCTTCCCAAAGCGGAACTGTTCTCCGTGTGTGTGTTACTCTTCTGGGGGCTGTCACTCCAGCTCTGAGCATTTCTGGGGGAGACCAGAACTTCTGGCTCGGCAGGACAGTGTGGTGAGCACAGCCACCCCGTCCACAGGATGGTGCGGGGTAGCTTCCCCAGGCCTTATGCTTTTGGTGGGCCCTCGGTGGCTGCCCCAACCATCCTATGAACAGCAGGGACCCATGGGATTATGGGGGCCTTGTGCAGCAGCAGCAGCAGCAGCAGCAGCAGCAGCAGCAGCAGCAGCAGCAGCAGCAGGATTTGCCTCCCCTGTCACTCACCACATGGGCTGCAAGACCTGGAGCATCCTGGCAGCCTGTTCTGCTCCATCATGCTGCCCTCTCCTGGCCTGCTCCACTCAGCTTTTCAGTGGTGGAAGGAAGCAGAGGTCACTCCAGTTCCTGCTGCTGTGGAGAAGTGGGGCGCAGCGAGTCAGGAGGGTGATGACCCAGCAGCCTCCTCTGCCACTCTCCGGCTGCTGCAACTCATGTAGTGAGTGGGGGAGGGAGGTGAACCCTGTGCTGCTGCAACTGACCCCCATAATCCTCTGGGCTGCATTGCTTGGGGGAGGGGATAAAGAGTCGGGTTGAGGACAGAGCAGGGGTAGGGCTTGAGGAAGGAATTGAGCAGGGGTGGTGTGAGGCCTGTGGTGGGGGAGTTGCCATTGGTCCAATGTCTGTGGCACTGGGTGGATTGCCCTAGGCCCTGCACCTGCCTTGGGATGACCCTGGTGATGGGTCCCCCAGAAGGCAGGTGGGGGGGGGGGGGTTCAGTGGTATGATCAGCCCATCAAGTCACCCTCTCAAAGAGATCTTTGTCACCCAAACCATCACAGGGTTTTTTAATAACTTCTCACTATATACGACCAATTGTCCAGATGGCACCCAAACGCTGGACTGCCTAAAGCAGCCTGTGGTTTTGCTCTTTTGTTAACCAGTGTGGTAACACAGGAGCACAGTTTTGATACTGGTTGATGAATCTAATTATAGTGAAATCTACCAGTTTTGGTAGTATCGGCTTCATTTCTTGCAGCCTGCCCTGACCTGACTCTGGCATTCTCAGTGTGGCCCATGTAGGTGCAACATTCATAACAGGTTCAAATTCGATTTTCCAGAGGCCAATATTAAAAAAACCCCACTTATCCCAAAGCCTAGATTTTAAGATGACTCATGTCCTCCTTCCCTGCAGCAGACAGACAGGACCCCCTCGTCCATAGAGGGCTGCTGTCTTTAGGGGAGGACTGGAAGACTGGGACTATTAGAGCTGCATGAAACAATGTGAATATTCTGAGCTGTGATGAGCTTGTAACCATAGAGAACCCCTTAAGATGGACTGATGCCTGATAAACTCATTAGCATACATGTAGATTCTTTTATTGTCTCTAACAATTTCTTCATAATGCTTTTTGCCTTAACAATAAAGCAGGCGTGCCGAGAAATAGCTGTGTGGGTAACTTATAGCTGTTACAATCACTCTGCTATTAGTCTCTGAGAAAGTGAGTAGGTCTGTTTTGACACACTGGCTTTGCTGGGAAATACACAGTGAAAGCTGGGAACTGTGCAGCCTGGACATATCCTAGTCTGAAGGGAGTGAGATTTTTCATTTGATGTATATCATTTGATGTAGAGAGCTGCTTTTCCGCAAAGTTGGTCTTTAAAAGTCTCATTCTTCTGCCGGGCTTTTCTTTGATACATTAGTATCTGTTTAAGCCTGAACTTTATAATTGCATGGATAGCTTCATGAGAGCTTCCATGGCTTGTGGGATTACTGGGAGAGAGGTGCAATGCCTGTTGCTGCAGTTGTTAGAAGTGGGTGGCTAACTGGTGAGACGAGTGTTGCTGATTAAAGCAATGGATACTAGCTCAGAATTGAACAAGAGAAGGGAAAACGGGTGCTGCAAATAATATGTAGAAGATGCAGTTATTAAACAAAAAGCTGTTCCTGATTTATTCCAGGGAGGGCAATTAAACGTACGCAGCAAAATATTGGTCGATATTTTCATAATCAGCAGCTCAGTTCTGTATGAACCTTTTGTCGTCTTTTCTTACCATTTTTCTTGCCATTACTTTGGTTTGAAAACTTTGGTTACACTGGTAGTTAAGTGTCCATTTAAATTTAGTAGTCTCCTAAACCAAACAGACTTGTGCTTTCCACCTGCTAAGGAAGCTCCTTAAAGAAAATACACCTTGAAATTAGAATGACTGTGAACCTGAAGCATTCAGAAATAAGTGCAACTCCCACTCCTTTCCCCCCACCCAAACGTAGGTTGTCCCAGTCCACTACACACCAACATTTCTAATTTTCTGTATTTAATAATTACCCCAAACAAACAAAAATGCCAACAAGGAAAGTGAAAGATGCTGTTATTGCTTTCTCTCTTGAGAGGGTCTCAGGTACTATAATGAAAGCTGTATAGGGAGACAGAGCACGAGAAAATAAAAACGATCGCCTAGAATTGAAATAGAAGAAATACCAAAGACTGTCCATCTTTTGTATTCCATCCCTTTCACAGATGCTGGTGAGCCAATCTAAAATTGAAACTAGTTCAGCCCTAATTCTATTTGGAATGTATTTCAAGTAAATAAACTTTGGTCACATCACAGGAACTCTACAGTATAATCTATTTCCGCCTAATTCTATAATCTATTTCTATTTCCTTTGGAGAAGCTTGGCTGCAAGCAATTCTGATTCCTCTCCCCTTTCACCTCCATCCCCTTAAAAAGTAATTTGAGAACATAAACATCATTTCTTTGAAGCTCAGTAGAAAAATTTGGCCAGAAAACTGTAAGCCAAGCAAGGCTTATTTGAAAAGAGAAGAGTCTGAGAGATGCTATGAGGGCTGGAATGACTAATATCCATATCAAAGGCACACATTTGTCAGGATAGGGCAATCATAAGGGGAAATATGACAACTGATTAGCATGGAAGTAGACGCTAAATCATTCAATCATCAGGGCGGTAGTTAAGAGCAGGCTCAGCCTTTTACCACATGTGCCTAGCCAATAGCCTCATTTGCTATATAAATAACATTTGATGTGCACATTTGACTGCTTTTCACACACATTTTCCACAGCTAGTGAGCATGTTTGTTTACATATCTATAAATCCTTCTGTAAATATTGGTTTCAAGCTGTCCTTGTGTCAGAAATATAAATGAGTTCCAATACAAAATGCTTGCATCATTCTCCATATGAACTTGAAGATATCTATATAACTTTGCCATGCAATCTCTTCTTTTGCCTTTTAATTTTGACATGTTAAAAATGTTCATAATAGCTATTGTTTCAATCTTCATATTTTCATTTTCACTGGAGGTGGGGAAGGGGACAATTGCCATTCTGTTTTCTAGAGTTTCTCCTCTCCCATGGTCAAATAGTAATGCATGTATGTTATTAATATTAGTGCCCATGTTTTATGTCATCAAACAGTTGCCTTCTCCAGGCGGCAAAGGGTTTAAACCTTCAAAAGCATTTCTTGGGCTTGTACAAAGAAGAACAGCCACAGTGAAGTTTTAAACCTTTATTTAAAAACAATCCAGGTCCCCACTAATGCAATTAAACAACCTAGTATTATATTTTAAACATGGTCCTCTGTAGACAGATCTGAGGCTCTTTGGATCTAAAAAAATCTACACAAGTCCTATGTGGAAAACAGCCCATCCAAATAGGTGTTTTGGTTCATATTCACTCACAATAAAAATATTTGGAGTGTAAAAACTCATCTCTAATTCCTCAGTAAAATAATTTACAATCAGTGGTGACATTTTAATATAAATCTGAATTATGACCTATTGGCCAATATTAATCAGTAATAACCCAAACTGTCTGCATTAGGCAAGTTGAGTTCCTACCAGACGACTTGTCCATGCTAGAGAGAGGAAGGAAGACAGAGTATATATTCTCCCTTCAAAGTGGAAGTCTCCTTTAAGGCACCTGGATATATTATATCCTGTTTCCCAGAACTGTACCAACGAGGACCAGATCCTCTGGAGGGGAGTAGACGCTGCGTACCATGTCACCAGTATAATCTGGTCCTAAAAGTGGCTTAACTGGCCCAGGAAGGATCACCTTCCTAATCTTGTAGTGCTATAGAATTGGTGTAGGAGCTGCTGTGCCCCACCTGCTGAAAGCACTGGAGTGCAAATAGAACATGACCTGTCAAAAGGTGGTTAGGCTAGGGTGTCCCTCAAGTATGCCACTTATTGACTGAACGTGTGGCCCCCTTTAACCGCTGCTGCTCATCACAAGCTCACAACAGGACCAGTGCTACATAGCACTGCATCAAGTGAGTGCAAAGTTGAACTTTAAGCTATCTTTGTACACCACTCCCTTGGATAGGGCTCCATCCGTTTCAGTTGTAGTCAGGGGTCTGGCCCATACTCTCAACTGCAGTGTTTCTGCCTGGCTGTGGCTAAAAGGGGACTTATCGGACATTTCTAAGAATCCTTCTGGGCATGGTAGAGTGGACGAGCATTTCTTGTTTAGTCTGAACGTATTTCTGTTGTTTATTACACAATGCTTAGAAACACAGGCCAGTGTGTGACACTTTTGCAGCAACTCACCAAGGCAAATGCATATGATATGATTGAGATTTCAGGGTATTTGTTAACCTGTAAACACCAGAACTTTATTGAAATATTTGTTTTAAACTCCCCAAAGCATTTCTTTTGCTACTTATCCCTCTGCCATTCTGTCCTGTTCTCTAGCTGCATTTCAAGCGGAACACTTGATTAGGACAAACTAGGGATGAATTGGCTTAAATATGCTGACATAGTCATGACTCTCTGAAAGACCTCCTTGTTTTAAAATCTGTTTGTAGAATTGCCATCTTTCTAGGCTCTGATCAAAATCCTTTGTTACTCATGCTGTGTCATGTGTAACTAATCTTATTCTCCCCAATCAGCATTTTCCCTGTTCTTTTTTTTTCTTGCTGCAGACTCTAACAGTCTCTCGTTGTGGTGTGCTTCATTTTGCCCCAAATCAGCAGATAATGAACAGTCATTTCCTTCAAGTATAAATTCTCAAAGCTATGGGTTGTAATACATTGGCACTGAGTCACAGGAGCATACAAGTCAGATTAACACAGCTCTACTAAGAAGGAAGTGGAAACTGCAGAGCTTTACAGTTTCTGCACTTTGGATTGGTCCAAGCTTTTGCATCCAAAACTGAAAATAGTTTTGGACTATGAAGTCTAGACAAGGCCACCACAGCTGTTCTCATGAGGCAGTGCTACTGTTTGGTGGCTGCATTCAAATCCTGTGGCTCGTATATATATCCTTAACAAACTTGTTTGTTTTACAATGTCTATGCTGTTAGTTGGGCCTTAAAAGCTAGGTTGACATAATAAGGTGGTAAGGGATGTGACATGTAAACACGGCCTAAGTCAGTGGTATTTGCATTTGCTCAATAACATCCAATTTTGCTCCTTGGCTGAGTTCAGGTTTTACTTTGTCACTCTAGGGTGATTTTGCTTGATGCATATATTTGTGACAGCACAAAGGAATCCAGATCAATAGGCTGTTTTAAAGGATCCCAGTCCATTTATCAAGTCATCAAATTTTTTAGGAGGCAAGTTATACACTCATTTGATCACCAATATTTACAGACTGATCTTCAGCTCAAGCATATATGGATCTTTCTGTTTAATCATTTCAAATTCTACTGAGAAATATTTCTTCTATATACATGCGCATGTGGCATTGCCATATGGGATCATTTTGTTCCTCTTAAATGAAACAAGTTTTGTTTGTAATTTGAACATGTATCAGTCACTAATCATTTTCTGTAAGCTTGCTATGATTACAGTGCATTTAGCGCCAGTATCTATTTTGTGATTTGTTTTCTGTTCATTTATTTCCAGTGTCACAGACCAGTTTGCATTCAGAGACCCAACAAATAATTCTTGGTGTTTTCATTGTCAGGAATTTGTGCTCCAGCTATTTGTCCATAATGTATTTTAGATTTATATTTTCTAGCAATATGTGCTGAGCAACATAAGTGAACGAAGCCATTACTAGAAGGGGCTCTCAGAGTTAAGTTCTTAGTCCAATGCTATTCAATATTTTTATCAACGATATAAATGATGACATGAAATCTTTTGTTGGTTAAATTTGCAGGTGACACGAAGATTGATGGGGTAGTAAATGAGGAGGCCAAGTAACAGAGTAATCTGAATTGCCTTGTTATCACAACCCTACAAAATGTGTGTCAGTGGAGCTGAATGCAAGGTAATACATATGAGAGGAAAGAAATCAGGCTATGCCTACAGGATGGGAGACCGTTCTGGAAAGCAGAAACTCAGAAAAGAACTTAGGAGGTTCATTGTAGAACAAGCTCAGCATAAATTCTTCATACTATGCTGTGATTAACAGGGCTAATGCATTCCTTAGAGGAAGAAAAAGGAAAATATCTAATAGAAGTAGGCAAGTGACCTTGCCTTTGTACATAGTACACAGCTTTGGTGAGACTGCTACTAGAATCCTGTGTTCAGTTCCAGAATGCAGTGTCCACACTTCAAGAAGGATGTAGAAATGCTGAAGAGAGTTCAAAGGAGGTGCACAAAAATGACCTAGAGGCTGGAAAACAAGCCTTTTGATGTGAGGCTTAAGGTGCTCAGTCTATTCAGTTGGTGACAAAGAAGGCTGAGAGGCGACTTGATCACTGTGCATTGTTATTTACACATGCTGCAGATATCAGATGCCGATGGGCCTTTTAATCTTTCAAACAAAGGCATAACAAGAGCCAGTGCCTGTAAGTTGAATTTAGGCTAATTCAACCTTGAAATAAGATGGAATTTCTAGCAGTGAGAGTAATTAAACACTGGAACAGCTTATCAGGGGAGGCAGTGGACTCGCAATCTCCTGGGTCTTTAAAACAAAAGTTTCGATAGCTTCCTAAAAGATATGCTTTAATCTAGCTTCTGCTAACAATGACATGGCCTCTGCAAAGGATGAACATAGTGGCCCCTTTTGATCTTCTGGTCTTTAAATTTCTGTTGCTGTTAGTGTATGTGTGGTGATGTTCCCCTCATTCTGTGTTCCTTTCCATTTTTATATGCAGTGTTGAAACCTTGTTGGTTCAAGGATACTGGAGAGGCAACGCAGGTAAGATAATATCTTTTGTTGGACTAACTTCAGTGGGTGAGACACACAAGTTTTCGTGCTACACAGAGCTCTTTCTTCAGTTCTGGGAAAGGTATTAAAAACGTCACTGCTGAATAGATCAGAAAGATAATTTAGCCTTAACTGTGTGTACCGGTTTTAAGGCTCCTGTACGCTGCCAGAGTGGTATAAAGGGACCTTAATATAAATGAGAATCAAGCCCTTGACATTTTGAATCTAAAGTAAAAACCAGCCTAAACATTAAAACAAACAAGTGTTAAAAATAAGGTGTTACATTGAATGTATCATTTCTTATTCGATGCAACTATCTTTTGGGAATGTTATGGTAGAAGTTTGCACATAGCATGTAGTTCTTTTTGCATTACCCGGGAGTAATTGGGAACAGCAGGTGCTATGGTATTTGAACATTATGTCTACTCAGGGATTCAGATGAGATTTTTACAAAGCATTGTAAAGCAGTTTATCACACTAGCTTCTCCAGGCTTGATTTACTCTTGTGATCGAATGATAAATAATGGGATGACATGCTCATGGAAAATTTAGACAGTTGTTAAATGTTACATCATTTTTCATACCAGATCAGAAACATATGCAATTTCACGGGCAGCACTGAGCACACAATTAAATAGAGCATGCTTTTAATTTTAAACCCAACAATACTGCTGATGACTTTTGCAAATATCTGCTTGCACTACTGAAGTAATTCTTTTCAAGTGAAGTGAAAACAAAAGTTCTCTGTGGCACAAGAGGCACTAATGGGTGCTTTCCTATATTTTCCTGCTGAATTATAGTTTATATCAGAAATAAATTTGTTTTTAAAAATAAAATGTATACTTTACGCAAAGTATAAGAAACATTACCTGTTGCCTCCACCATGCCTTCTAGAATTACAACAATTTCTAGTTCCTCTTTGGGCAATTGGTCTTTGGAAATCTCCCAGAAAGGACTCTGCTGGTTAATTTCATGGCTGATGATCAGTGGTGAAACCAAAAAGAGGCGATCATCCCCTGTATAATAACCTACGTTGATATCTGTCTGGTTGAGTGGTATAAATTCCCCCTCCTTTGTCTGTTTAGATTTGATCAACTTGGCTCGTATTGATGCCTCCACAATATGTGAATTCCTAAGGTCCCCTACTCGGAACATCAGACATAGCTTCCCATCCCGCATGGAAATGACTGCGTTGGTAGAAAAGACCAAGGTTTCTGCCCTCTTCTTGGGCTGAGATATTTTCACAAACATGCAGCCAACCATGAAAGCATTGACAATAGAACCTAAGACAGACTGAACTAAAAGCAGAATAATTCCCTCGGGACATTTGTCCGTGATGACCCGATAACCATACCCGATGGTGGTTTCTGTCTCTATTGAGAATAAAAAGGCTGAAACAAACCCATTGAGGTTACTGACACATGGGGTCCATGTATTGTCTCCTATATGTTCCATATCGCCTCGGATGTAAGCAATTAGCCACCAGATCATTCCAAAGAAGAGCCACGTCACAGTGTAAACCATGACAAAAATCAAAAGGTTGAACCTCCATTTGAGGTCGACTAAAGTAGTGAAGATATCACTCAGATAACGATAAGTCTCTCTCACGTTCCCATGGTGGACGTTGCATTTCCCATCTTTCCTAACATACCTTTGGATTTTTCTCTTGGTACATACTTTGCTTATGTGCTTTGGAAGATCCTCTCTAGCTTGTTTGGGCAACTTTGGCTGCTGAATTGTGATAGGGCTCTCCACGTCCTGCTCCATTGAGTCTTCTTCCAGTACGTTAGCTGCCATTAAAAGAAAGGCATTAATATGTATGTGTATCCAGTGAATTGAATAAACACACAACTTTCTTCTGTATTAGTATGAAGCAAGTATAAATAAATTCATTAACATATAGAAATAACTTTGAAAGGGAACTTATTTTTTATGTAATGGGCTTCCTATCTATCATTTCAGAGGTTTGGTTTTGTCTGCACCAGTGTTTAAATTCTGCAACAAATATTCAAACAAATGTTCTACCCTTTTGTAAAATGTAATACACAGTATTGTATTTAAGCTAAGAATGATCTTCTGGGAGATAGCATTTACATAAATGAAGGAACAGATATGCTTGGGGGCTTAAGCCACTGATATGAACACAGAAAATGAGCAACATTGATGCCATTACTGAGGGGAAAGAATTAAATAAATGTAAATGGTTTTAAAAACACTTTATTTTCAAAGGAGCCAGTTCTGCTCCCATTGACCTCAACAGTAGAAAGATGGGGCTTTAGAGTACTATATATCAACAGCAATTCTAAGCAATTTCTATACAAAAATAGATGTTTATGCAGAGCCTGGGTAATATTTGTCCTCCTCTCTCTAATGTAAAACACATAATACTTCAGAAGTTGGTGCTCATGGTAGTTCACTTTGAGTGAGCCCCCAAGAATGGGGCCATTAATCCTAGTGCACCTTTCTTTCTATGGATGTGAGCCCCTAGCTACCCTGGCATCTGAGTACCTCCTGACTATTTACAAACAGAAACAATAGTCAGTAACAATTCCCCCCACTCCCTTCCCACCCTTCTGAGAGAAAGTGCGTCACTAGTGTATAGTGGTTTGTGTGTGAGAGAGAATGTGTGCGTGTTGCATGTGAAAAATGTACCGAGGGAAAGCTAAGTAAAA
The DNA here is from genome assembly GCF_052426305.1 of Pelodiscus sinensis. Lineage (NCBI taxonomy): Eukaryota > Metazoa > Chordata > Testudines > Trionychidae > Pelodiscus > Pelodiscus sinensis. The sequence continues at coordinate 191,705,112 of NC_143052.1, forward strand.
TAAATGAGTTTTGCCCTTCATCCAGAGCACATTGAGATCTGTGGTGGTTGCTCTATCTTGTGGGAGTGTGTTTCCATGATCTGTTTGAATTACAGCTCCTGATCTCCCAAGTCTACTCTCGTTGAGTGAGTTTCATTGTTTTAATGGAATCTAGTGATCGAAGTTGTGGAGGGAGGATCAGTCTCTAAAGTAGCTTAGACCAATGCAGTAGAAAGCTTTGAATATCAGCTCAGAGGCCTTGAGCTGTGAGATTCTCTCGACTTCAAAAGGAATGATTTGGGGTCCTGGAAATCTATGAATCTGTGAATTAGGCTCTCTGTTCAGTGAGGAGCCAGTGCAGATTGCAGAACACTTGGGTGATTTGTTTTTAGCAACCTATGTTGTTAAGCAGATGGTCTGCTGAGTGTTGAAGCACTTGGAGTTTTTTGGTGTGTGTTTGGCTTCATTCCTCTATAGCAGAGGCTTCCTCTAATTTTCCAGGAGCAGGTAAAATACACATGAAAAGCAGGTGTCTCAAAAATACAACTGGTGGGTTGCCGACCATCCGGGATTGTCCCAGAAATGCCAGGAATTAAAGATTAATCTTTAATTAAAGACTAGGGGGCTGTGCTCCTGCTTACTACACTCTCTGACCACTCCCTCTGGGGGTGGTCAACTCCAGCTCTCCCTGGCCCCGGGGAAGGCCAGGCAAAGGCATGGTAGCCCTACCCTGCCCCGGCTCTCTCTCCCTGGCTGCTGGCCCACCCTGAGGCCAGGCCATCCTTGGCTCTCCCCCACCCCAGCTGCCAGGGCATTGGACTGGGCCAAGACTGTGGCTGGTCCGGCTCTCTCCCAGCTGCCGTGAGGGTGCCCAGCTGAGGCTCTCTGCACCCCCTGCTACGAGGGAGGGTCTGAGGCTGCCGTGGCCCCAGCTCTTCCCACCAGCCCCCAGGCCCAAGGCTGCCCTGACTCTTGCTCCCTCTGCCCTTTCCCCAGAATTTGGGGAGAGGGGACGGGCCAAGGTCACACCTGGCTCTCCCCCTAGCCACTGGGAAAAGAGGGGGGCCACTTCCAGGCCTTGCCTGGCCCCACGCTCTCCCTTTGATGCTGGGTGTGTGTGCTTCAAGCCTTCGCAGGCCCCATGCAGCAGCCGAGCACTGGGGAAAGGGGAGGGAGGGAGGAGTCAGGTGGGATGCAGAGTGACTTGCTGATGTCACTCTGTCATCCCCCAGGAAAAGTTTTGTTTTTTTTAAATATATTAGAGAGATTATGGCTAAGTCTACAGTGACACTTTACAGCATTGTAAATTTCTGGCTCAGGGGTGTGAAAAAACACCCTTCCCTCAGTGCAGCATGTTTCAGCACTGCAAAGCACCAGTGTGAACCAGGCTACAGTGTTGGGAGCTGCACTTGTGCTGTTAGCTACTCCCCTCCTGGGAGCAGTAGATCTAGAGCACTGGAAGAGCTCTCTCCCAGGACTCATGCTGTGGCCACATTTTCAATTTCAAGTGCTGACGCAACTGCTCTTTAAACTTTTAAGTATAGACAAAACCTATGTCATGTGATGAAATTTCCAGGAATACATCCAATCAAAATTGGTAACCCTAGTCTACCTGCACCAGCTGTTATCCATGCTCCTGTCTACCTAATAACCTTTGCCAATAGCATAATGAAAACTGTCAGCATTGTTGTGTGTTCATGTTATGGACTCCATTTTGTGTCATTTTCTAACCTTGTTTCTATTTCTTTAAAATAATTTTATTCTAGCTTATTTCAGGGGCAGCATTTATAGTGATTATCCCAACTAGTCAGTTCTGGATGAACTTGTCCCAGTTGGTGACAGTGCTGTCTTGTTGGATTACCACTAATGCAGTACAATGAAATAAACACTCAAAAAGCGCATTAAAATTACCTTTTGGGGCTGACAAACTAAAGAGAGGAAATCTGGCGTTAAGGCTTTACACTCTCTGCTTAACTCACAATTGCATCTAAGGGAATTTCAGTGCGTGGAATCCATAACAATCACTGCAGTTGCACACTCTTGAAGTTAGCCTGGAATGGGTTTTGAAGCCTCAGACTTTGAGTTTCAATATAATGTTAGCTAGACCTGTAATGTCCATTTAATGGTTTATTCTATTTAAAATGCTTGCAATATTTTGTTTTCCCATCACATTTAGACTCTGGCACATACCAAGAGGCACTGTGTAAAATGTGTACTTTGTTAGTGATGCCAGGGGAGCTGACAGCCTCCACAGGACCCAGGCAAGGTGGGTGTGGGGCAGTGTTCCCTCTAAGATGTGCAGGCAGCCCAGCTTCACAGGCGATTAATCAGCCCTCCCCCCACCCAGTTAGTTAGCTCCATGCAGGGAGCCCTGAGCCTCTGACTGGACAGGGCTGATGAATCACCTGTGAAGCTGTGCTGCCCCACAGTTTAGAGGGAACAATGGTGTGGGGCCTGGCTGCATACTCCTGGAAGGAGCAGGGCCTCAGGTAGAAAGGGTGGGTGCAGGAGCGCACAACCCTCAGTGCTGTCCAGAGCACAGTGAGCCTCCCACAGCCCTTAGTGCTCTGGTGGCAATTTAAAGGGCCCGGGGCTCCAACCATTCCCACAGTACCACAGGGGTGGCTTGAAGCCTGAATCTCTGGACTGCCTAACCAACTGTCAACCGTCGGGCAAAATTTGCTGAGCAAAAAAAAAAAAAAAAGGCCAAAATGCGGTCACGGCCCCTTTAATTGCTATGTCCCCCAAACAGGCTTCTGTTGGCGGTCCCCCCCCCCCAAGACCTACTTTGCCCCCTTTGCCTTTCTCCCTCCTCTCAGCCTCCTGGTCAATGGGACTGATTCACTTAAACTTTGTTGCACAGCTCCGCTTCTGAGCCTTTCTTGAGCAAAGCCTGTAAATGGCACTAAATAATGTTGTGGGACTAGAAGACAAACATATTAATCTCACTTGTGACAAATGAATACATTTGAAAGGACATCTCTTGAGATGGAACTTTCCAACAACCACATACTGTGCTCTCTAGCATACTTTGTAGGTTTATTTTTGTTTTCAAATCAGTTACTAATGCTACTTTGTATTGACAGTATTTGGTATCTGATGCTTCCAAAGTGCTCTATGTTAGGTAAGATTGTCTATACTGAGGCTTTGTCTACCCTACAAAGTTTTCTCAGCAAAACTTGCCTTTTGATGACAAAACAGCTACAGCATACACACTGCAATGGGACTTTTGTTGGGAAAAATGCCCAGTTTTGGTGACAAATCTTCTACCCCTGAGAGAGGCTTTTCTATTTCCCTCCTTTCTTGTCAACAAGGAGCCAGTGTAGATTCTAATACAGGAGGCCCCCGACTTGTGATGCAATTGGTTCTGTGGGAAGCGTCACATGTTGGGGGCATCATAACTTGAACCCTCATTTACGATAGGGGCTGTGCACCATCGTAAACGTGGGCTGAGGACGTAAGTCGGGATTTTCGGCCCCTTCCGCACTTACAAAAATGGGAGTCGGAACTTGGGCAGTTGCAAGTCGGGGGCCTCCTGTATTTGTTTGGTTGACAAAACTGGCTTTCGTCAATATCCCACAATGCCTACCCTGATGGCTCTGCTCAGCTTTGATCTCTGCTGCCTCCCCTTTGAAAGCTCCGGAAAGCATCTGACAGCTGAGTGAGCAGTTCTGTTCAGGTAACAAAGAAAGAACAAATCATTGGAGTGCTCCTGTTCTACCCCACACTAGGAACATAGCAGCAGGCAAACTGCTGCTGCAAGGGGAGAGGGACAGGTTGCTGTGCTGCTTTGACATTTCTTATCAGGGAGAGCTCACGGAGATACTCATGATGCTGCTCCCAGCAGCTGAAGAGGCAGTAAGAGTACTGAGGGGGAATTGCAAGCTGCACAGAGATCAGCTCTGCCTTCCCACATCAGAGCACTGTTGCTCACACTGTTGAGGATGGTGCCCCCAGTATGGACATGATCGGTTGACTGAGGGAGCAAGTGTGATTGCCCTCTGGTGATTTTTATTTTGTTGACTTTTGGGTGTCAACATATGTTCTGTTGACAAAACTTAGTAGTCTAGACATACTACTTTCCGAGTGACCTAAAGCACAAATAAAGTTTAGGTCCAGAATTTCCAAGGTGGTCACTGATTTTGTATAGAAAAGTGATCAGCCCACATGCATCCTGGAGCGCAGGGAGCGCAGAGACTGCTAGTTAAAGTGGCCTTCACAGACCTCTCCACAGGGTGGGGGGAAGCCCAGGGCTGGCCTTACCATGAGGCGAGCTGAGGCGGCCGCCTCAGGTGCCAAACTGTGGGAGGAGAGGGGAGGGCGCCACTAAGACCCAGAGTGTAGAAAATTGTGTGTGCTGCTAGTGCAGCGAGGGGCATGGGAGTGTCGTTTGAGCTCCCCGCCTCAGGTGCCAAAATGTTGTGGGCCGGCCCTGCCGGGAAGCCTCTTTCTCAAGCCATGTAGGACAGTCGGTTTCTTTGCATATAAAAACCCAAACATTTCAATCTCACTTTTATTCAACAAAGACAATCAGAAACTTTAATCTAAAACTATTCCAATAGAACAGCTTACAAATAGGCTGTCACAGACATTTAGATTATGCTGGATCTGTCTGGATCTTCAGACAATTCCCAATGCCAACTTCTGTAGACTATCTGGAAAAAATTAAACACAATACTCCAAACTTTTTCTGATTTATCCAGTTCTGTTACTCCTTCTGTGGCTCAAGAAAGTGATAACCAAACATCCTGTCCTTGTGGCTGTCACCTCTGAATTCCACCAGTAAGAATGTCAGAAACTAGACACTCTCTCGGTCTGGAATCTAGCTCCAAAGGGAAACACAAGAGCAGCAAGTCCCTAAATAAATGATGCATAGAATGTACATCTATAGAGATGTCAGGCAAATATTTTTTAAGTACCTGGCAGGATCTCTGGTACCTCCCCATGGCTAGTGAAAAGTCATGCATGCATGATGCTGTAACCACAAGTCATTTAGTCTAATGGTGTTTTTACTTGGTATCAAGCCAATTAGTTTGTGCTGTTTATCTCATTTTATTCTCTCTGTAGTTATATAATGGTTGTCATAATTCCAGGGACTCAGAAGTGAATGGCTGCTTCCTTACTTGAAAGCTATTTTTACTTTTAGCGGTTTTCTTCATGGCAAATGTGTGTGTGTGTGTGTGTGTGTGTGTGTGTGTGTGTGTGTGTGTGTGTGTGCATATATATTTTATATATATATAAAAATTAGCCCTCATGTTGAATAAGTATTTTCTACATTATTCTGTTTATGGACCATTCTAAATTAAACATGTGTGGCACAATACTCGGTCTATTTAGAATAGTCTGTTCAATATAATACTCCCCCGTGCATCCCTTAGACAGTCTCGTATCGTGCTGAGGTACCTGCTGGTGCTCATTTCACATTCTGTCCAGTTACATGAATGTGTAAACATAAATAAGTCCCCTTAGTGGTTCAGTCATATTTAGTCATAGCAGTACCTTACAATGTTCTTGCCTAAGTTACTGTGATCTCAAAAAGGGAATATTCTAATGTCTACACAAACAGTGATCTGTACACTCCTGGACAATATAAATGTGATATTGCTGATGAAGTATTAGTTGTATAGGAAACAACAGTTGTATACAGCTATGTCATTAGCTTTAGGGCTGCAGGTGAACAAAAACGAATAGCAATTCCCAAAGTGATCATGGTAATAGTTATTTGTACTGTGGTAGCATATGGGAGACCCAGTCATAGACCAGAACTCCACTGTGCTACGGGCTGTCCAAACATAGAAGAAAAAGTATCAGAGGGGTAGCCGTGTTAGTCTGAATCTGCAAAAGCGGCAAGGAGTCCTGTTGCACCTTATAGACTAACTGAAGTGTTGGAAATAGTTGTGTGTGAGGATAAATTCGCAGAGTTCAGCCACCAGTTGTGCTGTGGCATCATCAGGGATACTGTTCCTGACAGCTCGTATTCCATCTGCATGTGGGATGTTTGTGTAGAGAGCCTCTACATCTGTGGTGGCTAGGATGGTGTTTTCTGGAAGATCACCAATGCCATTGTAGTTTTCTCAGGAAATCAGTAGTGTCACGGAGGTAACTGGGAGTGCTGGTGGCGTAGGGTCTGGGTAGAGAGTCCACATATCCAGACAGTCCTTCACTGAGAGTGCCAATGCCCGAGATGTTGGGGCATCCGGGATTTCCAGGTTTGTGGATCTTGGGTAATAGATAGAACAACCCTGGTTGGGGCTCTAAGGGTGTGTTGATTTGTTCCCGTGCTTGTGTAGGGAGTGTCCTGAGCGTGCTTGTGTAGGGAGTGTCCTGAGCACACAACTATTTCAGATTTGGTGACAATATATACCTCCAGACTAGTGGCACTGCTATGGACACCTGCATGGCCCCACAATACGCCAACATTTTTATGGCTGACCTGGAACAACGCTTCTTCAGCTCTCATGGGCTCTCGTGGACCCATGGGAAGGAGACTAAGGAAGAGTTTCACCACGATTTCAACAGCTTCCACCCTACCATCAACCTCAGCATGGACCAGTCTACACGGGAGGTCCATTTCCTGGACACCATGGTGCAAATAAGTGACAGTCACATAAACACCACCCTATACCAAAAGCCTACTGACCGCTATGCTTACCTGCATTCCTCCAGCTTTCATCCCGGACACACCACACGATCCATCGTTTACAGCCAAACACTGAGGTACAACCTCATATGCTCCAACCCCTCAGTCAGAGACCTACACCTACAAGATCTTCAACAGGCATTCTGCAAACTACGATACCCACACGAGGAAGTATGAGGAGACAGATGGACAGAGCCAGACGTGTACCCAGAAGCCTCTTGCTATGGGACAAGCCCAAGAAAGAAACCAACAGAACACCACTGGCCATCACCTACAGTCCTCAGCTAAAACCTCTCCAATGCATCATTAGTGATCTACAACCCATCCTGGACAATGATCCCTCGCTTTCACAGGTCTTGGGAGGCAGGCCAGTCCTTGCCCACAGACAACCCGCCAACCTGAAGCATATTCTCACCAGCAACTATACACCGCACCATAATAACTCTAACTCAGGAACCAATCCGTGCAACAAACCTCGGTGCCAACTCTGCCCACATATAGACACCAGCATCACCCATCACGGGACCTAACCAGATCAGCCATACTGTCACTGGTTCCTTCTCCTGCACATCTACTAACGTTATATATGCCATCATGTGCCAACAATGCCCCCCTGCTATATACATCGGCCAAACTGGACAGTTGCTACGTAAAAGAATCAATGGACACAAATCAGATATTAGGAATGGCAACATACAAAAACCTGTAGGGGAACACTTCAATCTCTCTGGACACACAATTGCAGATCTAAAGGTAGCCATCCTGCAGCAAAAAAACTTCAGGACCAGACTTCAAAGGGAAACTGCTGAGCTACAGTTCATCTTCAAGTTTGATACAATCAACTAAGGATTAAACAAAAATTGTGAATGGCTCGCTAACTACAAAAGCAGCTTCTCCTCTCTTGGAATTCACACCTCCAGATCAGCTACTAGAAGTGGGCCTCATCTTACCTGATTGGATCCACCTTGTCATCTCCAGCCTGATTCTGGCCTGCATATTTATACCTGCCTCTGGAAATTTCCATTACATGCATCTGACGAAGTGGGTCTTTGCCCACGAAAGCTTATGCTCCAACACTTCGGTTAGTCTATAAGTTGCCACAGGACTCCTTGCCACTTTTATAGAAGAAAAAGACAGTCATTGCTCCATAGGGCTTAAATCTCTCTAAATGAAATGCTCATATTAATGTGTCTGTAGATCAGCACGAATGTACATTACATTGGAGGTGACAATATACAAAATTAAGTGGTTTTGGTAAGGTTCGAATGGATTATAACAAAGGCTACAATTTTGTCGTGGAAATCACAGATGTTAGGGAATCTGTGACTTCCAGTGACCAATGTGACTTCAGCCCACAGTGGCTAGGAGGTGCAGGGTTGGTGGCCTGCCCCCCAGAGCTTTAAGGCACCCTGGCTGGTAGGGGAACTCTACAGCTCTTGGCCCTCTTGGGTTGTGGTGGGGAGAGGCCAGAGAGCTCCAAGCCACTGTGGGTGATGAGGGTATCTGTCAGCTCCCGGCCACCTAGCCCCTCGCAGTTATAAGCCATAGATGACACAGGATCCTAGAGCTCCACCGTGGTGGGGACCACTGGAGCACTGTGCAGGGACTCTGCAGCTGCCTAACCACTGTTGGCAAAGTGGGCACTCCAAACCTGAGCTCTCCATTTTGGTATGGATATTTTTAGTAAAAGTCTTGGGCAGGACATGGTCTTCTGTGAATGTTTCTTTATTGCCTGTGACCTGTCTGTGACTTTTACTTAAAAATATCCCTGACAAAATCTTCGACTTAATTATTACCTTTACCATTTGCAACAGAGCTCTAGTATAAATGTTCCCTAGTGAATGTTCCCATGAGATGAGTTAAGCCTCTGTACCTATCTGTGAATTGTTTGTGTACAGTTTATGATCTTCTCCAATTTATTAGTAATTGAAAGCTATTCACCTAATTTCAAAGATTATTCTCAAGTAATTCATTGCATGTATTTAAAATTCATAGCATTAGTTTGTTTTGATTATAGTTTGCCTTAGTTTATGTGATATTCTTCTTTTTCCTGGTTGGGAGTGTGTAATTTTTGGAATCAAGTGTAAGACACAGATGATTGCATTATAAATTGCCATTTTGTTTTATGTTAATATTCTCTGTTTACTTTAACTTTTCTATTTTTATGATTCTTCCTGCCAATAAACTCATTTACTAGAATATTTGTGGAAGTGGAACACAAAATGTTGTGAAAACAAAATCATTTTTTTCCTCTGAACACTCTGGGATTTTCCAGAACCTTTTTTTTTTTTTGGTGGGGGGGAATATTCAGTTATACTTATTTATAAGGATAGATTTGGGCAATATGATATTTTAACCTCTTATTTGAATAATAGCTATAGAATAGTGGTGCCCAAAATTTCCTGTTTTGCCCCCCCTCCCCACCAGTAATGGAATTTGTCTGCTTCTTGTCTCCCTCCCTCCCGCCCCATTGCTGCACAGTTGGCTCAGCAGAGGAGGTTGGGATGAAGGCAGGGCTGTGTGCAGACCTGGGGATGGGGCTAAAGCAGACTGGTCTGAGGGTAGAGTAGAGCTGCGGCTGGAGGAGGAGTGGAACTATAGTTGGGGTTGGAAGTGGTGGGGTGCTAAGGCTGGGGTCAGAGCTGGTCTACAGGCAGAGTAGGGCTGGATGGAGCTTTCCTCCTGCTCTCTATGTGGGCTGGCTTGGACCCTTCCACATACCCACCAAACATTGTTCTGCTCCCCTGCCTAGAGGGATGTTTCCCACAGTTTCTGGACCACTACTTTAGCCAAGCTGTGTGAACGAGGGGGGACATCAGTTACTTAATATGCCACACCAATTTGTTTCCAATAGCATAGTTTATTTCTGATGCCTTCTACCTGTGAATTTGTTTAAACAAGTGCTATTTGTGGATTTCTAGAAATTCAGCTCAGCTAGGCTTGTGTGAAACCTCCATTGCTGTGATAAGACTGGTGGGCATCTAGATCAAGAAGGGACTGTTCAACTGCATAGTACAAATAAATGCCGACTAACAAGGTTACTGTTCGACGGAGTCTTCCCATTCTTTTTCTGCCTGTGATCCAGATCCATCTTGGACAGTGAGTCACACAAAGCATTTTCTTTGTTTTTGATGAGACTAGACACAGGAGATTTGAAATGCCTCGCCAGGTTTCCCTGGCTTGCTTGAGGCACAGTTTCAGTTCTGTAAAATTTCAGCTTTGCTGGGCACTTGGACGTACACTAGCAGATATTTTCAGACTGAGGAGAGATTTCCTTGCACAGCGAACTAGACTTTTATCACTTTCTTAACTGTAAGGCCAGGTAATCTTTATAACGAAAGGATGTGTATTTTAACTGAAGTATGTTGGTTTCAATTGACTGGAATTGATCTTTATTTAACCAACTAATATATAGCGTGTAGATGTGTAAATTGTTCTTACCAGCCTCTTGTACTTTGAACAATCAAATTCACTATTTTTTTCTCTTTTTTTCCCCTTCCCTTATTTATTCTTGGATCTGGACTTCTAATACTCTGGTCATCTGAAGAAGTAGTACCCACGAAAGCTCATGATACCGTCTACATGTTTTGTTAGTCTTTAAGGAGCTGCTAGACTATTTGTTGTATTTTAAGTTTTTCCAACTAATCATTATAAGCAATTATCATTGTTAAAGCCACCTTTTTCTCTGTAAAGTGCTTTTTAGATATTGCATCATTGATCTCAATGGGAGTTTTGCCATTCACATTAATGAGGATCTGGGCCTCATCTTCAAAATACTTGGCAAAAGTTAATCAAATTTCTTATTTATTTATTTATTTATCTATTTATCTGTTTCTTATTGGCTCAGTTAGAGTGCTAACACTAGATCCAAAGCGCCCCACCAAGTACAAGATAATTAAATCCTTCATGCAAGAAAAGGAAGAATTCCAGCTTTCCCTCTGGGCGGTAAGTTTAATATAGAAGGAGGCAGGGATCAGCAACAAGGAGTGTCAAAACCAAATCAGATCCAGCCAGCTACATACTTGTCCTAAGTACAAAACAGAGAAGGCTAGAGAACTAAAAGAGGAGAAAACAGTCTTCTCCTGTCCATCTGCTCTGAGAAGCAGCAGGCCAAATTCAGATGTAGAACAAGTGGGTACGGGTATAGGCTACTTTGACTTTACGAGACTGGTACCCAGGGATGCTAGGTCTGAGTTTAGCTCAATAAATGCAAATGCATTGATTTAATTTCTTTACACCTTAATGAGAAATAAATCCTACTGAACTGTCACTGCTTGCAAACAGGCAATGGACAATCTGATCTGTGAGAACCTGGGCAGGGATAAGTATGAAACAAGTACATGCTGTCTGTGCAGAAAAGCCCATATGAATGCATACTTACAAATACAGTAATGGGAGCAATTATATAACTCTTCCTGCTTTGTGACATAAAGGCTGACATCCATGCTGATGATACAGATTGACTTTAAGAAAAGTTAATTGCACTCTTCACCTCCTCCAATAGGAGAAATCTGCACATGAATTCATTCCATCAGCTTGGGCTCTGGGGGAGAAAGGGGAAAAATCCCTAACAGGGAGAAACTTGTTACAGTAAAATTCCAATTGTCTGGCATCCAGTGGTCCGGCACTCCTGATAGTCCGGCACCAACTGGAACCCGAAAGTGCTCTGGCCAGCTGGACAATTGGAGCTGCTCTTCCTCCGGCTTCCCCAAGTCCGCCGCTGGTCAGTTTCAGCAGCGGTGGACTTGGGGTAGCCCTGGGGCAGAGCGCCCCAGCTGCTCTGTCCCCAGCTTCCCCAAGTCCGCCACTGCTGAAACTGACCAGCGGCGGACTTGGGGAAGCCGGGGGAAGAGCAGCTGGGGTGCTGCTGGGTTGGTCCCGCAGCGCCACCCTGTCCCACGCTGCCCCCCTCCCCTCTGCCCCCCCTCCCCACCCCAAACCTCTCATAGCCCCCCTTCCGGTACTCCCGCATATCTGATAATCCGGCACCCCCTGGGTCCTAAAGGTGCCGTATTATCAGACGTTTACTGTAATTCCAGTCATCTGAAGAAGTGGGTTGTGCCCACGAAAGCTCACAATCCCATCTACAGGTTTTGTTAGTCTATGAAGTGCTACCAGCCCATTTTTTGTTGTTTTCTGTAACAGATTAACTCAACTACCCCTGAAGCAAGGAGAAACTTGTGGTTTTTTTCTTCTTGGACTCTGAAGGGGCAAGAATCTTCAAGAGTAATCAACCTCTCCCCTCCCCGCTCTTTTGTCTGGGTTAGCCCTAAAGGGCATATGGAGTTTGTTAGATAAGTTTATATCCTCTTTTGGCACCTCAAAGTGTAACGTGTGTGTGTGTGTGTGTGTGTGTGTGTGTTCTTTTAAAATATATAAAAAACTCTTTTATTTTGTTTTCCTAGTTAATAAAGCTTTGATTTGTTTCAGCAGTGCGTCTCAAGCCTTTTAGACTTCAGAACCACTTTCAGGAGACTGATTTGTATTGCCTTCCCCAAGTCTCAACTCACTCAACAACTACTTGCTTACAAAATCAATCATAAAAATACAAGTGTCACAGCACACTGTTCCTAAAAAATGGCTTACTTTATCATTTTGGCCATATAATTAAAAATAAATTGGAATATAAATATTGTACTTATGTTTCAATAGTACATAAACAACTCATTGTCTGGAGGATTGGTGTCCCTGGCCTCTGTTTGTCAGAGGCTGGAGAGGGATGGCACGAGACAAATCACTTGATCACTGTCTTCAGTCCACCCCCTCCGAGGCACTTGGTGCTGGCCACTGTCGGCAGACAGGCTACTGGGCTAGATGGACCTTTGGTCTGACCCAGTATGGCCATTCTTATGTTCTTATAAAATTTTAGTTTGTATGGATTTCACTAGTGCTTTTCATCTAGCCTATTGTAAAAGTAGACAAATAACTAGATGAATTGATGTGCCCTCTGTGTACCTCTGCATACCCCAAGGTACTCATATCTCTGGTTGAGAATTGCTGTGTTACAGGAATGGCTACCAGAACTGACTTTGGTTTGAGATCTGTGTGCAAATTGACCTGGAGTAAGTGATGGGTTCTTTTGGGACTGGGAATAACCTGAATATTGTTGTGATTACTGATAAAAGGGATAATATATCACAGAGGCAGTCGTTCTTATCTAGAGTGGTAAGATAGACTGGAGTACCCAAGGGGACCTGTTACTTGGTTAGTGAAATGTAATTATAGAATATATGATCAGCTTGGGGTTTTCCCCCTAATTCCTGGCTGTCTGCCTTGAGGTTGACAACCACATTTGTGAGCCATCCCAAACTGCATGATTTCAGTTTTGTCTTATAAAACACCTGACAGTATGTATGCCCCCAGGAGAGCTAGGTGAAAATTTTTCAGACTGGATTTTTTTGGGCTGAAAAATGCAAATTTGAGTTGACCAAAACAGTTAGTGAATTGGTAGAATAGCTTCAATAAAAAAGCTCCCTCCAAAATGCTAAAAACATTTAAATATTTTGTTTTGACATTTTTGAAGCATAACATTTCAGTTTTTCAATCTCAGATGACTTTTCATTGAGAATTTTATCTCAGTTACATTAAAAATATTAAAAGAACCCAGTTCTCTAAAATGTTTAGTTTTGGGTGGAATGAAAGTTTTGTTTGACACAGCCATTTTTTAAAACTTTTTCAGTCAATCAAAAATGAATTTTCATTTCAGGTTTACCCTAAACAAAACAAGAACTCAATGATTTGCACTGCTCAGAAAGTGAACAGCAGCTCCATGTGACTTTGAGCACTACAGTGGTTGGATTTCTCTGGTTCCCTAGGAGAATACAAAAAGGCCAATGCATTTTGCTGGGTAGCTGGGAAGGGAATAAAAGCAGTGGCACCGTATCTGTGTGACACTGTAAGTGGCAGCTTGTTTAACACTCTCACTGACACTGAAATTATGAACTGCCTGCTTCAGAACATTACAGCACAAATAATGCTGGTTGTCTCGGGGAGCTGCTGTGATGTTTTTTACTCCTGTTTGCTTGTGCCCTTTACAGAAGCTATTCAGACAAACTATTCTCTCTCTTTCGTACGTCCTTTTCTGAATTTTGAATACAATTCTGTTTGTTATTGGGGCTGTGTGTTATTGGGGCAGCAGGGATGTGGGACTGGCAGCTGGGACCCCAAGCAGCAGGCTGGGACCACAGACACAAAACTTGGGGGTGCTGCAGCACTCACCACATCTCTGTTTCCAGGGCCTATCTTGGTGGTAGCCTTGCCAATCAGCTCCTCTCCCTCCATCCCTCAGCACTGCCAACCTGCTGGCAGGTCCCACTGGTGAGCTCCTCCTCCCTGCCAGCACCTTTGCCTGCCATGATCAGCTGTTCAGCTGGGGGGAGAGAGGGAGCCTGAAGAGGCAGGGCAGCAGGGGTGAAGCAAGGGTGAAAAGAGTAAGGTGGTGGGGGCTTGAGGAGAGAGGTGTTAGGGGAGCAGGGCCTGAGGTGAAGTGGGGGTTGAGCAGCCCTGTAGAAATCCCAAAGTCAGCTGTACAGTCTCAATTCCTGGCATGAAGCAAAATTCTGTCTTAGGTTCCAAGGCTAGTTCTACCCCATAAAGGAAAACCATGGCTGGTCTGTGCCTGACAGGTGCTTGTGAGGCTGCTCCCTTGCTGTGTAGATGCTTCGGTTCAGGCTGGAGCTCAAACTCTGGGACCCTCCTGCCTCACAGGGTCCTGAAGCCCAGTCTCCAGCCAAAGTCTGGAAATCTACACGGCAGTGAAACTGCTTGGCAGCCTAAGCCCGGTGAGTCTAAGCTGTCTGGCACAGGCTAGCTGTGGGGTTTTCTTTGCTGTGTGCATATACCCTCTGCAGGCCTTGCAAAAGGACTTAAGTTTGTTTAGCTTGAGGCCTGATCAACATGAAAAAGTTTCATTCTAAAGGTCTGAGTTTTTTTAACAGATTAAGGTAAAGTAGTTCCAAGGATTGTATAGACAGGCCATTTCAACCAGGCATTTCTTAAAAAAAAAAAAAAAAAGTTGCAAAAGGATTAGCAATGAATTTAAATCAAAATAAACTTATGTTACTGAAATAAGAGTCTGCATACAACATTTTGTATTTGACTGTCTAAACAGGTTTCGAACAGCTTTAAACCAGTACAACTTTATTATGTAGATGAGGGCGAACAGGCTTGAAAATTCTGGTATAGACACAAACCACTGATCCCTGCTTCCTAGAACAAACACTGTGGAGTGTCTAGACTAGTATTAAATCAACCCTATGCTCAAACTACTAGACCAGTATTTCTCAAAGTGCTCCGTGAAACCACTTTGAGAAACCTGCTAACTGGCTGCTCCAGTGCATGTGTTTACAGTCTCCACAGCCAGTGAGTCTCACTGGTCCCATCGGCTCTGGTTTATCGAGCAGCCAAGGGGAACTGTGGGTTTTGTGGACCATTTGGTAAACACTGTACTAGACCACGGTTTTCTTCTTTTAAGCAAAACATACATGAAGAGAGAACTGAACTTGCCTGAAGGGGCAAAATGATAGGTGATCGTGATAGGTTTTTATTTCATCCCAGCTGCTTTAATTGTAACATTTCATTCCTACAAATCTGTCAGGTAATCTCATGGCATTTCATTCTGGCCTGCTGAATTTATATAAGCATAAAATCCTACTATGGTTTTCCATTTTTCTTTCTGCTGTGTGGATGTTACTGGAAGAGGCTGAACTCATGTAATGCTTTTTAAGTAATTCACATTTTAGATGGCACATGAGGCTTCAGCTAGTGTAGCCCATACATCTTAATGGAGCTAGCAAAGCTCAGCACGAGCACAAATAATTCAAAGCTTTCACAACCTTTAAAAATCTCAAGGGGGTGGGGAAAGTTCTACTTTTTAACATATCCCTTGATATTTGTAGGGAGATCTGCCTCCAATAGGTACATGTGCTGTATTTTAGGGATTTGTTCACAGGGATCAGAAACACAGTTTGCTAGATGAAGCAGTACACTGAGATAAGAGGAATTTTATGTCTTTCGTAGGCAGGTACATGCAATGGTATCCATTTAAATGAGTGCCTAATAAAATAACTGACCTGTTAGTTGGAAAGATTTCCCATGAAGTAAATGAGAATATAAAGCTCTTTGAAGTGAGTTCCTGATAAAGGAATAGTCTTGTTCTAAGAACAGACTTGTCCATCTTGTGCATCCACAAAAAAAAGAGAGGACATTTGAGATGATAAAAATATAGCACACTATGTGCTTAACAAGTGTGTATTGTACTTTTATTAAAAAGCATTTGAAGCTCATTAGAGAAGAGTAGGCCATTGACAGAGAGGAAGCACTTTACAGTGAGAGACAGAGCCCTTCAGTTACTGATCATGGTCTCTGACATCTTAAGCCAATAGGGGGTTGGATAGTTCAGACAGTAGAACTATTCCATGGACCCCATCTGGGTGATTTCAAGAACACGGTTGATAGCCTCTGTATATATCCAGACTTTCTCAACAAGAATAGCGAGCATAAGTTCAGTTCTGAGCAATGCATATGGGGGCAGAAGAGTGTGGATTGATTCTTAGTGCAATGACAAAAACACAGAGGATCCTCTCCGAAAAATAAAATACCTCGCGGCCAAATTCTGCTTGCTGGAATGTGTGCGTGCACATGTGCCACTCCCACTGAGTTGCCAGGTGTATGCTATCCAAGAAGGGGGAGGCCAAAACAAAAGGGGAAAAAAAAGTCAGTTCCAAACAGATCCCAGTTCACAGACTAGTTCTCTGACTGGTCTAAGAGGCAGGCAGACTTCTCTTTCCCTTAGGAAGCAGACTAGGGAAGGAGCAATTAACCCAAGTTTATAAGGCTCTTATCTCCGAGTCGTGAGTCACACCAGGCAAACTTATATTCAGAAAATAAAATCTCTAAGACCCACATCAGGTTAATGTCTGGAGGCCAGTCAACAGTCGCTTCTTTCCCTCTATTTTTTTTAGCTTCCTTTTCCTGTTTATATATCCTAGCGCTAAAGGTGGGATGCCCCTTGACTATATCCAAGCTGTCTTGTCTGAAGGCCCTATATTTTTCCTTACAGGGGAAAAACATGCATCTGTGGGCTGTATATAATTTGTACTCAACTATCATTCTGACTTATTTTACAGCTTTGATATTAGTGGTTTAAACAGATGATTGCCACTGAATAGCCACAATACCCTGAGGGTTTTACTGTCCAGTTAAAGTTTATTGATTACTACAATTCCTTCATCACTGAAAAATAACAACTTCTAAATGTAGGTTAAATTTTAAGTAAGGTTCCCTTAAAAATTAAAAGGAGTGAGCTGGTTAATGTGCCTACATTATCTCTGTGGTTACCATGGGCAGTCTAATATTTTGGGTTAATATAAATTATTCAATAATATAAATGCTTATTTTCCCCCTCCTTGGATGCAGTCTTCTTGTAGCCATATCAGGATATCAGAGAGAGAGTGTGGGTGAGGTAATATCTTTTATTGGATCAACTTCTGTTGGTAAGAGAGAGAAGCTACACACAGAGCTCTTCTTCAAGTTCCATATAAACTGGAAAACTCGTGTCTCACCATCAGAAGTCAGTCCAATAAAATATATTACCTCGCCCTATCTTCCTATTTTTTCCCCTCTTCATTTTGGCATATAAAAAACAGGTTTCCTTTCATAAGGAGTACATGGGCTCTGCAAAGGTGGTGATGATTATAGATCCTCCCTTAATCAAGGGACACTCAGCAGTTGCTACTCAGGTTTGCAATGCTAGCTCCCCAGCTGCTGCTGAATATTCTGGTAGCTGCAGTGGTCCCCCCCTTTTGCCATCTGGGCTTGGCAAGTAGTCTTACATTCAAAAGGTGCTTTACTCAGTGCATTCAGATGTTTCAGAACTTGATGTAGCAGTGAATTAGACATGGCCTTAAACCTTTGCAAGCATGACGATTTTCCTTTTCTTCTTTGGGGTTTTAAGGAGGATTGAAATTCGACTTGGATTATGCAGAAACCTCTATCTCCATCCCTATGAAGAAAACCACTGACATGTGCAAAGCTAGGGCTAGACTCTTAGCTTTGGTTGCCAATTCTTGCAATTATTATAACATAGCTTGTGATATCTTGGAGATGGGAGTTGGTTGTCATCCATTGTTGACTTATGGCTTCAGTCTTGTGAACATTTTTCCACTTCAGAACTTTTGGACAACAGGGGATGGATCACTTGATAATTGCCTTGTTCTGTTCATTCCCTCTGAAACATCTGGCATTAGCTATGGTAAGAAGACAAAATAGCAGGAGAGACAGACCATTGGTTTGACCCAGTATGGCCATTCTTATGTTCTTATATTCACAGTGGCATGTCATACTCTCCAGTGTTCTCTGTAAGCTGTGCACTTGTGTGGTCACTCAAGAGAGATTCAAATGACACCCAGCTGATTAGCAGAGTGCCCACAGCTAGGTTTTTGTTTCTGTTGGTGGTGCACATTCCCATATGCCTTAGTGCACATAAAAATGTATTCTGCACATGGATGGAAAAGAGTAGAGGGAACATTGTGTGATGTACCCAGCTGTTCCCATCTTAGGGAGAGCTCCTATTGCACTCAAATTATCCTACCCCTAAACCTCACTATTTAATTCAAAGCAAAAAAGGAATAAGTTAGTTCATCTTTTGAGGGATTCTCTCTCCAATCAGCAAAGCATCATTAAAGCAAAGCACAAGGAACACTGCTCTTTCTAGTCACAGATTGTACCCTTTCGAGAGGGACAGCAAGTGGCATTTACCTGCTTATCTATACAACAATGGGAGAGAGGCATGGAGAAAGATGTAATAATAATACAAAGTGGCATCTCGCTCTCCTGACACCTCAGCAATGTCTACAGCAGAAAAAAGCTCTGGCACAGATATTTCTAATGGGAGGTTGTGTAATAGGAACTCTTGGTTACCTCACATTTCCCTTCCTCATGCAGTTGAACAGCCCCTCAGGTTAATTTTATTGGCATGTACAATGTACAGTAAACTTCCGATAATCAGGGGAGGGGTCAGCGGGGAATGGCGCGGCGTGGGGCGAACCCTCTGCCGTTTTGAAGGGAGGCAGGGGAAGCCCTGTGCAGCTGCTGGTGACAGGCCAGCTGGGGCTGCAAGCGTCAGCGGTGACTTGGGGAAGCAGCAGAGCAGAGCAGCTGGGATACTGCTGGGTTGGTCCTGTAGCGCCGCCCCTCACCTGAGTGGCGCTGCGGGACCAACCTGGCGGCACCTCAGCTGCTCTGCTCCACCGCTTCCCCAAGTCTGCCGCTCATCAGTTTCAGCAGTGGCAGACTTGGGGAAGCTGAGGGGCAGAGCAACTGCAGCACCGCCCCTCACCCCCCTGCTCGGTGCCCAGCACCATCCCAGATGCTCTGCTCCACGCTGCTGCCACTGCTGAAACTGATGAGCGGCCGACTTGGGGAAGCTGTGGGTTCTAGAAAAAATCTTTGTAGGAGACAGTGTAGCCTAGTAAACTGGGGATGCAAGGGAACCTGGGTTCGAGTCTTACTGCTGTGTGACCTTGACTAAGGGTATGTTTAACTACGTGCTATTTTCAAAAAAGGATATGCAAATTCTGAAGGATCTTTCAAAAGTGAAAGTAGTCTGGAAGTGGTTTTTTTTGAAAAATACCACTTTTTTGAAAAAAACCCGCATAAACCTCATTTTTTAAGGAAGAGCATTTTTTTTGAAAAAGGGTTTTTTTCCCGAAAAACCCCCACATCCAGACTACTTTCACTTTCAAAAGATCCGCTTTTGAAAGTGAGATCCTTTTTCGAAAATAGAACATAGTCTAGACATAGCCTGAGTCACTTAAACCTTTCAGTGACTCAATCATCTGTACAGGGGAGAGATTACCTACTTACCTTTACAAACAACATTCAGATCTGTAGATAGATGTGCTGGTTTCTGTGGGATGTTAACAGTCCTGGTACTAGTGCCAAGTGTGCTGCTAATGATTCCCTTTGCTAAGCTTTTGCTTGATCTCTGATCTGTACAGAAAGCTGGTGTTACAAGTTGCTATGGGACTTTTATGATTCTGGTGATAAAAGACCTAGCTCATTCAACCTGCTGACACATTGTGTCTTCGCAAAGCAGGAGATGAATTTTTTTTCTATAAGCATGACAATTCCTGAACCTTGGCCACATTAATATATTTACTCTCATTGTCTGCTGCCCCTTTCCAAGCTCTGCTAACAACATCTGGCAAGCCATTAACAACAGCTGACTGTGATAAATGTCTGTTGGCTGCAACTGATTTCAGCATTACACGGCTGACCTGAGTTTAGGCAGCCGGATCTTAACACTATTCACATGTAAATTAGGTACAAGTTCTTATTGGTAGGGTGTTGTGGTTAAATGAGTAACCTCTTTTCATATGTGAGCAATTTCAGCAAATTGGCATGTTTGCTTGCCTTTGTCTTCCCTGTTTTCTCTCATATTTTCTTTATTGTTTATTTTTATATTTAGCATTAATGTTTCATGTTAGCAGTCATGTCTTCATGATAAAGTGTTAAGGAGCACCGTTCTTCTCTAATCCCTCTTTCTTTCCCCTCAATACAGATTACCTACACTGGATTATTGCATCCTGCTGTAAAAAGCCCTGGTTAAAAACACTAGTCTGTCCCTCTGTGGACTGGTTCATCAGAACTGAGAAGTTCTGATTCTAGCCTGGTTCATGCAACAACTCCCCTACTCGGCAGAATGTGCCCCTTAACCATTCTGTGATAACGTAATGGGTGTGTTTGCAATGAGTCTCTCAGTCAACTGAAATAGAGGTGCTATCACAAGCACACCCTTACAGTGCCAGGCTTATGTGTATTTTAGAGGAGAAGCAAGAATTGCCTTGAAGTGTAGGGTTCTCAAACTCCATTTTAGCTCCTGCATGCAAATCCAAGGGAAAATCTGTTCTAGCTCAACCTCAGGAGTAGGGTTTGAAGCAGGAATTGCAGGATGATATTATGTCCTATGTTATACAAGCTGTCAGAGTAGGTTACCATAATGGATCCTTCTAAAATATATGAAACTCCTGCTACTCTTCCTCCTGCCCATGAAGGTGCCCCCATTTTCACCCCTTCTGTTCTCTTCCTGTTTACAAAAAGGACTCTGGTCATGTCATTTAACCAGTGCCTGTCTCCTGAGCTATAACATAGGGTAAGGTTTATGCAGTGGTTCAACATGTATGTCATGGCCCTAGTCAGCTGCCTCAGGTTGTAAAACAGATGTGTTGCCATTTAGGCTCAGGCTGGAGCCCAGATTTTGGGACCTTAAGAGTAGGCAGGGTGCTAGAGCTTGACCTTCAACCTAAGTATGAATTTTTAGCCCCATGAGCCCAAGTCAGCTGTGAGTCTTATTCCATTCAGACCTGGTGCTTACATGGGCGTGGGAGAGGGCCCCACATCATAATCCCTTTTGCATTGTCCGCATGAGAAGGCCAAGCATAATTGTAGTCTCTGTTCTCAGAGGAATACAGGCATACCAATCCCTTTTTCTTCACTTGGGTGGGCACATGCTCCAAAAGGTGGGGGAGAAACCAGGATTGTGCCCCTGGTCTCTCTCTCTACTAGTATGAGAGGATCTAAAATGAACCCAGATGGAATATTGCATCAAAAATTTTCTCTCTGCATATCTGAGCCATTGCTGCTCCTTGAGCTTTATCCAAGGGAAGTGAATCTCTGTGCTGTCCCCACATAACGTAGTGCCAAAAATGGCCCAATTAAGCCCTTAGTAACTCCCAGCCTCAGTTTCCCCACCTGTATAAGTGCAGCTATGGAGCTCTACTATCCTTTGGAAAGCAACTTTAAACCTATGGATAGCTGTGTAACAGCCAATTATTCTGACTTAGTATTAGTTGATGATTCACACCACTAAGTGTTGAGGCTTATTCTGACTTTCTATGGTAATTTGTTCCAGTGCAGCTAAACCCTATCAATATGTTCTCAAGACTCAAAACAGCAGGCTCTGTGGAATGACTATTCAGATCTCCTGAAGTGCCAGCTTGCAATGAGTGACAAATGTGAAGGCTTTGTAGTAGCAAGGCAGTGACATCCCTGGTTTTCCTTCTCATATAATACTGCCAAC
The DNA here is from genome assembly GCF_052426305.1 of Pelodiscus sinensis. Classification (NCBI taxonomy): domain Eukaryota; kingdom Metazoa; phylum Chordata; order Testudines; family Trionychidae; genus Pelodiscus; species Pelodiscus sinensis. The sequence continues at coordinate 191,726,810 of NC_143052.1, forward strand.
CGACCCCATTAAATCTCCTGTATTTCAGGAATAGCTTAACTGCACTATTATGTGTTTCAGTTCTTCTGCTTTCAACGATTCATACGCCTCCTATTGGCTGAAGGAGAACTGAAGAGAATAGATGTATTGAAAGTGGGTAGGGAGGTCTTCATATGGACTGTGAAATTCCACCAAATATGCAGCACTAGAGATGGATTGCAGCAATAGAGATGGTACTCACTGTTTTCCTACTGATTCAAGGATTTCAAAGGAAGAAACAAACTGAGAGTCCAAACCAGGCACTTGGAAATGACTGTGATGAAGGCCATGTATATAGGTAGGTAGGAAAAAATTGGCCTCAAACTCTATCAAAATAAAGAAAATATATAGCCTAAACTACATGATGGTGGTGTAAAGATTTCATTGCCACCTCTTTTGGAAGGTCTGTATAACACAAGTGTGTGTCTGCCTTTAGTGAGTGGCATAATCACATTAGTGTGTGGTCTGCCTGATCTATCAGACTATCTTGTGGTTGCAGGTGGGTACTTACAGGAAGAGCACCTAGATTCTCTTTGAGAGGCTGTGTCCAGACTCAGGGTTTTTTTCGAAAAAAGTAGCCTTTTTTCGAAAAAACTTCACCTGCGTCTAGACTGCAGCCGCGTTCTTTCGAAATTAAATCGAAAGAATGCGGCTTTTCTTTCGACGGTGGTAAACCTAATTCCACGAGGAAGAACGCCTTCTTTCGAAAGTGCTCTTTCGAAAGAAGGCGTTCTTGAAAGCAAACAGGCTTTTTAGAAAGAGAGCATCCAGACTCACTGGGTGCTTTCTTTTGAAAAAGCGGCTTGCTTTTTCGAAATTCTGCGTGCAGTCTAGACGCTCTCTTTCGAAAGAGGCTTGCAGTCTAGACATAGCCCAGAGAGAGAAAGAGTCTAACTATCATCACCAGGTTGACTAACACTCTTCCACAGACATTGGGACACTAGCTTGGGGCATGGAAATCCTGGTTCAGTTCCCTACTCCACCACGGGCTTCCCTGCATGACTGTAGGCAAGTCACTGAGGCTACGTCTACACTACATACTTCTTGCACAAGAGTTTTTGCGCAAAAACTTCTTGCACAAGAGCACGTCCACACCTCAAAACACACCACAAAAGTGATGTGCTTTTGCGCAAGAGAGTGTCTACACTGCATGGACACTCTTGCGCAAGAAAGCTCTGATGGCCATTCGCAGAATGGCCATCAGAGCACCTGTGCTTTTTCCCATAGGGGTTTCTTGCACAAGAAACCCCTCTGAAGTGTCCACACCTGCCTTTTTGCATAATAGCTGTAGCACAAAAAGGAGTTATGCCTCGTAAAAGGAGATTTACCTTTGCTGGAAAAAGTCCTCTCTTCTGCTGTTTTACTGTTGATTTACTTGCACAAAAGCACATCTGAGGTGTGGATGCTCCATGGGTCTTTGTGCAAAAACAAATGTTTTTGCACAAAAACCTTGCAGCGTAGATGTAGCCTGACAGTCCATCTGTACTTCAGTGTCATGACAGCACATACAGACATATTCAAATGTGCTTTGAGGTAACTGGATTAAAGTTAGCTTGTGTAACACTAGCAGTGAAGGTGCAGCAGCATTAATGGTGTTATAGGCTAATCCTACTTGCCAGGCAACCTGGGTACACACTCTAGTCTGGCGGTTAGCTTGTGCTGCCGGTCCCCACTGCTATGGCTTCCCTACGGCTGGTACCCAAGCTGGCCATATTGAAGCTGGCCCAAGTATATCTGCCTGTGCTACAAGCACACCACCTTTCTGACTGTGGTGCAGACATACCCTCTTCTCTCTGGGCCTCAGTCCTGCATTTGTCAAATGTATTTCCCGATAGGTGAGAAAATAAATACATTAAAGATTGCGAGTGCTCAGATATTATGATAATGTAGGCCACAGAAGCACCTTAGATAGATTCTACCAATGAGGTGATGTGACCCTTAATTGTCACTCAAGAGAGATCAGTTATTTTATGCATGCCTCCTTAGTTTACCTATGTTGTTTACCTTATAGGGATGTTCTAAAACTTAGTGTTTGGGAAATCCCTTATTGAGGAGTTGAAATATTATATTTTCTGTGAATAGCTTTTACAGAAATACTTGTCTTGTGCAACGTGGAAGATGGTAAAGAATGGCACACTATCCAGATTTTAACTATAACGATTCACTTAGTGCTTGTGTGACCTCTTTATAAGATGTGATTGAATAAATATAACAAACAGTACAATCCTGTAGATCAGCGCTTGGGGACCTTTTTTGGGTCGAGGCCTCTGACTCACAGAAAAATCAGTCAGGGGCCACACACAAGTGAGAAGCAAAAAACCAAAACAAACAAAAAAATCCCCCAGAACAAAACAACCCTAACCCCAAACCCAATCCTTACTGACATGGTTCTAGGGGGATCAGGCTAGTAAATTTTGTGTGCCTCAGTCCTACGGTGGGGATGGTGGGAAGACTGGCGAGGGAGCATGTCCCCGGCTGCAGATGCCTCACCCCGGTAGACAATGAGGCTGATATTTTGTGGAGTACAGCTTCTGCTGAGCTTGCCTGGGCTGGTCTGCTGGAAAACTGGGTCCACAATTCTCTGCTCCAGCACAAGTTAAAACAGCTTGGACCTGGCAAAAGTTTCAGTAGTGGGGCGTCAGGAAAGGCGGCATAGAAGCTGGCATTGGCAGTTGTTTTTCTACAAGGGAATCCCACAGTAGGGAATTTAGAAGTGGTTCCTGTTCCATTTGTGCCATGTGAATCAGCAGAGAATGTGCTGTCTGCATGCAAGGAATATGGATACAGAAAAATGACCATCCTAATGAGAGCAGCTAGTTTCTCTACCTCCTGCATGGTGTCTGTTCTGGACCGTTCTGAGTCAAAACTATGTACATAAAGGCAGAGATAGTGCTGACACCTTATTAACCTAATCCGTGGCTCATCCTACAAATGGCTTGGCCTCCATTTTGGATTCCTTCTACAAACAAACATAACTCTTGTATAAAGGGCAGCTAGAAGTAGGTCAGCTTCAAGCAAAAGAAAGGCAATGGGAAAAAAATAAAATGCAAGAGGGATGTAATATACTGGAAGCATATCCTTTCTGCCCAGCCCACCTGCTCTCAGACCAAGAAAGTAAGGTAAGATAAACGGAGAAAGGAAATTAAAGGGAACAAGGAAATTAAATATTTACTTGGGGGCAGCACCCCCTGCTCTGGGAGTAGGCAGCCCCCGCTCTCCCCCCAGCAACTGGTGGGGAGGGGCAGGCAGAGGCGTGCCACAGCAGCCCCGTCTTTCTCCCCTTTCCCTGCACACTGGCCTCAGCAGCCCCATCTCTCTGCCCCTGGTGGCCCAGGGGCTTAGGTGGGGCTGGGGGATGGCCATGTAGCTTGTGGCTCCCTGGAGCACAGGGAGGGAGGAGGCCACACCGCTGATGGTGGAGGGAGGGGCTGTGGGACACAGTGTGATGCATGATGTCACTCTGTTGCCCTGCAGGAAATGTTTTTTATATAGAGAGATTCCCTGGAATTCAACAGGCAAGGAGCATTTGAGACTTCTTTGTCATAGGTCTTTTGGCTTTAATGCAATTAAATGTAATCATCTCCCTTACTATTACACTTTCACCTGGTTACGTGTCTTCCCTCATGGTTGTTTTTTGGTAATTATCGTGAAGGCTGGGTTAGTTTTTGAAAATGGCCTAAACCAGATAGCTGAGCTCTAGATTTCAGGTCTGTCTGTGATGTTCACTAGTTTTTATCTGGATCCAGGTTCCAGTTCAATGTTCTCAAAATCAGATGCAAAGTTCAGTGCTATTTGTAGCTTATTTTTGTTGCTGTCACATAGCTTTTGCTACCATGTAGAATGCTAGTCAGCTGTCTATGCTCTTTCTTCAAATGTTGATGCAAAAACAAAGCAAAACTCACATGAAAAGGTGTATCTTGTTGGTAGTATATATGACTCGTTAAGAGGAATAAATAATAGAAAATGAGATACTTACCCCCCAAAAAATCAAGCACCAAACAAAAACAAAAAATTACCGTGCCTATATTTTCACATGCCTCTGAGTCCTTCTTTGTGTCTTGGCTTCTCTGTGGCCCCAACACTGCTATTCGTGGATTCTGCCCAGATAAAACTTGTAGGATTGGGGCCTAAATCTCTGTGTAGGGACCAGATCCTATGCACTTTTAGGCCCAGATCCTCAAAGGTACTAAGCACCTGAGTCTTACGGCCTGTCTACATTATGCGGAAGATTGACACTGCCACATTTGATCTTCTGGGATTCAATTTAGCAGGTGTAGAATATACCTGTTAGATCACACTGAAAGGGCACCCCTATTGACGCCAGTACTCCTGCTCCTTATGAGGAGTAAGGGAAGCTGACGGGAGCATTTGTTTCTGTCAGTCTCCCACTCTGAGGATGGCATGGAAACACAATGGAAACACACATAATTTGTGTAGCTGGAGTTGCGTATCTTACTTTGACCTTCCGATGCAGACCAGGCCTTAGTGATTGAAATGGTAGTTAGGTGCCTAAATACATTTTATGATCTGAGCCTTTCTCACTTGAGCAGTGTCACTGACTTACACGAGTAAGGTCTACTAATACCTAATATAATGATTTGCAGGATTAAGTCATTAAATGATAAATTTCTTGGGGCAGGGACCGTCTCTGCACTCATGAACTACACAGTACTGACTTAATTAAATGCTTAAATAATAAAAAGTAAGAAGGTTTGATCCACTGTTCTTAATATAAGTATTTTATTTTCATAATGCAAAATATTTCATGATGGAAATTTCATTTAAAAAGACCCAGTCAGACGCTCACATGGGAGAAATATTTGGAAACTACTGAATGCTATTAGATTTGTTACTGAGCATTAAAACCATGTTGTTTCCTAGTCTGTTCAACTAGGAAATTGTCAGTTCTCACATGGTTCTCTCACAAGTACGTTACACCTGATGATTTATATTTGCTTTATGAAGAGGTGGTAGAATGATAGGTGTTTGCCTTTTAGCCTCTCCCAGCTAAATCTCCCTCTCCCCCTTAATTGCACTTACCTTTCCAACTACTACCTATCTCCCATTCATCTCTAAGGGTATGTCTACACTACAAAGTTAGTTCGAACTAACGGACGTTAGTTCGAACTAACTTTAATAGGTGCTACACTAGCGCTCCGCTAGTTCGAATTTGAATCGAACTAGCGGAGCGCTTAGTTCGAACTAGGTAAACCTCATTTTACGAGGACTAACGCCTAGTTCGAACTAGCTAGTTCGAACTAAGGGCTGTGTAGCCCTTTAGTTCGAACTAGTGGGAGGCTAGCCCTCCCCAGGTTTCCCTGGTGGCCACTCTGGCCAACACCAGGGAAACTCTATGCCCCCCTCCCGGCCCCGGACCCCTTAAAGGGGCACGGGCTGGCTACGGTGCCCGTGCCAGGTGCAAGCCTGCCAGCACCCAGCTAGCAGACCCTGCACCTGGCACGGCACAGAGCCACCCACCCGATGCCCCCCAGCCCACCCCCTCTTGCCGGGACCAGGCTGGCGGCTCCCGGGAGCTTGCCCTGGACCGCAAGAGGCGGGCACCTTCCTGGGCTAGTGCGGACATCGTGGACCTCGTCCACGATCTCCGCACTAGGCACAGGAAAGTGGCCGTCTAGGGCAGGAGAGCTGCCAGCCTGGCCACCCAGGACCAGGTGTGCATGAAAATCAAGGGGGTCCACTGAGACCCCCGACCCTGAGCCCTGAGCTTACAATGGCCGTACTGGGTCAGACCAAAGGTCCATCTAGCCCAGTAGCCTGTCTGCCAACAGCGGCCAACCCTAGGGACCCTGGAGGGGATGGACCAAAGACAATGACCAAGCCATTTGTCTCGTGCCATCCCTCTCCAGCCTTCCACAAACTTTGGGCAGGGACACCACTCCTACCCTCTGGCTAATAGGACTCCATGGACCCAACCTCCATGACTTGATCTCACTTCCCTTTAAACTCTGTTCTAGTTGTAGCCTTCACAGCCTCCTGCAGCAAGGAGTTCCACAGGTTAACTATTTGCTTTGGGAAGAAGAACAACTTTCTCTTACTAGTTTGAAGCCTGCTACCCAGTCCTTTCCTTTGGTGTCCTCTAGTCCTTCTTTATGGGAACTCAGGAAGAACTTTTCTGAATGCACCCTCTCCACCCAACCCCTGCTTTTAGAGACCTCTATCCTGTCCCCCCTCCGTCTCCTCTTTTCTAAGCTGAACAGTCCCAGTCTCTGTAGCCTCTCTTCATCTGGGACCTGTTCCCAACCCCTGATCATGTTAGTTGCCCTCCCCTCTCCCAGCCTTTCTCTTCCCCTCTCCCACCTCCTTTTCCCAGTCTCCCCCAGTTTTTTTTCAATAAAGACAGAGTCAATGTTGGAAGAAACGTTATCTTTATTTTGTACATCAATAAGAAGGGGGGCTAAGGAAGGGTAAGTGGAAGGAGGTGAGGGAGGAATGGGGTACGAGCCCCCGATGGGGAGGACTGGGCTGGCTCTGTGGGCTCCTCACGGTGGAAGCTCTCCTGCAGCCCCCCAATTACTCCCTCTCCCCAGATGGCAGCCTGCGGCAAGTGCAGCTGGGCTGATGGCCGAGTGGTGTGATGTGCCCAGTGTGGGCACTCAGGGCACTCCAAGCCAGAACTTCTTTGCAAGCGGGGCACCCCTTAGAACTGTGTGTCCGGGGTGGGGGTCGGGACCCTTTAAGCGCAGCCCTCGGCTAGCCTGAGACAGCATCTCCATGCTCTAAGTCCTCCTTTTATGCCCTGCCGGCACTGCTTCCGGCCATCCTTAAGCCCTGTTCAGAGTCCACTCAATGTGGACTTGCTAGTTCGAACTAGCAAAACGCTAGTTCGAACTAGTTTTTAGTTCTAGATGCGTTAGTTCGAACTAGCTTAGTTCGAATTAACTAATTCGAACTAAGTTAGTTCGAACTAGCGCTGTAGTGTAGACATACCCTAAGTATGTTACACCTGATGTCTATAATCACTGTCTGAAGTGCCTCTCCTCCATTTTCATACTAGATGCACTCCAATCTGGCTGCTTCCCCTGACCTCCACTGCTCTTGTCAAAGTATCTAGTGACCTCTTCCTAGCCAAAGCTAAGAGCCAACATTCTGTGCTCATCCTCTTTGGCCCACTTGCCTTTAACACAGTTGGCCATGTTCTTTTCTGAAACCTTCTCCTTTCTTGAGTGTGGTGACACTGTCAATTCCTGGTTCTCCTCCTTCACGATCTTGCCCATTACTTAGGTCTGTAACTGGGGCATCCAGCTTTGACTCAGATCTCTCCCTAGTTCATCACATCCAGGCTATATGTAACTATTGCAGTGTGTGTGTGTGTGGTGGTGTGTTGTGGTTTTTTTTTTTGCGTAACAGTTCTGAGATACAGACTTTCCTATCCATGCACACAGCTAAAACTCTCACCCATGCTTTCATCCATCTCACGTCCAGATTATGCAACAGCCATTTCTCTGGCCTTGATAATTGCAGTCTTCCTTCACTTATAGCCATTCAGAGCGTACGTCTAAGACTACATGCCTCTGGTGACAGAAGCATGTAGATTAGGCTACCCAGCATAGGAAAATGAAGCAGCGATTTAAATAATTGCTGCTTCATTTAAATTTAAATGGCTGCTGCGCTGAGCTGATCAGCTGTTTGTCAGCTCAGCACAGTAGTCTGGACACTCCGCGGTCGACATCAAAGGCATTTGTCGACCTCCCAGGTATGCCTCCTGGGATGAGGCAAATGCCTTTGATGTTGACCGCGGAGCATCCAGACTACTGCGCTGAGCAGCAGCCATTTAAATTTTAATGAAGTGGGGGATGTTTAAATCGCTGCTTCATTTTCCTATTCCGGGTAGTCTAATCTACATGCCTCTGTCACCAGAGGCATGTAGTCTAGACGTACCCAGAATGTGTTGCAAACATCACTATCCCCACCCATCACTTTGCCCATGTCACCCCTCTCTGCATCTGACCATTGGGTAAGCTTGTGCTTACTTTCAGTGCCCTTCATGGGCTATCTCCGCTCAACCCATCCTCTCACTATGGAGCTGTTGACTCTCAGTTCTGAATGGTCCATATCAGTGTTTTGCAAAGTGTTCTGTGGCTCCCCTTGGCTATGGATTCTTTAGGTAAACAAAGCAGGGAAACACTGGCCAATAGTATTAGCCTCTATTGCTCATTTGTTAATTTGAAATAATCACTTTTGTGTGTTTGTAATACCGACAGATCCTGAACATCTGTGGACAGAACGGAACCTGGGACTGCTGGAGTTCAGTATATGTGCTTCTACTCCTGGGGCGGGGAATCTCGGGCCCAGGGGCCACAGGTGACCCCCAGTTTGCCTGGATCTGGCTCTCGAGGCTCAGCAATCCCCTCTCACATTGGGGACTCCTTGTTGGTGCTCCAGCCCCTCCTACCATCCCATTGTGGGGCTGGAACACACAAAATCAAGTAGGCCAGATCCTACGAGGCTCTGGTGTGTGAGGGGAAAATGGGGAGTGTTTTTCTCCTCCTCAGTCAGGGGCCACGTCAGTGTGGCGGTGTTTTCTTTTTATTAATTTCTCACTTGTGTGAGGCCTCAAACTGACCCCAAAAGAGGTTCCCCATCCCTGCTGTAGCACATGAGCTAAAAGCCAGCTGGCTATTAGCTAAGGCTGTAGAGAAGATTCATTAATCACTCTGTAAGTGTTTCCAGTGCCACTAGATGTGAGAGTACGCCACACCTAGAAGGTGTGTGAATTATACTTTCTCTCTTGCTCCCCTCACACTTGTAGGAGGTCTCCATAAACATCTACAAAACTACTTCATTAAAATCCCTTCTGGTCCCTCCTTAAACTCTACTTTGACACGATGTTTACAAAAAATCTGATAACTTTCAGGCAGCTTTTATGCTGACCGACATTGTTTCCTTGTACTCCCACATCAAATTGTCTCTGTCCATCTGTTGTCAATTGTCTTACGGTTAGATTGTAAGTTCTGTGGGATAGGACCATCTTTTCATTCTGTTAGTCCAGGGCCTAGCGTGATCCTGTTCCATGACTAGGGTTTTAGGTGCTATAGTAGTACAAATAAATAATGACTTTGGGGGGAAGAGTGAAATGTGAAAAGTTTCTGTTGTTATAAATTAAAGGTTACCCAGAGACAGACATGTAAGTAGGATTGTCTAGAGTGGGGATAATAATATGCTAGTTGTGATGGACTAAAGCAGAAAAGACATTTCAACAAGTTGCTTTTAAAGTATTTTTGTTATTAATTTTTTAGTTTATAGTAGTCTTTCCATCTAAAATGAAAGTGAAATATAATTTATTTTTAAGTTGCATTGGGATGGTAGCTATTTTCTAACTATCAAATCCAATGCTGGCATTTTGTTTTTCTAATCCCTTGTTATTTTTGGTTGCATTTTTACAATCTTTAGTCTTGTAGACCTTTGTAACATGCACATTTGTTACTATATAGGATGAAAGACTGATGCTACTTTAATATCCTCTAGTTCTCTACTTTCTAATGAATCATGAGTGTCAAATCTGCATGAGTGCTAATTTCAGAGATCAGAAAGCCTGCAGGACTTTCATTTATTAGTGTAAGCTCTCTGAATATTCTGGAATTTCTGCTGTTAAAGGGTTAACTTGTACTCCCCCCTTTCTGCTGAGCAACCCAGCTACCAATGATAATCCGCTTTGCACATGGATAGATATGTACAACTTTGAAATCTCTGTGTTATACACATTAATCACCAACAGAGACAGGAGAACAGCTTGCAGGAGAATATGAGCAATAACAAAGGGAAAAGTCAACCAAGTCACAACTGAAGTACTGTTCTGGTTTTATCAAATGCATTTTGTTAAAAAGCCTTCATTTAAACCATATCTGCCAATAATCAGGATCTACTATTAAAGTAATTATTCATGCCCATATAGCTAGTAACACTATCAAGAATACCTTTGTTTACTATTATGGGTTCTGTCAACCTATTATAGCTCAAACACTTTATATTATATTATATCCTATTATAATATATCTTCAGATACTTGGCAGCGTTTATGTCAAGTATTAGACCCATTATGGTAGATAGATGCACAGCACTGTGATCCAGACACTAATTGTTATGAACACCACCATTATAAAGAAAAATGGTGACAGGGAAAAGCTTAATGCATGAAGGAGTTTGATTTGAAGAAGCTCCTAGAGCAACTCTCTGCTGCTCCATTAATAGAGGAGCACAGAACTTGCAGCCCAGAGAGATGGAGGGGATTATGGAGGCTTTAAGCTTCCTTTGTGCCCCCTAACCCTGACCTGTTCCAAGGCTTTTGGTGTAACTATAGATGGCCCTGAGAGCCTGTCTTAAGGGTATGTCTACAGTGGAGCTGGAGATGTAAATCCCAGTGCAAACAGACACCCCTGTGTTAGCTCTGCGGCAGTGTGATAATAGTAGCCTTGGGAGGTACAAGCTGTGGGAGGTTTTAGCCACCTTCAGGATGGCCCTAGGTATGTCCTCGGGTGGCTAGTCACTTGAACCACTGTGATCACTTTTCTATTGTTAGTATACAGCACGTGCAGGTGTGTCCACCCAAACCGGAGATTGGACTACAAGCTCTAGTGTGGAGATACCCTAAGTCATGGCAGCTCCTGTCATTGCCCTATAGGTTGTGTCACTGCTTGGAATTCCTGAAGCAACATGGCCTCCCGGCTGACATGGTGGGGAGCTGGGGCAGGAGGGCTATGTGTCAGGTCTCATACCGTAGTCTTGGTGAGGTAGTCGAATGGCTGTAATCTGCAGTGTAAATCTGGGGGGATCCTTCTCTGGTCAGAATTGGGGCTTTTAAGAGCCTCCTTTTATGCCACTCTGCCTTCTTGTGCAGTATAAAGAGGCTGGATAAGGTGTGAGAATCGCACCCCTAAAGGTGAAGGAGAGTTTCTTGCTTTTGTAAAATTTGGAGGAAAAAAGGGATGGAAATAGTTAACTTAAAATCTTAGCACCTTTGACATCCCATTTGGCATTGGTTCAAGAATATGGGAAAGCTTTGATGAGCAGGTGGTGGTAGTGGTAGTTTCTATCTTTGTGATAATTTATTCTTAGGATAAGTGAAAGCAATAATGCCATCTGGTAAGAAAGGTGCTTATCCTGCCTTCAGTTCTGTGCTGGGGGTTCCTTACATCTGGGTGGAGACCTGTTGGCTTCCCCCAAGGTTTTTTACAGGGATCTGCCTGCTTGGATCCCACCTCAGTATTGGTGTCCCCTCCAATACTGTCACTTAGTATTTCTGGTAACAAAAAGAACAGAGCCATAATCTTTTTCTACATATAGAATCAAGCAGCTATGTCTCACAATATTAGTTCAGACTGATTGAAAGCATCAGCCTTAACTTGCGTAAGTGTCTTACTTTAATTTTACATCATTTGTTTTTGTTTGGGAGTCAGGCCTTTCCATTCCATATTCTTGGGCACATTTGGTGCCTATGTATCTTTTGTTGTTACAAACAATATATAATAGGAAACAAAGATTTGGTAGCACTTTATGGACCTAAAAACACATTGACTATAGAACACAAACTTTGAACTGATATTTTCAAAATAGTGGTAAGACTCTAGCTAGTATTAGCATCACATTTTCATTTAAGCAGCTACAGAAATTACTCATGGAATAAATACAAGTTAAAGTGCTAAACTAGCATAAATAACTTATGCTCAGCTCCCCATCACTTTTTATTTGTTCTACCGCCTGAATTGGATGGGGGAACTCACGAGAAGGAGGCAGACAGCTCCTCTAGTCTGAGGAAAATTTAGAGCCTCCTCCATGAAATTCAGTGTGAATCTAATTTCTGCATTCAACTCCCAGCAGCATTCTGCCTGAGAACTATTTGACATTTCTTTTTTAAAACTAAGATTCACTATGTTCTTCTATTATACATTTGAAAGTTAAAGTAACAGCATGGTTTTTTGGGTGGGAGTATGTGAGGGGAGGGAGTGCTTCCAGTCCACATGGAATATTTTAAATTGTCTCTTCATTTTCCAATCTGTGCTTCCAAGAGCTCTCAAATGAATGGTTTTATTAGCTATACTTGATAATTACACGTCCCTTTATTTATGTGTGGAATGCTCTGCTCTGGCAAAGTGTGTCTTTGTTCCCCTCTTGTGACTGGATCACAAAAAAGAAGTAAAGTCTGCTAATGTATCCAGATATTGGCCCAGGGTGTACTGTGTGCATTGGAACTAGAGGTCTGGAGTTTAGGCCCTACAGAAGACCCACTCATGAAGTCATTAAGTTTGTAATCCTGTAAAGCTTCCATGGCTCACAACATGAGAAGTTATCTGTGTTTTTTCTGCTGCTTTTCCAGCATCAGGTCAAACTCCTCCGAGCAACATATAGAATCTTCAATTGTGCTGTCTTCACTATCTGGCCAGTAAGGAGAACCTGAAGTAAAAGCTGAGGCAGCAAATTCCAGATTTGCAAACCATGCAGTGAATGTGGTGCTCTCCTCATTCAAAGCAAAGGGCTAGACATGCATCATATATTTTTTCTTAATAAAACAGTAACTCAGAGAGGAGAGAACATTGGTGATCTGCTTTGGCCATGAGACAGACTGATGAAATAAAGCAATTCTTGCACTTCCTCTAAAAATAACTGGAAAATTTGTAGAAAATAAGGTATTCAATGGATTTTATCTTGTTTTCAAACTGAGCTGTTCATGATTTCCTGGAATTTTGTTTGTTATTGGAAAGTACTTGATAATATTTTTGTGAATTTTTTGTTTTGTTTTTCAATTCCCCCCCTTGACGGATGGCGTTGAGTGTCAGCTACACTGTTTTTGAAATTTGAACTGTTTTAGCCGGTTGTGACTGCTCACATAAATCACGTAGTATTAATGCTTTGAAATTGTGTAAGTCCTCAGTTTATGGAGAGATTCAGCAATCAGGACAAGGGATTTTTGGAAAATATTAAATCCTTTTCTTTTCAGTGTTGCAGAAGCTTTGGTTAAGGCATTGTTCCTAGAAAAATCAGGACTACTGCAGAGTTTAAAAGGAATGCTGTTTCTTAGCATTAACTCATGGTAATTTTATTTGCATCTATGGTCCCAGCTGTGAAGGATGCAATTAGAACTTCTAGGAAGAAATTTGGGAATAGTTTCCCACTGTTGGGTCAATCAGTGTATAAGCCTGCCTAAAATATACCATATGTAGCATACATATTCAAGAGTGCAAACTTCCTGTGAGTTTTCTGGGAGCAAAACAAGAACGCTGACATTTTTGCACCAATGGCAGGAAGAAATCTGACACAAATTCATTCTTAAATTCAAAACATACTTGCAACATTTTTGTGCTAGTCTCTAAGCTCCAGTATGAGCTAAGTTTTTGAAAATTCAACCAACAAATTCTGTAGTGAAGTGAGCTAATGTACTTCTCTGCCTGTTTAATTCTTCCCATTCGCAGTACTGGAAACCAAATGTTTTTGGTGTTTCTTATGGCATACAATGGCAGCTTCCATGGTTAATGCCGGTAGTCTGACTTTTTATTAAAGTGAAAATATTCCATTTGCTTTGACACCATTTGTTACTTTTATATTCTGCCAAGTGATACTTTTAAGAAGAAAACTATGAAATCTATTGATATCAGTAGTTAATGACTAGCTTAAACTATTAAGTAGAGCAACACACCAGCAATTAAAAGGAGGCAACCAATGATTAACATGGAATTACATAATTGAATTTAAGGTGGATTACTTGAATTATTCTATGATCAGTTACAGTTAATGGCTTTGTTGCATTTTTGTTCTCTCTCATATGAATTTAAAGCATGAAGAATATCTTATGTTAGCCAAATCTTTCCAGCAGTTATTTAGAAGTTCTACAGAACTGAATAAAGGATGCATTATGCAAACTGTATTAGGCTTTGTCTACAATATGACTTTTGCCGGAAGAGGCTATGCAAATGATCCTTATGGGAGGATCCTTATGCCCAGGCATAAGGGTCTTGAACAAAAAGGAAACGTCCACACTGTTTGTTTTTGTGCAAAAACCCCTTGCGCAAAAGCGTCTCAGAATAGATTATGCAAATGGAGCACGACAATATGGTAATCAGTGCTTCATTTGCATTGCCTCTTCCGGCAAAAACTGATAGTGTAGACATAGCCTAAAAGAGATATCAGTGCTTCAGCATAACAGCATCCATCATATTTAGTACATCCCTATGTATTTGTACACACCGGGGCAGCCCATGGATGTAGGCAACCATGGCAGTTGCCTAGGGCGCCGCATTTAACATGGCGCCCAATGATGACGTCACACCATTGAGGGCTATGGAGGTGGGGGCACCGATTGCGCATTCTGCCTAGAATGTCAGTTGCCGGCAGCTCTCCTCAAGCTGCTCCTGTGTACACACAGTCCCCTACTTACAGAAGCTACAGATTGGATGGATGTTCTGTAGGTGAAGTCTAACTGAGAATGATTGTCAGGTTTAAGTAAATCACTTAACTACTTCTTTCCAATTGCTGAATATAATCAAAGCATTTTCATAACAGAGTTGTTCTTAAAATTAAAAACAAAACAAAACACAGCCAGCCAGCAAAATCAATGAAATTTAGTATGTCAGTTTCAGAATAGGTCAAAAATACAACTTTTTTGCCATTGATGATTTAACAGGTCATGAGATCAAATCTGTCTAAACTGTCAAACGTTTATTTAATGGGGTAATGTTAAACATTCAGAAATTTGGAATCAAACCCTTCCCCATGCAAACCACAAGAATGGCTTACAATAATGAGATTCATTTAAAAAACAACTGGGGATTTCTTTTCTTCGTCTTGTGGCTTTTCAGCCTTTAGGGTGCACTCACTCTTCATTTTCCTCACTAGTACGTAACCACGAGAGCTAGAACATTTTTCTTTTTTAAATGGATACTGAGAGTCTCATGCCATCTCTTGATTCCACAAGCTGGCATATGAACAAAACCCCCAAATTCGTGAGACTTGGATAAAAGTATGAGAGTTGATCATTTTGGAAATAAAACCTTTTGGGGGCACTTTGTCCACTGCCCCTCTAGGTTCTGTTTTTGATTGTGTTACTGAATCTTGCTGTGCTGTAGGACCATGTCTAGACTTGGCTTTTCAGTCATTTTGTAACATGTATTTATTATGACAATTGAAAAAGCTAGTAAAGGCACTTCCTGAACCTTTCCTGGTCATGGTTCACACACTAGATTGAAGGGAAAGGATAATGTTAGGTATCTAATCATAAGCGTAAACTATAAAAAACAACAAGTAGTCCGGTAGCACTTTGGAGACTAAGAAATATGTTAGTTATATGTGTTAGTCTCCAAGGTGCTGCAGGACTACTTGATATTTTTTAAAATTTAGCATGAGCCTAGAAAAAAAGATGGCAACAGAAATTAAAAATTAGTAATCTACATTAGTGAAATAAAACACTTTTAATCAAGTCTTTGATTTTTGCTACCAAATCATCTTAAAGTCTCCCAGAAAACCTGCTTTTGTATATTTTATCACACACTGGGACTTGGCAGGCAAGTGCAAATTCACTTCAGACCACTATCATAAACAAGCCAGTTGCTATCAAAACTGTAAATGAATACACTTAATCAAGCCAGAAAACCACAGATTCCATGGAAACCAAAAGCACCTGAGTTAATGCAGATCTAGGGTCATAGTCACATTTCCTCCTTTTGAATAGAAAACTCCACAAGCAATTGCCTGGGGAATTCGGGCTATACCTGCAGTCTGTAGAGCCTTTAAAGAAATACAGTTGGCAAGCTTTAAAAAAGCCTGAGCTCAAGAGATGGAATCTTTAAAACAAATGTTTTCACTAGCATTGAAAAATGGTTAAGTCTCGCACTGTCTCATCTCTCTCTGTGTTCTTCTCTAAACCTGAAAAGATTTCCTGATCATTACTACAGCATTAACAGTCTTAGAGCTGCTCATCTGATGCCTGCCAACACACCAGGGAGAGCAGCTGCTGAATTGCTAACTAAATTGCGGTTACTGACTGTCGGGCACACCACAGCAAGCAGTCAATG
Source organism: Pelodiscus sinensis (assembly GCF_052426305.1). Lineage (NCBI taxonomy): Eukaryota > Metazoa > Chordata > Testudines > Trionychidae > Pelodiscus > Pelodiscus sinensis. The sequence continues at coordinate 191,742,847 of NC_143052.1, forward strand.
TGTATGGAACTTCTAGGGCCTTCAATGGGAGTCATACACCCTCAGAGACCCTAAAACCTGGCCCTAAATCAGTACAAGCAATGCACTGTTGTGGCACCACACACAGGGATTCTGATACTAACTAGCGTGCAAGTCTACACCCAGAAGGCTCTTCCCATTTCATAAATATTTCATAACCAAACTAGTAGGCATAGCTGTGTGTTAACTTCTGGAATGAAATCTGAAATCTCAGGAAAACTTGCCAGCTTTTCTGCACATTTACAAACGTGAAACCCAGATCCTTCCCCTTTGTAAAAAATTAACAGGTAGAGCTAGCCAGAGAACAGCTACTCTGTTTTATGACAGCTCTTGAACTCGGGAAACTTGTTTTCATTCCACATTGGAGTGAAAACAAAACCCTTCTAAGGTTCTTGTGAAACAGAATTGCAGCAGTCTGCTTTAGGATGGAATAGGATAGGTTTTTGACTTGGTCTTTCTGGTTTGATAGAGAAAGTCCTCCTTGGATCTTAGAAATCTTCCTCCTGAAAACTTAGGTGATGCCTCTCTGCAAAACATTTCAGTTTTGATGAAGTGGCATATTTTGAGGAAAAATGTTTGTTGAAAATGTTCCAACAAATTTTGCTTATAAAGGAGCATAGGTTCTGAGAGAATCTGTGGTCTCCAAGTCTTGTACAGAAACCATGCAAAATATGTGGTCTTTACTGATTGGGGTTTATCTGAACTTGGAAAATGAAACTGAAGAAAGAGTTTACACACGCTGAATCTAAATAACTTGGTTTCAGACAACAGTGCTATGTAAGTCTAAACTCTGAGTCAAGTGAAAACTTTGGGAGTGCTGGGCTATGTCTACACTCGCGGCTTCTTGCGCAAGTAATATGCAAATGAGGCTAAACGTGGAATATCGCGGAGCCTCATTTGCATACCTAATGAGCCACCATTTTTTTCAGACGAGGATCTTGCGCAAGAAGGAGCATCTCCACTGCCCCTTCTTGTGCAAGAAAAACCCTCTTGCGCAATGCCGTTCTTTCTCTCAAGTAATAGGTGTAACGGCATTGCGCAAGAGGGTTTTTCTTGCGCAAGAAGGGGCAGTGTAGACGCTCCTTCTTGTGCAAGAGCCTCTTCTGAAAAAAATGGTGGCTCATTCGGTATGCAAATGAGGCTCGGCGATATTCCACGCTTAGCCTCATTTGCATATTACTTGCGCAGGAAGCCGCGAGTGTAGACATAGCCCCGGTGTTTTCAGTGAGATTGTTTGTCCTTGTGAAAATAAAGTGCAAAAGTTTTTCCCCACTTTAAAATTCCTATTTCTGATTTAAGTTTATATTTAATCAAAGTGTTGCTCACCTCAAGACATTTGGCCTTTTAATTATTATAGTATTTTTGATAAATAAATCATTTACCAAACATGGAGTGATACTTAAGACAACCTATTCTGTCCAAGAATGACCAGAGAAATTCTTTCTACCACATCAATAATATGCTTACAATTTGGGAGCAAGAGACGGAAGGAAATTGTCTCCACAGACATGCAATCTAATCAGTAACAAGACATATTTCCTTGTTACCTGTGATAAAAGTATTATGGGGGAATGGCTCTTTATCAGGCAGTCAGGATTACATAATATTCTTAATTGTTCTCTCTGATACATAGAGAAGATTTTGACTCCAATAATTTGTTCCCCCTACAGGTAATCGTCTCCTCTGATCTGTCAAATGGACTCGAGAATATGTAGTCACCCTAGGTAAGCTTCAATTTGTAGAGTCCTGGGAGTTTACTGGTTGGTAAGTAGGCAGAGATTCTAATTAAGATTATATTGCTTAGTTGGCTATATAGTATTATGAACATGATAAAAAATGGGAAGTGTATGCTCTTGTATTATTTAACTTCTTAAGTGAACTATTCTAGATGGGGAATTGCAGTTTGTGGCACCAAGATTTCTTCTTAGTCACATCTGTTATATTTCCCCACCCATGTACATGTTTCGTCTGACATGGTGTATCAGGACATGAATTTCAGGACATTAAATCCTTTAATTTGATTGGAGACTAGTTGGCACTGGCATCGAGTCCCTCAGTAGAGTTAGCTGACCTGCTCTCTGATTGTTTTTTTAGTTGTCCAGAGAAATATGATTACATTGATACAATTTGTCTCTCCATTCCTCTTTGTACCCCTGCCTTAGTTCAAACAAAACAAACACATACCCCCTTGCTCCAGAGAAAAATAAACGAGCTGCTCTAAATGAAGGTCAGCAAAACGTTTTCTGTTATGTTGCACTTTTCTGTACAGAAATTGATTATTTTAAGGATTGTTTAGACTCTGACATGAAACACCAATATTTGTTGTTTACTACTGCTTGTGCTGCAATGACTCAATGTAGATTATTAGGATAAAATACTGTTTAGAATAATGAAAGGAATGTGTACTTTGATGACAGCATCGATTTTGAACTAATATAGAATAATATCTTATACTGGCATGCTATAAATCAAAGCCAAATTAGATTTTTCACTCTCTGCAAGAGAAAATCATTAATATGTAACATGCAGGAAACACATTAACATATGGTAATATGATTATGATTCTGTCTCCACTCAGCAGAGCTTTGAAAGAATAAGATATCTTGAACTCTTCTCATTCCTTAATCAGATATTCCCTAGTCAAATTCCTAGCGAATAATTAAACCAGAGGACTCCTGTTTTTGGACTCTGGCCTGTTTTGGCCTGATTCCAGTTCTAGGTATCCTGAGTATCCAAGATCAGAATTGGACCCCACCTATTTTAACTCATCTCTCTCTCTCATCATAAGGTTAAAATATTTATGCATAAACAAGTGGAGATGTGACACAGACCAAAGAAAGTCAGAGTAAGTCTATAGGTAGTACAATTCATTTTTGTATGGGGATTCACAATCTTTGTATTGCCTGGAGTAGACCCAAGATGTTGGGAGCAACAGGATTATATTTTGGGGCAAGCCATAGAACAACGCCAAAACCAGGAGGGTGGTCATACGAGGCAGGGGCGCATTCACTGGGGACTAGTAATATCACTTGAGCTCTCATCTGATTTTCTAACCAAAGTCAGACTGGTCAGCTGTAAGACAGGGGTGGAAGCTGAGTATATCAGCCCAACAGAGGTAAAGGCCTCTTTCTTTAGGAGCTGAAAAGAGGTTACCTTGGTTCAACTAAGGATACCTGAGTCTAAATGTGACCTTTTCTGATGAGAGAAAGGAAAGGGGGAGACAAGCTGCAGCAGGGAGAGAGACTTCTCCTCAACCTTGGGGGAAGGTCTGGCACCCGGAAGGTAGCACCCCAGAGAGGGATAAGGGAGAGGTACATTTCTATCTGGTTTTGTGAATTTGTGGTTTTGGTTTGGAGGAGGAGTGCTCCGTGGGCATATCCTGAGTCCCACCATGTAAAAATATTGAAAAATAAAACCCAACTGAGGAATAAAACCACTTTGGTGTGGGTGTGAGTTACTCTAGGCGCCCCCTCATCTGAAGCGGGAAATGCTGAGCTCAGTGAGGAGAAGGAGGTGCCTTGCCTTCTGCTCAAGATCACATACAGCCACATACTAAGTGTTGGAAGGTATTATCCACCCTGCAGTGAGCGTAGGAGGTGAAAGAGCTTCTCACTCTTCAGCTGCTTGAAGGGGAAGCAGGTATTGGTCTGTTTGAAGCACTCTAGCATTCCCTGGGGACTGTGTGTGGGTTTCAGATGGATTCTTCTAGATGAGGTAGCGGGAGGTGGGGAAGGATGCAGAGGGGCTATGTCAGTTTACATTACACCAGCCCAGTTCTCAAAACTTTCGGTGTTATTGTTCACATGTTTGGGTAGAAGCCAAATCCAAATTGATTTCTGACAGATTCAGGTTCCTGGCTGACAGATTCAGGTTCCTGGCCAAGCCTTTTACGTGGCTCTGGTCTCTAGGCTCCTGAGGTGATTTCAGTTCTAAGTACAAGAAATTCATACAAGGTATTCCTGCAGGAGCGGAAACTATAACAATACAAGGGAAATGTGGTTTTGGGGAAGAAAGAAGTGAAGTACCCAGCTTTTCTCTTTCAGGAATTCCACTCTTAGAGCTCCCTAAAAGAAATACAAATGGAAGAATAGCCAGAAAACCTCAAAGTTTCCTGAGAGCCTGCCCTGCAAAATCCAGCCTCCAAAAATGAGAGTTAAACTGCACCATGTTCCAGGGGTAGGTGAATGTTTAAAATGAAATTTTTAGAAGGGGGAATTTTAGGGGGGAAAATCATTTTTGCATTCTCTCACACACAGATCCGCAGCTGGTAAAGGTTCTATAAGAGGAATGCATTCAAATAATGCCACTGAAATTGTGTTCTTAGTTTCCTTGAGTCTCTACACTGTACAGCACAACTGCTCTCTTTGCTTCAGTTCACTGCTGTATTGGTAATTGTTACATCAACAGCGTAGGAAGAAGCTGCAGCCTACTAAAGAAAAGGGAACGCAATAGGAAGGAGGCCCAGATTTACTGCTGGGCCCAGCTGGCATTGGGTGCAGCAAGGGGTGGGTGGACAATAGTTGGGGTGCTTTTATTTTCAGGATTAGCCTGGAATAGTTTAGAAGAGACTTGGGTTTTCTCTAAACTATGCTAACCTGCAGTGATGCCTGTGAGGTTAGCTGCCATCTGAGAATAACTGGAGTGCAGTAGGGCCCCCTATGCAGAAACTTGATGGAGACTGTTACTGCATGAGACCTATGCAGTTGAGAGTTCACCATATGCTAGGAAATTGTGAAGCATGTTGACCTTCAGCTCTGAGATGTGTGTCTGTTAATTTTAGTTCAGTGATTATGTCCCTCTTCTGACAATACTAAGGGCAACAGAATAAAAACAAGTGTGTTACAATCTACTATATAATTGAGAGTGAGTCTCTCCGTTTGTCTGTCTTGTTCAACTCCTCCTCTGAAACAGTAAGAGCTAGCATCACCAAATTCTGTGTACAGCTTCCTCTTATCATAACTTAAAGCAAGGTCAGGGTTTGGTTGTGCCATGAAAATGGGATGTGCCTGGAATGGGATTGCTTCTCAGAAAACCATATAGAAAAGAGACAGGTGAGAGAAGCTGGCTGGGGGCACTAACCCCATCCAGGACTGCTCTGGTCCTGAGCCTTCCACCCCAAAAGTGCCCTTTAGGGAAGGTGGCTGAAGCTCCCCTCCCCCAATTCCTACGGGAACATTGCTAGCTGTTCCCCTTTGCCAGGGAGCAAGGGGAAAGCACATAATTTACTGCATTGCTCACTCTAGCTAGAGTGCGCAGGGGACAGACAAACTTGGACCTGCCCTAGCCCAGGGACATGCACCCATCCCCCAGCTGTGCCCACAGGAGCTGCAATAACTATGGAGAGGTGCATTTCACCTGATGCCAAACTGCAGCAGTAAGAGAGGTCTGGGTTAGTTAGTCCTCTCCTCCCAGGACAGCCTGCATGCTGAACCCCGCATCCCTTGCCCTACCTCAAAGCAATGATTCAAATGAAGCATCTACATTTTCATTTTATTTTCCAAAACCCCAACATTTATTGAATGTAAAGACCTGAGCAATGTCGGTAAATCTTCATAAAACACCAACCCTTTAAAAATCAGTGATAAATTAATGATGAGGTCCAATATAGAGAGAGTGAGTGTTAAAGAGAATGTAAGCAGGGGCCAAGACAATTTATTTTGAAACACCTGTAAAAAGAAAATAATTCAGGAGACAGATCCTCAGCTATTGTAGATCAGCATAGATTCACTGATTGACTTCATTGAAGCTATGCTTGCTTAGAACAGCTGAGGATTTGCTCTAAAGTGTTTTTGGAAAGTGCACTGGGAGGAAACAAGGCAGATTTCAGTGAGGAGTGAGCTCTGTGCTTGTAGGTAATTTAATTAATCAATTGCAGATGCATTTAGCAGCCCCAGCGTTTCTTTCCGATTTGTACAGCTGGCTGAGTAAAAGTTCACACTGGCCATCTGTCAGTCTGAGTGGCTTGTCAGCACAGTCACCTTATAAAGGAAAGCTGAAAAAGAGCCTTGGGCCATAACATCAAATGGGTAATAAAACAGATAATAGAATGCTTACGGCCTAAGCCAGCCAATCAGAGGACATTGCCACTGAATGCTGATTCATGTTGGAACCAGAACCTACTAGAACATTCCCATTTCCCCCACAAATGAATGTGTAGGTAGCAGGTCACAGTGCTCTTTTATTATTTGTTTTTTAAAATAATAATCTAATAAGAATTTGTTCATTTTAGTGGTGGATTCTACCAACCTATGGTTGGAAAGCATGACACACCTTTACCTTCAGCCAGGGTATTTAATAATTAGCTCTCCTATAAGTGATTGGATGGCAAAATGCTCAATAAGAAGGGGATTATTGGTTTTTATAAAAACAAGAATTTGTATTATCTCTGAGAAGGATATTTTTAGTGCTATCTTTTACACTTATACAGAAATTATATGGGATAGTACTTGTGCAATAAGTATTCCTCTATTATTTGCTATTCATAACCCAGCTACCTCCATTAAAATATTATTCAGGCTGTGAGCAGATAATTTGTTGTTCCCCAACACCCACTTCTAAATTAAAGATGATAACATAAGATTTCTCTGCAAAGATGACATTCTGAATGACCTGAGAGCTCCATGATGTGAAAATGACATGTGCCCAAATAAACTGCAGAAACAGTTCAACTCATGGTAAGAACAATTTTTATATCATGTTGTGATATAGTAGGAAATTGTAATACTGCATCTGAATCAAATCTGTCTGGATGGCATAGTGGAATATACACTCTGGTAAGTATTGAGAGAATCACAAATTGTTTGAAAGAGAAAATGGGTTTCTTTAAAATCTGACTTTTGGAGCTAGATGAGAGTTAGTGGTGTGGTAAGAAAATTGCTCCCACTTTATCATAACAGGCCAGAACCTTTGATAGTGTAAAAATGATTACAATGATCAACAATCTGGTCCAACATCTATATATACATAGCAAAATCCCCACAAACATCTCTATCAATCTAGAGTTAACATTGCTCAAAATGTATTTCCTCACAACAGTGGAAACCATAAAAGGCAAGTTAAGATAACATTCACCCAACACTCTCCAGCCCATCACAATACTCAATAGCAACAACAAACTAATACCTTCTTTAACTCGCTTCAAATCCAATACAGGAATTTGCAGAGAAAATACATGATAAAATTATGGAGCAGGCCAGTGCTTGGGCGCCTTTCCAGGATGTGCCTGGTATGTGGCTCATTATCAAGGGATAAGTTTTTAGATTTTGGTAGTGGATGACTCTTTCTCACCCTGTTTTGTGTTGGATATTGAATCAGGTTCAGAGAATCAGTCACATCCTTACAACTATGCATTAATACTTTGGATTGCACAATGTGCTTCCAGTTTCTCCCTGTGCTGTATGCTTTCCATTGGTCAGTCTGTCGTGGGAGACTGACTAACTAAGACCAAGAGCTGTTTGACTGACCTATTGGTGTTGGGTTTTTCCCTTTACTCACTGCCTTACCTGACAAACAGGGTTTCCTTGGGGAGGGAAAACTGACGATTGCTGCCCTGGGGTGAGCTGTTTTTTTTTTGATGAACTCCTATCCTGTGTGCATATTTTGTTTTACTCGCAAATGTGTCTGCATTTGATGGCTTGATCAGGCCTCAGATTATTTAAATACATGTATGTGCAGATACCAGTTTTCTGTCCTTCACCATCTTCCTTCCATCCGTTCTATTTAATAGTGGAATATAAATATTTGAAATGGAAAAATGTGAGCAATTTCTTTTTTGGTTTAATTTTTAATAGGCAGTTTGAATGTTTCAGCTCCCAAGAACCTCCTCTAGTGCAAACCAAGACTGTGTGATTATTATTTATTACTTATACATCTGAAATAAAGTATTGTACTGCTGCTAACTTCCAGTAGACTTCAGTGTTCTGTTTCTTTAGCATTTGGAGATTTTGTTAGATGCAAACATTATTAGAATTCTATTGGGTTCCATTAACTATAATGTTGTCTTGCCCAATTTGCTCCAATAGACAGACATCACATGTTTCCCACACACCCTGCCCTACTCTGGAAATGGCAGGTGGCCCTTTTTCTGAATTGCTTTGCATTGATGTTCATGGGACACACAGTGAATGTTGTGCATCCCAAATGGTGGAAAGCTTATGCTCAGGATAGTGTTCTGTATACATTAAGATTGACCTCCCAGCCAGCTTTTCCCTTATTTCTTAGTAATTAACAATGTTCTCTGTGTGCATGCAATTAAATACCCAGAGCCAGCTTGGGCCAGCTGATTCAGCTTGTGGGGCTCAGGCTAAGAGGCTGGTTAAATGCAGTGTAGACATTCAGGCTTGGGCTGCCGCCTAGATTTTAAGATCCGATGAGATGACAGGGTCCTGGTGCTTGGATTGTAGCCTGAGCATCTATTCTGCAATTTAACAATCCCTTAGCTCGAGTCAGCTAGTACAAGCTAGCCCCAGGTGTCTAATTGCAGTGTAGGCATATGCATAGGCTCGTGTTTGGCATGAAGCACTGGGTTTGGAGGTGTGAGCAGGCGGATGGCAACCCTGAAACTGTAGTGCACAGTGTCTCTATTGACAGAGAATTGATTCTGGAGTTATATTACTTTATTTGATTCCGAAAAAAACCACAAAGGAATTTCACTATCCTCGCTTTTCTGTGTGTTCATTGAGTGCTTTTCCAGTTTGTGTCCGTTTTGTTCTGTGCTGGGCATGAGAGGTGGATCACTGCCTGAAAAGAGTTGAAGGATTTGTTATTGATACGTGGAGTAGCTGTTGGAGCTTAGGAACCCTAAAACCAATTCAAAATGGAAATCAGGCACCATTTTTAAACAGAGAAGGTGATTAACCATTGGAAGAAACTCCCAAGGGAAGTGATTCATTCACCCATCTCTTGATGGCTGCAGTTCAAGACTGCATACCTTTTTGGAAGATACATTTTAGCCAAACACAAACTATTGGACACACTGCAGGGGTGATTGGATGCAGTTCTATATTATACAGGCCATCAGACTAGAGGATTTAATGGTTCCTTTGGCCCTTAAAATCTATGAATCTGTGAAAAGCTGCACAAAACAACTGGAATTAACCCCTCCAACAATTAAAAGTCTTTATTCCTTCCTCAAGCACATGCCCTCCGTTACTGCAGGAGTTAGACTTTTTTTTTTTTAGGAGACTTGGGGAATTCTTTTAATTGAAATGGGTGGGTGTCTAAGAAATTGTTTTATTTCGTTTATGTAGGATGAGTCACAAAGTCTTCTGATTGTGTTCTTTCATATGTTGGCCTCATTATCTTTTCGCTTTATCTTGTTTAATACACTTTGATACAATTAAGACCCCACACAGGGCAATATGACAGGAGAAGTCACGTACCTGTGAAAATTCTTCAGCTGTGTGAAAATCTTATACAGCACTTGATGTGTTCTTGCTCTTGCATGCATTAAGAGCATTGTTGGTTATTTAAGAACTAGACAGTTTTGGGCCTGATCCTCCAGTGGATACTGGGCTGGATGGACTTTTGCTCTGACCCAAGATGGCCATTCTTATGTTCATTGTATAGCGGGGCACCCAGCAGTCTGCAAAATTGGACCTGCTATTTGTCAGTGTTTGCTTAGAAGAATATTACATGTGCCCTAAGTTGCTGCTTTTCTGAAAAATGTGTAGTCAATTGACAAGACCAATGGCCTTCAAACTGTAGTTTGTAGACCACTGCTGGCTGAAGAGCTCCTTCTGGGGATCCACAGAGAATTGACTGGTCATGTGCTGTCTTCTCTGAGTTTCCCACTGCTAGATTATATGAAAACATCACTAAAATACTGAACTTTGCTAATGTTCTTCTTCTGCTTAAACAGTTGCTGTACTTTATCCAAGGGATGTCCTGAGATTGCTAATAGAAATAGATCAGCGTAGGCAATAATTTTTTATGGGAGGAGCCACTCTAAGAATTTGGTGAGGGCTGAATTTTTCCATGATATTAATGGAGGAGGTGAGAACTATGGGGTGAAGATTGGATGCAGAAAGGAGTTCTGGGTAGCAGACTGGGGTTCAGGAGGAGGTATACATAGGAGAGGATTCTGACCTGGGGCTGTGGTGCAGGAGGAAGTGCAGGGATTTGGGTTGTGACCTGGGGTAGGGGATTGGGGTGCATGGTCAGAAAGGGGGTTTGGGTGTAGGAGTGGGGGTGCAGAGGGCTTGGGTTGTGATCTGAGGCAGTGGTGTAGGAGGGGGGCAAGTTTGGGGGGAAGAAAGGGATTGAGTGTCAGGTACAGGGTGTAGGGGTGGGGGTGCAGAGGGTTTGGGTTGTGACCTGGGGTGGGGGATTAGGGTGCCTGGTCAGGGAGGGGGTATTGGTGTAGGAGTGGGGGTGCACAGGGCTTGGGTTGTGATCTGAGGCAGGAGTGTAGGAGGGAGACAAGTTTGGGGGGAGGAAAGGGGTTGAGTGTCAGGTACAGAGGCTGGGAGGAACTTATTTTAGGCGGCTCATGGCTCCCTGCCTGCCACACCCCATTGAAAGCAGCTGGCTGAGGGGGTCATGTGCTCTCTGCGTGCCATATACCTTGGGGGGCCCATCAGGTGCTGCTTGTGCTACAACCATGGCCCAGGCAGCTCCTATTGGCCAGTTTCCAGTCAATGGGAGCTGTGAGACTGAGCGGGGGATGAAGGCAGCATAATGCTCCCACTGGGCTGTGGGCCAGATTTAGCAGTTTGGTGGGCTGGATACAGCCCATGGGTAAGATTTTGCCCTCCCCATAAGTAGATGGTCTGTACAGTTGGGGATGGGAGGCAAAGATTTCTTTATCTGTGGTATGGGTATGTCTGCTCTGAAATCACAAGAGGTGATTAATGTATAACTCATGTAGAATCAGAATACTAGGACTGGAAGGGACCTCTTGTCCAGTCCCCTGCCCTCATGGCAGGACCAAGTACTATCTAGACCATCCCTGATAGACATTTATCTAACCTACTCTTAAATATCTCCAGAGATGGAGATTTCACAACCTCCCTGGGCAATGCAGACATGCCTGATCTAGCTGGCTCAGGTCCTAGATCAATGAAGTTACCGTAGCTGCTTGAATAATTACTCAGAGTTCCAGGGGGGCTTATATAACCTGGGATGAAGCCCATGGTGCTGCAGCTTCTCTGCTCTGGTACCTGATCTAATTAGATTCAGGCTAGCTTACTTATATCTGCTCAAGCTGCAATTGCATCCTCTGGTTGCAGAGGAGCCATACTCTATGGAAAGCTGAAAACACTGTGACACTCCATGCCTTGGGGAAAGCGCCTTGTAACCTCCATATTCCTCATGCATTTAATTGCAGTATTACATAGAAAGCATGCCTTGTGAGACATCAGGGTAATGATCCACTGAGAGTAATTTCTCTCTCCATCTATATATAGCATTGTGTTGCATGGTTGTCACTAAAGCATGCTGTAAGTTGGAGGGATCAGCCAGATAGTAGCTGCCCAGAGACAATAGCAAGGACAGTGGCCAGTGCCCAGGCAGAGGGTCAAGCAGGCATCCATGGCCATTGTCCAGAAGGAGAACTTCAACTTGATGGCTATCCTGCATGAACCACACCCCAGGATTGCTCAACCTTGCCTGGGACAGCAATGCCCACCAGACATACCCGGACTAGTGTTCTCCAAGCACATGGGACTGAGGGTATAGCACAGACACCTTGGCCATATGCTGGGTCTTTCTTCTTCACCTACCTATGCTTAAGATAACCAGGATACTGAGAAGACTGAAGATTCCAATTGAGGGGAATGGCCCAGATTTCAAGGGACTGCAATATTCGATGGAGTGAGAAAAACCGCTTGATCGAGTTGCTGCCAAGTCTAATAGGGTTGAGAGTTCAGACAGTGTGTTTATATTTTCTTTTCTTTTGGGAACTACTCTGACTTTTTGCCTAACCCTTATTGTCACTTAAATTCTACCCAGGGGCGGCCCGTCATGGGCTGCCGGCAGCTGGCGCCCCAGGCAGAATGCACGATCAGCGCCCCCACCTCCACAGCCCTCAATGGTGTGATGTCATCATTGGGCACCCCGTTTAACGCTGCGCCCTAGGCGACAGCCAAGTCTGCCTATATGCATGAGCAACCCCTGATTCTACCTTTGCAGTCAATACACTTCTTTTAGTGTTTATCTCTACAGGTAAGTTTGAATGAACTGTGTGGCAAATCTGCTCGGGTTTTACGAAAGCTGTTGTATGTCCACTTTCTATTGATAAAATGTCGAACCAATTAATAAATTTGCCCTGCTTATCTTGAGCAGTGCAATTTGGTGTATTCCTGAGGTACAAGGCTGAGAGCTGTGGGGATGGGGAGGATTTGGCTGCTGCCTTTCCCTGTGTGATTCATGTGCGGCTCTGGGAGCATGCATGCAGTCGAGGGGCTCCCGATGCAGTTGTGGTGAGTGATCGCAGCACTTAGAGGAGGGATGTTGCTGGTCACTGGCAAGGCAGTGTGAGAGCTAGCCCAGGAGAGAGTTAAGGGGGCACTGTAGTCCCATGGTCTCCAGCTATACCCAGAGGATCCTATCGCAACCCCTGACTTGCAGTTTTATCATTATGTTTGATTAATAATGACATGATTCTTTGTCCCAGAGACCTTACACATGTAAAGCCCTCATTCTACAAGCTGCTGTGGCAGGGTTGACTTCCTTCCCTTCTCTTTGGAGTCAGTGGGAGTTAGCATGGGTAAAGGGATCAGGTTGAATACAGCAGCTTGAAGGATAATGACCCAAATTATTCATGATTTGGGGAGATATAGGACAGTGGGAACTGAGGGAAGAGGCAATGGGATAAAGAGAACACATAATAAAACCAGTTATTTTAGATAGGGCAAGGGTTCTGAGAGAGAGAGGGGTGCTAGTTAATAATATAAAGAAATGATCCCCTGCAATTTCTCTTCTTGCTATTGCTCTTTCAAGCCTACTTCAGTTTTTCCCTTACTTCACATGTAGCCAATCACGAATGCTCTAGAGACCCTGTAAATACAATGTAACTTTCTGTCTCTTTCCCTTTTCATTATTGTGGTGCCTTAGAAAAGCTCACATATTGCACTGTCAGACTAAAGCAAAGCCATGAATAGCTGCTCAGTGAATGGGCGCCATCCATCCTGGGTACCGGTTGACTGCTTCAGTGCTTGGTTTTGCAGCCTTAAGGTTTTTCTAACACAGGTGTGTGTATGTGCCTGTGTGTGTCTGTGGAATTTCTTAGGTTTTAGGCTACACGTGGCACGAAGTAGGTAGTTCGAATTAGAGATTCTAATTGGAACGAGGAGTAACGATGAGTAACGGTAGTTCAAATTAGGATCTCTAATTCGAACTACCTACTCCATGCCGCGTGTAGCCGCGGGCACAGAGTTCGGACTAAGGGGGATTTAAAAATGGCGGCGCCTGGGAACATGCAAATGAAGCCAGGATATTTAAATCCCAGGCTTCATTTGCAACTCCGGTTGCCCTTATTTGCCGAACCAACGAGCTAGTGTAGACATACCCTGAGAGACTAACAAAAATATACATATACAGATTGGACCTTGCTGGTCAGGCACCCGCAGGACCTGACTAGTCCTGAATGAGGGGATTTGTCAGACCAGGGAAAGTCCTTCCCCTTGTGGCCATGCTGCCACCGGGCTAGGGCTCCCGCATGCCCCCACTGCTGCTTCAGCCCTGCGGGGCTCTCTCCGACCCCGCTACTGCTGGGGCCGAAGCGCCACGGCCAGAGCTGCACAGCTGGGGCAGAGCTCCATAACGACCTGGCTCTGCAGCCAGGGCCAGAGCTCTGTGGCCGCGGAGGAGGGCCAGGGCCAGAGCTCCCTGGCTGCTGCTGGGATAGGAGCTCCCTGGCCAGGGCTGGAGATTCACGGCAGCAGCCAGGCTAGAGCTCCCCAGCCGTTGGGGACAGGGATCTCTGCTGGGGCCAGAACTCCCAGCCATGCCATCTGTTCCCCCCTCCCCCCCACTGGGCTCCTGGTTGAATTGCCAGTGCCCCTGACAGTGCTCTTGCCCCACGGCTAGACCTCCCTCTTCCTGGGCTCTGTGGTCTAGCAAAATCCGTAGTTCCTAGGCTAAGGAAGGGAGTTCCAGTTAGGGGAGGTACAACCTGTAGTATCATGAGCTTTTGTGGGCAAAACCACTTCCTCAGATGTGCAGACTGGAGAGAAAAGGAAGCCCCTCATAATTTATAACAGAAGAAAGAAGGGGAGGGGAAAGTACCTGCCGATTGTAGTGCTGGTGCAAATGACGCTAATTTCCAGCCCACTCAATTAGCCTCATTAGCACCGGCACTGCAACTGACAGGTACTTTCTCCCCCTTCTTTTTCTGTTATAAATTGTGAAGGTCTCCCCTTTCCTCTCCATTCTGTTTCTCTGAGGAAGTGGGTTGTGCCCATGGAATCTCATGATACCATACATATATCTTCATTAGCAAGGAGGTTTACAGGATCTGTCAAAGAAGGCTTTCTTTCTCGATAGATCCCCCTCTAGATTGCCACTTTTTGCCAACAAAGTGCTGAGTTGGCAAAACGCGGTGGCCATTTTTATGCAAATTAGGTGCGGGATATTTAAATCTCTGCCTCATTTGCAATGTCGACCTGCCTAATCTGCATCCCTCTGCCGACAGAGGGATGCAGTCTAAACATACCCTAAGGTGCTACAGGACTACTCATTGCTTTTAGTCACAGGTAGTGCTACCAGCGTCACCTATGATATACACTTCCAGGAAAACTAATTTGGTGGCAGTAAAAATCCACTTTAATTTACTCACTGTTGAAAAGATCTAGCAAACTGCAGTATGCAGCTGGCTCCTAATTTAGGGTTTAGAGATTGTAGCTGTCATCCCATTTGTAGATGCCACTCAAGGTGCTAGCCTTGATTAACTTCTGACAACTGAGGAGGGAGAAAATAACAACCAACATAATGGTTTTCTTATAGGGTAGGTAACCATCAAAAGGAAGGAGTGTTCTACAGAGGCTGTACTCATATGGACATTATAAACCAAACTCAGCCAGAGAAACTGGACTTCACTCATCATCCAACATTAATTAAAGCACCCACATGACTTGTTTATCTTCCATTCTTAAACTTCATGGATTTAAAAAATCTCTCTTTTTCTGACCATAAGTAAATCACACGGTCAGACTGGAAAACAGAGATCCCAGGATTTGCAGTTTCTCAATGAAACATCCCTTTCTCTGCTTCCATAATCCCAGGCTCTGTGCAATAGATAGACAGCATCTGAAAGTGGATTCTACAGCCAAGAATTTTGAAGTAGTTATGTGATATTTAAAATATAAACAAGATACTGTATAGATACAGTCAAGATTTAAAAAACTTTACCAAAATATATAATTATGCAATTTATTCTAGTCAGGATTAATAGCCTAAAAACTGTCATTCTGAATAATAATTGGTTCCAATCTAGACAACATATCAAAACACAACCAAATCTTAAAATGAGTATTCAATACAGGCTTCATACTGTGCTTACCCTCAAGGATACTTACTGAAAGCAAAGCTTACAGATGAATAGGTAAATTTGCCATTAACTTTGCATTTAGCCTTTTTTAAAATTTTGTATTTATTTTTGTCTTCAAATTCTTTTAGAGGATGAAAATGATTTTTTTGATATACCAGGTGCATTAATATGCTAATTTGGCCTATTTATGGGAGGATAGCATCGGGAGAGAGTGCTTTATGCGAACTGAGACTTTATTGTGGTTGTTAGAAATTGCCTTAAGATTTGATCTTCCTTTTGCTCTTACTGAAATTGAAGATTTAAGCAATAAAGTACAATTACATACTTTGGATTTAATGTTTGTAATGATAATACTTGGGAAGTTTCTAGAAGATTATTAATAGTTTTGCCTTCTGCTTCTTGTCATTGCCCTAGCTGGGTGTCTTTTTTTTATACCTGTGAGAGAATTAAGGTGACCATATTTCCCTATGCTGAATACAGGACACCGGTAAAATTAATCATAATCAGATGAGTTCAACAGCAATCATTCAGAATTATGCAGTACAAACATTCAAATTAACATCAAGTTCACTGAGCCCCTGTGAAAAACAGATATGGATAGTTGGATTCTTTTTATTTACCTTCTCTAAAGCTTTAGGGTTCACACAGAGAGAGATGATGCACATACTCCCCTGCACTTCTCTCTCACTGGAGGGGGAGGAGGGAGAGCTGATCGACCTGAGTCTCCCTGCCCAACATTCTCTACCCTCCATGCCTGGCTAGGCCCTGGGACAGACCCACCTCTTCCAGTACCTGGCACAATTTGCCCTGAGGTAACCAATCGGTGGCCACTCCGGGTCACATGGCCCACCCCCAAATTTCTGTCGGGTTCACACCTGCCTGTGGCCCCATTCGGCACTTTGCAGGAGAGATGGGATGGGAACTACTTCCAGCTACAAGGGTAGGGGAAGAAATGACCTGACCCATTTTTCTGAAGAGCTCATCTCTTCTTCTCCTTTTCTCCTCGCCAATGGCTGAAAGCATCTTGTCCCTTCCTTCCCACACAGTGTTGAAAGGCAGCTCTCTGCTGCTGGCCACTGACACAACCCTGCTACTTTTAGCCCGTTGCTCCAGAGTGGACTGGAAAGGCTTTTAAGTCCTAAGGATGCATTGTGTACCAGGGAACTGGACTGCGGGGGCTTCAGTGAACCCAGCCAGGGATGTGGCAGGTTTGAGGCATGAACAGTCTGGAAATCGCTTTCCTCTCTCTCTGCCACTCCAGAGCTTAGCAGAGGGGCAGAAAGGCTTCCCTGTGCCAGTACTGTGCTGGGCTTTGGCACATCCAGGGCTTGGTTCCTCTTAGCCAGTGCCCCAGACTAAAGGGCCTAGGATTTTCCCAGAATGTCAACACAATCAGAGGCAGTGGGGAAAGGAAGGATACTGCTGGCCAGGCTATCAATGAGCTGAGTGCTCCAGCCAGGGTGCGTTCTGTGTACAGCGCTGTGAGCAGGACGAGGAGCCGTGGGACTGGGGAGGGGAGGAAGGAGGTGAAGGGAAAAGCAGGGAGAGGACAGTGAGAGGGGGGACATGTCAAAGGCTGATGGCTGTGCAGCACAGCGACACGTAACTGGCCACTGCCTGATGCCTGCCTGTGCTCACTAGCCTCTGCAGCTCTCAATCTGCTGCCAGTTCCAGCCTGAAACCAGCCAGGGGGCAAGGCCTTGCTGGCCAAGAGCCAGCATACAGCAGGGGCTGCGGTGATGGGCCAGCCAGGGGGAGTTAGACCATGCAAGCTGCATCTTCGCCCCACCACCTGCCTTGTACACCCACCCCAATCCTTAGACTCTCTCCCACTGTTGGGCTACGTCTACACTGCAGCGCTATTTCAGGATACCTCTAGTATCCTGTGTCTTAACACCAAGCCCGTTATTTCAAAATATAACGGGCTGGCTATTCTGATGTCCCTGTACACCTCATTCCACAAGGAGTAAGGGATGTTTCGGAATAGTGGGGTTATTTAGTAATTTAATTATGAAATAAACTATTCTGAAATTGACTTGAAATAAACTAGACAATTTGCATAGCTCAAATAGCGCAGCTTATTTCAAGCTACGGGTGCAGAGTAGATGCACCGTTGATGAGTGGGTGGCTCTCAAGCAAGGATCCAACCAGCAGCAGGACCCAGCAGTACAGATGGAGGGGGAGGGAGACAGAAAATATGGGATCATTTGCTCATTTTAAAGAAAAAGTAGGGACACTGTCAGGAGGGTGCAAGTATGGGCCTGTCTTTTAAAAACAGTGTGTCAGATCATTCTAGAAAGAATCATCTGTAGATTTATTTGGCTGCTGGACTTGCCTTGTTTTGCTCCTCTGAGCTTCCCTGCTGTCCCCCTTTCAGCCACTCAGCCACTCTTGAGACAAACAGTGCGAAGTCATGCCAAACACTGAATCAGTGTGGTATTGCTCTCCCAATGCCTTGCCCTTTTGTAATGGATCGACTTTTGGATTGCAACACTTTTTCAAAATCTACATGGGTTTAGACCTCTTTTGTGTTACACTTTCAAACTTCTTATTCTGGGAGCAGCGTGAGCTTATTAATCAAGACAAGACACTGCTGAAATCTCTGCATGTGCCATTTGCTTTTAGGGCTTTACAGCAGATTGAAGAAAATGTAACGATGTGGGGAAGAGTTAAAACATGTTGAACTATATTTCCAGATAGCTAAAATGACAAATGATCAACCCTTATAAGTAAAATCAACTGTCCCCTCATCAGGAAACCCTGGTAAGGAATGAAAACAAGTGAGCACGTGCCCGATACTGCTCTTAGGGGACTTGCAACATAGCGCTATCATGTCTTTATACTCAAGGGGGCCCAATGCAAATACTAAAAGTAGACAGGGGGCTGCAGACGAGAGCTTGAGGGGGACCGCAAGAGATCCCGCCGCTGAACAGGGGGGACATGATAGCCATTTTCAGGTATCTAAAAGGGTGTCATAAGGAGGATGGAGAAAACTTGTTCATCTTGGCTTCTGAGGATAGAACAAGAAGCAATGGGCTTAAACTGCAGCAAGAGAGGTTTAGGTTGGACATTAAGAAAAAGTTCCTAACTGTCAGGGTGGTTAAACACTGGAATAAATTGCCCAGGGAGGTTGTGGAATCCCCATCTCTGGAGATATTTAAGAGTAGGTTAGATAAGTGTCTATCAGGGATAGTCTAGACAGTATTTGGTCCTGCCATG
The DNA here is from genome assembly GCF_052426305.1 of Pelodiscus sinensis. Lineage (NCBI taxonomy): Eukaryota > Metazoa > Chordata > Testudines > Trionychidae > Pelodiscus > Pelodiscus sinensis. The sequence goes on from NC_143052.1 coordinate 191,761,571, forward strand.
GGGGCAGGGGACTGGACTCGATGACCTCACGAGGTCCCTTCCAGTCCTAGTATTCTATGATTCTATGATTAATCGTCAGGTGTGTACTGTGAATAGCTTCCCTCCTGCAGTGGCTCATCTTGTCCCTTTCCAAAGCCTCATACTATAAACTGTTTGAAGCAGGAGCTGAAGTGACCTCAGCTCCCAGCTAGGTAGCTGATTGGTGAGAACATGCTGAGAGAACCTGCAGTTGTCCAAGAGCGAGTAAAACTGAGCAGAGCATCTCTTTGTCTGCATGTGCTCCTGGCTGGCCAGAGGAGAAGAAATGCTTAGTGTGGAAAGTGGTGGTGGGAAGACTAGACGGAGATGGGACAGGTAAGTACAGAAGGAAAGGAAAATGTGGAGAGGCATGAGAAAGAGAACAAGCTACTAGTAGTAGAACGGGATTCCGTTCCACTCAGCTTTTCGCCCAACAGTAGTGGTGCAAGTGAACTGGCACTGTCTGGTACGCTCTACCAGCAAGTTATTTTTAGCCAGTATGATGCCCCAGATGGCCAACCCAAGCACCTTCACTGACTGCTGTGTCTCTGTGTACAGGGCTGGAGCCTGTGGGGTGCGGCTGGGAGCACTATGGCAGCTGAGCTGCTGGTGCTCTGCTCCTTTCCCCGCTGCCCCTCTCAGCAGGGAAAGGGGCAGAACTCCCAGGGCCACCCCCCTTTGCCCTGTATACCGAGACAGGGCAGCTCTGTGGAGAGACAGGAGGAGGGGCTGGCAGTTCTGCTCCTTTCCCTGCTGGGAGGGGCAGCAGGGAAAGGTGCATAAGGTGGGCAGCACCTCCTGCAGTGGTGTAGCAAGGGGACGGGACGGTATGACATAGCTATTGTCCTATTTACTTTTTGAAGGTTTCACTGAAACCATTTCACAACAGACTGTTGGAATATATACAAAATAGGAAATAATCATAAAAAAGTGAACAGCAGCATAACTTTTGGCAGCTAAATTGGTGCTCCCTCTAGTGTGGCACGTGGGGCCAACTGTCCCCCCCCCATACCTCCTCACTACACCACTGACCTCCTGCTGCAGTACTGCCCTCAGGCTGCCCTTTCTCCAGGTAATGTGGGCTGGGGAGAGGAGAGGAGGGGAAGAGCATGGAGGTCCCTGGCTAGGGGTGCGATTGAGTGCCACGGGGAGGTCATGTGCCCCTCTGAGCTGGTGTACTCTCTCCCTCCCCTAATGGTAAGAACTTTTGTTTACTTGCACCGCTGCCAGACAGTCTCTGGCAGGATGCTGTGAATCAAGTTGAATATTTGGTAAGAATATTGTCTACGTATGTCTAGTTTTGCAAAATGGATACATTAACAAAAAGCTCACTTTTCACTGACAAATTAATCTAGTACAGAATATCAGGCACACACCAGGGAGGCAAATGTCTTTCATATAGTTTTGATCTGAGATGGTTTAAAAATGTGCAGGGAATTAACCTGGATATTTCTAGCTCTTCTGGGTGAGGCCAAATGCCCCTGTTCATACTCTTTTTTTCAACTTCAGAATTATTTCTTTTACCTGAGTGACTTCTAAATATTGGCACAGTGAATGTGCATGTGGAATGGAGTCTGTCAGCTTCTTACCTCTTATAAGGGTTTATAGAGTCCTCATGTTTTGAATTATGGGTGTGTCTATCTCAGGGCATGTTCCTGGGGGGAAGAGGAGAGAGGGACAGGAGAGGACCAGGGAGGTGGCATTGTGATGTGGCTCAAAAGGTTGTCTTGTGTGTCAAGCTTGATCAGATTGCTTAAAAAGCTTCCTGGCCCCGTTCTATCCTGATGTTTGTGGAAATGGTATCAGTCTGTTTCCTTATCTTCCACCATCCAGGAATAATAAACCTTGATAACTCCTGATTATAAAGATGTTTTTGATAGTTCAGATTTTTTAGGAATGTGAGACAAAGGAGCTTGAACATCCATTTAGTGTGTTGTTTAAAATGTTGATCTTTGGAATAAACTCAGGGCACAAACATCTTAATGCTATTTCTCCTCCTAATCCCACCTGAATGGCACTGAAATCAGTGGAGATCCTCGCGATACACATGGGTGTGAGCTGAAAATTGTAAGAATTTTGTTAGAATCCCAGGGGGCAGCAGACATTCAGTTTTTCTGGAAAACACTGCAATTCAGTGTCACACAAAAGAGATTGTGAAGTGTTCTGCCTAAAATAGCAATGAAGAGAAAGATGCAAGCATCCATAATTTAAATTTATTTTGCTAGGACAAGACTTGGGGATTAAGGTTTATTGAAAACCAAACCCTCTGGCTCCATGTGCCTATCAGTTTATTATCTGCAGTAACAATTATTGTCTTACAAACAAGAAGCTGTTCCATTTTTAATAATATTTTATGAATAGAGCAAATCAGTCATTAGCACAATAAGCAGATTCTAATATATCAGGTTTACAATGAAGTTGGTGAATGTAATTTACCTGCATGTACAGTACATGTGACTTATTTCCCTAGTCTTCTAGGTGAAAGGAGCTAGACAAATGATGTGAACTTTGGCAGGCCTATTATTTCCCTTTGTACACATATGTAACTCTTATTGATGCTAATGGGAGGTTCATGCATGTATGGAAGGGAGAATAGGTCTCAGTCTTCAGGGTGAGAAACTCCAAATGAAATAAGAACACAGCTCCTTGCTGGTGGAAATCAGACCCCTGATGGACATCTGGCCTTGGGTGTGAAAAGTATCAAGAGACTGGCTACAATTGAAAGGCATTGTCAGAACTGTGCGCTACTGCAATGGGAACACTAAATGGGTTTATCAATCGATCATGCGTATGGTGCAGCTTACATCACACTGTGACAGTCATTTCATGAAGATCAGTGTCAGGATAATGCCTTATATCGGCAGAGCATAAGAAAATGTGCTTGTTATTCCATGGCACAAGATGATAGCAGGGCTTTTGATCCAATGGAGGAAAATAATGAGAGGAAAGAGAAGGGAGCAAGAGGTGGAACTTGAATAATTACAGCCATTCTACGAATGCCTTGTTGTGTTTCCAACCTGCTAAATTTGATACAGAGGTTTCATTTCAAAGGAAACCGAACTATGCTTCCTGTTTGTAGAGCAGAGATGGGCATCCTGCATGACAACATGCCAGAGCTAAATGATTAATTTTCTCCTAGACCAGTATTTCATATTTGCAGGGTTAAATGTTTCTGGTAGATTATGCCTGTAAATGATTTAAAACCTCAATTTGCCAGGAATCCCAAAATGCAAGAATTAGAAGACTTTTCAATGAAATAAATATTTCAGGGCATTGTAGGGAGGGAAAATATTCTTAGTGACCAGATACTTGCTTTGACTGAGCTCAGACATTATCAGCTTGGGCCCAACGCCACATTCAAACTCGGACTAATGGGCTAGCCTTTTCTTCATCTCCAGCAGTGGGACTGGGAAGGAAGGACACAATCCCATAAGAGCTTCTCTCTTCCCACAAATCTCCAGTAGCAAGACTGGGGTTCAGGGCCAGGGGTCGGACCCACCCATTTGAATGGCTAAGCATTCCCTTGTGCTTGGGAACATGTAACTCATCAGGTTGGTTTTCTATGTGTGAGTGTGTGCCTCTGCCTGTGAATGTAAAAGCAGAAGTCAGAGTGTGGGGTGGGGAAGATGGCTGATAATTCTCTCCACTCCCCATACTCTTAAAACCAGTAAACCATTAAATAAAAACCAGTAAACCATTAAATAAAATTCAATATGAGCTCACGATGAAGTCTCTGGCTAAAATGCTCTTTGATTTTACAGATCACAAAGGCTCTTGTGGCTGTCTTTAAGTCTTCCCTGACATCCAAGGATACTAATCTAAAGGGATAGCATACGCTTTCATTACGCTGATAAGATGAGCAGCAACCTATGAGGTTTGCCTGGTGTCACCTGATGAACTATCTCATTATCTCTCTTTGGTTCACAAACCTGATTATTTGCTCCTCGCGAGGACATCAAGATTTTGGGTGTTGGTTGTTTTTTTTGAAAGCCAAATAAAAAATGGTGCGAGTTAATAATTTATTGTATTTTAGCTGAATATATCTAGTACAAGGAAAGAACAGCACTGAATAGGCCAAGTCAAATAGAAAGAGAACAACAGCATGGTTTCTCTCATAATAAATCTTGTTAAGTAATGAAGAGTTGCAAAGCGTGCGCTTCAGCCTCTGTATGGGCAGTCTGTTATGCAGAGCCCAATTAAAATGATTGGGACACTCTGATGGGTGTTTTCCCCTGTGTAGCTTACAAGACAGGATCAGAAACTTGGATTTTTCAAAACAAACTGCACCGCTTTCACTGAAACAAGAAAATTGATTCTGAAGAGTGAAAGATGACAACAACAGTTTAGCTGGCCCAAAACACATCACTCATGCTCAGCGCTTTTATTTGCCTAATTAAACACCCCTTTGGGCTTGGATACTAGTTGCAACAGTGTTATCACCTTTAATGTTCTGAAGCACTTACATAGTTATTCACATGGACTGTAGTTTCCTTTATGTATCTACACTTTGAAATATTTAGCCCTTATTGAACTGGGCTGAAATACTCTGAAAAGTGCATATGTCATGGAAGCAACGGTCTTCAAATAGAATAGCTATGTCAAAAACTAGAAAGGAACTACTTTGTCCAGACTCCTTATGTACAATTCCTCAAACTACAAGAAAGTTTACTTGTTCAGTATTGCTTCTCAGATCTGCATCCTAATCCTTCAAACAGTGATCTACTTTACAACACACTTCACAGCCTGTTTTTATTAAAACTGAGTCCTGTGATATTTGGGTCATGACAGCAATGTAGTCAATCTTACCTAAGGAATGTCAGGTTAGATTCTTCTTTCTGAAGTATGTAGGGTTACAAAGATGCTGTGACAACTATTTTCACATATAAGCAGCCAGGCCTAATGACTAATGACCAAGGCAGTAAATTGCAAAATTTTAAGAGTAATTTTAAGCTGCTCTGTGAAAAGAATATATATACAGGCAGTCCCCGAGAGATACGAACGGGGATTTTCTCGCCCTGGAGGACTGGAGCGGCGGGACGCCTGGTCCCACCTCCCGCCTCCTCCGGGGCGAGAAAAGCTGCTCCCCATCTCCCTGGTCTGCTGCGGGAGACAGACCAGGGAGACGGGGACCAAAGCGGCGCAGGACTGGGGGCCGGACCCGCGGCGCTTCCAGATCAGCTGGAAGCGCCGCAGGTCCGGCCCCGGGTCCTGCGCCGCTTTGCTCCGTGTCTCTCTGGTCTGCTGGGGGGGACACAGCTAGTGCCCCCCTCAGCAGACCAGGGAGATGTGGAGCAAAGCCCAGGGCCTGTGGTAGAGCAGCTGGGGTGCTGCCAGTTGGTCCCACAGCACCGCTCCTTGGCGCTACTGGACCAACCCGGCAGCACCCCAGCTACTCTGCCCCAGGAGTCCTGATTCAGCCACTGCTGATCAGTTTCAGCAGTGGCTGAATCAGGACGCCTGGGGCAGAGCAGCTGGGGTGCTGCTGGGTTGGTCCAGTAGCGCCGAGGAGCACCCACGCTACTGGACCAACCCAGCAGCACCCGAGCTGCTCTGCCCCAGGCGTCCCCAAGTTAGCCGCTGCTGAAACTGACCAGCGCTGACTACAGGAAGCCCGAGGCAGAGTTGCTCTGCCCCGGGCTTCCTGGAATCAGCTGCTGATCAGTTTCAGCAGCAGCTGACTTGGGGACGCCTGGGGTTCTTAAGTTGAATCTGTATGTAAGTCAGAACTGGTGTCCAGATTCAGCGGCTGAATCTGGATGCCAGTTCCGACTTACATACAGATTCAACTTAAGAACAAACCTACAGTCCCTATCTTGTACGTAACCCGGGGACTGCCTGTACATCTTGTCTTGAATATCAGGCAGAAGTGTTTGTGAATATTACAAGGCATGGCTCATTTTCTCCCCTTTATTTCTGTACTCCAGTCTCCATTTTCCACCTGTCAGGAGTTTGGGGAGCTCCCTCCACTCTATACCTTTAGAGAAGTGAATGTACTTCTATTTTCACTGTTCTTATGTTTCTTTCTCCTTTTCCGTCTCCTTTACTTTTCTTTCATTGCGTCAACATTTTAATGCTGCATTGGAAGGATGAGGAGAGCCAAGATGCAGAGTTTTGTTATGTTGGACGCTATCAGAGGCTGTGCCCCACTGGTTCTGCGATCTATAGACAATTACAGAGGTGATTTGAAATGGCTGGCTCTGCTAATCAGATGTTGGAGGAAGAGCCGTCCTGACCATACGGGTGACCACCCCAAGTTTCCACACTTTCGGGGGCTCCTCAAGTGCTGCCCTAACCATCCTATGGATAGGAGGGATTTGGGGTATTACAGGGACCTGGCGCAGGCCACCCTGCACTCACCACCGGGGTGGCAGAAGTTGGAGCAGCCCAGCAGTCTGCTCTGCCCTGTTGCATTTCCCTCCTGGCCTGCTGCGCTTGGCTTCTCTGCTGGGGTGGGAAGCAAAGTGACCCAGCCCTGGGTCAAACCAACCTGATAGCTTTCTTTGATAGGCTAACAAGCCTTGTGGATAAGGGAGAAGAAGTGGATGGGGTTTACCTAAACTTTAGTAAAGCATTTGATACTATCTCACATGACCTTCTTATCAATGAACTAAGGAAATACAACCTAGTATAAGGTGGGAGCATAACTGGCTGGAGTATAGTTCTTAGAGGGTAGTTCTCAATGATTCACAGTCATGCTGGAAGGGCATAACATCTGGGGTTCTAGAGGGATCAGTTTTGCGATCAGTTCTTTTCAATGTCTTCATCAACAATTTAGATAATGACATAGAGAGAGTATGTTTATAAAGTTTTTGAAGGATTGCAACTACTTTGGAGGATAGGCTTATAATTCAAAATAATCTGGACAAAAAGAAGAAATGAAATGAGGTGAATAGGATGAAGTTCAATAAGGACAAATGTAAAATACTCCACTTAGCCCTGGTCTACACTGTTTCAAAATAACAAGCAGAGCATCTACACTACCAAGCCTGTTATTTCAAAATAGTGGGCTGGTTATTTTGAAACAATAGCTCCTGCTTTCCATGAGGAAAAATGCTTATTCCACTTGTCATTACCTACATTCCACAACTTAAACCCCTCCAATGCATTATCCACAATCTACAATCTATCCTGGAAAAAAAATCCCTCACTCTCAGAGGCCTTGGGGGAAAGGCCTATTCTCACTTACAGACAACCCATTTACTTGAAACAAATCCTTTCTGGTAACCACACTACACCGCTACATCATAAGCATCCAGGAACCAACACTGGTGCCAACTCTGCCCACACAGCTATACAAGCAATTTTATCACTGGACCCAACCACATCAGCCGCCAAATCAGAGACCCCTTTAACTGCACATCCAGTAATGTGATCTATGCCATCAAATGGCAGCAATGCCCCACTGCGATATATATTGGACAAACTGAACAGCCCCTATGGGAAAGAATTAATGGATACAAATCAGATATCTGAAAAGGCTGCACACAAAAACCTGTTGGGGAACACTTTAACCTCCCTGGACACTCATTATGGGATCTCCAAGTTGCTGTTTTGTTTCAGACCAACTCCACAAGCCAAATACACAGAGAAGGATTGGAACTCCACTTCATTCTCAAATTTAGCTTACATGCAAATGGACTAAATTGCAATATCGGATGGCTCGCACATTATCAGCCAACCAAACAATGAAGATGCCAATGGATCTTGATGTCTGTGTATAATCTGGTGTTAGTACTCTTCCTTTCCTACTGCAAACTAATGGGTCTTATCAGCCTCTTTTAACTATTTAGTCTTTAAGGTGCTTGTAGTGGGTCGGAGTGGATGTCCACTGACTACAAGGGATAGCCTCTGGTCAGCGGGCAGCAGCTGGCCCTGATTTAGCACCTAACCAGCAATCAGGAGGAGGGGCCAGAGAGATAAAAGGCCTGCCATGAAGGCCAGAGAGGGCTTTGGCAGTGGAAGGGGCCAGAAGCCTCCACTCTGTACTCGCTTGAGGAGCAGAACACAGTAGAAGCAGAGGGCTGGCCTGGGCTGCTGGGCCTGCTGCTTCCAGATGACCAGGATGGACTAGTTACTTGACCAGAGTTGCTGACATGTTGGAGCCCCAGGAACTGGCCTGGAACCCAAGTACAGCCTATGGGGAGTTCTGGAGGTAGCCCAGGGAAAGCTCCTGTTAGCAGAAATAGAGCTAAGGTAGCATTGTGGAGTGGATCCCCACTGACCCAGCAGCAGACTGTTCTGCTGCTACCAGGTACCTGAGCTGGGACACAGTGTGTGTGTGTGTGTGTGGGCCTGTGTTCCCCTTGCTACTCCACTCTCGGGCGGCAGACTCCCACCCTCGGTTGTGCTGGAACTGCAGCCCACCCCCACTGCTGCCACGCTCTGAGCAAGGGCTTGGCCTTGAACTGCTGTTTATTTGCCTCTGCCACACTATGAACCAGGGTTCAGCTCTGAACTGTTTGTCTGTTAACTGCCGCCACGCCTTGAACTGAGGCCGGGCATTTGAACCATTTATTTTGCTGCCCCCTCTCCTGCCCAAACTGAGGCCAGGCGCTTGATCCATTTATTTTGCTGCCCACCCCGAACCGAGGCCAGGCCCGTGAGCTATTTATTTGTTGCTTGCCCCAAACAGAGGCTGGGTACTTGAACTGTTTGCCTGCCCACCCAAACCAAGGCTGGGCTATTGAATGCTTTCGTGGCTGCCCGCCATAGATTACAGCCAGGCTTTGGATGCTGGACTGTCACTCGCCTGGTGGGAGGACCTACGCTCGGGCACTCAACCACCGCTAATTCCCCTACTGACCGCATAACACATAGTGGGTTGGACTGGGATGCCCACTGACCACGAGAGGGAGCCGCCCTCTCTGAGTGCAACCAGCTTACAGTTCTAATAGACTATTTGTTGTTTTTGAAGTTTTTCCTGTTACAGACTGGCTCCGTTAGTCCTTTGAAACTTATCTACCACTTTTTTATCTGTTCTCTTTTCGTCCCCATTCCAATTTTTTCCTTCCCTCCCTCCGTCCCTTATTTATTCTTGGTTCTGGACTTCAGTCATCTGAAGAAGTGGATTTTGCCCACGAAAGCTCATGATACTATCTACATGTTTTGTTAGCCTTTAAAGTGCTACCAGACTATTTGTTGTTTTTTAAGTTTTTCCTGTTACAAACTAACTCGGCTACCCCTCTGAATATTTTGAAATAGTTATTTTGAAGTAGCATTGGTGTGGACACTCCACTGCTGCTATTTTGAAATAACTACTCCTCAAAGTAATTCAAAGTAATTACTCCCCTGTGCTTCCGGGGCTCTAAGTCCAGGTAGCATGTTCACATTAAGGGACCCTGCCTTGGACTAATTTTGAGGCTTCCCTGTAGTATGGACACACTATTTCAAAATAGTTATTTCAGGAGTTATTATATTGAAATAAGTTATTGCAAAATTATTTCCTAGTGTAGACATGCCCTTAGGGAGGAACAATCAGTTTACACAAAATGGGAAGCAAGTGTCTAGGAAGGAGTACTGCATAAAGGGATCTAGAGGTCATAGTGGACCACAAACTAAATATAAGTCAACAGTTTCACATTGTTGCAAAAAACCCAAACATGATTCTGGGATGCATTCACGGGAGTGTTGTAAGCAAGAAATTTTCCACTCTACTTTGTGCTGATTAGAACTCAATTGGAGTATTTTGTCCAGTTCTGGGCACCACTTCAGGAAAGTTGTGGAGAAACTGTAGAAGGTTTAGAGAACAGCAACAAGAATGATGAAAGGTCTAGAAAACATGATGTATGAGGGAAGACTGAAGGAACTGGATATGTTTAGTTTGGAAAAGAGAAGACCGAGAGGTAACAAAACGGCTTTCAAATACCTAAAAGGGTGTTAAAAGGAGAAGGGAGAAAAATTATTCTCCTTAATTTCTGATGATAGGACAAGAAACAATGGGGCTTAATTTACAACAAGGGAGGTTTATGTTGGACATTAGGAAAAAATTCCTGTCAGGATGATTAAGCACTGGAATAAATTGCCTAGGGAGATTGTCTAACCTGCTCCTAAATATCTCTAATGATGGAGAATGCACAGACACCTATCAGGGATGATCTAGATTGAGGTTGTCAACATACGGTACATGTGCCATAAGTGGCACGCAAGATGATTTTGAGTGGCACGTGCAATGAAAGCTTAATGGTATTATGGGTATGTTCACCAAAAAAGTCCCCTTAGTCTCTCCCAGTCACAGGAAAGCTTGCAATGCGAGCCACTGATCACGTTTTTTGCACTTAAGTGGAGGGTCAAACATTTTAGACAAAATGGCAGTTTCTAAGAAAGCAAAATTAGATGTTCGCTCATTTCAGCCTTCTTGGAGACAAATACGGATTTGTTCAACATAAAGACCATTCTATTTGTATTCTATGTTGTGAGAGCATTGTTTGCCACACATCAAGTGTTCAATGACATTTTCAGACAAAGCATGAGAAACACTGCAAGGATGAGGTGGACAAAACTGAGTCCATCAAACAGGCCATCCTGAGATACAAAAAGCAAAGCAGTATCTTTACTAACTTCTGTGTCATTAAAATCAAGCCACAGAGGGAGGTTACAATGTGTTGCAAAACATGGAAAGTCATTTATCGAGGGAGATTACATAAAAGAGGCTTTTCTCAGTTGTTCGGATGTTTTGTTCAATGGTTTGCCCAATAAAGACACAATCATCTCCAGAATAAAAGACTTATCTGTGTCTGCAATATCAATGAAGAGGCGCATAAATGAAATGGCAGAAAACATTAACTAACAACAGACAGCAACATTAAAAGATGCAGTGGTATTTAGTGTTGTGCTTAATGAGTGTGTGGATATAAATGACATACATTTATATAGCAGTTCTTGCAAGACTGAGACTTAGACGAAGTTTGAGAAGAGCTATGCTGCCTAAAATCCATGCATGGCATGACAAAAGGGGACAGTATAGTGAAGATTTTTGTGAATCATTTTGAGCAAAGAGGAATTGATATCCAAAAAATATTTTCTGTGTCAACTAATGGTGCCCCTGCTATGGTCAGAAAACAGAAAGGATTTGTAAAGATCATTGAGGATCAAATTGGCCACCTGACAATAAATTTTCATTGTATTATTCATCAAGAAAGTCTTTGTGCCAAGATTTCTAACTCTGAGCTTAATAATGTGATGACCACAGTGTTGAAGATTGTGAATTTTCTTCTTGCTCGATCTGCCTTGACACGTCGGCAGTTTCAAGCTCTGCTTGAGGAGATGGACAGTGCATACAAGGACATCCTGCCTCACAGCAACGTTCATTGGTTAAACTGTGAGAAGGTTTTGACACACTTCATGGACTGTCTTGATGCATTCAAGATCTTTTTGTCAGAAAAAGGTCAAAACTACTCTGAACAGGATGATGACAAATGGTTCACGCAACTAATGTTTCTAACTGACATCACCATGTACCTAAACTAACTCAACTTCCATCTGCAGAGTGCAGGCCAAACTGTTATGGGTCTTTTTGAAACATGGAAGACATTTGTTGCAAAACTTGCCTTTTTTTCTTGGAAGGTCAAGGTGTCAATGTCCCGCTATTTTCAACATCTTAAAGAACTGTAGAAACATCATAATGTCAGTGTGGCTGAGATTAGAATATACATGCAAGAACTTGCACCAGAATTTTCTGTCAGATTTCAAGATTTCCAACATTCTGGCTCAATGTTTTCCTTTCTAATCAAACCAGACAACTTTGATACCAGCAACACGGATTTGACAGTGTTTCAGTGGATGGGTGTTGAGGATTTTGAAATGCAGCTCATTGAATTATAAAGATCAGACTTGGGAGCCTCCAAGTTTAGGAATCTGCGGTGCATTCTTAAGTTAACCGAAAGAGATCATGGGGTCTCTATCGCGACCTGTTGGAATTCCCTGCTTGTGAAATTTGACTGATTGAAGGAAGTGGCATTTTCACTGCTCTCAGCATTTGGCTCTACATACCTCTGTGAACCGATATTTTCACATATGAAGTCAGTTCTTTGTCCCTCCTGGAGCTGGTTAATGACTGAACACTCAGAGGCTTGTGCTTAAAGTATCAAACTATGAGCCCGCGATCGGAGAACTCAGCAAGGAAAAGCAAAGCCAAGGATCCCACTCAACGGTAAGATCTGCATCTTAATTTATTTATTAATGAAGCTGCTAAAATGTAAGTAGGACTATTAATGACTTAAAAGTACCAATGGCCTGCAGATCTATAAATAGAAGTGAATAAGTTACATCTTGGCACACCACTTCTGAAAGGTTGCCGACCTCTCATCTAGATGGTGCTTGGTCCTGCCATGACTACAGAGGACTGGACTTGATGACCTCTCATGGTCCCTCCCAGTTCTAGTATTCTATGAGTCTATGATTCCCGCCACCATAGAGAAGCCAAGTGCAGCAGGCTGTGAGAGGGCAGCACAGTGGTGGTTGGAGGAGGGGGTGACCCCTGCTACTGCTGTGCCAGGCCCCCTGTAATCTCTTGGGCCACATTGCTTGAGGAAGGGGACAAAGGAGTGGAGCAGGGGCAGGACCTGGGGGTTGGTACAGGACCTGCAGTGGGGAGGAGTTGCCCTAGGCCTCAAACCTGGGCCACGGTGGCGGGGACGACTATTTGGGGGACTTTGTGTATTGCCCATTTCCCCTTTCAGATTTTTAGATTTTCACCAAATCAAAAGGTTTCTGCCCATTGATGCCTAGAATATTCCTGAAATTTTGGAATTGATTAGACATGATATTCCAAGGTTATTGTGTAACAGATAGAGAAATACTCTTGAGCTGAATTTAAGCCCTTGCTTTTTTTTGTGGGTGGGGAGGGGGAAGGCAAATCTTAAAAATAAATAGATAAATAAACAAATAGCAAAAATATTACCCTCCCCATAAATGTTTGAGAACATTATGTAGTTGGGTTCTGCTCTAGACTGATATCTCAAAATATGGAACTGAAAGGTACCTAGAGTAGCATAATTTTCTTTCATGCTCATGGATCATTAGCATAACAACACAATACTTCAGACATAGGCTATGTCTAGACTGCAAGCCTCTTTCGAAAGAGCCTCTTTCGAAAGAGAGCGTCTAGACTGCACTCGGAATTTCGAAAAAGCAAGCCGCTTTTTCGAAAGAAAGCACCCAGTGAGTCTGGATGCTCTCTTTCTAAAAAGCCTGTTTGCTTTCAAGAACGCCTTCTTTCGAAAGAGCACTTTCGAAAGAAGGCGTTCTTCCTCGTGGAATTAGGTTTACCACCGTCGAAAGAAAAGCCGCATTCTTTCGATTTAATTTCGAAAGAACCCGGCTGCAGTCTAGACGCAGGTGAAGTTTTTTCGAAAAAAGGCTACTTTTCGAAAAAACCCCAGAGTCTGGACACAGCCTATAAAGATAGTCTATGCCTCCACTGCAGTAAGTCTTGATTAATTCTATGCCAGTAGTTGATCCTGCAGTCTACATAGCCCATTAGTCAGCCAGATATACTCTCGCAAATATTTTTTTTTTACTATTGCTTACTGTGTTTTTGAAAATGCCCCAAACCCAACAGATAAATCTCAGCTTTGCCATTATTTGTTCTAAAAAAATTCTAAGTGAAGCCTTTTTAGGTGCTTAGAACAAAAATCCTTTTTGAAGCCAGGTTAGGAATAACCTAGCAAAGTGGCTGAAGTTTATAGAATGTAACTATTTTAATTCCTTCTCTCTTCTGTACTGTATTAAGGTTCCTTCTCAGTCACATCAAATCAGTGGTAAGAAAATAAAACAACATAAGCAAGTCTCTAAGTACTCTAGCTAGGAAAGGGTGAACTAGGTGGTGGGTTTAATTGTTTTTGGACTCTCAAAATTCACAATTTTGAGTTTACAAAACTATATTGAGTTTAGAAAAAATATTTTAGCCTATACAGGCTATACCATTATAAACAAAGCTATAGAAATGCTATACAATGATTTAGGCATAGAAGAGTATCCTTCAAAATCTCAGCCTACTGAAATGGGATAACTGATGTTCTGAATTTCATTACACAAATTCCCTCATCTCCCCATCATTATAGATTTTTAAGAGTGTGCCATTTCAGTTAGAAAACTACAGTATGTAATTGACTTGTGCTTTATTTTAATGGGCAAGATCTGATTTGTTAACCTTTATACTGCTGAATAATTATACTGAATCATGTCATTGTAAGTACTGCATGCATTGGTAAAGGTTGTGAGATTGTGCTCTTAATTTGAATATGGAAATTCCAGAGGCATGTTTTAAAGGGACATATGATCAAGGGCACTATTTCAGGAAGGTAGTAGGGGCAGCAGCCAGGCACTCTGGGATGCAGCTTGCTTTTCATCCTGTTCCCTGGACTATCAGGGAGTGAGGGGAAAGTACTTACGTTCTGTCTATTCCTCTCACACATGCCTGGTGAGCTTCCTTCATCAGTCAGGTGTGAGATGCATGAATAGAATGCAAGAACTCCAGTGACATTTTGTAAAATGGCTTCTGGATAGTATCATGGTAAAGGATAATGGTGGCTTGCTTTTCTCTAGGAAAAGATTAATTCAACTGATTAAAATAGTAGATTTTCCAGCTAACCAATACCTGATAGGCTGTGTCTAGATTGGCAAGTTTTTCTGCAAAAGCAGCTGCTTTTGGGGAAACACTTCCCAGCTGTCTACACTTGCCGCTTGAATTTCCGCAAGAACACTGACTTCCTACTGTCTGAAATCAGTGTTTCTTGGGGAAATACTATGCTGCTCCCGTTTGGGCAAAAGTGCTTTTGTGCAAAGCTTTTGAGCAAAAAGGGCCAGTGTAGACAGCTCAGATTTGTTTTGCGCAAAAAAGCTCCGATCGCGAAAATGGTGATAGGGGCTTTTTTGCGGAAAAGCTTGTCTAGATTGGCACGGACGCTTTTCCGCAAAAAGTGCTTTTGTGGAAAAGTGTCCGTGCCAATCTAGATGCTCTTTTCTGCAAATGCTTTTAACAGAAAACTTTTCTGTTAAAAGCATTTGTGGAAAATCATGCCAGTCTAGACGTAGCCGATGCTGTTATGTTAAAGCAGAGGTCTCAAACTCTATGTGCAGACTGGAGCATATTTGCAATCTGGCCAGGGAGACCTAGCAGTCAGGATGGGGTATGTCTGAGCCTGTCCACCCCGAACCCTGCCCCCTTCCTGCCACCACCCCTCCTTCTCTTCCCCCATGGCACTTAAGGCTTCTGCCACTGCAGGGAGTGCGGGGGGAGGGAGAGGTGGAAGTGACCGCAGCTGCTGCCCTACACTTGCTCCTCCACCCTGGTAATCTCCAAGGCTGACCAGGTCCCTCGGGGGACAGGGTGCCATGGGGAGAAAGAGTGGCAGGAAGATGTGGGGACCCTTTGTCTATGTTCTCTGAAGAGTAGGAAAAGGGGAAAGTTGGTTCCTGAAGAAGAGAAAAGGGGCAAAGGGGAAAGTGTTGCCTGTCTACTTGATTGTCTGCATATCAAACTTCATTAGCTTTGACTCATTTCCTTAAATAGTTCCTCGTCCCTGATATAGAGCCTGTGCTCAAATGGCCCAGCTGAAGTGCAAGTTTAGAATCTATGAAAACCCATCTGGTGTCAGACAAAAGCATGGTCAGTAAATGCCATAATAATGGGAAGAGAGACTACATATGTATATGTTTATTACAGAGAAACACTGCTTTACTTTTAGATCTAAAAGTCACAGTGTCAGTTTCAGGGTAACTGAACCTGTAATTCCCCCTTCCTGGGCCCTTCAGGGCACCCACTAAAAGATTTCCAGCTCCCAATCATCATCTTTCCTGGGCAGAACTCCATGTTGTTACTCTGCTTCTGAGCAGGATTTTGAAGGATGCTGCTCCCTGATTGACACTCTGATATCCCTAGCAAGCCTACATGACCAAGTGCCAGCACCTTGCTTTCTCTCTGAAGCCTATGACCAGCCTGTTGTCGGCCATTATAAGTTATCACACAGCTCCTTTTAAGGGTATGCCTATAGTGCCTATGTAACTTTATCACCCGGAGAGCTCTCTCAGAGATTAAAAATAAATAAATGTAATGAGCCTAGCTTTATTGCCAGGGGGATGCTTTTTCACACTCCTGAATGACTAACGTTTTAGGGATGAAAGTGGCAATATAGACCCAGTCTAATCAAGCACATTTATTCTGAAAGTAAAAGCATAGAAAACCATACATGAACCAGCATGCATACCAAAAAGCTTACTAGAGGTCACTCTCAGCCCCAACATAGGGATTTGCAAGGTGTCAGTCTTTCAGTCCCCCCACAGCCGGGTTTTCCCTGAGGTTACAAGTTTATATCTTTTTTTACATCAGGAATCAGAACTCAGGTTGGGCAGACCAGCCATTTCTTTCTGTGTCTTCAGCATCTGATCTCTAGTCTACAGAAAGAGACTACTAATGGCCCTCTCTTCGGGGTGTAGCTTGAAAAGGCTGTGTTTATTTTTCATAAAATGTGCAGAGGAATTCCCCAGGAAACCCATTTAAGCCAGGTATAGTCCCAGATGTCCATGCTTGTCTGGCAATTTTCAATATAGTCGTTTGATATTTTTTTTTATACTTCCTAGGTCTTGTAACTGTCACACATGCACTAATAAAACCTCCTCCTTAGCGTCAGCATTCAACTGAAACAACAAAACTTTGTGAAATGTATATTTTGATATGGCAGGTTAGGGAGTGGTTATATTGATATTAGTAAAACAAGACATTGAGAGGAAAATGTGAATTGCTGTTCTCCATATGCCACTGATGTAAATAAAGCTAACTTGCTTCCCAAGGGGAGTAATGTTTGTGAAAGGAAAATATAGCATTTCAATAATAAAGATATGAAACAAGGCTGTAAAAATGCTGAAAACAGTGGAAAGCACTGAAAAGAAGTGGGGAAAGAAACTGTAGAATATGTAGATTAAGGATATGAATTTTCTTCTAAGGCACATTTTTGATAAAATGCATCCTTAAGCCCCATGGAAATGATTTATTTCAGATTTTCATCCAAGAGATAATCTGCCTCACAGAGATAGGTAGTCTTTATCCATCTCACTTGGAGACTCTTCTATATTGCAAAGGTGGGATTTTTTGATGACGTTTGGGGAGGCAGTTGGTCCAGTGACTAGGGAGTTGATTTTAAAATTAGGAGACTGGCATTCCAGTCCTGATTCTGCTTCTAACCTGCTGGCTGAGCTGGGGAAGTCACTTCCCTTCCCTGGGCCTCAGTTTTCCCATGTGTAAAATGGGGAGTAATGATACTTACCATCTTTTGTAAAATGCTTGATGACCAGTGGTTGACTAGAGCAACTTAAAAGCTATATAGTACTATGTATGACTATGTATTTTTCATGCAGTTTTGAGGACACAACTGTGTTTAGTCTATGTAATATACCAACACTGCTACAACAACACTGCAAATATTTTTCTATTGTCTTTCATGTGCCTGCTAAGTGTTGCAACAGTGAGGTCATATGTTTTTGTCTGGTACCATCTGTATTCTGATGCTTTTGGTTCAGTAAGTTGAAATACTGATGGAGAATAGAATATACCTCTGAAAAAAGTAGGTCATGTAGTAGGTAATTAGGTTCTCTTTCCCTAATAGAATTAATAGATGAATTGGTCTCTTGGCATAGACAGAGTTGTAGCATAGAAAGGGTTAAATTTTCTTTGAATTTCAGGTTCAGTACTTACATTACTTAGGTCGCAGAGAGGAAAATCATAAGGTGCCTTGGAGCAAAGTTTGGTTTTGATTTATTCTTTTTACGGCTTTGTAGCTGAAGTGATCTCTTTAAGAGATAGATATGTCTGCTTATATGAATGACACCTTTCACCTGCCTGCTAAGTAGGCAATGAGAGCTGGAAGACAGATCTGCTTTCCTTCGTAAATGTTTTCTACTATGAGCTGGCAGTTACCTAGACTATGGTCTGCTTCTAAAATACGAACTGTTCTTCTAATGTTCTCAATTGAGGCTAGGCTGTGTGTGTGTATATGTATGTGTGTATGAGAGACTGTGTGAGCAAACGAGTGCGAAACTCTAGATGTTCAGGACAAATGAAACGCCTGTCAATGTGATTGCCAGCCAACACACGGTTGTAATTTGTTTCCTGAACTACTGTAAAATCCAATTTCTGAATTGTCATTTAAAATACTCCCCTCTGCAATGCAACTCGCAATATGCAGAAAAATCTCACCCACACCTGAACAGTCTTCAAGAGCACAATATAAAGACTCACATCAGAGTATTTCCCACTGAAGGTAGTAAAAGCTCCTTCTCTGTATTTGCTACTGGATTGTTAGTTAAGGGCAGTTTGGCACATCTCTCAGACCTATCCAGCAAGAACATGGAGTTCTGCAATTTTGGCCTTGGGGATCAGCAGGCTTGTGAGCAGGTGCCTTAGAATCATTCTGTTTCGGGAACCAAGCTAACATCTTTTCATGCTCAAGAGTTCAGATTCCTCTTTACCCTCCCCTCCTTCAATTCAGATTGCTGGAAAAGAGGAAATGAATACACATGAACATTTGCCCAATTCTAATGTTAGGGTTGAACCGAGCCTGGGTGTAAGCAATAAAGGAATTATGTGCTTGATTCACTTGTGATAAATCAGGGCAGGAGCCTCAGTGATTATTTATGAGATCATCTGAATTTGCCAGCCCCAATTTGAAAGCTAAATGGATACAATATTGCTAGTCAATAAAGAGCTGAGCAAAGATAGCTTCCAACGCTGCCGACAGTGAGTTGTTGCATCCAGTGAATCAGAGCTTGTGTCTTGGGGGAAGGCTGTTGCACCTGTAAATACACTTCTAGCTCTTCATAAATAATTAGCAGGAAGGTGCAATTTTCAGAGGGAAATTTCTACTCTCTTGGCTGTCTGCAGAGGTGCCTTTCCACCCCTATAATAAGCTACAATGGGGTTCTATAGAATGGGCCATTTCTTATAAGTAGAATGAGAGGAGGAAGCCTGAGGAAGCCTATGCTGTGTCCTTGTGCCAAATGTGTGCATGTATCTTTAAAATCAGTCTGTTGGGGGCATTTTTACTCCTCCTTGGGGTAGCAGTGGGATTCGTACATATGTGTATTTCTAGCAGCACTCTCCCTGAACAAACCAATAAAGTAATATCTCACACAGGAAGAATGATCTTGCCCAAAGACCCAGCACCAGGTTCTTCAAATATCTGAGTTCTAGTCCCTGAACTGCCACAGGTCTCCTATGTGACCTTGGGCAAGTCTTTTAGCAAACTTTTTTGAAAATTGGCCATGGATGCAGGGTGTCCAATTTTACATACCTAAATATCTCCATTTTCTAATCCTTCACTTGGTTGTTACAAGGAAGAAGATGAAAAATTGCTCTTGTTAACCTCTGAGGACAGGGCAAGAAGCAATGGGCTTAAATTGCAGCAAGGGAGGTTTAGGTTGGACATTAGGAAAAATGTTCTGTTAGGGTAGTTAAGCACTGGAACAAATTACATAGGGAGGTTGTGGAAACTCCATGGTTGGAGGTTTTTAAGAACAGGTTAGACAACACATGGTGGAAAGACTATTATACGTAGTCTTGCCATGAGTGCAAGGGACTGGACTAGATGACTTCTCAAGGTCCCTTCCAAGCCTACTTGTCTATGGTTCTATGAAGAGTTTGACTCAGACCCAAAGTTAAATCTGCAAGTGATTCTGCCCTTAATCCAATCTTGCTTTGCTCTGTGGTAACATGACTTGTCATTCCAGAAGTCTAAAACTCTGCTTCCGTTTCTGAAAGGCTGGCATGAGTAGCAATGAACAGCAGAACATGCCAGCCAGAGCACAGTTGCACTGCAGGATGCATTATTTTTCATTTATAGTTAATGCTTAAAAGACTGTGTAAGGCTGTAATTGTTGTGCTATAGGTATTTCCTTTTTTTGTAGATAGATAGGCAAGAGCAGATTGGTTTTTGTATGAACAATATGGTACATTATGGAACCTAATGAACAAAA
Organism: Pelodiscus sinensis; assembly: GCF_052426305.1. Classification (NCBI taxonomy): domain Eukaryota; kingdom Metazoa; phylum Chordata; order Testudines; family Trionychidae; genus Pelodiscus; species Pelodiscus sinensis. Next base: position 191,781,554 of record NC_143052.1, read on the forward strand.
TGGTACAGAAAACTTTCATATTTTAGCTGATTAGTTTTGTTTTCTGAGAGTAGCATTCTTTGGCACAAATTGGTTTCAAATGTAGTATTACTTTTCACCTTTAAGTTACAGTTGCTAGTTATTTTGTGTAGGTATGAAGGTTATTAATATAGTTTTAGGAGAGATTTTCAGTGGCAAAAAGGACAATCTTTAGACCTTTGAAACTCTCACCCTTAGAAAAACAGGAACATCATTTCAGAAAAATTCAAGGGAAGGAGTGAGAAAGTTGTGTCAACAAATATGACTTTCTCTGTCCCAAAGAGCATCATGAATGAGGAAAAACTGGGCAATTATTGCATTTCTAATGGGCATGTCTAAAGCTGGGTGGGGGAGTAGAAGACCCAAAGGAGAATATAGACCTATGAAAAGTCTTGGAGAAGAGGGGCAACAGACCACCTCTCCTGTAGCAAGTGAGATTTCTGTTGAAAAGGGTTGAGAGAGACTTCCTGTGTGCCAGTTATTTAATCCCTCTGTGACTTTGGGTACGTCTAGACTACCGGGTTTTGTGGACAGAAGTTTTGTCGACAGTATCTGTCGACAAAACTTCTGTCGACAAAGAGCGTCCAGACACATTGAGTTCTGTCGACAAAGCAAGCTGCTTTGTCGACAGAACCCTGTAGTCTAGACGCAACCCTACAGGCAATAACACCTTCTGTCGACAGAACTCTGTCGACAGAAGGTGTTATGCCTCGTAAAATGAGGTATACCAGCGTCGACAAAACTGCTGAGTTCTGTCGACGTTATGTCGACAGAACTCAGCGGTAGTGTAGACGCTGGTATAGTTTTGTCGACAAAAGTTCACTTTTGTCGACAATACTCAGTAGTCTAGACACACCCTTAGTTTCTGATCTGTATGAAGGAAGCACTAATTATGTCATAGGAATATTCCAAAGCTTAACTGATAGATATTTCTAGTAACTTCCAGCTGAAGATCTCAACATACTTAAGAAACATTATATGCAAAGCATTGTTATTAGTAGATGTTAGCTGAAAGTTCTACAGGGAGCCATTGCTACCAAAATGTCCTCAAGCTCCCAGTTTTAAATACTGCAACATTAATTTCATAGTATTACTGAATGAGAATGATTATTACAAAGATGTTTTTATCTTAATCTTTACATTAAGCCCTTTCACATGTAGGGTGAAATTCCCCCCCGGTGCAAAGAGCCCACACAAGTCCTCTCAGACACTTGTAGCTCATTTAAGCTATTTGAATGGCGAAGAGGCCATGTCCTGGCTCTCTGCATGGGTCAAGTTCATTGAAATAAACTGATTTTCACCTTACAGTAACACTGTTTATGATCTTTGAGGTTATGGGAATGATGTAGTTTTATCAGACCTATATTTTCACTGTAAAATGGAAAGAAAATCTGGGATACCCACAGGAAATGAGTTAATATTGCTAACTAATATAAGGAAATAAGCTATCCCAACCTCCCTCTAAATTACTCCCACCTCTGGGTTGCTCAGTGCTTTCTCTTTCTTTTGTTTCTGTGCTATGGATCATAAACTCATTAGGGCAGGAGTTTGTTTGTTTGTTGTTGTTTATTTTATTTTGCTTCTTGTATAGCACAGAGAATATTGCTTGGTGCTTAGCCTATAATTTTAATACAAAGTGAGGTGACTGAAAGTTGTGTAAACATTTTAAAATAATGAATTTATCTTAAAAAGCAAGAGATTAAAAATTAGTTCTGTGCCACATTTGGGGCAACGTCAAGCTTTTCTCTGTAACCATGAAGACTGGAAGCACTCATTTTTAAAATTAAGACAAAGATTCTCATGGTACATCAGGTGTCCAGAAGCTGGAACTTTAAAGAGAATGCCAAATACCACAAAATCCCAACGGTCCTGACACTGGGATCAGTCAACCCCGAGGTTCTGAAGCCTATGTCTGAGATTTCCAAAGGGCCCCACACCTCTGTTTGAAATGTTTTAGGGGGTGAAACAGGATGAAAATTGCTGACTACTTGCAGGGGCACTGACAGCCTCCACAGGCCCCTGGACAAGATTGGGGGCCCCGGCTCCATGCTTCCAGAAGGAGTGGGCCCTTGGGCAGAAGGGGCAGCTTTCCATGCTGGCTGAAGTGCAGTGTGCCTCCCTCCCCCTTTCACAGCTGCACAGAGCGGTGCGGCCCGGTGTTCCAGTGGTGACTTAAAGGACCTGGGGCTCCAGCTACCTCCACTGCCACAGTAGCAGCAGTGGCATCCAGGAGCCCTGGGCCCCTTTGAATTGCCAGGCCCCAGGTCAACTGTCCCCTTTTCTCCTGCTGTTGGGGAGCCTGACCTAATGTATCAGATCACAGCCCATGAGAAGTTACATTTCTGCATGGACCCCAATGTGCAATAGGCTCCACAGGAGCACAGTGCATGCTCATGGAATGACGGGCCTCTTTGTAGCTAGAATGCTAAAATGTTTGTCACCCCTTGTCATAGGGCTGAGGAACCTTTTTTGGGTCGAGGGCCATTGACCCACAGAGAAGTCAGTCAGGGCCGCATAGCCCACAAGTGAGAAGCAAAACCAAAAATACCCTCACTGACATGACCCCCAGGTGAGAAGGGGAAAGATGCTCCCCACGTTTCCCTCCCACACCAGAGCCTAGGGCAGGCCCAGGCTAGTAGATTTTGTGTGCTCCAGCCCCACCGTGGGGCAGCAGGGTGGCTGGAGCACCAGCACAGACTCCCCAATGCTGGGTGGGCCCTGAGCTTTGGGGGCCGGATTCAGGCAAGCTGGGGGCCTGAGGTTCCATACCCTGCCTTATCAGATAAAAATTATACTGAGATTTCCTTGGCTAATTCCTGATGACACACTGGTGACCTTACATGACCTTTATTTCTCCAAAATAGAAGCCTTATACCTGGCATCACTGCGTCATATAAGAAAATGTATACAGCTCTTATGAATTTTTACACCCAATGAGGCCACTCAATTGGTTAAAATCAGTTAAAATCTATTCTAAAACAAGTAATTATATTTTTTTTATTTCTAATGGAAACATCAGATTTCAAATACAGTATTTTTTTCTATTTGTTTTTGTTGATGTTTTTATTGTTTCTGTATTTGGCAGCCCAATGTAACAAATTTCAAGATTCTATCACAATGAGACTATGGAAATATAATAGTAATTGAGTCTGACCTGTTACAAACATATGTATCAGATTATTTGATAACAATTGGCATGATTTACAATAATAGCAGCGTCATGGCTGATTCAGAGTAAGCATTACAAATCTTGTATAAATTTGAGTTTCTATTATGTCCTTTCCCGAGGTTTTATTATAGCATGCATGACAATCTTGGCTTTGGGCTGACTCTCAGCACTTGCATCTAGATAGCTTATCCTAGACAAAAAACTTCTTTAAAAAACAAACCCAAAATTTTATGACATTCAGAGCAGTTTTAAATTATAAATTGTAAACCCAGCATTCAGTGTAAAATTACAAAGTATGTTAGGTTCTTGTGCATAGAATATCATGATGACATTTGGGTTTTTTTTAGGCGCCATGTAAAACAATTACCTTCCCCTTCTTTATGTTTTCCATTCAATATGCATGATATGCTCCCAAGATCAGGGTTTAAACCGAATAATTACCTCTAGTTTGGTAGATCAGAAGCAATCTATTGTGTTCATCTGCTCAAATCTTTGCTCTTGAGGTCCCTGTGCTATTGATTGACAGTTCTATGGATCTCATTCATGTTGGCAGGCTTGTGTTAGTCATCAGTATGAGAAGGAAAAGCTGCTGCATGAAGTTCTCAGACTATAAATCAGAGTCGTTTGATGTAATCCTGAACGGGTCCCTGAGTTGGTTCAAAAGGCAAAGATGTCTGCACAGATCATGCTCTGTTGCATCAAGCATTATTGCCGCAAATATCAATTCGGGATGTAGGTGTGTCAGCAGGGCTGGTCTTAGGGCTCGGCAAACTGGGGCCATGCCTAGTGCACCATAGCCAGAGGGTAAGGAGCAACTTAGCATGGGTGTTACTGGGTAACGGAGGTGGAGGGCACTGGGCAGAGGGACAGTGTGGAAAGGCATGCTGGAAGCACAGGGCTGGGGGCACAGGTGAGAGTACAGTGCAGGAGGAAGGGAGCACTGTGCAGAGGGAAGGGGCAAAGGAAGCACACTTCAGAGGTTAGCGGTAAAGGGGGCACAGCTTAGGCAGGACAGACATTTGGGGGCCCATGTATGCCAGGGGAAATGTGTGGTGCTATGTCCACAGGGATCGGGGGCATCAAAACACAACTTCGCCCATGGCACCATTTTCCCTAAAGCCAGCGCTGTGTGTCAGCAGGAAGTGTTCTTTGCAGAGTAATTAAATCTATATAGACTCGTGCTTGAAGCACGTAGTGTGGTGTTGAGAAATAATGGGTACAGGTATGCAAGGAAAATGGCCTTCAAATGAGGTTATTCTAATTGCTAGCTTTGCTTAATTCTATTACTGCTATAGTTAGATACAAATGTTAGAAGTATACTTTATTTGCTGAAAAATGCAGTTTTGTTGGATCTCAAACTACCTGTGAATTTGACATGAATTTATGGAATAGTTTAAACCAAAAGGTTTATGGGTTCGATTCTCAATGGGACTTACAATCCCATTCACAGGGAGAAAGAGCTCTCCATAAACAGGAGGATTAGACTGTTATTGGTAAATGTTAATAAATGTCAATTTCACCGTACATACACATATAGATAAAATATTTCTGTCATTAATAACTGAAGTTTACATCTAGGCAAAATATGAAAAATGCTGCTTGAGAATCTATTAGAGTTTGACTGAAGCTGTTTACTTTCTATATTTTGATATTATGTTGACAGTTTGTGTCAATGGTTATAAAGCTTTAACTTTCTGAATCTTGAGATCTGTCATTAAATAATTAAACTATTGTCTGATTCTCCCAGGATTTCCTGCAGCTGTAAAGAATTAAAACGATAAAAATAAAAAAGCTTCAAAAGCACAATTTTGCACTACTGTGAAAATGTAAATGATCAAAACCATAAAAGTGCTTGAAACTATACATCACTATTATCTATCAAAATGATAGGTTAAAAATCTAATTCTGCCAAGTCTACTTGTAACTCTGGGTACGTCTAGACTACACGCTTTTGTCGACAGAGGCTTTGTCAACAGATATGGTCAACAAAGCCTCTGTCGACAAAGAGTGTCTAGACTACAACCAGTTCTGTCGACAAAGCAAGCTGGTTTTTCGACAGAGAGTCTAGATGCTCTCTTTTGAAAAAAGCACGGTGTGGACGCAATAGCGCCTTTTGTCGACAGAACTCTGTTAACAAAAGGCATTATTCCTCGTAGAATGAGGTTTACTGCTGTCGACAAAACTGCCGCATTCAGTTGACTTACTGTCGACAGGACTTGGCAGTAGTGTAGACGCAGGTATAGTTTTGTGGACTTTTGTCAACAAAACCCTGTAGTCTAGACATACCCTTTAGCTCAGTAGTTAGGGCCTTTAACTGGCATGTAGTGACCCAAGTTCAAGACTCTATTCTAGAACCCAGCTTTCTCACTTCCTAGCTAAGTTCTCCTATTTTCAGCCTAATCTGGGAAAAGTCTCTTAAGGCAAATCTTCACATATGAGGCTGCATTGGCATAGCTGTAGTTCTTTAACGAAGCCATGCTAAGGCAGCTATTGGGAGAGAGCTCTCCCATTGATTTAGGCTTTCCACCTCCCTTGCTGTCTTCATGGGGGGTTACATGAATATAACTACATTGCTCGAGGTGTGGATATTTCACAGCCCTGCGTGATGTAGTTATGCCAGTATATATCTGTAGTGTAGACCAGACTTTAGTCTCTCCTGTTGAAATGGTTCCACTTTATATATTACTTAAAATGCCATTGGCGCAGGAGACCCTCACAACTAAATGTCCTAACAAGTGGGTTAGGGAGTAATTTTCTCTTTCTCTCTCTGGGACAAAGACTATTTAAGTACTGTATACAAAGTGGAGCAGTTTCAACCAGAGATCCTCACTCTAGAATATTCAGTAGCATGGTGGTTAGGTTCCTCATCTAGATGCTGAAAAAATGTGGATTCGAGTCCTTATTCCAGAGTAAGGTCTTAAGCCTAAATTGTAGGCTAAAGGTTATAAAGAGGATATCACCCCTTCAGTTGTTTTGTGAGACTAGCTCAGAAACAAATGGTTTGGGTCAAATGAAATGTGCCATTCAAACCCAAAATGGATGTGTGCAATTTGCCAAACATTTTGGATTGGATTCAGGTCAAAACAAACATCCCCCCCTCCAGTTGTTATTGTTTAGAAAATTCTAGTGAACAAAAAACATCTGTTATTCACCCACCTCTAATACTGCCACGTTTTGTTTTGTGCTTGTTCATTCATTTGCTGGCTAAGGCTCCAGTTATGAAATATAGCATGCAATACCTTGTAGTTTTCTATTGCACTAAATGCAAGACCAATAAGCATCCTTGCTGACATCAGAAACTTTAATTAACTAGTGAACTATAATATATGTTAGAAGGACTTTATTCATTCCTTTATATGAGGAAGTTAAAACCAAACCAAACCAAACAAAAACAGAAATATTGGGGCTAAAAGAGCCAGGCCAGCAGCTCCTTAATTGCAGGCTTTGAAGCAATCCCTGCCAGCTCTTGCAAGTACCTTTTAACACAAATGCATGCTAATCAGTAGCAAACACTCATTTTCAGTCTCTTCTGGTGTTTATTTCTCAGGTACTTTTTGGAATGATTTAGGTTTTGGCTTGTTTCTGTTCTATTTCTGCAGTCTAAATTCTCCATTCAGGACTGTCTAGGTTTTGGGAAACCTCTCTTGAGCCCTAATTGTCCCTCATGGTGTGTTGTATGGAGGGGAGTCAAAAAATGCAGAAACGCTCAGGAATAGGACTGGGGACCTTGCACGGAAGGGAGAAATAGCTATGCAGTATGCTTATCCTCATCCTTCTAGGATAATATGCTGGTGCTGAGCTCTCTCTGGCTGGAGATGTGACTACCTAGAGGGAAGGAGTAGTTGGGGTGGGGAAAGATGGGACTGCTGAGTTTGTACATACCCTTCTTGGGGTAAACTGTGTTTTGATGCAAAATGCCTCCAGTGTCCAGGGCCATAGTAACTCCTGCTGAGTTCTTTGAGAACTGTGCGGGGGATGTGGGCAGAGTGGTGTGATTGTGCAGACTTCTGTATTGCAGGGAGCCTGTGGGCGAGAGCAATCAGACGCAACACCATGGAAAATGGACCTGTTTTTCTCAGGGATCAAAGCTGGTGGCATGCTTTCTCTCCACCCTGCTTCTCCTAGCTGCCCTGCCTCATGGAGCACAGAGGACTTCTAGGAATGATGGGAAAACAAAGCCCATTGTTCCCTTTATGCATGCTGAGATGAATAAAAGGCTTATTGTGTGCACAAAATTTCTTAGACTTGCACATGGAAAAAAGACGGTCCCTCTATTCCTTTTAAGGCTACAAGCCATTGTATCACTAGAGATCCCAGATACCAAGTAGATATCTGTCATCATTGCTGCTTTTCTTGTGGTCTGATATTTACAGTTTTTGGAAATATTACATCCCATACCGGCATGCTGAAATGTATCTTGCAAGGGAGTTGGAAGTGGAATGGCACAGGCAAATGAATGTAAGCTTACTGTACTTATGGTTTGCTTAAGACAGGCATGTCCAAAGTCCGGCCCGCAGGCCAATTGCGGCTCGTGTTCCGATTTAATACGGCCCCTGCTTCCTCCCCCTCTCCTGGCTCCCAGGCGCTCTTTTGAACTGGCGCGCCGCTTCCAGCCGCGCCGCCGCTGCCGCCCATGGCCTCCACGGTCCTAGAGCCTGCCATGTAGGGCACATCCGCAGCCCCGCTCCCCCGCTCGGCTGCAGGTTCGCCCTGCCCCGGGGCCGCCATGAGGCCGGCGTGCCCTGCGCTCTCCGACCCTACGGGCCCTCCGCCTTGGGGCTGAGAGTGCGGGGACGGCCCTCACGCATATTCACTTCTTCAAATCTGGCCCTCTTTGAAAAAAGTTTGGACACCCCTGGCTTAAGACATAACTAGGCTGGAATTGCTGTGGTGATCAGTGTTCCCTCTAACTTTTTACATCCATGTGTGGAATGTTTTTTGTTATGTGCGTGAATATGGAGGATCCTGCAGTGCTGCTCAAAGATAATGATCTGAGTAACTTTAATTAAGACTGCAGGATCAAGCCATAAGGAAAACACGTCAAAATGAGGGATTTTCAGATGAAAACAAATCACAGTAGAATACGTAAATTGTTAATATTCATCAAAGTTGAATAATACAAGAATGAGGAGTATGGAGAGCTCCTGAAGATAAAAGAATCCCCCTGTGATGTCTGGTACCACTGTATGACAGCTGTTGGTAAGTGCTGACTTATTAATGGTGGTATCACATAAGAAAAATCATTGCATGCATGGACAGCATGGGGTAGGAGTGGGGGTTGGTGGTGTAGGAGGGGAAAAGGGTTGGGATGTGGGATAAGGGCTCTGGCTGGGGGTGTGGGCTCTGGGGTGACGCCAGGAAGGAGGGGTTGGGGGATGCAGGCTGCCTTGGAGAAAGAGGACTACCCCCCAAACACTCAGCTGTGCAGCTTAAGGGAAAGTTTAGGCTATAATATGAATCAAGTTATCAATGGTGTTTAGGGAAGCTTGCAAAGGGCCTGAATTACTCTGAGTTTTATCCAATGTCAGTTTCTCATCTGCATAATCCCTAAAACAAATCTTTCAGAAATGGATGTTTAACATTTCTTAGCCATCAGTTATTTGAAATATTGCCCATACAAATTTGCTCAAACATACATGAAATGAAATTCAATTAATAAATTATTAATGCTGATAATGTCAGAACACTTCTAGCAAAGTCAAATACATTGAGTAATAAATATTAATGCTTAGAAATAATGTGCACAATACACTATTTTTCTACCTATTTTCTCTCTGTGTATAAATTATAAAATGCGTACAGAGATTGAAACACATTGACTACTAGTCACACTTAATATTTATTTGAGATAAGAAGTTTTTGATATGTTCTTTTTAATTATTAAATTTCTGTTTAATGAGCTCCAGTGATAATGCAGAAGGGAACTGAAATGAAAACTCTCACCATTCATTTGCAGAAAAGGCTTTTAAAATAATATTTAATGGGGATAATCCAAGGAGAGTTTTATTTGCATTTTAAAGCCAAAGTAAATAGTTACATGAAATACTATCATGCTTTTTTACAGCATTCACAGTGTTTAGTTTTAAACTTCCTCATAGTTTTCATGTACTGCCTCCGATCAAAGCTAATTAAATGATAATATACTTAAAAATGACTTAATACGTTTAAAGGGTGTTACCAGTGTAGTTACAGAAGTTCCTATTATATTCTGACCCATACTGTGTATACAATGAAGCTACCAGTAAGTAATAGCTGTCCTTGATGAAATAGCTTTGTGCTCTTGGGATGCAGTTGATAGAGGGAATATTGAATGATTCAAAGTAATGTTTGCAGAATGAGAGAAAAGAGTGTCTCTGCAGTAGGGTGTCCACATAGGCTTTTTAAAAATTTATTTCAGAATGTGGAGAAAACTGTGAGCAAGAGGTTGTTCTAGATCTTATTTCAACAAATAGGGAAGAACTGGTTGAGAATCTGACAGTGGAAGGCAGATTAGGTGAAAGTGACCATAAAAGATTCTAAGGAATGGCAGGAGGGAAACCAGCACAATAAAGATAACCGATTTCAAGAATTTCAAACGCAGAGTGTTTGTTGATTAAAATACCATGGGCAGTATGTCTGGGGGGGGGGGGAGGAAACTCCTGAGAGATGGCAGTTTTTCAATGAGACTTCATTAAGGGCACAAAAGCAAACTATCCCACTGTGTAGGAAAGATAGGAAGTATGGCAGGAGACCACAATAGCTTGACTAGAAGTTCTTCAATGATACAAAACTAAACAAAAGAGTCTTGCTAAAAATGGAAACTTTATGAAATTATAAAGGGTGAATATCAACAACACAAGTATGTGGGGATAAAATTAGAAGGTGCAAAGCCCCAAACGAGATTAACTAGCTAAAGATATAAAGGAAAACAAGAAAACATTCTAAAAATACATTAGAAGGGAAGACCAAGGGTAAGGTAGACCCATTATTCAATGGGGGAGAGGGAATAATAACTGAAAATGTGGAGATAGCAGAAATGCTACATGTAATTCTCCCTAACAGCTCCACCTAAGCTGTTCCCCTAGTTTGTTTAAGAGATCATAGAAAACATTACCTATAAAGAAAGATTTAAAAATTATGTTTGTTTAGTCTGGAAAAGAGAAGACTGAGAGGAGACATGATTACAGTTTTCAAGTCCATAAAAGATTGTTACAGGGAGGAGGGAGAAAAAATGTTCTTTATAACTTCTGAGGTGAGGCTAAGAAGCAATGGACTTAAATAGCAGCAAGGGCAGTTTCTATTAGACATTAGGACAATTTCCTGTCAGGGTGATTAAGCACTGGAATAAATTACCTAGGAAGGTTGCAGCGTCTCCACCTTGGATATTTCTAATAGTAGGTTAGACAGACTGTGACGGACTGGGCCGGGTCTGGACACAGCTGAGGGTGTCTGCTCAGGGTGAATTGCTCAAACGTGGGGCTCCTTACAACTCCTGACTGGAGGCCCTTCCCAAATAGGCCACAAACCAGTCACACCGAGTGCTTCAGCTGCTTACCTGGCCAGCCAGAAGCCTCATGAACAAAACCCCTCAGAGACCCCAGCTCTTCCTGGGCCCCAATCCGTCCCAGGCCTGCGCACAGGTGAAGGGTTATAGAACCCAATCTCTCCTACCCCGAATGGGTTCTTCCGGTCCCAAGAAACTAGCCATAGTTCCCAGGTCAATTTACACTCTGGATCTTACCCACAAGATCACGCTGAGCCAATCCTTTAGAATCTAAAATCTAAAGGTTTATTACTAAAAGAAAGAAAAGCATGAGAGTAAGGTTGTTAAGGAGAATACATTACATGCATCAAATCACCCAGTTCTCGATGCAGGCTCTTAGCAGAGATGTTATAACTGCTGGTTTAAAAGTCTTTAGTGTACATCCTATGTCAGGATGGGTCTACGGTTCTTTTTGGCTCATGGTTCCCTGAAAGACTGCCTCTGGGATCAAAAACTGAGCTGAAGACCAAGATGGAGGGTGCCACATGGCACTTATATACCTCTCCTGGCATCTTCTTGCCGAGAGGAGATCACATGGTCCAACAACCTATCCTTGTGTCCCAAGTCAGCAACCATTATTCTGGCTGGCTTGCAGATATACAGGCATTCCTTCAGGTGTGTCTCTGGCACTTAGAGATCTATTGTCCCTGGAGCCTTGCCAATTAGCATAGCCATTGGCTGAGCATTCCTTGCCCAACGCTCAGCCACAGACAGAGAATTTTCCAGCATCCATACAGAGTACATGTTTATAACTCCACAGACTGATATTATACTGTTACATAAATAGCACGTACAGAACCAGTAGAACAGAAGCTTTCATGTGACACCTCACATGTCCCCCTTTGTATACACTTTGGGGCAAATTCCCCCCTGTGGGTGCATCAGTGATCTGTCTGCTCCCCTTAAAATCCAGTAACATGACACAAATACCTGACAGGGATGGACTAGATAATACTTAGTGCAGGGAACTGGACTATTTCACCTCTTGACGTACGTTCCAGTCCTATAGTTCTATAATTCTCTGATATTAGGGGCGTTGTCTTATATATGCAACTGTATTACAGTGCCCACTGAAAAAAAGGGTCCCGATTGTTGACACCGGCTCTCCGACAATCCTGCGCTACATTATTCTTCTGCATTGCTACAGAAGAATGACTACTGTATTAAGGGAGAATTATGTTCCTTTTCATATTATTCTGAAGATGGAGCTAAAAGACTGCAATCTGTTTAAAAACTTCCAATGGGCGTGTGAGGTGAGGGGAGAGAACCTATCACATAACACAGAATTGAAATTTTGATAGAAATAATTTTCTTTTGAATCCTATTTTAAGATGTACGTGTCTGAATATACTGGAGTGAGCCCCCACGGTAACGGTTTTGTTAAATATATGAGCTTTTCCACAGACTATTTTCCCTCCTAGCTTTATTCAGCATTTTCTTAGGATCCTGCAGTGCTGTTCAAAGATAATGATCTGAGTAACTTTCATTGAGCCTGCAGGATCAAGCCATAAGGAAAGCACGTCAAAGTGAGGGATTTTCAGATGAAAACAAATCACAGTAGAATACATAAGTTGTTAATATTCATCGAAGTTGAATAATACAAGAACGAGGAGTATGGAGAGCTCCTGAAGATAAAAGAAACCCCCTGTGATGTCTGGTGCCACTGTATGACAGCTGCTGGTAAGTGCTGACTTATTAATGGTGGGCATAGCAATGACTCTACTCCTTGGAAGAGTCCATACAGAGGTCAGTTCCTCACTTAGTAGAAACTGGGAAAGTTCCATTACCTTCAATGGAGCTATGTTGATCTGTTGAGGATCTGTGCCTGAATCTTTCTGGGTTGCCGTAACAAGGCACGGCTCACCACCACAGGCGCCTCCTACTGCTCATTCAGGCAGTCAGTTCTTTGGTGCTGGAGTACTCCGTTCTGACACGCCTGCTGTTACCTATTCTTCTCCACCTCTGTGTTAGGACCCATGTCCCTTCTAGACCATGGCATCCTCCCTCTGGGTAGTACCCAGCCACAGTGCTCCCACACTCTGGGGTCTTCCCTCTCTAGGAATCCCCAACTTCCTATGATCTCTTTGTCTCAGTGACCCACTGACAGTTTTCATCTAGCCCCTTACCTCAGGGGCAAACTGTGGTCTGAAACTGCCGTTCGTCATTGGTCAGGGAGAGTGGACCTACTGCCCTTGCCTACCCTGGCTGTCTCTTTGCAGGTCGAGTAGCCTCAGGCTGTGCTTCAGACTCTGCAGCCTGGGAGTTTGCTGGGCCAGAGCTCCCCCAGCCCTTCCCTAAGTCAGGAAGCCTCTGGCTTCCCTGGCAGCCAGGTCCCTCCCACTACACAGCAAGAATGAGTCTGTGTCTCTCCTCCCCTCCAGCAACCTTTATTTATACTGCCCTCAGCTGGACCCTAATTGGCTGTTATCAGCTACAGCTGCTGGCTCCACAGCTCCACCCCTCTCCTAGGGCTAGGTTTTAACCCTTAAAGTGCCAGTGTGGGGCATACACCCCCTCACATTTACATAATGGGATGTTCACCCTGCCCAGGATTAGAAAGGTTTAAGGTAGCTAGGTAGGCTGATTATCTGCCCAGGCTGCACCTGGTGGAATAGCCAGGGAGCAGGGAGCTGATTAAAGGAGGTTCAGCAGGGCAGGAATAGATAGGCAAGACCTATAAAGCCCAGGAGCTGAGCACAGTCAGGGCTGTGTGGGGAAAGAGCAGTTACACCCTGGGTCAAGGGAGGAAGGAATTGGTTTGGAGATGCTAATCCCAGAGAAGGAGAGGAGACCAGGAAAAGTAGGAAGCATTTCAGGGAAGGAGTAATGAGAGCTGAGATGGGGGAGCCCAGAACTGCTGGGCTGAGGGGCCCTGGACAGGAACCTGGAGTAGATGGAAGGCCTGGGTTGCCCTGTTAGCCACTGTGGAAGTGGCACCATCTGAACAGCATAGGAGACTGCATGTGCTTGTTTGCATGGAAGGACGTGGGTAATCCCGGAAGTGGGAAACCCACATGACTCCTGGAGGGAGGCAGGTCCTCAGGAGGATGAAAGAGGGCACACCAACAGAGCTAGTCCCCAGGATGGCCAGCAGGAGGCACTGCTATGATGAGTGGACCCCATGATGTGTTGATTAAGCTGGTTTTCTAGCCTTCCTTTTAAAAAAAAGAAAATGAGAAATGCTGGATTCATCACAACTGATTTTTCTGTGGGTCAATGGTATTTTACAGAAAAAAGGTTCCCCAGCCCTGGTCTAGTGGGGAACCACTAAAGGTGCTAAAGCTTGATTTTTACTAAAGCGTTTGACACAGTTCCACATGACTGTCTCAGAAGCAAACTATGGAAATGTGGTCTTAGTGAAATTACTACCAGGCAGGTGCACAACTGGTTGAAAGACTGTATTCATGCAGTGGACTCCTCAGTGGTTTGCTGACAAACCAGGAAGGCGTGTCTAGTACAATCCCATGGAGGTCCGTCCTGGGTCCAGTACTATTCAGAATTGTTGTTAATTATTTGGATAACTGTGGAGAGAATAGCTGTATAAAATTTGCAGACATTGCCAAGCTGGGAGGGGTTGCAAGCATTTTGGAGAACTGTTCCGAAATCACCAAGACAAATGCAAAGCTTTGAACCCCAAATTGATTTATATCCTGTGCCTAGTGGTTAGGGCATGCAATTAAGAGATGGCATATCTCAGTTTAAATCCCTTCTCCTTATCAGGTGGAAAGGGGACTCGGAAGTGGGGGCATCTCCCACATCCCAGGTATGTGCTCTAACTACTAGGTTAGAAGTTACAAGGTGGGTGGTGGCAATGTCTCCACTTTCTCTCTTGCTCCCTAAGTTTTGTGTAAGTTTGCTTATTGGGACCCCATCTGGTAGGTGAGATCTAAGCATGCTTACTGGATCGGGCCCCACAGAAAGGTTAAGCAGAGGAAGCCTACTTTTCCTTTGTTTGTTTATCGCACTGCAGCTAAGGCATCCGGAAGCCTGGTGAGGGTAGCAGCATATGTGTTCTGAGGCAGAAACATAGGCACCTAGAGAACTTTCACAGCAAAAATGCTGAGGCTGAAATAATGTAGGTGGCTACAGGGTCCAAAATAGCTGAGTGAAGGTTTTGTGAATCCCTGATTCACAGCCAGACTTGAGTCCAGGATTAGGTGTCTAAAATGACAGCTAGGTGCATAAATCCTTTTGTTACTCTACCCTTTGTTCTCTTGTCTCAGTTTCCCTTTCTGTAAAACAGGGATAAGAATCATCTCCTGTCTTGAAAGGGAATCTGTCAAATAAATTCATTAGTGTGTGTGCTGCTAGGAAAGACCCTCTAAATTGAACTCAGAGGATGCTCCCGTTGGCACTGGTACTCCTGCTCTTGTGAGGAGTAACAGATGCTGATGGGAGCATTTGCTCCTGTTGACCTCCTGCTGTGGGGATGGCAGGGAAACTTGAAACAGGGTACAGGTTGGACCTCCCTGGTCCAGCACCATTGGGGCCTGACCGGTCCCAGATGAGAGATTTTATTGGGATAGGGAGGTTTTTCTGGCCTCCCTGCCATGGCCTGGATGAAGGATTTTACCAGGCCAGGGAAAGTCCCCCCAGCCCTGGCCTAGCCTGTTGGCCTGCTGCCCTGCTGGGCAGTTGCCGCTACTGTGGCTCCCAGCTCCACCAGGCAACCGCACACTGGACCTCCCGGCCCCACTGAGAAGCCGTGCATTGGGGCTCCCGACCAGTGTTCTCTCAGTGCCCCATGACTGGGTAGGGCTGATTAGTCACGTGTGAAACTGTGCTACTGCACAGTTTAGAGGGAACACTGCTCCAGACCCTGTCGGACCACTGCCGCCACTTCTGCCACTGCAGCTTGCAGGTCCACCAGGCAGCCATGTGCTGG
Source organism: Pelodiscus sinensis (assembly GCF_052426305.1). Lineage (NCBI taxonomy): Eukaryota > Metazoa > Chordata > Testudines > Trionychidae > Pelodiscus > Pelodiscus sinensis. The sequence continues at coordinate 191,797,148 of NC_143052.1, forward strand.
CTCTCCCAGCCTCGCTGGACAGCTCCACTGTCACATGCTGGGCGACCTCACCAGCAGCTCACTGCAGACATTCCGCTGCGCTGCTGGCCCTCCACTGGGATTCTCTGGTCAGGCAAAATTCTTGTTGGACCCTGGATATTGCTGGTCCAGAGAATCCCAGTTTAGAGAGTTTTAACTGGTACATTGACTCCAGATACGCAACTCCAACTAAGTTAATTCTGTATCTTAATTCGACTTTCCCCTTTAGTGTAGACCTGGCCTTAAGATTCTCAGAGATTATGAGGAAAACCCCCAGGAGGAAATGTAAGAAACACAAGAGGCTATATTAAGATTACCATCATTTAGGTTTCCCTTGCATTCTCTCTAATTTTTGAGTTAACTTCTGAACCTTATTAAGTCTTTGACATCATTTTTTGTGTGTAATATGCCTATGAATGTGTTTTCATGTTGGGTATCATACATTCCTTTTGCTAGCTGTAAATTTTGCTCTGTTCTGAAATCAGTCCAGAGCAAGTATACTCTTGCTCCATTCTGACATAAATCAATATTTCACAATTTGTGCATTAAAGTAATGAAAGCCTATTTTAAAAAGCAATGCTTCCTGTATCTTAGAAAAACTTTAAGTTTAAAATAAAGTTGGTTGGGCCTCTAATCCCTACTATATGAATTATTTGCCTCTGGGTGTGTTGAGGTAAAATAAACAACAGGACAATTGAACTGTTTATTAAAGTGATTAGTGCACATGAGCAATAATTTGGATTGCTCAAGGATTTTTAGTGGGTGTGTTTCATGTGAATGTTTAGCACCTCCATGTTGCTGGATGAATATTTCACAGACCAAGAATAATTTACATGATTCTGTAAATTATAATACCTCCAAACAGGCAACCACTGTAAATGGATTCTAAGCACGTGAATCAATAACAGATACTCCTAGTAGCTTCCCTATTATTAGTGGTAAACCAGAGCTAAGAAATCATATTCCTTGGCAGGAAAGTGAGAACAGAACAACATGTGATTGCCACTGTACACCACTCATAGATCTGTGGAATTCGTCTGAAAAGACTCTCAAAACTGCATAGGGCTGTTTAGGAACCTGAGTTTAGACCTGTGAAGATAGAACCTCTTGTGTTCTCCCCTCTCCCCCTCCTCACAATCAGTGCACTTGCATAGGTTGGAGGGGACCCAGACTCAACTCCCTGATGTGGAGAACAATTTGAACTCACCTTTCTTGTATCTCAGCTGAATGCCCCAGCCACCAGGCTATAGAATCAGTCTCATGCTGACCCCATGAATATTTAATCATTTATGACATGGAACAGCGGCAACTGGAGAGATTGAGAGAAATGAAAGACTGACTATAGTTTGGTGGTTAGAGCACTCTGAAACAAGCAGAGCTGGTACTAGGATCTGGGTGTCTCATCCCAGATAATTGCCTTAGCCAGCAGGTGGCAGGCTATTTTAGGGTCTCTTTCTTTCTCAGCCTGCCATTCTGCACTTGAAAGCTTTGGTCAAACTTACCCATTTCTGCAAAAAGTTTCAGTTCCAACGCATTTGGTATTTTCTGACAATGTTTCATCAAAATATCCCCAACCAGCTTTGTTAGATCCTCAGAGTTTGTAACTCACGAAAACAAACTTTACAGATGTAGGGCTGATCCTTATGTACACAGGATGCCTCGTTGACTTCATGGCCTACTATGGGGAATAGGAAAAATATGACACTGCTTTCCCCAATGGTATGTGTCAGTGGTATTGGGAGGAATAACTAGGTGATATTTTGGAAAGTGCCAAATGTCTGTCTTGGGGAGGCAGAAATTACAAGAGGCTTTGCCAAGGAGAAAGTAGCCCATCTTACAGTCTTGTGTTCTTTCCCTCCAGTTCTGTGATTTACTACTGTGCAATCCTGCTTTCATTCACTTATGTCTCTTGAAACAGCTCCCATGCAAGTTTATTAATAGAGCCCTTAATCTGTTTCCTTTGAGAGCTGATCAGTCCTTTCCTTTCCACACACTCATACATTTTTTTTTCTATTCCCTGTCCTTTCTGGCTGTTTTCTCTTTTTGGAGGGGCCAGGTGCTCTCTGTATTTGAATTTTAATTAATCAGAGCTCCATGACTGGACTTCTAACTCTACATGATCTCCCTGTTTGTTTTTTTCAGTTATAACTCCTAAAAAACCCTCTCTGTTCTCTTCTAGAGCAGTTTTTCTCTTTCTGGATGTCTTTCTGACACCTCAAAGTCAACATGTCTACAAGTGTGTTTCTTTTCTTTCCAAGCCCTCTCCCTGCTTCCAGTTCTGTATCTCTGTGCACACCAGCTCCATGATTGCTGTCCTCAAATCTTACAATTTGAACATAATCCTTTGAGTTTTCATTCGTTCTTCTCTCATCTCTCCCTTTGCATTTCTCCATTTGCTAAGACACTATTTCATGATCTGCTTATTTCGTTCATCTAATTACATAATTAACAATTTGAGAAGTCAGTACTAAGATAATTCTTTCTCCCTTCTCCTTTCCCTCCCCCCATTCTGTCTGTGTCCCTTTTCTGTCTCTGCACTCAGCTTCTCTCTTTCTTAAATTTAAGCCTCTCCTTACTTTCAAAGTACCGCATAACTTTGATCCTGATTCTGCTCTTTCCTCCATTTTGTAACCTTAAGACACTTTCTGTTGCAATGCTCCTTATACACTATCAATCAATGTACCATCCACCATGAATTGTCCCTCTTCTCAGCATTCAACCTTACCCATTCTGTGCTTATTTCTTATTGCATTTTTCTTTCTATTACTTTAGGACGCTGAGCCCCTCAGGATAATCTTAGAGGGGTAGCTGTCTTAGTCTGTAACCTTAAAAAAACGAGTAGTCCTGTGGCATGTTAAGCTATGCCTACACTGGGGAGTTATTTTAAAAAAACCTTCCCTTATTTAAAAAAAAAACCAAGGTGAGCATCCACACTACCAACCCTGTAATTTTGAAATAATGGGCTTGTTATTTCAAAATAATAACTCCTGCTTTTGAAAAGGAATAAGCTTATTCTGAAATTATTATTTTGGGAGTCATTATTTAGAAATAACTTATTTTGAAATAACCTGTTATTGTAGACATAGCTGGAGAGGCTAACAAATATATATATATATAGTATCATGGACTTTCATGGGCAAAATCCACTTCCTCAGTCTCTGCTCATCTGAGGAAATGGGTTTTGCCCACAAAAGCCCAAGGACTACTCGTTTCCCTCAGGATAGGGACTTTAATTTGTCGTAGCATGCCTGTTGTACAGTCCACTGTAAGCTGATGGTGACAGGGTGCAGTGAGAGCTGCCCAGTATGTCTCAATGGTATAGTAACTCACTAAGCCACAGAGCAAATGCTATAACTTCCTCAGTACATCTGGATGTGTGATGGGGGCTGAGGGAGTGGGAAATCATTGCAAAAATACCATGCCTTCCATGGTAATCTTTAAATATTCGTCTGTGATGGGCTAATATTAAAAATTAAACCACACTTTCCATAGCTCGGAGCAACAGACTTTAACCGTAAGATAAAGAGCTGCTGAGTATTTGAATACAGCACTTTCACTTTGCCAAGAAATGAGCGGAAATGGTATAAACACCTTGCCTTTAAAACCTTGTAAGCAAAGATTTTTAAAAAACCATATATTGGACCTCAAACTGAGATTTATACTGACAGTTTCAGTGGTAAGCAATTCCATTGTTTCTCTGCCCACTTGAGAGGCTTTTAGCTCTTAGCTTTGCCTCAGGCTGTAACCCATCTCAGGCAGACTAAACCAATGGGAGCTGAAGCTGTGGCCCTCTTTTGGGCATCACTGCCTTTTTATCCTTTGCTCTCCTCCCTCATCCTGAAAAGAGAGAAACAATAGAAATGCTATAAGCGTCTTTCTGTCAATATCCACCACCCAGCTATCAGGTCTATTGTGGTTCCTTAGACTTATAAATGTCAGTAGTTTCCTCAGCCTCCCCCTACCAGACTCTGCTGTTTCAGTTCGCTAACATCTCTTGCTATATATAGCCAATTTGTCTAACTGAGGAGAAAAAAAATCCTTTACTTTCTGTAGGGAATACCAGCAAAGCAGCAAATATCACCATGGTAACAAGACTCTCAATCTATCAGTCTCCTGCAGTATCTAATACATAATCTGTGAGGTGGAGATGCAGTTGAAAATTAACATGACATGTCAGTTCAGGATTTAATGCCCCTTCCTCGTGACCTTAATTAGCTTGCCTTTTTCTAATTATTCTATTTCTAATAAAAATTCTATTTTAATTTGTGACCCTGGAGAAGAAAACGTGCTATATGCATTCATTAGAATGCAACTTTTGACTGTTTTCTCCACAAACGTGCCACAAAATGGAAGTTTCTATAGAAACACATGATGCAGACTTAATTTGAAATTATAATCTCTCAATAAAGATGAGGGTATTTTCCCTTCTCAAGGAGGTTTTTTTTAAATTCTGTGACTTTGCCACAGAGGTATACCTCTCTTCTGTTCTAGTGGCATGCTTGAAAATAGTTCCTCATTTTAAAAGAAGCTGTATCTAATGAACGGCACCGTTGAAGTTAAAAATACACATTTTCAAGTAATCATTTTCCTTTTACATGATCATCATGAATTCTGTATAATTCGTCAGTTTATGGCCTCATCTTGTGCTTAAATAATTAAAATGATCACAGCTACTGTCTATTTCATAGTGTGGAGAAAAGATAATTGTGCTTTCAAAGGAAACAAGACTTATGAAGGTTACAGGTGACTGATGAAATGAATGAAGCAGAATGCCTTTTTAAAAATCTAATTGACTTTTCACCTCTCCTGCTGTTAAAGGTTTGCATTTTACTTAACTTGACAAAGAAATTAGACTAAACTGTTTAGCTTTTGTTTCTACTGAAGCTCTACCACCATTCAATCCTGTAATAGAGATTCACTATCCCTGTAAAGACCCAGCAGCAGGACAGAAGCATTTGCCCACTGCTCAATAAGAGTCTACCTTGATTTCCTCCCTTTCTACCTCCTTGGGATTTAAGGTGGGGGAGGGGGAAGAAAGCAGCTAATTTTCCAGTTGTACCTGTCAAAAAGGGAGCTGAGGGACTGAAGCAACTGATTGGGAGATGTATTTTCAAGCAAGAGAAAAAGGGCCAGCCGCTTGCCTCCAAAGTCATTGGGATGTTCAGAGTGGAAGTTGTAAGCCATTGCAAATGGTGCGTATTTGATTTTTTTTTTTTTTTGTCAAATAGTTTTCATGGCTATGTTTATGTCTTGGACTTTCAGGTAGTGTCTGGGCGTCAATGGGCTTTTCAATGAGAATCCTTCCATTGATTTGTCAGACTTTTGATTAGGCCTGTTCTGTCCATTCAGTTGATTGTTTGGCATTTTTATTCGGGCTTTGTAATTGTTTGTATCATGCACATGGTTACATTTATGGTTACACATAAATTAGTATAAATTAGTTCCTTCCATGTTTAAAATAAAGTAATTTGTAAAAAATGTAAGGTTATACAATCCTGATGCTTTATAAACTAGTTTCATCCCAAACATAATTTTTAAAAATTAAATGATGGTTGATTATGACTCCGTACTCATCCTTCATGAGCATTTATACAAAGCTGTGCAAATGTTCATCAACTGTGAATAATAAAGGTTGCACAAATAGTGTGCCTCAAAACCCGCTTCCTAATTCAATAAACTATTTGCAAACTCTTTTAAACTACAGGCAGTCCCCGGGTTACATGGATCCGACTTACATTGGATCCCTACTTACAAACGGGGTGAGGCAACCCCGCACTAGCTGCTTCCCCCCAGCAGACCAGGGAGACGCGAAGCTAGCGCCCCTCCCAGCAGACAAGGGAGATGCGGAGCGACTTTTCTCAGCAGACACCTCAGCTTGAGAATAAAGGACTGAGGGAAGTGAGGTGTGGGAGAATAAAACTGAGCTCTGGAGAAATGTTTGGCTAGAGTTTCCCCTACAATATGTACCAGTTCCGACTTACATACAAATTCAACTTAAGAACAAACCTACAGTCCCTATCTTGTACGTAACCCGGGGACTGCCTGTATTCAACAACTAATTTGCTTTCTTTCTTCAAATGAAAAGAAATCAAATATTGCAATTTATAAACTAAGGTTGCATTGCAATTTTGTGTGTTAGAAGATCCCTAGCTGAGGCTTCATTTTTATCAAAATATTTTTTACATCCAACTCCTATATTTTCAAATGGCAAAATGCAAACCAGAGTATTTTGAGAGGCATAAAACTGAAGAACAAAGAAAACATCAAACCTTGCATAACTGTTGTGCACGTGCATGCACCCTTCCACAGAAAGTAATTTAGCAACATAATGGCAATAAAGGCCCTAATACAGCAAGTGACTCCATGCAAGTGGTCCCTGGTGCCCCCGGTCAATCAGTGACACCACACATAAGCACAGAGGTCTGCCTATCTGGAACTACATGTCAAATTGGGACCTATAAGGCTACTCAAGGATAATGGAAACACAATCAGACTAATGCACAAGGCCAGTTGTCTCCTTTGCACATCAGTAGCCAGCTCATCTTATATAAGAAGAGAGGGACAAAGATTTGAGCCAAAGCCTGTTGAAATCAATTGGCATTTTTCTATTGACTTTAGGGTGGTTTAGATCAGGTTTTAAATAAACAAATCTTTGAGGAATTTTTGTGTGCATAATGGACATTCAAGACAATAAAATTTAGTTGAATGTGTCCAACAAATACGAAATATTCAACTACAAATTAATACAACAAGAAGAATTATTTGGTATTATGTGCTGGCTGGTAATCTTACTATATGTTAGAAATGTGTGTCTGTCTGTCTGTCTCCCTCTGTCTGTGTTCAAAAACCGCTCCTAAATGGTAAAAGCTAGGGGCCACCACATTTGCTTCATCTTATCATAACTGAAAAAAAAGTCAGGTTTGGTTGTGCCTGGATAATGAGATGTGTGTGGAATTTGATTGTTTCCCATAAAATAGAAAGGGAGGAGTCTGGAAGGAAGGAAAGTTATACTGCAGAAAGACCACCGGGAACAAGGATAGCTATAACCCCATTGGGCCAGTGTCAAGCATGGGTGGAGAAAGGGACAGCAATTTACTATATATTTCAGAGAGTTTATCTGAGTGTTTGTGTCTGTTCCCCATCTGGAGGCATGTACCCCTCACCCACCATGGACAAGCACTTCTCACCTGGCCCCAATGTGCTATGGTGAGAGAGGGTTGGGGTTGTCCTCTTTCCCTGGGAAAGCCTGTATACTGAGCTCCTCATCCCCAACCCCACCCCAGAAGAATTATTTAAATCAGGGGTGGGGAACTTTTTTGGGTCAGGAGGCACTGACACACAGAAAAATCAGATGGAGGCCGCACATGAGGGAGAAGTAACCCCCCCAACCCCTCACTTATATGGTCCCCTAACTGAGAAGGAGAAAGATACTCCCCACGTTCTCCTCCTACAGCAGAGCCTTGTCAGGGCCAGGCTAGTAGATTTTGTGTGCTACAGCCCTGGGGTGAGGGGGAGCACTGGAGCACCCTTGCAGGCTCCCCAATACTGGGAGAGAAGGAACCCTGAGCCTGAGGCACCCCACCCCCGATTTAAATTAAGAAAAATAATTCTTATTTGATGACCCAAGCAACACTGGGTAAATCTTCTAGAACATTCCTAAATTGGCGCTCACACAATACCCCCAAACTCTTAACATTTGGCACAATATCACCTAGGAATAAGTTGACTTCATAGAAATACTCTAGCCAGTCCTTTCCTGACCTACAAAAGGGAAACTATAGGGAAATGGGAACCCCCAAATGCCATTTTATATTTGTATAGATTTGGTGGGACCCATCCTTTCCCCAGTTTGACAAATAAAGAGGCAAGCAAAAATTGCAAACAAATCAATAAAACAGCATCCCAAACCATCCAAACAATGGTATTGATTCTCTGAAGCAAACTAAAATGTGCTGTCTTTAAGGACAAGTAATTGGGTTGTATTTTGTCCTTTTGATATATAGTTAGATTAGCAAATCCTGCATGACATATGACATGATCTCATTATAGTAGTTCCTAGCAGTGACAGAGGAAATCTACTGTATATAATAGCTGGCTCAGCTTGAAATGATAAACATGACAGGTTGTGACAATCACTCTCTTTCTTATGAATGAAATGAAGATGTGATTTTTAAATGTAATGATTTGGGTGCATAATCTTCTCGGTATCAATCATCTACACCTTCCCATGCCTGCTTGTCCCCAGGATGTGGGGATAGCGAGGCTCCTTTGGGAACATCTGTGCCCCTGCAAGGAAGGGCCCCCTGTCTAGGCAACAGATGGTCTTGCTTGAAGCACATCACCTTTGTCTGACCCGAGACCTTTCTGTCTCACCTCAGAGATGAGGGCTGGCATCAGGCACAGTGTCTCCAGGGATGACTGACCTTCTCTTTGTTCTCCACAGCTAAACAGCTGCGAGAGGGGTGCGGTCGACACCTCCCGCAGCTGCCTCCCAACCCCGCATGGAGTAGCAGGACTGCAGACTAGAGGAGGACCTGCAGCTGCACTGGGAGACCTGGTAGGAGATGATGGAGCAGGGCTGGGTCATCTGTGCTGCTCTATAAGCAGTGATCACCACCATGGTGCACACTCTTGCTGCCACTCCCGCGCCAGGTCCTGTCCCTCCTGGTCCTCCACCTATGGCTGCTGAGGGCCCCACACATGAGGTGGTGGGACCACCAGAACCAGGTGTCACTCTCAACCACAGCCCTGAGCCTCTCCTCCTCACTTCTCCCCTTCCAACTCCCTCCTCTAAGGTTCTTTCTCCATCCCCTCACCAGTTACATTTACTCCCAATTAAAAACTAAGAGTTTGTTTTTTGAAAAATGAGTTTGTTTTTTTGTAGTTTGCCTCTGCAGGGAAGGGAGGAAGGAAAGGGTGTGGGAGGACAGGCAAAGAGGGGCAATGCACAGGCCTCGTGTAGGGATGCCCAGGGGAGAGTGTCACTGGGGTCCTTCTGTGAAACTCTCCTTCAGGGCCTCCTGGATGTGTACAGCCCCCTGATGGGCCTGCTGTATGGCAGCCATTTGCTCAAAGGCTCTGTTGATCCAGTCAGCCTCTTTCCCCCACCCTGGGAGGAACATCTCCTTCCCGCTTTCACAAATATTGTGAAGGATGCAACACACGGTGACCACTTGGGGGATGTTCCACTCCCTGACATCCAGGTGGCTGAGGAAGCAATGGAACCTCCCCTTGAGATGCCCTGAAGGTGTCCTCCACCACAGTGAAGGCCCTGATTAGCTTGGCATTGAAGCATCTCTTGCTTGTGTCCAGTGTAGGGCTTCATTAGCCAGGGGAGCAGAGGGTAGCCTGTGTCCCCCACAATAGAGACCAGCATGTCAACATCTCTGACCCTGATGGTGTGAATGGGGAAAAAGCTTTTGTTATGCAGATTCTGGAAGAGGCTGGAGTTGTGGAAGACACATGTGTTGTGCGTCTTCCCTGACCTCCTGACATGGATGACTGTGAACGGCCCATGGTGGTCCACAATGGCCTGCAGGACCATGGAAAAGTAGCCCTTGTGGTTGATATATTTGGCTGCCTGGTTGTTGGGGGCCTGGATGGGGATGTGGGTGTCATCAGTATTTCCCCCACCTCCCGCAGTTGGGAAAGCCCATGGCGGCAAAGCCGGTGATGATGGGGTCCACGTTGCCCAGGTTGATGACCTGAGCAGCAGAATGGTGTTGATGGCCTGCACCACCTGTAGAAGGAGACTGACAGAGAATCACTGGGTTGCCAGGGCCCTTGGGAGGTCCCCGACTCCCTCCCCTTATACACACTAGGAGCAACTCCCTACTTACCCCATCCCCTCTCAGGGCTTTGTGAAGATGGGATTGAAAAACCTCCCAAGGATGGGGCTTCCATCCCCCCTTCCCTGGGGAACCCCATTCCAGCAATTTACCCTCCTCATGGGACAATAGCCTGAAAGCATGATACTTGCATGAGCATGGTCCCAATGGTCGATCGCCACACGCTGAACTGGTTCTCGATGGATTGGTAGCTGTCCAGCGTGGCGAGCTTCCAGATGACAATGGAGACCCGCTTGTGGAGGAGGATGGCGGGTCTCATGGGGGATGTCCCATTACCAGAAGAAGGGGTGAGCCAATCTCACAGCTCCAGAAAAGTGTCCCTTCTCCATGCAGAAATTCTGGAGCCACTGCTGGTTGTCCCACTGGTCCATAATGATATGGTCCCTCTAGTCGCCAGAAGTGGCAGTGCATGGTGAGCAGGGGAGGCCAGGTGGGGTTGTACTGCATGAGCAGTGTCTGCAGAGAGAGGAGGAAGTTCCCTGCAGTGAGCTGGGGGTTGTGTTCCTGCAGGGCCTGGAAGGCATTCTGCAGAAAGAGCTGCAGGACATGCAGCACAACCTGTAAGAGCTCTCGACTTCTTGGAGGCAGCACTGGCTCCATGTCTAGAGAGCTGAGGTGTCTGCAAAGGCAACCACAGCAGGCAAAGGAAAGATTTTGCTGTCCCTCAATGAAGTAGGCAAAAGAGAAGAGCCTGAGACATGGCTGTACCGGACGGGTGGGGGTGGAGGGGGAAGGGGAGGGGGAGGAGGGTGCCTTTAAGCATGAGCCTCAGGAAGCAGCTCCAGGAAACTTCTTTCCTGATGTCCTGCCTGAAGTTCTTCTGGGTGGCCTTAACTGTGGTTCAGCATCCAATGAGTGTTGATGCTTTATTTTGAAATAGCTCAGTGCTATTTCGATGGGCATTTGCTGTATAGTTGTGCTATTTAGAAATAAGCTATTTCGAAATAAGTGTGCAGTGTAGACGTATCCCAACTGTTCCCACAGCATCCCTTGTTGCCTTTAATAAAAACTTGCATCTTTGGGAGGTGCATAGAGAAGTAAATTCAGTGTTGGTTTTGAGTCTCATGCTACAGACTGAACAGAAGAACTCACAGGCTGTGTCTACGCTAGCATGAATTTCCGGAAATGCTTAAAACAGAATAGTTTTCATTATAAGTATTTCCGGAAAAGGAGCGTCTACACTGGCAGGCTGCTTTTCCGGAAAAGCCCTTTTTCCGGAAAAATGTCTGTGGCCAATGTAGACGCGCTTTTCCGGAAAAGAGCCCCGAGTGTCATTTTCGCGATCGGGGCTTTTTTCCGGAAAAGACTACTGGGCTGTCTACACTGGCCCTTTTCTGGAACAGTGTTCCGGAATAAGGACTTATGCCTGAGCGGGAGCAGAATAGTTTTTCCGGAATAGTGGCTGATTTTGTACAGTAGAGCATTGTTGCTTCTTCAGAAATTCAAGGGCCAGTGTAGACAGCTTGCAGCTTATTCCGGAAAATCGGCTGATTTTCCGGAATAAGTGGCCCAGTGTAGACAGAGCCAAAGAGAAAGTGAGCTGTAGTGCCCCCATGACCATAGCCTGTCAGGCACAGAACCCCAGAAGCAGTTGCTGGTTGTGGCAGGGATGTATGCCCAAGCATTGCAACTGCTCCTGGATTGGGAGGGAGAGAAAATCAGCATTTCGAAACACCAGATATGTTTAGTGTGTGGTCTTGTGTGTGGGTGTAAGTGTGTAAAATGCCAGTTAGAGAAGTAAGCTCTCCATGCTTGTTTTTACAGCAACATGAGTTTATTTTCTTCTGAGAGGGTCGGAATGTTTCACTGCCTCTCACAACGGGGTATATGGATGTTTAAGAGAAACCATTATGATTATGAAAAATAGGAGGTAGTTCAGAGAAGAGCCACAAAAATGACAAGGTGATTGAAGGGACTAAATGATGAGGCAAGATTAAAAGAGTGCAATGTGTAGTTTAGCTAAGAGATAATTAAAGGGGTCAAAGATATAACCCACACCCGCCTGGGTGGTGCTCTGTCCCCCTCTAGTGTCACTGAGACCACTTAGAGATTGCTTCAGCCTTCACTTAAAGCAATGTGGCTTTTAGCCCATGCAGTAGGAATAAGAGATCCTCCGGAATAGGGCTTCATTCCGGGGGATCGCGCCAGTCTGGACGCTCTTTTCCGGCTTTTCCCCAAGCTGGAAAAAAAACTGTGGCCATGTTTATTTAAATCCCGGGGGGGATATTTAAATCCCCTGCGCATTTCCCTATTCCAAAGTTATAAATTAGCATGGCTATTCCGAACAAGGGGCCAGTGTAGACGTAGCCCCAATGATTGGGATCTAATCAGCATTACACCTACACACATCTGAAAGGTGTAATCATGAAGGAGAGTAATTATTTAGTATTACATGGGGGGAGGGGGAATATAATTTAGTAGTAAAAGACAGAAACTAGAAAAGGGAAAAATTAGGCTGAATATCAGGAAAAACATGCATAAAATGTACTGTGCTGTTGAAGAGACTTTCTGTGGAAATGGCAGTATCCCCATCACTAGAGAGATTTTTTTAAAATATTAACTTTATAGTGTTTTATTCAGGCTGAAGGAAGCAAAGCATCAACAAAGGAGAGGTGTTTTAATAGGCCTTTTCCATCTCCAACTTTTGTTTTCTTTTTTATAGCTCTTTTTAAAAAACTTTTGATATTTTTTTCTAGTTCTCTTCATAATATATACAGTTTTAAAATGTAAAAGGAATTTTTTTTTAAAAAAAGTTGGAAGATCTGGCATTTTGAGTATGGATAGTTGTCTACAGCTAGTATATTTTGAGTGAACAAAAGGTATTTAGGCCCCATGACAGGTATTGTAATTTGTGCATATTGCTATAGTATGCATTAGCTCCTATCCCATGTTGAATGCTTGAGGTTAGACATAGGAGCAGTAGAGTAGCCAGGTAAAAGATTGTGATGGAAGGATAGCATAACCTAATGATTAAATTGACAACAGATTACAGGATTTTAAAAAATTAGCCACTAAATGTTGCCTAGTAAAACCTATCTCCTGTTAGTAGGAGAATAAAGTAATTCTGATAGGGTATGTCTACACTACAAAGTTAGTTCAAACTAACTTAGTTCGAATTAGTTAATTCGAACTAAGCTAGTTCGAACTAACGCGTCTAGAACTAAAAACTAGTTCGAACTAGCGTTTTGCTAGTTCGAACTAGCAAGTCCACATTGAGTGGACTCTGAACAGGGCTTAAGGATGGCCGGAAGCAGTGCCGGCAGGGCATAAAAGGAGGACTTAGAGCATGGAGATGCTGTCTCAGGCTAGCCGAGGGCTGCGCTTAAAGGGTCCCGACCCCCACCCCGGACACACAGTTCTAAGGGGTGCCCCGCTTGCAAAGAAGTTCTGGCTTGGAGTGCCCTGAGTGCCCACACTGGGCACATCACACCACTCGGCCATCAGCCCAGCTGCACTTGCCGCAGGCTGCCATCTGGGGAGAGGGGGCAATCGGGGGGCTGCAGGAGAGCTTCCACCCCCAGAAGCCCGCAGAGCCAGCCCAGTCCTCCCCATCGGGGGCTCATACCCCATTCCTCCCTCACCTCCTTCCACTTACCCTTCCTTAGCCCCCCTTCTTATTGATGTACAAAATAAAGATAACGTTTCTTCCAACATTGACTCTGTCTTTATTGAAAAAAAACTGGGGGAGACTGGGAAAAGGAGGTGGGAGAGGGGAAGAGAAAGGCTGGGAGAGGGGAGGGCAACTAACATGATCAGGGGTTGGGAACAGGTCCCAGATGAAGAGAGGCTACAGAGACTGGGACTGTTCAGCTTAGAAAAGAGGAGACGGAGGGGGGACAGGATAGAGGTCTCTAAAAGAAGGGGTTGGGTGGAGAGGGTGCATTCAGAAAAGTTCTTCCTGAGTTCCCATAAAGAAGGACTAGAGGACACCAAAGGAAAGGAATGGGTAGCAGGCTTGAAACTAGTAAGAGAAAGTTGTTCTTCTTGACAAAGCAAATAGTTAACCTGTGGAACTCCTTGCTGCAGGAGGCTGTGAAGGCTACAACTAGAACAGAGTTTAAAGGGAAGTGAGATAAAGTGATGGAGGTTGGGTCCATGGAGTCCTATTAGCCAGAGGGTAGGAGTGGTGTCCCTGCCCAAAGTTTGCGGAAGGCTGGAGAGGGATGGCACGAGACAAATGGCTTGGTCATTGTCTTCGGTCCATCCCCTCCAGGGTCCCTAGGGTTGGCCTCTGTCGGCAGACAGGCTACTGGGCTAGATGGACCTTTGGTCTGACCCAGTACGGCCATTGTAAGCTCAGGGCTCAGTGTCGGGGGTCTCAGTGGACCCCCTTGATTTTCATGCACACCTGGTCCTGGGTGGCCAGGCTGGCAGCTCTCCTGCCCTAGACGGCCACTTTCCTGTGCCTAGTGCGGAGATCGTGGACGAGGTCCACGATGTCCGCACTAGCCCAGGAAGGTGCCCGCCTCTTGCGGTCCAGGGCAAGCTCCCGGGAGCCGCCAGCCTGGTCCCGGCAAGAGGGGGCTGGGGGGCATCGGGTGGGTGGCTCTGTGCCGTGCCAGGTGCAGGGTCTGCTAGCTGGGTGCTGGCAGGCTTGGTAGCCAGCCCGTGCCCCTTTAAGGGGTCCGGGGCCGGGAGGGGGGCATAGAGTTTCCCTGGTGTTGGCCAGAGTGGCCACCAGGGAAACCTGGGGAGGGCTAGCCTCCCACTAGTTCGAACTAAAAGGCTACACAGCCCTTAGTTCGAACTAGCTAGTTCGAACTAGGCATTAGTCCTCGTAAAATGAGGTTTACCTAGTTCGAACTAAGCGCTCCGCTAGTTCGATTCAAATTCGAACTAGCGGAGCGCTAGTGTAGCACCTATTAAAGTTAGTTCGAACTAACGTCCGTTAGTTCGAACTAACTTTGTAGTGTAGACATACCCTCAGAGTGGGATATTTATCCTTCATATCAAATGCTTTAGCTCTTACTTTTCTATAAGAAGATTTTCCAATCATTGATTCTATGGCGGTTTGTAACTTATCTTCACGTAGTCTAGGTTTTTTTTAAAGCCAATAGATTTGCGGAGCTGCCTTATGAATAGCTGTTCTTTTCTACCTCAAATATAGTGATTTCAGGATCACTCTTCCCTTAAACATGTCACTAGCTTTCTGTGTTCATCGTGTTATGGGTATATTCTAGAACTGAAATCTATTATCTATTTGATGGCTCAATAAACTAGCTAGCACACAGTTTGGCATAGCTCTCAGAAACACGGGTCCTTTCTTGCACTATTGTTATCTGCTCAGTGTGAAGATAATTGATCAGTTCTTGAGTCATTTTTAAATGCTTTCTTCTCCTGAGCGACCACCACTTGCAGAGCACCTACCACTCCAATAGAAGTATATGGCGAGGGAAGGGTGCAGGGACTCAGCACCTCAGGGAAATTTAAGATGATAAGAAATAAATATTTCATACTAAAAACCAATCAACTGTCCTCCCCACACATTAATGGAACATGATTAGGATTTCAAAAGAAATGCTGACAAGTTACAAAAGAGCAGAATTAAGGATGCCTGTGCAGCCTTAATTTGGCCTCCTTGGGTATGAGGCGGGGATTTGAATATCCCTGGCGTCAGTAAAATAAAAATGGCCACCACACTGTGCTGGCTTCCCAAAAGCTTGTTAAGTGTATGGGAGGGTTGCACCTTTTGCTATCCTGGGCTAAATTTCTATGCATTTTAACCCAAGGATTAAAGTAAAAAAATATCTACTGCTTTTGGGTACCCAGGGGACCTGATTTTTTCCCTCAGAACTATTAATACTCTGTAACACTTAAACAAAGCACAAGGCCCATTGACTTCAGTTGCAGTAGTGAGTGCTCTGCACTTCTGCAAATCAGATCTGAGGGTCTGAAGTTTGTCTTTGAGGAAAATGAATGTTGTACAGTCAGGCTATATCTACACTGAGGCGATCTTGTGCCAGAAGTATGCAAATGAGGCTAAGTGTGGAATATCGCTGAGCCTCATTTGCATATCTAATGAGCCGTCATTTTTGCGGAAGAGACTCTTGCGCAGGAAGGAGCTGTCTACTCTTGCGGAATGCTGCTACACTGATTATTTTCAGGAATAACAGCATTGCCCCCAACTATTTAAAAATATAATATGGAGGTGGGCTATATCAAGATTTTTTGCATGGCAGAGATCAGGAATACTGTATTAATAACATAGTTTCCAGATTAAGGCAAGTCTTTGTTTCCTCAGTCTTATTTCTTGTTATAGACATAAGCTCGTAGTCCTTCTATCCTTTTATTAATACTGTTCATATTTGTATAGAGATGAGAGCTCTTTGCTTTATTGCATAATGAACTTCTATTTTAGAATTTCATTCTCCTCACAAAACTCAACCTTTGTCATGAAGAGTAGCTTGTGTTTTCATTTTATTATAAGTGTATTGTCCTCTCTGTTGTTTTCTATTCTTTATATGCATCAGGCTAATCTCATCTGAAAGAGAAGAGTATATTAAATCACAGGATTTATTTGTTTTTAAGTTTGAATTTGCCCAAAGAGAGTAAATCGTGCCATGAACTCTATCAAACTATGTGAAGGATCAAAACAACAGTGATTCAAGTTCCATTTAATATAATTTAACAGAACACACTATTCACCACAGTGGTTTAGTATCCACTGTGAAACTATCCTTTTGTAATTAGCTGTTATAACAGGGTCCTTCCCTTGCTGGAATAAGACAGCCTGTAAATAAATGTTATGGAAAACCAGGATTAATATTGTGTCACCTGAATGGCCCAGACTTCTCTAATTATTCTGCTATTAGTAAACCGTGATGAAAAGGTGAACAGTGTACTTTGGAACTGAATAGGCTGGAAAGAAATTGAGCTAAGCATCCTCAAGCACAGACTAATAGCTTAGTTGAATTATCTTTCTAAATGTCTTATTCATAGATTTCCAAGACCCATGGGACCACTGATCTGAGCTCCTCTATCACACAGGCCATAGAACTTCCCCAAAAATTTCCTTAAAGTTTCTGCAATTTCATTTTTCAAAGAAAGCTCTTAAGTTATACACTCACAGTTTCTGACTAAACAGTGTGACATAGCAGAGTGCAATTGTCACAAATAAGTCATACTTTGTACAGTTCCTCATAATGCCTAGGAATGCTTTTTGAGATTCTGGATTCAGTTAACCGGGTTTTCTGTTGCAGAGATCTACTAATCCTGTATAATAGAAATAGGTTCTTAGGACCAGATCTTCAAAGAGTTTTTACTCATGTAAATTACTTTGCATTTTTTTTTATTTTAATAACCCCTAAAATAACTATTTTGAAATAGCACATCCACACTACAAGGCACAATTAAAATAGCACTGAGTTATTTTGAAATAGTGTGTCCACACTGATTAGAGCCTGAATTGCATTTAAAGCCCCTGCAAGCACTTTGGGGAGGGCATCAGGAGAGCAGTCACTTCCTGTAGCTGCTTCTTGAGGCTAGCTGAGACTCATGCTTAAAGGGGCTGTGAAGAAAAGTGACAAGGGCAGTCATCCTTAAACTCTGAGCCAACACTGAGGTCTTAGTTCAGATGATGTGCTTTGAGCAAGGCCATATGTTGCCTAGACGGCAGGCACTTTCCTGCAAAAGCACAGACATCCCAGGGGAGCCTTGCTACCCCCATGTCCCGGGGAAAAGCAGGCATGGGAAGGTGCCAGCAAGGCCAGGAGTCTGTGGGTAGGGGGGAAGACGGGGTGGCTCGGCCTCCTACTGAGTGCGGCACATGCTGGGTTCAGTAGTAGTGGTGTCCTGCAGAGAGAGAATGTCTGTCCTTGCCTGCTGGAGGGGTGGGGTGTTGCGGGAGGTGTATATGAGCGGCAGAGGCTGCTTGCTGGAGTCAGTGCTACTGGGGTCCCCTCCTCTTCTTCCCCCTGACAATTTCCCATGCAGGGGATTGGTTTCCTCCACATTGCCAAGCTTTACCGGGAGTGGATGCTGCCCCAGAGTGCGGGCATGAGCCTGTGCCATGTGCGGCACTGCTGTGTGTTTCCATGGCCTCAGCCTCCTTAGTGGTGGCTTGTCATGAGAAGGTATCCCACCATGGAGTCCGGAGTAAGGCAGGTCTATCCAGGAACCTTGTGAGAAGAAATGAGGGGTTCCTGTGGGGCCCCTCATGGGGCTGAGTGCTCTGGACTGGTGCTCCATGTGCTCCCACGTACACAAGCTATTGTGCGAGCCCTGGGCCGAGAAGGCCAAGTGAGGAGCATGCAACCCCTTGCAGGCTGCCATCTGCCCTTGCGTGTGTATAGGGAAAGTGATGGAACTTACACGAAGAACCAAAGGGGGGTTCATATGAGCCCTGGGAGACATCTGGTGGGGCGGGGGGGGGGAAGGGGGGACACAGGCTCCAGGCTAATGATGCTCTCCTGGCTGCTGGGCATGGTGTCCTGGCTGGCCTGCTCCTCCTCCTCCTCCTTCTCCTCCTCCAGAACCCATGCTCATGGAGGCTGATGACAGACATGTGCTGGCCAGAGTTGATAACTGGGGGCGGGCGGAGGGAGGTGACCAGCTCTACTCCCAGGATGACATCCAGCTGTTGGTAGTAGCAGCACACGTGCTGTGACACCCCAGAGCTGGAACTTTGCTCCCTGGCCTTGGTGTAGGCCTTCTGGAGCTCTTCAGTTTTCATCTGCTTCTGTTCAGGGTGCAGCTGTGCCCCTTCTGGACCAGGCTGGCAGTCATCCAGCTGTAGACTTTGACATTGCATCTCTTGTTGCAGAGATCCTGGATATTGGTCTCCTCGCCCCAGAACTCGATGAGATCCAGGTTCTCTGCATCAGTCCAGGCCAGTGCCCTCTTTCACCCCTAGCCAGGAGCTTCAAAGGTGGCTGTAGATATGCTGGCAGCCATAGGGGGGTTTTGAGGGAGCACGAGGGTCTGCCACGGATGCAGCGAAAGGTGTAGCATGGGGCTGGCAGGGCTCGGGTGGTTCCACAAGCCCTTTCCCTTCTGCCAGCATCTTTAAAGTCTTCAGGAGAAGGGGAGCAGTGGAATTGTCAGGGCTATGGCCAAAGTAGTGAGAGAGGTCTCTGGAGGCCAATTATTTAAAAATAACAGCAGCTGAGTGTCCACACTAACCCTATTTCAAAATTATTATTATTCCTCTTCACAAGCTGGAGTTATTTCAAAATAACAGGCTTGGTGTGGACACTCGCCTTGTTATTTCTGGGAAAAAAGGAGAGTCATTTTGAAATAATTCCCTAGTGTAGATGAGGGCTTAGAGACTACCCATGAAGGCTCATGATCCTATGTATTTTTTGTTAGTCTTTGGGGGTACTTTTACACTGCAGCATTATTTCGGAATAACTGACGTTATTCTGAAATAACATAGTGTGCGTCTAGACTACTAGCTTTTATTTTGAAATAATGTTGAGCTGGAAGAGTTCTTACTTTGACTCATGGTAACCCTCATTTCACGAGGAGTAAGAGAAGTTGAAGGAAGAGTGTTCTTCCTTCGACTTCCTGCTGTGTAGACAGTTCCAAAAGCCGAATTAAGCTATTTTGATTTCAGCTATGCAATTGATGTAGCTGAAGTTATGTGGCTTAATTTGACTTTAGCTCTGCTGTGTAGAGGTACCCTAAGGTACCACAGGACTACTCGTTACAAAAGATAGTGTTTATGCACACACAACCCATCTGTAAAAAGTACACAGTATACTCCCGATTATCAGACTAGCATGGGAGGATGGATTTTGTTCAGCTAATTGGGAGTTTGGGTAGTTAAGAAGGAAGGAGCCATTCTGCCAATTACCAGTGAGGTGGCAGCCTCCTATAGCTGAAGGCTCAACCTCCTCCTCACAGTCCTGACCAAGCCTCTCTGCTCTGCCTTGCTCACTTGCTTCCATGACAGTGTAACATCAACAAACAGAACCAATCCTGGGATCTCTGTTCGAACTAGGGTGAAAGGGTAGACGTACCCTTAGACTCATGCACTCGACAGACTTTCAGGAAACACTAGTGGGCTGTGCCCTCTGCTCACTATGCTCACCAACCGCTCTCCCTTTGGCCACTTTCGCTTTTGTGGCCAGAGAGGTGAGAGCATGATGATGTCATTCTGTCACCTGGCAGAGAAGCAGTATCAGTTAATAGGATTTTTCTCTAATTGCCCCCAGAAATAACTCTGTCCGCTTGTGAACATGGGTCTTACCTTTTCTGGCTCCCAAGAAACATAGAAAATGATTCGTGAACCCTAAATTATAGAGCAAGTCCAAAACTTACAATTAATGATTGCATGTTCAAAACTATGTATATATACCAGCGCCCTAAGACAGTGTTTCTCAAAGTGGGCCATGAAACCACTTTGAGAAAGCTGCTAACTGGCCCTGTCAGTGCGTTTATTTACTAGTGCTGCGGCCACAGAGCTTTGCGGCTCCCATTGGCTCTGGTTCACCGTTTGCAGCCCAGGGGAACCATGGGAGGAGGCAGCCCAGCCCATGCTGCTTCCTGTGGCTCCTCTTAGCTACAAGTGGTGAACCAGAGCCAATGGGAGCTGCGAGGCTCCACGGCTGTGGCCCCGGTAAATAAACACACGAACGCAGCCAGTTAGCAGCTTTCTCAAAGTGGTTTCACGGTTCACTTTGAGAAACACTGATCTAAGGGCATATTTCATATCAAGCACATTTTTGCGGACATGCAGTGAATTCAGTAGGACTGTGTAAAGTGTAAGAATTTACACTCTGGTCCTTATCCAGTAAAGTGCTTAAATTATACACTTGACTTGAGTAGTCCTATCAACTTTAGAATGAGGAGTAATTCTATTGAAGACAAATGTACATAGCAGGATCAGGACCAAAGTGGATCTTTGTGCATTTAAATCTACTTTCATAAAAGAGTAGTTGTGAGGAAGGAGAAATTGGTCTTTTCTTGAAAGGCGATTGAAGAAAGGAATGGTTCAAGGCATGGAGATGGAAGTGAGTAAATGGCTTTGAAGAAATCTGTGCGCCCAGAGAGTATGTCCTATTTTTTGTGCTATTGTATGAAAAAACGAAATGAATAGGGGGGAAAATAGTTGAATTTCCTATTTGTACTCACTCATTGACTCTGTCAATTTGGCCATCTTTCTCTTTTGTGCTTCTCCTAGGGGAAGAGACAAAATAAAAACAAACATACATATATATACACTTGACTGGAGGTAGTGCTATGTGGGATATTGTCACCTGAATAATTTCTTTGTATACTTTCCTAAATGAGGTTGGAGTTCTCAGTGATCAAATGTTTTGAAAAGGAAAATTCTCCAGATGTACTTTTACAAGTTTTTGTTCTAATTTTTCTGTTTAATGAACAATGACCTTAGGGAGTTTTTGTAGTCCTTAAATTATGTTGTTTGTGAGCTAGGAGACATTTATGTGTGTACTCAGTCACTGGACTTCTTCTATCAAAGAGAGTCGAGAAGGAAATGATTCATTCTTTATGACCACTGCACACAACAGTGTTTTGTTTAAGACAACTCAGATTTAGTAGTGAAGTGAATCCCCTCCCCCCAGATAATGCTGCAGATAAAGAAATGCTAATGTAGGGATCAGTGAATCTCAGAGAGAGGTTAGGCAATTTACGTGAATGTCAAACTATTGGAAATAAACACTGAAAGAGACCAATCAATAAGCCAGTTCGTTTATTTCTATGGTACACAAGGGTGCATATACTCCAACTAACCATCCACTTGTTCTTCTGTGCTGTTTGTTTGCATAAAAAATACTGTATTTTTTAAAAATAAAAAAAACTTCCTAAAGCCTGTTTACTGGTTCTGGTAACAGTTTGTAGGGTCTACTGCTACTAAGCCTCTCATTGCTAAAGGCCTGATCCAAAGCCAATTGCATTCAATGGACTCCCAATAAGTGATAAGAGTGGGCATGTAGTTTTGTCCCTAAAGGAGCATGCTATGTTATGCAGACTTTTTCTGGTCACAGCAGTGAGGGCTTGGAGTAGCTTTGCCATCTTTCTAACTGCACAAAACTGAACTCCTCTGACCTGCCCCTTCTCAGAGGCCCTGCCACCTATTCACTCTATCCCTCTGTAGCTCACTATCCTCCACCCTCACTCACGATACCTGGTCTGGGGCAAGGATTTAGAGTGTTCTGGGTGAGGTCTCTGGCTGGAGGTGCAGGTTCTGGGGTAAGGCTGGGGAAGACGAGTTTGGGGTGCGGGAGAGGGCTCCTGGCTGGGGCAAGGGGATGGGTGCAGGGGCATATGGGTTGGGGCGTGGGCTCCAAAGTTGGGGCCAGAAATGAGGGGTTCAGAGTTTAGGAGAGGGTTCTGGGCTGGGGTATGGTGTTGGGGTATAGGAGGATGAAGGCTCCAATTGGGGTGTGGGGTCTGGGGGCAAGGGAGTTGGGGTACAGGGTAGATGGTTGGGGTATGTGTGAGTGTTTGGGGTCTGAGGGTCCTGGTGACCAAGAAGTGGCTGTCAGGTTCCTGTAGCACTTAGGTGCATGTACAGGAAGGGATGCTTCATGCAGTTCCTGGCTAATGGGGCTGGAGCCTTCCTGCACAGGAACCACGCAGAGCCAGGGTGGGTAGGGAGCCTGCCTTAGCTCTGGGCTTCCACTGCATCACCAATGAGACTTTTAGTAGCCCAGTTGGTAAAATGCCTGGTCAAAGATGGACCCTGGAGGCCCGCTTGAAAACACAACACCTGGCACTCCTAGCCGAGTGTGTTCTGGTGGCAGCGTAGGGTTTGATGGAAGATGAATACAGACTCAGGGAGTTACCAAGGTAGGATTAAAATAATCCCAGGGCTCTAGGCATGTCCTAGGTTGGGACCTTACCCTGATGTGTATTCCCCAGACCACTTCAGATCCCAAAGCCTAACTGCTGTGTGGGGTAGCAGTAGCTGAGCCTCTGCTAACTGCTGGGAGATGAGGTAGTGTCTATGATCCCCTTGCTGTCAGGTACCCAGATGATACTTGAGATAGAAGGTGGCATGCCTCCTTCTTCAGTGGTTGGGACCCATTTCTTGGCTGTTCACAGGAAGTAGGGACGGTTTCTTTACTCTGGAGAGGTGGTGCTGTCTGCCTTCCTCCCATCCTTGCAGCGATGGGTGTAGTGGGGAGGAAGCTTTTTTCCTTCAGTAGCTATTGTGGAGGCTTCACTAAGAGCTGGAGGTTGTGGTTGGAGGGCCTGGCAGCTTTGCTGCAAAATGTCTACAGGCATCAGTGCATGAACTACCTTGGATCTTGTGTTCATGCTGCTCACAAATATGCGAGCTCACCCTCACACCAAATATTTTTAAATGAAAGCTCAAATTCTGATGTCACCACATGACTGTAGGAGCGAACACTCTAAGCACATGACCTATAGTCGCTACATCTTAATCCAGCACTGGCTGCTACTCGGAGATGATTTTTTTTCAAATACTTGTTCTGAACTAATTTGTTACTATGTTTACCTCAAAACCCAAGAGTTTTGCTAGCAAATTCCACAAATCTAGCATTTCTTAGCAAGGGTGTGAGGGGAGGAATAGAATTTGTGACCTTTACAGAAGGATACTAAATAATGTTGCAGTGCACTATCTATGCCAGATTACCACAAAATATATTTCACAGAGTTAAAGGTCACACACCAGATCAGTGGAGGGGAGTGAGGTTAATGAGCCAATCCATAGTCACAAGGTAGCAAAGTGAAGCCAGGTTCTTGCATTGTTGTGAAAAGGAGGAATGCACTGGATCACTTATAACAGGAACCAGTGCAGCTATGCCAATGATAGACATATTCAGAATTCTGTATATTAGTGTCTCTTCTACAGTATTCAACATCAAGAAAAACACGCTTTTATCTCTTTGGAAATCCTGATCAGTATCATGTGTCTGTTTTTAAATTATTTAGAATTTGACTGTGAAAACACTTCTGTTACCCAATTTATAGTTGACAGATGAACAATTAGTAAGTTGAAGACGAACTTTTGGCTCTAAAGTATAAGGGCTAGATTTATCAGACAAACTAACTATAATATTAACAATTAAGTAGTTAGTCTTGGATAATATTGAAAAGCCCTGCTAATGATAAGGCCTCATAATGAGGAAGGAAGGGACTCAAATGCCATTCTACTTATTAAAATAAAATATCTAGTGTAATAAAGAGGGATAGGGCTAGACAGCTTTGTCATTCTGAGCTCTGATAATGAACAGTCTATTTAGGGGAAGCTAGCACACTGAAATCCTAACACAATGTGCACTTTTCTACAGTAATGACCTGAAACCACTGATAGATAAATGTTTATGTGAAGCAAAAACAATTATCTCTGAGTCCATAACAGACCATTATTGCAGCAAAACTTGAATTGTAGTTAGCGGTCTTGCCATTGTATTGTACCAGAATTTAAAACAAAAAATCCAAGCAATTCAATCTTCTAAAATGTTACCAGCCTGGATCGCCTATCAGAAAGAGAACCCAAGCTGATGGCCAAGATACAGTTTGTTGCAGCGGTTTTAGAATATTTAAAGCATGTTTTTTTATTTGAAACTGCTAAATCATTTTAAACCTTGACATCTCTCCTTCAGATAGGGAAGAGTCTGCTGTTGGAACTTAGTTAAGAATAGAGATGTTTGGAAGGGAGGGGGAAAGAACATTATGTATCTAAAGTTTTGCATTTTTTTGTTACATTTGAGAATCAAAATTGCAGTGAAGATTTAAAGTTTTTCATATATCTCCAAAAGCAGAATTAAATTCTAGTTAGAAATTTCACTCTATTATGTTATATCATAATTCTGACAAATTATTGTCAAAATTTCAAACTTTGTGAATTTACAACCAGCTTTCATGAAAAATTCTTTTGATCTTAAATAGGAAGAGAATCTAGCTCTCATGCCTCTAGCTAGATGAGCTCTGACATAAGTTTAAAGAGAAAAAAGTTAAAAAAAAAGGCATTGAAATAATCAGATTTGACTTTTAATATCCATTTGGGAGCAAGAAGTTGCTATTTTTACCATCGCCATTTTTTGGAGTAGAACTGAACTTCATGAGAACACTATTGTATACCGAGTTGGTTCCAAGATATTAGAGACTGAGGCTACATCTACACTGCAGGCTTCTTGAGATGTGCTTTTGCGCAAGAGCATCCATGGCAGTGTGGACGCTGTCTTGCACAAGAAAGTTCTGATGGCCATTTTAGCCGTAGGGGTTTCTTGCGCAAGAAACCCTTGTTGCTCATCCACACATGCCTTTTTGCGCAAGAGCGCTTGCGCAAAAAGGCTTATTCCTCATAGAAAGAGGAATAACTCTTGTGCAAAAAGCCCCATGTTCTTACAATTTACTGTACTTTTTCTTGTGCGAGAACACGCTTGTAGTGTGGACGCTCCACAAGTTTTTGCGCAAAAACGGCCATTTTTGTGCAGAAACTCTGCAGTATAGACATAGCCTAAAGGTGTTATTGGACCAATTTCTGTCTCTCTCTTGTGTCTAGGAAAAGCCTTCACTGTGTCACAGCTAAATACAAGATCAAACAGAACTGGCCTTCATATGCAAATTTGACACATTTACCCAAGGATTGAACAAAGACATTTCCTGGACCGGCCGTTATGTTCAACAACAAAATGACATCAAAAGTAAGTGTTAAACACTTACAGCCTACTCTATTATCGTCATTTAGCAAGGGCACTTTAATTGACAGCTTCTTTTTAATCCTTCCTTTCCCCCCTCTTTTTCTACTTTATCCTCTGTGCCCCTTACTCCATTCATCTGTCATCTGAAGAAGTGGGTTGTGCCTACGAAAGCTCAAGATACTATCTGTAGTGTTTTTGTTAGTCTCTAAGGTCCTACAGGACCATTTGTTGTTTTTTAAGTTTTTTTTTATCAAACAGATAGTTCAATGTAGGTAGTTAGCACATATTCTAACACAGTATTTCTCAACGAGGGATACAGGGCACCCTGGAGAGCCATGAGCAAGTTTAAAGGGGTCCAGGGGTCTGAGCCTCACTACCTGGGGCTAAAGCCAAACCTTTGTAGTTCTGTGGGGGCCTTTTTGGCATGCGGCCCAAGGCAACTGCCCTGCTTTCTACTCCATAATGCTCTCCTTGGCTTTTATATGGAGAAAGCCAGTTATTGTGCCATGGGTGGACTGTGGATTTTTTAAATAGTGTGTGTGTGTGTGTGTGTGTGGAGGGTGGGTAGGAGTGAGGAGTGGACTCAGAAAGAAAAAGGTTAGTGCCCCTTTTTTTAATAGACAGTTCAAGGCGAAGTGGCCTATTAATACCCCTATAGTCATAGGACAAAAAGGGGAATTAGTGAGTTACAGATGGCTGTCATAACCCATAAATCTTGTGCCTTCATTAAAACCAGGATTTTTAGTATCTAGCAAAGTTAATGCATTTAAGCTCCTGGGCTCCCTTGGGTAAGAGGAGACACAGAGCTGTCCCTCCTAGGTGGAGCACCAGGGAAGTTAACCCTCACTCTGTCTCTCAAGGTGCAGCGAGGTGCGTTGTTTGCACCAGTGTTAGGCTGGCACAGAATCCTTCTGATGCGTTGACTTTTTGGGCCAATGCACAGAATGTGAAAGTATTATGGCCCCATCTCTTCTGTGATCCTTGGAGCAGCAAGAGCAAGTAGTCCTAGTGCTCCTCTGTGTGTTTGGGCTACTGTTATGTGCTGCCCTCAAGCACGAGTGGTGTGGATAAGGGGCTTCTTGCATGCCCACATGCATCTCAGCCAGGGAAGCAAACAACCCTGAACTGAATGGTTAAGTCCAAAAAGAGTGCAGGAGGCAGATTATACCGTCTGTGGTATTAATTAGTCAACTAGGGTATGAAACATATATTCCTACACAAAGCACACTAGTTTGGACTAATAAAAATTGGTAATTTAAATCCCATTCTCTCCCTCTCTACCCACCAACATTAGCTCTTGTAGGTGGACTCTTTCATTCAGACCCAAGATCACTGTCTAGGAGAGGAGCTCATAACAAGACTCCTACAGTTTGATCAGCTGATCAAAGCACAGCTCTTCAATTGAAGTGGACTCATTATTAGCAGCCATCAGTTCACTCAGGGCAATGTAGATACTCTTTGCTTCAAGAGAATGTTTTTTCCTTGTCTGTCTCTGACCTACACATTCAGCCGTGGTGCATTTTGATGGGTTTCTTGGAAACTACTGTACACTTCAGACATCACTGCTGTTCCCTGTTAACTCCTTCAAGTGCATGTCGAGAAGCCTAGGGATACGTGCTTTCTATATGTTGTTGTAAGGCAAAGATAGAGCGTTCTGATGTTGCATAGTCACAAGACTGCAGCACTGCACAACTTGCTGTGTAGATTAGTGTGTGTCACACATAGCCGTAGGAGCACAGGGGATGCTGCAGCATTCCTGGGCTCCAAGCCTAGTGCCCAGGGTTTCAGCTGCTGCCCTTTACTCTGGGGTTTCTGTTGCCTACTCCACACTGGGTTCCATTTGCTGGCCCTGTACACCCGGGGCCCTACTGCTGGCTCTGGGCTTAGGGTCCCGGCTGCTGACTCTGCATGTTGGGGATGCTGCTACCCTGCACACCTGGGATTTGCTCCCAACCTCAGCTGGGGTGGGGCAGGACAGGGTAAGGAGGGGGATGTCAGCATCCCCACTCTTAAAAATGTTCCCACACCACTGAACATAGTACAGAGTCAGTAGCAGCCATTTCATTATGCCCACTTGGCCAGCATACCACATTGGGCTTCAGAGCATGCAATGTATTCTACAGAGTGGAAGGGGAAAATGATCTGTATCCCAAATGAATCACAATCATAATCAAAATGTGGAGTACCTAGGTCACTTAAGTTTAACTGATTAAACATTGGATGAGATGCACTCTTCTTGTAATTCTATGAATCTGATGGAAGGGTAGCAAAACCTACTGTAATATTTCCCTCAACTATAGCGTTTCCTTTGTCTCAGATCAACATGTGTAGACCACTGTTCTTTAGTTTGGTTTGATAACAAGGTGGTTACAGTAATGACTGTAGTGTATTTGCAGATATGCAATAGTAAATTGGAGGTACATCTCTAGTTAAAAACCTTCCTTGGCTTCTTATAGGCCAGAAATGTCAAACTATGGATCAGAATGCAAATATATGATTTTCATTGTACTTTCTTTTTGTGGAGTTTCATCATTTTTCAAAAAGTTCAATGGTCAATCTCTAGTAATTTCATATATTCTCTTTGGTAATAGCTAATCAACTACTGAATGCAACTTCCAACTCAGTGAGCATGTAGCATGGTATAATTTATCTTGTGATATCTTAAATTACTTTTCAAAAGTACACAAAAATGTGTTAGAGACATTATTAGAAGAGAATAACAGAATTTCATTTCATAGAGAGCCCTTCATACTCCAGACATCCCAAAATGTGGTACAGTAATGAATTAGATACTACCTGTCCAACAATGGTGGATAGGCAAATGAAGCAGTCATGCATTATTGGTTCAGCAAAAGCCTACACATAGCTTTAGAAAGAATAGCCCAATTTAGTAAAAACCCCTTTGAGTAGGATGTTAGAGGTACTATTTTTTAAAAAGTGCCATGGGATTTTTCATTTCAACCTGGACACATACCAGACAAAGAAGAAAAGACCATGTTTTAGTGTCTCATCTGTAGGACCTCAAGTAATGCAGAAAACCCTGGTACTGTGCTATATTAACACTTTTCCCATAGTTCATCTTGGTCCATGAGAGACGTATCTGAAAACCTCAGTTTTTCCTAGCCACAAAAATAAACCTCTCACTTTGGGCAAGTTGTTCAACTCCCCCTTTCTTCTCCCACTAGAGCCAACATAGATAGCAAGGAAACTAATATGTGAAATCTACTTCAGAAAAAAAACCCCAGAATTGATTAGCTGCATAATATACCAGTTAATGTCTTAGGAGCATTTGAATAATCTTTTCACACACTGGCGGTGTGGGATAGGTTTGGGGGTAGAAGTGCTTTCTAGGAGCAAGAATAACAAGCAAATGTTATTGACCCTAGTTATTCTTAGTATGTAAGACTCTTCATTAGTCTCCCAGAATCTGTCAGAATAAGAATAAATGAGATAATATTTTGAACAGGCAAAAATACCTAAATGTGTATTTATGATCAAGAGAGAACCATGTGCTTATATTCATGAGAGAAAATCATGCTTGGCATTTTAAGTAAGGGCTAAGCTACAATAAATCACAAGTTTTCATTTTTGATCAAATAACCTTACGATTTTCTCATATCTATAAATTAAAAAAATCCCACTTCCGAGAACAGGAATCTGAAAATATTTTTAAGGAGCTACCTTTGGCAGTGAGTCTCAGCACAGCTAATTTAAAAAATCTATTTAATTTATTGTGCTAATGCTGCCAAGATACGCATGTTATTTTATGAAAATTTCCCTTTTTATGCAGTTAAATACTTGCAGCTTCTGCTGTCAGCTGTAGAAGAACTATTCAAATAGCATTTGAAGGCACTGGTAAGGAAATAATGGGAACATTTACAATTGTAGAATAATGAAATATGGGGAGAAATGGAAGCAAAAGTAACAGGTGAAAAAGTGGTGATACTGTCATGTAATTAAAGACAGATTTAGCTTCTTAATATCTTAGCTATGAAAACTAATACATATAATCTTTTCACCTGTCATTGCAAAAGTCCTATAGCATGCCTGGGGGTTTAACTGGAAGCTCTCAAACCCTTGTAAAATATCTTTCTACCAATACAGCTATGTTAGTTAAAAACACAGATTATTTTTCTTGGCCAATGTGACATGTATATGCACCTCTGTCCCTTGAGAAGCTAAACTTTTTGATTTAGATCCACTTTAGGCACTTACATCCAAAATTTAGATCTTCAAAACTCCTGCTTGGGTTGCTGCCTAATCCAGTTGGCAGAGAAATTCCTATGACACCTAAGTGTCTGTCAATAAAGTCCTCATAGGATAGATCCTCAACTTCTACGAACATGTGCAGCGCTTCTTAAATTCATGCCTCGTACTTAGCTCATGCCTAAGCTTCAACAGACTTGACAAATCAAGTGTTTCCTATCTTGGCAGTGGGGTCTGAGCTGGTAGGCTGCTCTGATGCCACTTTTTGATGGAGCAGGCAGAAGGTAAGAATGACTTGGTAGCTCAGTGGTTAGGGCACTCTCCTGGGGTATAGGTAAGTCACAATCATACCCCTCCTTCAATGAATATTTCATACAAAGCTTCAACAGGAGGGACTGAGTGAGACCCACCCATCCCTCTGTGGCTAGGCCACACAACTGACAGGTAAGAAACTCAAGTTCAGGTTACTGTTCTTCTCTGCCAGAGTCCCACATGAGTGTTCTAGCCTGTAGAGCCTCGGGGGCATCACTGCCTCTTTCTTTATTTGTGAGAAAGGACTGGTTTGGCTTATGTGCCTCACTCCAGGACAGTGTTCATGGCTGTGAATCCCAAGTGAAGTTAAGTGCCTCCCTCCAGTCTCAGCTTAGGCACCTAAACTCCTTTGGTTTAGGCCTAACCACTATCCTCAGCATTTCCAACTGGGTAGTTGAGGTGGCTCCATGCTCAATATGCTGGCTTCTGTAGATCCCACTCTCTAGGACAGAGGTCCCTAACTCCTATTTTTTATACTTGATGCAATTTCTTTTATTATCAAACCCTGTGTAAATAATTGTTACTTGAGGGGAAACAGCAGCTGTGCGTATCTCTCGTTCATTGAGAAAGGGAGCGAATGTTAAACCCCGGAGCTGAGCTGTTCTCAGTGTTTGTGTTACTCTGATGAGGGGCTGTTATCTCCAACTCTGTGCTTTTGCCAGGGAAGACAAGAGCTTCTGGTTCAGTAGGACAGTGTGGTGGGGTACGCCAGACGGACGGTAGGTGGGATCGGTGGTGCGATCAGCCCATAAGGTGTCAGTCTCAAGGGGATCTCTGTGACAAAACCTGCCACACAGGCAGATTGCAGGACAGTGTGCTGTCTTCCCAGAAACTAGACATGAGACATCACTCTATGACTGGAAAGATTTCTGAAGCTCCATTGCTGATGATTCATATTGGCATTAATGACAATACAGATAGAATGTCTCACAGATGATAGATGACTCAAGGTGCTTAGACGGGTGCCGAAGAAGAATATCCACGTGATCCTCTCTGAGATCCTTCCTGTCCCATGAGAGAAGGAAGATAGAAAACACAGAAGGTTCTGGAAGTGAAGTGTTGACTAGGTGAGTGGTGCAGGATGGAGGGCTAATATTTTGTGAAACATTGGTCCACTTTCTGTGGGAAAGGGAAGTTGTATAGTTTGGATGGCCTCCACCTCAACAGAAAGGGCACCCAGGGACTGGCTGGCAGGACTGTTCAATGGGGTATGAAACTAATAACAAAAAGGGAAGATAAAAAATCTTATCAAGGAACCAAAGGATATGAAGAGAGGAAATTCTTTAATTGCCTATATGCCAATGCTTGGAGCGTAGGTAACAAACATGTGGCATTATTTAATCTAGTTGGTATTATTGAAACCAGGTGGGACAATTCATATGACTAGAATATTAAAATTGATTAAATAACTCATTAAGGAACGATCGAATGAGCATTCAGTGTCAAAAGTGGCATTATCTGTTTTAAAATCACTCAACTCAGACAAAAACAAACTTGAATCCGTGTGGATAAATGTCCTAACAGTAAAGCACAGGATACTGTATTAGTTTGTGTATGCTACAGACTGTCAAATCACAGTAGGAAACAGGATGACCAGTGACTTATGCACCTATCTCTAATATACAGGAAAAAAAGCTGTTTGACAGGACACTTCAATTGGAATGACACATACTAGAGGTTTCCTGCTGCCAGTACTAAAACATCCCTAGATTTTCTAAATAATGTAGATGACAATTTTCTAGCTCAATGTATTAGACCTCATTTACACTAATAAATAGGAGCCGATCACAGAACAAAAAGTATATGTACCTGACACTTTAAAAGAGCCAGTTTCACCAAGATGAAAAAAAATGAGCTAGATCAGCTGGGAGGAAGAATTCAATCAGAAAACATAGGAATGATATTTGTGATTTTTTTGAAGATCACTTTACTGGATATCCCAAAAGCTATAATCTCACAGTCAAAGGTGAGAGCCATATTGGTTAAAAAAAACTGAAAACCTGGTGTAGAGGGAAAATGGAGGCAGTCATGATATATAAACAAATTGGAAAAAGAAAAAGTTGGTGATGATGACTATAAATTAGAAGATAGGAATTGTGGAAAATTGAAAAGGAAAGTAGAGGGACACCAGGAGAGATTTATGGCCAGATGAATTAAGAACAATAAGACTGACAATTAAGTATACTGGGGACAGAGAATTCTAACGATGGTATTTGTCCACTGCTAGATGGAAATAGAATTAGAAGTAATATTTCAGACTGTAAATAAGGCATTTTAAATAGGGTAATTAATCATTGGAACACTTTACCTAGGGTCATGGCAAATTCTCCATCACTGACCATTTTTAATCAAGTTTCTTTAAAGCATGTGCTTTAGGAAATATTTTTGGGACGTTCTGTAGCCTCTGGTAGGCAGGAGGTCAGACTAGATGGTAACAGTGATCCCTCCAGGCCTTGGAATCTATGAATCTATAAACAGCTAGTCATTGCAATGGGGATTTAAGGTAGTTGAGCACCAACATAAAGTAGTTTAATAATGAAGCTCACAGAGTTAGTGTTGCAGGAGAGCCCTAAAGGGAAAGTGGAATATAGCTGTGTTGTTACCATTTTGTAAAGAAACTGCACAATACACGTTTCAGATGAAGTGGTTAAAGCTGGAAGAATTGTGTGATTTAACCCAACACTTTTTTGGGTTTTAGAATTAGCTGTGAATTTGGAATTCTCTGAGGCTTGCAGATGAGACTTCACCAGGGTTATTCTCTTTCCCTGTACAGTATTTGCTTTCTGTGAAAATTCTAGAAAAAGTTCCAGTCTGGACAATTACATTCTGCAAAGCCAAATCCCACTCCGATTTAGTATAGGGTAAGATATTTCTCACTTTCTCTCCTAAACTGCTGTTATAAATGCCACTGGAGAGAGAGGTTTAATACAAAGGGACCCACAAAGATTAGAAATAGGACAGAAAGTAACTAAATAAGATTCCATATGGAAAACTGTAAACTAATTTATCTAGGGGGAATAATCTGAAATACACATACTCCATGGCTACATCTACACTACAAGGTTTTTGCGCAAAAACAGATGTTTTTCCACAAAAACCTGAGGAGCGTCCACACCTCAAATGAGCTCTTGTGCAATTAAATGGGCAGTTAAATGGCAGAACAGAGGGCTTTTTCTGCCATAGGTAAACCTCCTTTTCTGAGGCATAACTGCTTTTAGCGTGACAGCTATTGTGCAAAAAGGCCAGTGTGGACACTCCAGAGGGGTTTCTTGCGCAAGAAAACCCTATGAAAAAAAGCACAGGTGCTCATCCAGAGCTTTTTTGCGTAAGAGCGTCCAGCAGTGTGGATGCTGTCTTGCGCAAAAGCACTTTGATTTTGCGATATGCTTTGAGGTGTGGACATGCTCTTGAGCAAGAAGTTTTTGCGCAAAAGGCTTCTTGCACAAGAAGCCTGTAGTGTAGACGTAGCTCATGAGAAGGAGAACCTGGGAAGCTGTAATACTGGAAGGAACTTTAGGGTGATAGTAAGGTATCAAATTAGATACATTTGCAAGGTGTTCTGGCATCAAAAAAGGTCAAAGTAATTATGAACTGTCAAAGCAGAAATATCAAATTATGTAGCACCGACATAATATTCTCCCTTTTTAGATGATTCTGCTGCATTTGTACTTGAAATGTTTCATTTCAGTTTTGGGACGTCAGATTTCCAGAAAGCATTGGAAAAATTGGGGCAAGTTCATAGAATAGTAACAAGAATGAGTAGAAGACTGGAGGGATTGAATTGAGAAGGTTGAAAATGCTAAATATGTGAAGTTCTCCTGACTCATGATCAATGCTGTAAACACCAGAGTGGAAGAATATGCAATACCTAGCATACTATGAGTGGGATAAATAGACAGGGAGTCTTAGGGCTTAAAATCAGAAAAGGCCTTCCTGACAATGATATGAATTAGGCTGTGGAATAGCACGTGAAGAAAAGTGGTGGACACTCGATTGTTTGCCATTTTAAAAGTCTGGGCAACAACACTAGAAATTCCATCTCAAGGAATAGTCCTGTATCTTAGGGAATGCTCCTTAGCCAATAAGCTAATAAATATTTTCTGTCTGTATCTTCTTGATTCTATGTGAGGTTGCTGTGCCCCTCCCAGCCTCCTCTCACTGGGGCTCCCTACCCTGCCGCTGACCCTGCTGACGTTGGCCTGTCACGGCTCCCCAATTTGCTGCCTGCCCACTGCCCCAGATCTCCCTAGGTTCCCAGCGAGGACCGCTTGGCCGCTGATGGTTCTGCTGCTGCAAGGTGTTCTCTGGGGTTCCTGGCTGGAAATTCTAGCCTCCCACCTCTGCCAGCCCTGCTTCAGCCAGGGGTTCCCTGGTGGAGGCTGCCCGGTCATCCCAGACTATGTCTACACTACAATGATCTATTGGGAAAAGATACACTAGGTCAAATTTCAGAAAAGCCGCCTCTTTTGGAAGAACCCTTTTTCCTCATGGGAGGAGGAAGACAGGGCTTCTACAAGAGTGCATCTGCTCTTCTGGAAAAAAAAGCGGAAGAGCAGACACGTTCCCCGGATGTGGCAGGGTTTTTCTGGGATACCTCTGGTATCCCAGGAAAACCCCTATAGTGTAGACATAACCCCAGCCCCCCTGCCACTGGCAGTTTCTTGGGGTTCTTGACCAGGGTGCGGGCTCCCCAGATGCTGCCTGGCCCAACTGAGGCTTCCCAGCTCCTGCGTTGCTCCGGAGCTCTTTGGTCCAGGAACATCCTTGGCCCTGCTAGACCATAGATATTGCCAGACCATAGAGTCCCAGATTTTGGAGGTTCAACCTGTATAGCTATTTAATTTTAATGGGAAATGGTAACCTGCCTCATTCTGTGTTCCTCAGTTCCAGCCTTGTAATGCCAATGTGACTCAAATAATCACAGATTACAGCAGCCATGTGTTTCTTTAAACATTACAAACATGTTAATTTAGAAAGCAATGTGTGGAAACAAGGCATAGGTTTTGTGACAGGCAGCATGGAAACTCTGACAATGAAAATATACTTCTTGAATTATTATTTACTCTCAGAGCCAAAATTTAAATTCCAGTTATTGATTTTAGTCCTTGGGCCTGATTTAGTACTCTGTCACTCCAGTTTTATCTAGTTGTGGAATAACACCAGCTCCAAACTAGAATAATGCTGAGGCAAATCAGGCTCTTTAATTTTAAAAATCCAGATTTTGGTTAAGACTATGTCCACCCCGTAGAGTTAACAGACCTGCAGCATTGTTATACCACTAAGGTACAAAACAGTTGGTCAAAACATTTACATTCTGTCTTCAATCCAAACTCAGAATAGCTTCCTTCTTAACAACAATTGATGTTACATTTTTGCTTCAGTATCTCCACGCAGGAAAGAATTACTCTTATCCAACAAAAGCTATGTTTTTGTTTATAGTTATTGAAGACTAATACCCAAGCCTGACATTTTCCACCTTCTAACAATCTCAATATGAAACAAGTCTGCTCCAAATTAAATAAGCTCTTTTGACCTTTATGTGCCATAATATTCAGCTTTTCAGAGGTAAGGGATAAGTTGATAGGAGCACCTACAGAAATAGCCAGATTAGGAATTGGTGCAATTAGAGGGAGGGGTTATAAAGGAGATCACCCAACACACTGCTCTTGATCCAGACTTCCAAACGTCTCTCTCCCACATTATTCTGCAGGAACTAGGACTCAGATGTGCATCCCCCTAATCCTCCTCATATAGCCTTGGGGGAAACACTGCAGAGAGAAACCAGTCAGACTCCAGCCAATAGGAGCCAAAACTGGGACTTTTGGACACTGAGAATGTTCTGCAATTTAGACTGGATGTTCTCTGCCCTGTAGAGATTGACTATTTGCTCCAAACTGTTTCCTGGCCTCTTCATTTCAGCTTCACTCCACACCTGCAGTTCCTACCCACTACTCCCCTGCTCTGTTCTCTTCACCCTTCCACTCTTCCCCCATTGTGTGAGGCTTGCATATTTAGATTTCACTCTTTGAGACAGGGACTGTTTACTTATGAGTTTGTACAGTGCCTAGTACAATGGTTGGACCTTAAGCACAGTCATAATAACTTATGTTTAATAGTGTGTACAGTACATGCAGTTGTAAAGCCCAAAGGTAGGCACAACATATATTAGCAAAATTCCAAAGCAGGTGAATCTCAACTGATTTTGGTCCTCTTATGGTATTTTAGCCAACTTGAAAAAAGGGGTTTTGAGCCTTCCAGTAAACACATGCTTAGTGAGGGATTTATGGTTTTAGATTAAAACTAGAGACAACTAATATTCAATGGCTTCAATCTACAGTAAGGCAAAAGGCAGTTTTCTTTGAGATTTTGGGTGTGTTTGAACTGGAGTGTCAAAAAGAAACTGGGTGGAGTACAAACCACATCAAAAGATCTACATGAGGCCTCTGCAAATAACATGCCTAGTTTTGTGCTTTCCTGATACAGTTCACATGGCTGCTCCCAACATATTGTGGAGCCTTCCAGATTTATCATGTTGATTTTTTTTCTAACTTTAATCTTTCCTGAAATACTACACTAGGTGCCAGAAATAAAAGGTGAGTTCATAAAGCCATCCATTTCTGTCTTTTCTAATCTAATTGAGTGTTAACAGTAATAAAATGTTAATAATTATTGGCTCATAAGTGGGAACAATCACATGGTATGGTGGAACTGAGATATTTAACATTTTATGTATAGCCTATCAAACTTATGCTACAAAAGCAGCATTAATTTAATCTCAGAAACTGCTGTAAATCCTTCATCTCTTCAGTCCTTAGGGGCTTCTTAGCTACAGGGTTCCCCATTCCCTTAAGTGTAGCTCTCTCTCATGGGCTCTGTAGCCTCCCCTGTTAGATTCCTTCTCTGTGGCAGGCAATCCTATTTATCTTCACATCCCAAGAGTCTCCTTCTTCCTTATTCCTTGTATTGACCTTTCTTCCATGTTTGTTTTATTGGAGCCTACAAACGTAAGAGCTTTTTCTGCTTGAAGGCCACATGGGCAAATAATACACTTTGCCTTTCATGTGAGAGACATTTGTTCAATTCCTCTTTCTGCCAGAGCCAGGACAAAGGAGACCTCTGTTCAAATCCTTCCTTGGGGATGTGGCTCCCTCAAGCTACGTCTACACAGCAGTGTTATTTTGGAGTGACTGACGTTCCAAAATAACAAAGCGTGTGTCTACACAGCAAACCTTTATTTCAAAATAATGTTGAGCTGGAAGACTTCTTATTCTGACTCCTGTAACCCTCATTGTACCAGGAGTAAGGAAAGTTGAAGGAAGAGTGGGTAGACATCACCTAAAGCTGAGTGAAGCTATTTTGATGTAAGCTATGCAATTGACATAGCTGACATTGTGTACCTTAATTCAACATGCCTTGTGGGATGTTCAAGCCCCAGCTCCATGTCTAATTATTTATCCAAGGCTATGTCTAGACTGCGGGCTTCTTTCGAAAGAGGCTCTTTCGAAAGCATCTTTCGAAAGAGCCTCTTTCAAAAGAGAGCGTCTAGACTGCACAGAGAAATTTCGAAAAAGTGGCTTGCTTTTTCGAAAGAAAGCATCCAGTGAGTTTGGATGCTCTCTTTTGAAGAAGCCCTATTTACATTGAAGAACGCCTTCTTTCGAAAGAGGAACTTTCGAAAGAAGGCGTTCTTCCTCGTGAAATGAGGTTTACTGCCATCGAAAGAAAAGCCGCGTTCTTTCGAATTAATTTCGAAAGAACGCGGCTTGAGTCTGGACGCAGGGGAAGTTTTTTTCGAAAAAAGGCTACTTTTTTCGAAAAAACCCCTGAGTCTGGACACAGCCCAATATGGGACAGCTTCAACGGATAAGAGACCAACTCCAGAACAGCCCAGCTGTTAGGGAGGTAGAAGACCTCCCTGTTCAAATCCTGTCTCGCCATCTGGGAAAGGGAAATTTAATCCCAGGTCTCTCTTGCCCCAGGGCTACGTCTACACTGGCCCCTTTTCCGGAAGGGGCATGTAAATTTCATGAGTCGTAGTAGGGAAATGCGCGGGGGATTTAAATATCCCCCGCGGCATTTAAATAAAAATGTCCGCCGCTTTTTTCCGGCTTTTAAAAAAGCCGGAAAAGAGCGTCTACACTGGCCCCGATCCTCCGGAAAAAGTGCCCTTTTCCGGAGGATCTTATTCCTACTTCAAAGTAACATTTAACATCCTTCAAAGTAGGAATAAGATCCTCCGGAAAAGGGCACTTTTTCCGGAGGATCGGGGCCAGTGTAGACGCTCTTTTCCGGCTTTTTTAAAAGCCGGAAAAAAGCGGCGGACATTTTTATTTAAATGCCGCGGGGGATATTTAAATCCCCCGCGCATTTCCCTACTACGACTCATGAAATTTACATGCCCCTTCCGGAAAAGGGGCCAGTGTAGACGAGCCCCAGGTGAATCCTCTACTTGCTGAATGTTATAATGGAGGCAGCTTCTCCTTATGGCTGGATTTTGAGTAAGGTCCAGGTTTGATAGGTGTGCTCTGAGATTTGATGTGAAAAACTGGGGGATGTCACTCTTTACCTGGTTTGAGGATTGCAGTGGGGCTTAGGTGTTGAGGTAAGCACATAGGCACGTGGAGTGAGTCATTTTGCATGTGCCCAGGGGCATAAATGTAGGTGCCTAGGGACATTTCACAGCAAAAATGTAGGAGTTGAGTGAGTTTAGACACTTACACAGAATTAGACAACACCTGAGTGAGTGTGTGTGTTGGGGGTGACAGACAGTTAAAGGATCTCAGTAGTATCTAAGCCCTGGATTTAGGCATCCAAGTCCCTTTAAAGATCTGGGCCAAGATGTTTGGGTCTCTGTGTCTCTGTCCCTCTTCCTCTCCCTATCTCTCTCCCTCTCTCTGTCCAAACAGCATTTTCCTGTATTTGAATGTGAAGTTTTATTATTACTAATGTTTGAAAATATATTATTGTAGCTTGTTTTTGAAATAATCACCCAGAACAATTTGTGGTCATAAAGAGCATTTGACTACATTTGATTTGCTATTGTCTTGTGTAAGACCTGTTTCTCAGGCTGTATGTATTGTCTGTTCTCCTGATTTCCCTCCTTCCTCAAGATTCTAATCTAAGTCTAATATTCATTCAATTATGGTCAGGCCTAGTCAAGCATATGTTACATAGAATAAGCAAATGACAGTCCTGGTGCTTTTGTATTAATATAATCCTTTTCGTATTATGCTGTACTGAGGCGATACATTAGCACATTGAGGTTTCTCAGCTTAGTTTGACTTAGATGCTTGCCATATAGTGTGATTTCAGATAACTTAGGTCTAAATCTTGCTTATTTTATGGAAAGGGGAGAGAGATTTAGGCTAAACATATTTGGTTTGTATCTATATTTTCTTTTCTTTAAATCTTTGAGGTGAAGTTCCAGCTTGTCTAAAGTCTGGCTTTCTGTAATTCATTCTGCAGCATTACCTGCCAGGAAGTCAAAACTTAATCTGCTGCAGGCATTCCATTCCTCTCTGCACAATCAGCCAGCTGTTTCTGCCTTGCGGGACAGAATTGTGTGGAACTCCATGGACATTTCTTTTTTCTTTTTCAAGAGCAGATTTATTTGTGGAAATCTGGAAAATGTTAATGCACGAGTGAGGTCCCAATCCTGCAATTAGCTGCACACAGTCATGCCCTTATATGTGTGGTGAGCACAGAGAGGCTTCATGTAGGCTCAGGGATCTATCTGAACAGCCCTCAGTTCAGACTCAGAATGTAGGGCTATGTCTAGACTGCAGGCTTCTTTCGAAAGAGGCTCTTTCGAAAGCATCTTTCGAAAGAGCCTCTTTCGAAAGATCGCGTCTAGACTGCAGGCAGATCTTTCGAAAGAGAAATCCGCTTTTTCGAAAGAGAGCACCCAGCGAGTCTGGATGCTCTCTTTCAAAGACGGCCTCTTTACATTGAAGAACGCCTTCTTTCGAAAGAGGAACTTTCGAAGGAAGGCGTTCTTCCTCGTGAAACGAGGTTTACCGCCATCGAAAGAAAAGCCGCGTTCTTTCGAAATAATTTTGAAAGAACGCGGCTTGAGTCTGGATGCAGGGGAAGTTTTTTCGGGAAAAGGCTACTTTTCCCGAA
This sequence comes from Pelodiscus sinensis, assembly GCF_052426305.1. Lineage (NCBI taxonomy): Eukaryota > Metazoa > Chordata > Testudines > Trionychidae > Pelodiscus > Pelodiscus sinensis. Next base: position 191,837,232 of record NC_143052.1, read on the forward strand.
AAACCCCCTGAGTCTGGACACGGCCTAGGAGTCATCTGCCTAGGAGCAATGCCTTAGTTTTGGAAAGGGCCAAAACTTTCATCCTTCATTTTATTGGATTGATGTATCTATTTTTCTAATAATTTTTAAAATGCTAATTGATAAGTGGTCTTCATTTTTCTGTTGGGTATCTGAGAGCAACCCTGATAATTACTGCAGCTTCTGTTAATGTGGCATCTCTTATCAGTTCTGGATGTTTTTCATTTTGGTAAATTAAATTATTACTTTCTAATAACTAATTGTATATGAGGAGTCAAAAATAATTGAAACAGAGTTTTCATACAAAAGACTTAAAAAGGACATTCTACAATAATACTAATTGGAAAATCTAAGTCTGCTAACAATGGTGCAAAGAGAAACCTATTAATATTTTTTGTGTTAGGACAATAGGTAATTGTTACTGTAGCTGAGCAGATAAGTTTTTTTGTGTATCAGAAGAGTAGTGCAAAGTGGATAGAGTATACCAGGGAATTTGGTCTTTTTCCTAGGTATAATACAGTAAATTGAAAACCCAGAAATGTGCTCAGATTATACCTTCTAATACCTTACATTTACTAATAGTGAACTTCATTTTAGCATGTGCCTATTCATTTAGCTTTCTTAGGTCTCTTTGAAATTCCTAGCATCTTCTCAAGTCTTGGAGAGCGTAAGTAATTTTGTGCCATTATGCAGATTTTGTCATCTCATTGGTCATCCTTCTCTCCAAATCTTTAGTAAATAACACTGGTAAGTGTAGAGCCATGGGAGTCCCCATGGTAAATCTAGTGCAAAGTCACGGGGGTAGCCACAGTAAGTTTTTTGCCATGAAATAAATGAATACATTGATTCAAATATATTTGCCATTTATGAAAAATTACCATTTATTCCTGATAGTTTGTCCCTTTCCAATAGTTTGCTTTTCACTACATAACTGGTTACTTTCTTTCTTTAACAGTTTCTTGTGAAGGACCTTGACAAGTATTTTTAACAGTCCAAATAAACCATATCAGTCCATTATTTTATTCCTAAGCTATTCTTGTACATAAATGAATTACATTTTTCCATTATAGCCTTTTGGTGCTTTTATAATTTTATTTCAAGTATCAATTCAACCACTTTTTCTGGTATTGAAGTAAGTAACAATAGTCAGGATAAGCACTTTTTTAAGGCTGTTGACTAATTGCAGTTAACTTACGCAATGAATCACAATTAATTTTTTGACTTAATCATAGTTTTAATTGCCATGTTAAAATAGAATATCAATGGAAATTTAGTATTGTTGGTTTTCTACATTTCAAATATATCGATTTCAATAGCAATATAGAATACAAAGTGTACAGTGCTCATTTATATTATTGATGATCATTTATAAACAAAATAAATAGGATTTCTCTATTGATCTTACACAAGTATTGTAGTATAATCTCTTTACCATGAAAATGCAACTTCCAAATATAATTTTTTTTGTTACTTCACTGCACTCAAAAACAAAACAATGTAAAACTTTAGCACCTACAAGTCCACTCAGTCTTACTTCTTGTTCAGTCAATCACTCAAAGAAGTTTGTTTACAATAATAGTACTGCCTACTTCTTATTTACAATGTCACCTGAAAGTGTGAACCGGCATTCACATGACATTGTTATAGCTGGTTTTGCAAAGTATTTATGTCCCAGATATGCTAAATATTTGTACATCCCATTGTGCTTCAGCTATTAGTTCAGAGGACATGCATCCATGCTGATGACACTTATTAAAAAAATTTATTTGATTAAATTTGTGATTCAATCCCTCTGGAGAGAATTGTACATCTCCTGCACTATTTTACCCACAGTCTGACGTACATTTAATGTTATAGCAATCTTTGATGACCAAGCACATGTTGTTTATTTTAAGGATATTTTCATTGCAGATTTGACAAAATGCAAAGAAGGTACCAATGTGAGATTTCTAAAACAGCTACAGCATTCAACCCAAGGTTTAAGAATCTGAAATGCCTTCCAAAATCTGATGAGGTATGAATTGTAAAACATGCTTTCTGAAGTCTTATAGAGCAACACTCCACTGTGGAAACTATAGAATCTGAACCATCAAAAAAAAAAATCAACCTTCTGCTGGTTGATTTCAACATCTGATTCAGATGATGAAAATTAACATGTATAGGTCTACCCTGCTTTGGACTGTTAACAAGCAAAACCCGGTACCAGCATGGATACATGTCTTTTGGTATGGCAGCTGAAGCATGAAAGAACGTATTAATCTTTAGCATCTCTGGCACATATATATCTTGCAACACTGGCCACAGCAATGCCATGTGAACATCTGTTCTCATTTTCAGATTATACTGTAAGCAAGAAATGGGTAGCATTGTCTCCCATAAATGTAACCAAACTTATTTGTCTGAGTGATTGGCTGAACAAGAAGTAGGACTGAGTAAGACTGTAGCTGCTAACGTTTTACATTGCGTTAGTTTTAATGCCTTTTTTTTTGTACATAACTGTATACTTATAAGTTCAACTTTCATGATAGAGATTGCACTACAGTACTGGTATTAGGTAAACTGAAAAATACTTTTTTTACAGTGCAAATACTATAATAAAAAATCAAATGAGCACTGTACATTTTGTATCTCATGTTTTAATTTAAATCAATATATTTGAAAATGTAGAAAACACCCCAAATATTTAAATACATGGTGGTGTAATGTTTAAGAATGTGACTAGTTATGATGAATATATATTTCATCACTTGAAAGCCCTACTTTTTTTAATGATAGGTACATTTGTTACCTCCCAGTCCACTACCTAGCGTCCTCATTGTTAAGAAATCCTTTCTAATGTATCTATGCTAATTATTCCTATGAGCCTTCCCCAGAGGATGTTGAATTTAATTATATTGTGAACTATATTTAGTGGTGCAACTATAGTTACTTCTTAAGATGTGACTCTTGGTTACACTGAAGATGAACTCAACTGACAACGTGCGTTTTAGCCGCAAAAGCTCATACTATAATAGATTTGTTAGTCTCTAACATGCAAAGGGACTGCTTGTTGTTTTTGAAGATATTGGTAAGTCTCTCAGAGGTGCTGGGTATTTGCAGTTTCTGTTAAGGTGGTGAGTGCTCAGGACCTCTGAAAATTAGGCCATAACTTTCTGCAGAGTTCCAGCCATTATTGTTGTGTTTGTCAGAATAGCTGAATCCCTTCAATAGCAGAGACCTAAATGGCAAATCACATCTGTAAACAGGAATAAAAGCGAGTGTGTAATTATCACCACAAAAGGCATTGTGGACTCCATGCTCATTTAGTCATGTCTCTCTGCTTGAGGCTGCCAACAAGCATACCAATTAGTGACACTCTAATGGCTTTCCTAATGTGGACACCTGCCCATTAGGAGCTACCAACTCCTTATATACTGTAAGCTGTCAGATGGTAATTACATTTTGTTTGCTTCAGCATTGGTCTCCAAATGAGAAGTCTTTCTCTCTCAGTATCAGTCCTTTGAAACATCTAGCACCTCAGAACTGTTTTTAGTTCTTTGCTTAGTCATTGTTTTTTATGTTTATGGGATTCATTTACCTTTATTCCCTAAATGATGAAGACTTCCAAAATCACTTGTTATGCCTAAAGGGAAAGGCACTATTAAAATAGTATTAAATTGTGTCTCAAAATCATTTTGGCATTGCACAAAACACAATTAGTAGTTAGGAACTAATGGATTTATCTCATCAAAGCACAGCCTCTATAAAAATGTATCACCTACAATCCACTTTTGTATTATAGTTTTTTTTAAAAAAGACACCCAAATACTCTTTACTCCTGGGCTAACCTTCAGCAGAATTTTTACTATTTTGAATTATTTGTTCAACACAGACAGAGTGCTTAGCACTGTAAGACATTCCCTGCCTGATACAGATAGTAGAATATATCTTCAGTATGTGTGGAAAATCAGAAAAGTAATTTCAGCCAAATTTGATAATGAGCATGATCATTACAATATAAAGGAACAATAATAATATTAATACTGGGAATTCTATTTGTGGATAAATATATAGCCAAAATAGTTTTCTCTATATATCTATTATATATTTCAGAAAGTTTGCCTGTGCACCTGTGTGTCTGTCCATCCTTGTGTCTGTCTGTTTCTTCAAGAGCTCCTTCTAAGTAATAAGAGTTAGGACCATCAAATTTGGTATATAGCTTCCTCTTCTCATAACTTAAAGCAAGGTAAAGGTTTGGTTGTACCAGAAAAATGGGAAGTGCCTGGCGTGAGATTGCTTCTCATGAAACTATACTGAAAAGAGACAGAATCACAAAGCAGATGAAAAGGAGAGGGTAGGAAAGCTAAAGCTCCCTCCCCAATTTGTATGGGAACATTGCTGCCTGTTCCCCTTCATCAGAGAGTGAGGAGAAAGTGCACAATTTGCTGCATTCCTCACTCTGGCTGGGGGGCGCAAGGGGCAGACAAATCTGGACCTGATCCAGGTGGGAGACATCACCCCTCCCCTGGTTGTGCCCACTGGAGTTGCAGTGCCCATAGAGAGGTGCTTCTCACCTGGCCTCAAGCAGATGTGGTGAGAGAGTACTGGGGTTGTCCTCTCTTCCTGAGGCAGCCTGCATACTGAACCCCTCATCCCCATCCTCACCCCAGAGCAATGATTTAAATGAAGGAAAAACAAACCCTTTTTAATGTGTGTTAAAGACCTAAGCAATGCTGGGTAATCTAGTTGTAAATGAGTAAAAATCACTGTAAATTAAGTCTGTTTTTTTATTTGATCTTCCATATATGTAGTTATTTTAAATTAGGAAATTAATTTTATTTGAATTATACAAGTTAAATATAATTTTAATTGTATTTTCCACATTTGTAGGTTTTATTTTGACCTACGGAATATATTTTATTTGAATTATAAAGCCTTTATTCCATTATTCTCTCTCTCTCATTGTTTTTGGATCCAATTTTGAGGTCCTTCTGCAGGATCAAATTCTGCCAGACTTACTGACATAAAGTAGTACCTTACACTTGAGGTTAAGAGTATCAGAGTCTGACTTTCTATACTTAATCCCATTGAAATTAGATACTCCTCTGATTGAATAAAGGGTATGGATTTGGGCCCCCAGCAGTTAGCCTCAGATTGTCTGTCCCAGTATGTTTCTGTCGTCTTAATAGAAGAATAGTAAATCCCTTTTTTCATAAGGGGAGCTGAATAGAATAATTTTACAAAAACACTGAGGTGACATTGAGATTCAAATAAATACCACTGATATTTGGGTTAAAAATTTTTCCCCAGTGAAAGAAGGATAGTTGGATGGATGGATCATAGGCCTTCTCTGGCAAGATTCTCTTAATGAACTTAAAATGACATCTCCTTCACACTTTAAGAAAATCTGCTTTAGAAAAAGTATTTGACTAAATTCTTCAGTTGGTAGCCAGCTGACATGTGACAAGTATAAGGAACAAACAGGTCATCTTGCACTCTGATCACTCAAAGGCCAATTAGTTCCCTAGAGAAATTTGATTGAGATAATTAGAGAAGGAGGCTAAATGGTTGAGCATGATAAAATGCCAACTAGCCCATCAGCCCAACTCTGATAATGATGCCAAGGAAGCCCTGGACAGTGGGGAAAGTGAAACAGGGCCAGCACCAAGAGCCCAGTCACACATACAAAAGATATTCTGTTCTCAAGTCCTGATGGGAGGGCCAAAAACACTGAGGATATTGTAAACAGATTGTTGCACAAGGACTGTAGTGGTATTAGTGGAGAGAATGCAAAATAAAAGGCACTGTGAATGCACAACTAATGGAAGCTGTTCAGTTTCTGTCGGGGAAGAAGACAGGTCCACCCCGGGTAAATGAATTCATGTCTTGGCCATGATGCCAAAAATGGACAAAAGACTTGTATGCTCCAGATATTATTAATGAAGGTGTTTTATTCAGTACTTAGTTCATAAAGGGATTTTTAAAAAATCATCTCACTGAGAATTCAAAACAGCCAAGGGTCAAATCTGTCCCTGGTGTGCCCTCAGAAAAGGTGGCTTTTAAAGTAGCTCATTTGATGTTGAACCACAAATTCATGCCTAGAGTAACTCTGACTTTGGATATGTTACACCAGATACTAATTTGGTCCACATAAGTTATTTAAGCAGGTAAGAGAGAAGAGCACTACCTCTATTGTGTTGTTTTGTTTTTTATTTCATTTTATTTTTTACTTTTTGGTGAGACAGGGCTGACTTGGCTTAACTGCAAGAGAGGTGTCACAGCTGTGACTCACTGGTAGAAATAGGTGTAACTCTCCTTGGGGGGGGCAGCACTTAGGCACTACCCTGCTCCTTGTCTTTTCTTATTGGTTAGTTTAGGCAGCTCCACACTGAGTATGGAGGCCATCGTGAATCCATTTCTTAGGCTCACTTTTCCTAACTTTCCCCATGTGTTGGATAGAGAACCTGCTTGCCCACCTCAGGAATGAGGATTCCATTGGGTGGCAGGGATCCTAAAATCACACTTTGCAGTGCTAAGCCTATGAGTCTAAGTCTCACTGACTTTTAGTGAGACCTAGGAGTCTAGGTGGCTATGTCACTTTTGGAAATGGGACTTAGAAACGTTAGTCAGATGAGTTTTCCAGAGCTAAGCAGAACAAGGCCTAAATACCTGATAAATAGCTTGTCCTAAGTGACTTAGGAACCTAAGTTCCATTTCAAAAGTGACTTAGGCGCGTAGGCTTGTAGGGCTGGATTTACAGTTATTTAGGCGCTTAAAGATGCACATTAGTACTTCTGAAAATTCCACTAGACACCTGAATTAGGTGCCTAACTTCCATTGACTTGCAATGGGAATTCATGGCAATTAGGTACCTAAAACATTTGAAAATGGAATTTAGGCTCTGTAATCACTTAGGATATAATTTTCAACAGCACCTATGTGTTTTAATACTCAATCCTATAGTGTCTCCACTAGTCTCTCCTGCTGAAGTTAGTACAATATTTGCATATTGAAAGGCTGCAGGAGCAGGTGACCAGTGTGTTCAGATGCACAGTTAAGAAGGGGTGTGCCTTCACATACTTGCCTGTGAACAATAATGAAAGTACAGATAATGAAGGACTTGCTCAAGGATCCATTGATGACCATGGAAAATCTCTCCTGGAAGTCAATGGGCACTGGGCCAGATTTTAAGAGTATGTCTGCATTGCAATAAAAGCCGTGGTCCAGCCATGGCTGGCCCGGGTCAGCTGACTTGGGTATGTGAAAGGTCAGGCTGTGTGGCTGAAATTATAGAATAGAAATTCTGTGAGGCCTGTGGGTTTCAGAGATAAGGTTCCAGTCCAAGACCAAATGTCTACCACTGCTATTAGTAGTCCTGCTGCCCATTGAGCTCTGAGCTTCAGTGCCATAGGTTTTTTATTGGGGTGTATACATACTCTGTGCTTAGAATATAAATAGCAATATAAGCTAATGTGTGCTTTCATATAATGCAAACCTTAACTTTAACCATAGAGAACACATCAACACTGGTGAGACTTTCCTTGGTCAGTTAGATTGGATAGGTTGGGTTGCTAGAACTGAAAACCATACGAGCATGGAATTAATTTTGTCATTTCTTTCAAATTAAGGCCCATATCAGTTTTGGTAAGAAAGCTATCTAATGAGTGAAAATTCTCTAATTGCATTGTATTCCTCCATTTTTTCCCTTCAACTACTTTGGCTGTCAGTAGTATGAGCACTTAATTTTTCATGAATACACACTGTTCTAGTAAGTCTCAATAGAAGCTCCTTACAACAGCCTTCTTATTGCTGGGACTTCACTTTCACCTTCAAGGGTTGTCACATAAAGGCTCACAGAATATCACAGAGATGTATGTGGTTACTAGAGCTGAGATTTGCACTCCAAACAGAAACTCAAAAAAACATATCTTTGATTTCCAATGCTCTGTACTGTGTTACTCCTGTTTTTATAGCTTGTAAAAAGTGGGTCAAATCAGAGGCTTATTTTCTTAACAATAAACAGATGCGGCCTTGTATAGGCTTTTATTTATCTATTCACTAGGTATTTTGAGCCACAGAAGTGAGTTTCAGAAGGAGCATGATGCAGTATATTAACATCTATGAAAAATTAACTTGGTATCTTTACATCAACAGCAGCAGAATGCAACCAATGACTTCAGTGTTGCATGAACAGGCCCTGTGAAACTATCCAGATTAAAAGTGCTTTTCTTATTTCTATTGTCATATTTGTTCTAAGCTATAAAATGTGTTTTTTTCACACACTACCAAGATTGATAGGTAGACTATAAGAACTTGTCAAAATAATTTATCAAACCAATACAGTTATTAAATAAATCAGCTTCAAGGTAGGGACTCTGCCAAATTTGATCAAGAACGAGAAAGTTAACTTGGTAGAGCCGGGAGGAGTACAAATCTATGAAGCATCTGTAATTATGATTATGCCTAGTATCCCCAGTCATGGAGCAGGACTATATTGTGCTAGGGGAAGTACAAATTCAGAAGAAAAAGACAGAGCCACAAAGAACTTGCAATCTAATGCTGGTACTCTAGGGATATGTCTACATTTGGGGCTTGGGGTGTGTGATTCCCACTTTGAGGAGTCATACTTGTGCTACCTCTCATCAAGCTAGCATGCTAAAAATAGAAAATAGACAGAACTGTGAGAGGAGCTAGCCACCCTGATTGTTTGCCAATTAGAGATATTATATCTCTAAAAGGAGTGGCCCATCCCCTCATACTATGCTCCGTTTCTAGCACGCTATCTCAGCCAGCTGGGAAACACACATACAAGCTGCAATCATAGGCATAGCCTGGGTGCCAAACGAAGCGAAATACTGTACTCACCTTCTAGTCCTAATTAAAACAAAAGCACATCCCAGCCTCCAGTTCCAAAATAACAGTGACAAAGAAGCCCGGGTGTGCAAAGTAGAAAACACGAAGATTGCTATTGTGATAATCTAGAAAAATTAACTGTTCCACTGAGCAAAAGAAAGACGGGGGAGGGCTTGAGTCAGTCTCTCTCCTTTTCTTTTTTTAAATTCACCAGTTTGCTAACAGTTCTGACAACCATGGCATGGTTGAATCCAAAATACACTGTACTAAGCCCACTGGCTTCCTGTTAGCAAAACAAATGTGTTCCAGAGCAAATCTGCTGGGACATTTATTGCTGAATATTGATATTGGGAATGCAAGTAGGGTAAGAGAGGAACTTGGGCAATTTTGTGCGTGTGCAAGACCTGAGTTAAGGTTGTCATGTTCTGAACTGGAATGTCATCTTATGTTAAGTAGATTAATCTTTTAGATACTATCCAACCTCTGGGCTACATCCCTTTTACCTTGACTGATAAATTTTGTACAAAGTATTGCTTGTAAGTCATCATTTGAAAACTCATTATTTGTTGATCATGATTGTCCTGGTAAAACGTGTGGCAACATTATATGTGAAGTTATAAGATTTCTCAGAGACAAAAGGTTCACCAGTGCCTCAATCAGGCGTCAATGAGATCACATGAGCATCCCCTGATTAATTGGCTATTCGTCTGCAAGAGAGAGGGTGTGGGCAAAAAGATCTACATTTTGACAAAGAAATAGCTTGAGATTCCTGCTAACACAGACTTTCTGTCCCCTTAAACTTCAATTGGAGGTGATTTTTGCACAAGAGGAAAGGCTTTAAAAGGAAAGAGCAGATGCCCCCAAATAGCTCTCCCTTTCTCTGTGCCCATAGCATCATCAACACCTGAAGAGCAAAGGAAGCAGTATTGGATTTGAGGAAAGTGTCATGGGGTTATCCATATGCTTTATGGAAATATGCTTATGAATATGCATAATTGGCAGATGCTTTATGCAAAATTATTCTTATAAGGTAACATTTGAAAAGTTATAGTCTGCTGAATGTGTGTATTCTATTTGTGTAGCTGTATTATTCCTGTATTTTCAGTTAGAAATATGAAGTATTAACCCAGGTTATTGATGAAGACCTGCTAAGTGAGAGCCATTAAGGTATTTCAGAAACTTGATGGCTCATTAATAGTCAATCATCTGTAAATGGGTTTGTTTTTCCTATGGACTAGTCTATCCGAGGGACTGAGAGTCTCCACAAAGACACTTTGCTTAGGTCACCTGATGTTGGGACCCATCTTGCACATTGTACTTTTCAATTGAAAGTATGAAAAACTTTAAACTTTAATCTGGAAGGCTTCGTAACTGTAAAAAGAAGATGTTTAGAGCTCCTGTTAGGATAAGGTCTTGCATGTAACAGGTTTCTTAGTATATTAGGCTTAGCTGGCACATTTTGTTTTATTTTGCTTAGTGCCTTACTTTGCTCTGTGCGCTATTACTTGCAACTATTTAAATCCTACTTTTTATAAATAATAAAATTACTTTTGTTTATTAATAAACTTAGTGTAAATCATTGTTACTAGGGGGAGAGGGGCAAGAAGCTGTGCATCTCTCGCTTTATTTAAGAAAGAGGGTGGACAATATGAGCTTACCCTATGTGAAAATTTATACAGAGTAAGACAGATTTATCTGGGGTTCTGGTCCCATTGGGGCTGTGCACCTGGCTGCTAATGCAAGTTTATTTGATTGAGTCTTACTAGAGCTGAGCTGATCTTACTATCTGTATTACTTTGCATAGGGCTGTGACCCCATTGCTGGAGGGAGGATGGAGGGTCTGGCTCAGCAGGACAAAGGGTTGAGAGGTGCCCAAGAGGGTAGGAAGATTGGCTCAGTGGTATTTCAGCACATCAAATGACAGACACAAGGGGATCTCTGTGACCAAACCCATCACAGAGAGATCCTAACTGAGCGAGTACAGCTAGTAAGACTGCTGGAAGATATGGCGAGAGACAGTTCTGCTTTGTATTCACTTAACTTGTTAGGATAGGTGTTGTGTTTTACCTTTTATTTCTTTGTAGCCAGTTCTGACTTGTATGCCTCGTTACTTGTAAGCACTTGCCATCTCTCTATAGTTAAAACATTTATTGTGTTGTTTATATCTAAACCAGTGTAATTGAAGTGTTTAGGAAACTCTTTTTGGGCTAATATTTGGCATATTATTTTCTGTTTGTAAACTATGGACTTTTTGTGAGCTTGTATTGTCCAGGAGAGGGCTGGATGCACATTTCTGGGGAGAGTTTGGAAGTGAGAATTTGCAGGGGTTGCTCTGCAGTATAAGTCAAGTGTGGCTGGTTACGTCACTCGGGCAATGTATCTGGGAATGATTTATATGCTAGAGGCTGTTTGAGAGAAGACCAGGAGTGATGGCTCTAATTGCAAAACAATATAAAAGGCACCCCAGGTTGGAGGATTTAAGGGACATAGTAGTCCCAGATTATACCCTGGATAATGTCACACATAGGTTTCTAAAAAACATATCCTGTCAAACTAACTTGATCTTTTTTTATGTGATTACAAATTTGGTTGATAAAAATAATATCATTGATATAATACACTGTAAAGTATTTGACTTGGTACTGCATGGCACTTTGATTAACTCCCCCCAAAATTAACATGGCACACATTAAATGGGTTTAAAACGGGCTAAAACATAATTGCAAATCAATGGGTGAGTGTGTCCCACAAGGTCAATTCTTGGTCCTCTGCCATTTAATGTTTTTAGCAATGACTTGGGTAAAAACAAATTCAGTGCTGATAAAGGTGGCAGATACTACAAAGATTGGGAAAGCTGTAAATAATGACGAGGATGGGTCACTGATACAGAGTGATCTGGATCACTTGATAAGCTGTGTGCAAGCAAACAATCTGTTTTAATATGGCTAAATGTATACAAGTAGGAAAAATAATGTTGGCATTACTTACAAGATGGGAGACTCTGTCTTAGAAAAAAATGATTCAGAAAACTATTGGGGTTATGAGGGAAAATCAACTGAACATGAGCTCCCAGTGCAATGCTGCAACTAAAAGAAATAATGCAATCCTAGGATGCATAAACAGGGGACTCTTAAGTAGGCGTATAGCAATTATTTTTACCTCTGCATGTGGCACTGATACTTTGGAAAGGGTTCAGAGAAGAGCCACGACAATCATTAGAGTGATAGAAAACATATTTAAATATTGATAGACTCAAGGAGTTCACTATATTTAGCTGGATGATTTTTTTTCAATGAATAGCAAATTCACCATAAAAAATGTGCTTTTTTTTGCAACTGAAAGAATTTGTAAAATCAGGTAAAATTCAGTGAGCAGTTTCATTTGAAAAAATAGAAAATGCAGAACACTTAGTAAATTGTTTTCATTTACATCTTATTTCCAGTCTGAATTTGTCCAGTTTCAACTTCTAGTCATTGGATCATGTTTATACTTTAGTCGGCTAGATTGAAGAGCCTATAATCAAATATTTATTCTCAGTATAGACTGTGATCACTTAACCTTCTCTTTGTTAAGCTAAATAATTGTTCTTGTTTTCAATTGAAATGTCATTTTGAAATGTCATTCAAAATATTTTGTTTGGCCTGAATGTTGTTTTTAAATTCGTTTCAGTGAGGAAAAACTGAAAAAACGTTCTTGTTTTTATATGATACAGTTTTTCCCTTGGATTTTTTGATTTAGCTGCTTCATGAAAAAATGAGCTATTCACTCAGTACAGTAGACTTCCAATAATCCGGAACCTTTGGGACCTAGGTGCTGCCCATCGGTTCAGCTGCTTCCGCTGCAGCCTTGTGATTCGTTTTTTGCCGATGCTCACTCACTAAGCTCTTGCCATGTTGATGCTGGACTATTGGAGTTTTACTATACTAATAACTCTTGCCTGGATGTGGCCAATTTGAATCCACACAAATCAACAGAGAATTAAAAGGTCATAGGTCTTCGGTTGCCTGTGTGAAATGTCAGTATTGCTATTGGTGGGCAGTTGTTATATTACACAGTCCATGTCTACAATGCAAGCCAAAGGAGTGATTGCCCAGCTCATGTATACCTACTTGCTCTAGCTTGATGAGTGGGTACGCAGATAGCATAACTCTGCTGTGCCTCTGCTTCCACTGCAACTATACTACTATTTATACTCATGCTAGCTCCTGAGCTGAAGCAAGCAGATGTAAATTAGCAGGTATCACACCCTAACTATGGACACTGCAAGTTACCCTTTGGCTGTGCACTGGGGAGAAGCATACAGTAATATTGCCTGGGTTGTACTCGTTCAGAGGATAGGTAATGTAGACCAGTGGTTCCATAATTTTTTCATATTGTGACCACCTTTTGGCTCAGCTCTGTTAGTGACCCTCCATGGTCTGAGCAGTGGAGTGGGGGCAGTTTGAAAATTAAAAGGATGATTTTTTTTTGTGACCATTAAAATATGGGAAGGGGAGCAAGGTCACTACTGGGACCTGGTGGTCTATGTTACCTATGCACTGATGACCCTGTGCTCCCCACCAAGGTACTGGTGCCTTTTCCTCTACCCAATCCTAACATAGTGGTTTGGTGCACCTGATCCTACTTCTGCCCTTCTTCTTGTTGGGGTGTCTCTATTAGGGGTTTCCTAGCTTCTCTGTGGTAGCTGGCTTGATTGGATCCATGACAAGGGTTTTTGCCCCCCTCATCTGCTTATATTTTTGCAAGATGTTTCAAAATGGAAAACATTAGGACGAGGGGGGATAAAAAATATCTGCCACCACTCCTGATATTTCTCTATCCACCCTTCACAGTACTCTTGCTATTCTCCCTCTCTGGAGCTTGTGATCCACAGTTTTGGAAATTCTGGTGTAGACTTTACAGACTTACATCTGTGCTGTGAATAGATAGATCTATTTAAACTCCAGCAAGGTCAGTTCAGAACCTTTCTCTTGGAGAAAAAAAAACCCCACTTTAAAACAGTGACTAAGAGAGTGCCTTTAAGGGAGAAAAAGAGATACAATAACTTTGGTAACTTCAGTATTGGGTCAAATCTAGAGATCCCCAACAGGAGAGGACTCAGAAGACTGGATTTATGAAGCTTTTATGACACCGAATGTGAATGTAGATACATACAACATTTGTAATAAATAGTTTTAAAATCGCGCTGAAGTCTTTTCCTTGGACAAGCAAAGTTCTTGTGAAAGTATTTTCATTAGCTCTTTTAAAGAGTTGCAAATAGTTTAATTTTGATTTTTATGAAAAGCTTTGTTTTCCATCCACAATCAGAGTTAACTATACCTGAGTAGTTGTCAGGGTTCAGTTCAGATACTTATCCAAGCCATCTATAAAAACTGGACTGACTCTCTCTGGGGCAATTTTCAGTCCTGCTGCTTCTGGTTCTATCAAATTCACTTAGGGCTTGATTACATGGGGACACACAAGAAAATTAATCTGAATTAACTAAAGGTGTGCCTTAAGTAAATTAGTTAAATTGCATTAAATTCCTTTGATGGACACTCATTCATCATTTTAAGTAACCTTAATGTGGTTTAGTTTAATTCACTTTGGAAGCAAATTAAACAAAAATGAATTAAGGCTACTTTAGTTCTAAATGAGAGTATCCACCACAGAAATGTAATGCAGTTAAAGATTTGGAAAGTGGAGTCTTCTTATTTTATCCAGATTAGATCATTGGTCTCTAATCCTAGTAAGTTCTTTTATTTTAGCCACGGTTGAATGTTTAGGGGCTCTGATTGACTATCCCTGCTTTAGAGATTGGTTTGTGGTTTTGCCAGTTTAGATATTTGACCCAGAGCCTAAACAGATTAATTATGGGCTAAAAATTTAAAAGGACAGTTTAGAAATTGATTTTGCTCCTGAAATCTGTGGTTAATGGTTGCCACTGCTGACATTTTCTACTATTAAACTTTAATTTCTCTAACCTGAGAATGAAGTTATTAGCCCAATCATTTCTCATTATGTAAAAAAAAAATTAATTATGGGCAATACCAACATATGTAATTGATAATTGAAATTTACAATTAAGGAAATCATTTAACTGATATAGTCCAAATCATAAAAGCAAATAATATTCTGAAGACATTTGTGATGGTGTGATATGCATCTCCATTGCATAGCAGAGCTCTCTAAAATTTTGGCAGGTCTGATACATACAAAAGAAATAGGAGATATAAAGAAAGGAAATGATACTGGAAGTAAGCAGTGTTTAGGAGGAAATCCTGTTACTGTTTGTTTAGGTGGAGCAGCAGAGTTGAAAGAGAGAGGATCCCTTCCTTCCCACATTAAAAAGTAGACCAGCATATCTGATGCCTCTTTCCTCAGAGCAGTGGAGATGCAAGAAGGAGAAGGCTAGTCTGGTTGAACTCTCCAGGCTAGAGAACTAACTCAGTCAGGAGGAGAGGAGAAAGCCCTATGGTTACACCAGAGGAGAGATGTGGAGAGTCATGTTTCATGGAGGGAGATACAGAGTGCCTTAACCATAGTTCCAACTTCATAAGGACAATTGAGGGGCTTCTGTCTTCAGGAGATAGAGACTGGCTGTTAAAGTGCAACCTGGGTTCTGTTAGAGAGGCTGAGGCCCTGTCTATATTTATGGCTAAGTTGGTACTGCTGCATTCGATGCAGCACTGTTGATTTAGCAGGTCTTGTGAAGACCTACTAAGTCGATGGTAGAGCTCTCTCCTGTTGATTTTTGTACTCTATCTCTCTTAGAGGTGAAGGTAAGTTGGAGGGACAGCAACCCCCAGCAAAATAGTAAGTCGGCCTAAGTTATGTCACCTTCATTTACATAACTTACCTAATAGAAGGAAAAAAACAACAAATGGTCTGGTAGCACTTATAGACTAACAAAACATGTAGATGGTCGAAAGCTCATGGGCACAGCCCACTTCTTCAGATGACCGGAGTTATGAGTAGGGGATATGAAAACTTGAAATAAATAGGAGAGGGGAAGGAGAGGGGGGAGAAAAAGGAAGGGGTGTGTGAGACAGAGCATCATTAAGTATCTGGAGAATGGGTACTTAAACCTAAGTACATGAAAGTAAATAGATAGATGCTAAGACAGGAAGGATACCACTCGCAAAGCTGTTAGCACCTTCAATGGTTATGAAGCAGGTAGCACCACTGAAGTAGGTAGCACCACTGAAGTAGGTAGCACCACCTTTGAAAGAGGCTTGCAGTCTAGATGTAGCCTATGGCAGGTCACAGAGGGCACACCGAAAGATGATCCACTTGCTATGGTTCTCGTCAGGTTTCTGCTAAGACCACCAAAGTCTGTATAGGATTCTTCCATTTGTTAACACAGTTTGCCAGGAGAGCTGGTTGGTCTGCTGATTATCAAGGCTCAAGTTCTCCCTGATGAAGTGTCTTAGGGTGTGTCTAGACTACCTAGTTTTGTCAACAAAAGTGGACTTTTGTCGACAAAACTATACCAGCGTCTACACTACCGCTGAGTTCTGTCAACATAACGTCGACAGAACTCAGCAGTTTTGTCGACCCTGGTAACCTCATTTTACGAGGCATAACACCTTCTGTCGACAGAACTCTGTCGACAGAAGGTGTTACTGCCTGTAATGTTGCGTCCAGACTACGGAGTTCTGTCGACAAAGCAGCTTGCTTTGTCGACAGAACTCAATGTGTCTGGACGCTCTTTGTCGACGGAAGTTTTGTCGACAGTATCTGTCGACAAAACTTCCGTCGACAAAACGCGGTAGTCTAGACGTACCCTTACTCTGAAAGCAGTTACATTTTTTCCAGTAAAGTAAGGTTTTATATCACATGAATAAAGGCAGCAGACCTGGCTATATATAGTTAAAGTTTAACACACAATATAAAGAGGAATTATTCCTTCCTAACAGAATCTTAACTGGTGGGCTTATGTGATGGGGAGAAAACCAGGAAACTAACTCTTCATGAAGTAGTATCAATTGTTAGCTGAAAATGAATAATTTATTGTTCAGTGAAGGCTAGTGATGGATATTGAATCACAGTGAAATCAGCTTATGTAAACGGTGGTAAATGCAGAACCAAATCATTTGTGCTTCATGAAAATACACCAGAAATAATGAAAATTATTCTCTTTATCCATAAGTGTGTTTCTATGTGCATAGCATATGTATCAGAAGATATTTTTTTGTACAAGCATTACTTTGAATTATACATAACCCAAATTCATGCAGCACTTACAGTGTAAGAGTTTTTTAGATACAAAATGGGTCATTCACTCATCCCTAAAATGAAGCTACCTCTAGGGTGACATCCAGAAGTTGTTTTATAACAGCAACACTACAGAATAGTTGTAAGGAGGAAGAAAATTAGGAGTGACTTCTCTAGTTGACACTACAGAGAGAATGTTAAGAATACAAAATCGGACTACAAATATTGGGGTTTTGCCAGGACTGGAGTGTTATCATCACTCTTCTAAAAAGTGACATTGGAAATACAATTACCCCAACTGACAAATCAGATGGATTTATTTTTGATCTTGCAACTCAAATCGCACAATGCCTGTGGATTTGGAAAAGCAGAGAATATCTCCCTTCCATCCCAAAGGACATATTTATAGCCCTCCTGAATGTCTTGCAGATCTTACATATTCAGCTCCCAAGGAGGAAAATATTAGGAGTTTTCCAGTTATAAAGATGGCATAATTATCTCTTTAAGGATGAAAGCTATTTGTAATTCCCCCCCTTCTCTTTATGTACATAATAGTCCAGAGTGAGATACCCTTGTTTACAGTATACAGCCTGAATAGTCCTATTAAAATCAATGGGAATATTTGTGGAGTAAGAAACAACTCTCCATAAGTAAGGATATCACAATCTGGTCCCAGTGACTATCTGGGAATCTCAGAAAAACCAAAAGAAAACATTCACAAATTTCAATAAAATATAATTAAAATGAGCACCTATAGTTACCAAGTTATATTTATTTTCATTTTCAGTAGCTATTGCATTCCTGATTAAGTTGAGCTATGTGGATAGACTTTTCAATTACATCTAGGGCCTAGATTTTTTAAAGGTACTTAGGCATTGTTTTGTTCAGAGTTGTAACACCTAACTGACTTAGAAGCCTATGTCTCATTATTTTAAATTGATTTGGGGATTAGCTCCACAAAGGAAATTACAAATCAAAGTGCCACTTTAGGAGTATAAATCCAAAATTGAATCCCTCAAAAACCCTGCTCAACTGCTGCCTGCCTCTGTAGGCACCTAAACTTACTAGATGTCTAACTTGCTGTTGGTGGGCATGTGCAGAACCACCTAAGTTTTGACACTGCCAAGAGGCTCAGCACCTAGAACCTCTAACTACGTGTCCCTCCATCACTTTCCAGGGCCTTATCCCAGTAGACCTTCTCAGAGGCCACATAAGAGTAGGCCTGCCAGACTGAGCCCTGAATGAAACTTCTCATACACTATAACTGGGCTTCACAATTAGATTTCTTTAATCAGTAAACGTCGTTGAACATTGATTTGATAGTACACCCACAACCAAGGAAAAAACACTTGGATCAATCATCATTGAAATTTACAGATAAGCAAAATAAGAAAAATGCTCAGATTTGTGTATTCATAGTTATAAAACTTAGCTTTTTGAATCTCAACATCTTCTGTCACTAAATAACTATAGTCTGACTCTTCCTATTGTCTAACCCTTCATAATTCTCCATGATTGTGAAAATTTAAAAGGATGCAAATAAAATGCTTTAAAACATCAGTATTGCCTGTTGAAATTATGAAGGTAAAAGGTAAAAGCATATTCTGCTAAAACTAATATTGCTGTTCAAGATGTATTTCCTGAATCGTTTAATCCTACAATATGGTTCAAGTCACAGATTTTATTATCGATAATACTATTTTCAAAGCTCTCTCAACCCTACCAGTTTGGAAAAATGAAGGGCTATATTTTTAGGTGTCTAAAAAGGAAAACTCCAACAAGCAGGGACTTTCAGAAGTGCCTAGATGCCTATCTCTTTGCTTATCTTTTGAAAATTCCACAAGGGTGACATCTTCACTTTTAGGCTGCTAAATACTGTTTAAAAATCTAGTTGTTTTTAGCATAGCAATGCACTTCTAGTGCTACCACTAAGTCTTGTCATCAGACACGTGTTCTGTACAGAATTGAACTATACTGTATCTCTGTTATCCCTTCCAGGAAATGAGAAAATGGCCCAAAGATGCAAAGTTTGCACGACAGTTCCTATTAATGCTCATCACCAATTCTTTGAAAATTGGTCTCTAATCTATACTGCAAACACCACCAAATGCATTTTTGCAAATGCCAGCAAACTGCTTTGAAAATATATCTAGCAAGATATCTAATTTTTTCCAGAGCCATGGTGTCCAACACACTAGCCACATGTAGCTATTTGGCCAGTTGAATGTGGCTAGTTCGTTATAGCAGTAGCAAACACCATGTTGGACACCATGGTTTTAGATGATTGCTGGAATTTACCAATTGGGGTATATTTTTTTCAATAAAGGATACAATACATTGATGTTTGTCATTCTCAGCTTAGGGCAAGACCAATGTGTTTTGTCATTCATGGCAGAAAATGTTCTCAGCATCTACCAAGCAAACCACAAAAGCAAAACAAAACCACCTTGCCCTATTATTACACCTCCCTAGATGCTAATTTGACAATCTTGGAAGTTGGCGAGTGTCCAGAGTAACCATTCTGATTGCCCATACCTACGGCCAGCCCTGTCTAGTCTTATCACGATCTATGGCTCCTGTGTCCACCCCAGGCAAGTCACCTTTCAAACAAATCTAGTTCTCTTCTGAGGTAAAAAAAATAGTCCAAACAGACCAAGTCCCAAAGGCTCTGGGCCTTTACAACAAGCTCTCAATGACATCTGATACTTTGTCAGTTATGTACTTCCCTATCCTGAGGCTCATACTGTTTCCTTTGCTGTGGAAGATTTAGGGAAACCCTGGCGAGTCTTCTCCACTTGGTTCTAGAACTGGGCCCCATATTAGCCACCTACAGCTTTCTCCTTGCAATTTCTCATCACTTTCCTAGGCTGCGACTGCCTTTTTGGTGTTTGTCACATCGATTCCAGGGCTACAGCTTCCACTACTACCACTCTAAACTGCTCTTTCTTCACCCATCTTCTTCTCAGACATTTATCAATGAGCATCCTCAATGCCACACATAGGGCTGATCTACACTACAGCTGTAGGTTGACCCAAGTTATGCTCCTTCTATTAGGAGCTTCTGTAACAGAGTTAGTCTGTTACAGAAAAAAACAACAAATGGTCTGGTAGCACTTTATAGACTAACAAAACATGTTGGCTGTGTCCAGACTCAGGGTTTCTTTCGGGAAAAGTAGCCTTTTTCCGAAAAAACTTCACCTGCATCTAGACTGCAGCCGCGTTCTTTCGAAATTAAATCGAAAGAACGCGGCTTTTCTTTCGACGGCGGTAAACCTCATTTCATGAGGAAGAACGCCTTCTTTCAAAAGTGCTTCTTTCGAAAGAAGGCGTTCTTGAATGTAAATAGGGCTTCTTCGAAAGAGAGCATCCAGACTCACTGGGTGCTTTCTTTCGAAAAAGCGGCTTGCTCTTTCGAAAGTTCCGCGTGCAGTCTAGACGCTCTCTTTCGAAAGAGGCTCTTTCAAAAGTATCTTTCGAAAGAGCCTCTTTCGAAAGAGGCTTGCAGTCTAGACATAGCCGTAGATGGCATCATGAGATTTCGTGAGCACAGCCCACTTCTTTAGATGACTGGAGTTATGAGTAGGGGATATGAAAACTTGAAATAAATACGAGAGGGGAAGGAACTCTGAAGGAGCCAGTTTGTGGTGGGTGGTGGTAACTATGTGTATTTTCCCCTTCCCTTCAGGTTTACTGTAATTATTGTGAAAGATGATGTGGTTGCTAAGGCACTAGCCTGGGATGCAGGACCTCTGATTTCTATTTCCAGCTCTGCTGCAGGCCTCCTGTGTGGACCTTGGACAAATCACTTTATTCTTCAAGTTTGATTCCGTCTGAATAATACTGACCTCATTCATAGGTGTACATTCATTAACATTTGCAAGGCAGTCAGTGATGTGGGTCATATAAATATCTAGCAATTGCTAACCACAGGAAAGACAAGTGTTGTTGTAAACTTGGTTTCATTAGCTGTCACTTTACAATTATACATGCATGTACACATTTCTTCATTTACAATTCACTGTTTAATTTTAATCACAATTATACTGAATTTCTGTTTTCCTTGCTATTTCCTATGTGTCTTCCTTTTCCCTCATGGACTCCTAAGCTATTTTTTTGGTACTGCTGCTAATATCATTGTGACGGAGCGTGCCCGCCCCGCACGGGAGGGACAGTCCGGGACGCGCTCTGCAGCCGGCAGCCAGGGGTGATTTCTCCCTGCCCGGGCTGTTCGGCCGCTGCGCGCCCAGCCCGACCGAGGAACACGGCGCCCGGCGTCAGCGCGAAGCTGCCGGGGCATCCGAAATGTTGCCGTGGTAACGCCAAGCGCCGCGGACGTGGGGGGAGGGGCCTCCGGGGGCAGACGGGGTCACAGCCCTGGCGGGACTTTTAAAATGGCTCCCGCACTAGAGAGGGGGAGAAGGAGGAAGAGAGCCTCCTCCTCCACAGGTCCCGGCAACAGGGACGAAAAACAGGTCCGTGGACAAGGACCCATCCTATCCAACAGACCGAATGCACCTCCGGCCCCCGGGCTTGCGGTAAGGAAACCGTCCGGGGCCTCGGCCGCGGGGTAGCCCCGGGAAGGGCGGGGAAGGTATCGGCCCAGGGCAGAGCCTGGATGGGCTGGTGGGCTGACGAGCTGCCGTCTTGAATCCTGTCAGCCGGGCAGGGTCTCTCTAGATCCTAGCCCTTAGGGCCCTGGGCTGGGGCCCGTGAGTGGGCGCAGGCCTGGGCCCCCCTTCCCCTCCCTTCATACCAAGGGTGCAGAAAATGAAGACGGGCCACACAGCGAGAAATAAGTGGATTTAATTAACTGCTCGGGGGAGTGACACGTGCGACACGTCACAATCATACACAAATAAACAGAGAAGTTAGCATAAGGGAATAGGGCCTGAGGAAAGTTCTTCTCTGCAGACCACAGTGTGCATATCTGTTGTAAACTGAGAATTTATTTGAGAATGTGGCACCTTCCATACTGTCAATGGGGATTCTGATCTCAAAACCATTTTGGAATGTGCAAGTGAGCCACAGTGAAAGTGTAGAGGAGAATTTGGCTCTTGTAGATTAACTAGATCCTCCATAGATTTCTAGCTGTGTTTCCAGTAACCTCTGATACAGGAAAAAAAATGTTCACAGATGTTACTCATGGGTTTAAAATGTACTTAAACCATTTAATCTATAACAGAATATATAACAGTTCTGTTATAACTATAATAGAACTGTACAGCTTTCCAGATTTTCACAACTGACCTAAAATAATAAACATTGAAATATTTCATTTTGGCATACTATTGGTTTACTAAAAATGTCACAGCTTTCAAACCTTATATATGCATCCACATATATGGAGCATGGATCTAGATTGATAAATCAGAGGATGTGGTATTGGTTACAGAACTTTTTACATTTAGGTCCTCTGTTCATAACTATTTTGGGTTAGCTTGTCCTGAATGTGCCTACCATTTAAGGGCTATATGACATTTTTCTCTCCATATCAGTCCAGTTCCTGGCAGCATCATAATTGGATTCACATCACAAATGTCTCCTTAATCTAGTAGGGAAAGGCATAACTAGAATCAAGAGAGGAAAGTTAAAACTAGACAAAATCAAATTAGAGATCAGGTATCATTTTTTAAACCATTAGGGTGATTAACCATTGGAACAAACTACCAAAGAAAGGGATAGATTCTCCATTTCACTATGTCTTGTAATCAAGATTGAATGCCTTTCTGGAAAATGTGCTTAGTTAAACACAAATTATTGGGCACAAAACAAGTGAATGTATATGACCTTTGTGGTATAGAAGTTCAGATTAAGTGATCTAATGGCCCTTTCTGGCCTTAAAACCTATGAATGAATTGGCTCCCTTGTTGGCAGGCTCAGTAGAGCAGAATAAAATAGTAGTAATTGAGGGATGAATGGACAAAAAACCAAACCATTGTATCCTAGGAGCAATCCCTCCAGGTGAGGGTTGAGGCAAGTTGGTGGGATATCACGGAGCCTGAGCTGCACTGATGATGTGGACTTCAGTTTATAATGTTTTCAGTTAACCATCTTTCACTAGAACTACATTCAGCAGAGGGGGAAAAATCTATATGAATTATTTAAATTAATTTTGAATCACATGCTGTTAATGAGGACTTCTGCAATGTATAAGTATAATGAACATTTAATACAATGACAGCTCTGTCTTTATTAGAGCACAGACCTTTCTGTTGTCCCGGCTTGACACTTTCTATTGTTGTTCAGCTAGTTAATCACCTCTTTAGTTAAGTCAAGATATATTTGTACATTTCTACCCCTCAAGTAGGGCTGCTTTATTTTTTTAGTATTGAACCACTTATTGCAGTCTCAAGCTCTTGGCATTCTAAGATCAATTAAAAGTTTGTCGTCTCCCTTTTCCTTTTGGATTAAATTTAGATTCAAGTCACATGAAAACATGCAGTCATGTATAGATGACTACTAGAATTCTACCCAGGATTCACATAGAAGCATACACTTTACACACCGATACACTGCACAACAAATGTGCTGTTGCAGAAAGGGTCACAGAAAAGAGGGCTAGTTTTTGTCTCTTTCCTTTTGTGGTTATCGCTCCTCCTTCATCCTACTTAAGACCAATGAAATCTGAAAATAATTTAAACTTAGTGTTGGGAGGGACCTTAAGAGGCCATTAAGACCATCCTCGTACATTGAGGCAGGACCAAGTACACCTAGATTATCCCTGACAGGAGTTTGTCCAAACGGTTTTAAAAATCTCCAATGGTGGGAATTCCACAGCCTCCCAGGAAACTTAGTCCAGTGCTTTAGCTATCCTTGTAGTTGGAAAAATTTTCTTAATATTTAACAAGCTCCCCTACTGAAGGGCAAGCTGATTACACCATGTCCTACCTTCAGTAAACATAGAGAACAATTGATCTCCATCCTCTTCATAGCAGCCCTTAACATATTTTGAAGATTGTCATGTCCATCCTCAGTCTTTTTTCTTGAGTCTAAACATGAATAGACTCAAGACTCAAATGGATCAATTGCATTTTTCCAGTGTCTTACATACGATGCTCCTGTCAATGCATCCGAGAATAACATTAGCTTTGTTTTGCCACTGGATGACATGGTTGATGTATGATCCTCTGTAACCCCCAGATCCTTTAACAGTGCTACTGTGTATGTGTTCCATTACAATGCAGTCCCAAATCAAGACAAATCCTGTTTCTAACTCTTTCTGTAACTTTTATTGGAATAACTAGGGATATCATATTTAGATATTTCACAGATGATTAAAGAAGATGTAAAGGATAAATTCTTCATTTTTTCTCTTTTACCACTCTGTTCACCCATGAAAAAGCCACTCTTAGCCTCGATTGATGTGGCCTATTGTTCTGAACATATGGTATGATCTAGAAATCTCAGATTTCTGAAACCAATTTGCTGTGTGCCCTTTGGCTATTCTCTACACCACTTTTGTGGGCCATGTCCCTTTCATTTCAATAAAACTGTACTCACTTATACCAGGCTGATTTTTCTCTATCTGCTTTCTCATTTGCAAAACACTTTCCTAGTCTCACAGATGTTATGTAAGAGTGAATGAGTAAATGTCTGTACAGAGCTATAAAATGGTAAAGTTTAAGTGAAGATTATGATTGGTTAATACAGTGCAAGTTATTTCTGATGTCCTGCCAAGAATACTGCTTTGCAGGATCAGCTTCCTTACATTGGATCAATTGCATGTTTTTCAGTTTCGATCTTTGGGTCTTTGATGTTATGCTTTGCATTTTTAAAATAGACTGTGTTTAAACCCCATCAGAATGAATGCCATCTAGAAATTATTTTTCAAATTCCAGTTTTCAAGGCTGAAATTCATATCACTCATATTTCAAAAGATTTCTTGCCAGACTACTGACATTTTACTTTAAAATCACATATCTAAGTGACACATGTTTCTGTATTTTAGCTAAAATTACATATTTGCATTAGACATCAAAGTGAAATATATAACATGGCATCAAAGCCTTTCTCCTGTTTTCATTTAACACTAATAATAAACTGGAAAATATCTGAAAATGCTTGTTTATTGATTGCTGATATTTTTACAGTAGAAGTAAAGCTCTGTCCACCTGCACACAGACTGAAAAGTACTTTTTGAGTGCGTAGCAGAGATGCTGTGGATTTTATGACCTATTCATCATGAAAACTTATTGTGTGACTGAGATACATACTAGACACTGGGGGAGCATCTAGACTGGCAAGATTTTGCGCAAAAGCGGCCACTTTTGTGCAAAAACTTGCCAGCTGTCTACACTGGCTGCTTGAATTTGCGCAAGAGCACTGACTTTGTAATGTACATAATCAGTGCTTCTTGCGCAAATACTTTGACACTCCCACTCAGGGATAAGTCCTCTTGCGCAAGAATGCTTGTGCAAGAGGGCCGGTGTAGACAGGCACCTTAATTTTTTGTGCAGGAAAGCCCGATGGCTAAAATGCATCGGCGCTTTCTTGCGCAAAAGCGCGTCTATACTGGGCACAGATGCTTTTGTGCAAAAGCAAATCTTTTGCACAAAGACACTTGCCAATCTAAACGCTCTTTTGCAGAAATACTTTTAACAGAAAACCTTTTCCGTTAAAAGTATTTCTGCAAAATCATGCCAGTCTAGACGCAGCCCGGCAGTCTCTAAGGCAAACAACAGTTTTCAACATGAATAAGCACATTTATAGTAGGGGAATAGAACTGAGGGATTTGACAAAATATGTATTAGAAAGCAGCAAGATTATTCAAAGGAAAATGGTGTTGTATAAATAAAGGAAACAATTTTGTGGCCTAACTTACTGCAACTGTAGAAATGCCAACATATTATCTTGGATCTTGCCAAGGGAGCAGATACCACAGGCAAAAAATATTGCCTTCACATCTGTATATTGTTTTCCACCAAAAAATGAGGACGGGCCAATGTGTTGTTCTAATAAGCATTAGTGAAAGGAACTCAGATTTTCTGAGCATTGAAATAACCTTGTGTGAACAGGTGCTGTTTTGAACTTGCTTTCATACATATCCTACACAATTCTTGGCATTTGATTTTTATTAACAACACTACAGAAAGTTTAGCTCAAGCTTCCTCTCCAGGTATAGCTGATCATAGAATTCCTGCCTCAGGACTGCTCAGCTCATCCCAGATCCTTCATTGCTTTAAAGAGCTGCGCCACCCCCCTTTATCTGGGAGGGATAATGAGCTACTTGTCTCCATCAATCACCAGAATCCTCTTAACCCTTCCCAAGTGGAATGAACACCTTCTAAAAGGGTGGGTGTTTCTGACATACTTCCATGATGTTACCCCTCATGAACAGCTTGATTCAGCAGGTATCCCAATGAAGGACTCAGCCCTATGAAATACTGAGCCCCTGCCTTAGGTCTTAAGTCTTAAGACTTAATAGGTCATTTGGTTGAGAAAGGGTTAAACATAAATACTGTATTAAAATGAATACAAATAGAATAACTTTGATTTAAACTTCTCAGGCAGGGACTGTGTCTTTACCTGCATTTTATACAATGCCAAGTGTGCTCTTGGTGTGAAGCAAATACTAAATATTGATAGAACACATTAGCTTTATCTCATCTTTTAATCTTTATTCACGCACATCAGGTGAAATTCATTCTTGTGCAGAGGGAAAGCTCAAACTCTATCATTTGGACATTGCAAGGTTTAGAAGGGTATGGCTTCCAGGTGTGCCTGAAACCCTGATGCTGGAGCATTATCTTTAACTCACTATGTATTTTAAGAAGAATTTCCCACTTTATTTTACTGATACAACATTTGATTCTTTACTGCCATGCATGTTGTGTGGTCACTTAAACCGAGGTCAAACATTCCCGTGCTCTTTTGGTAGTTGCTTTATAGCCACTCTATAAATGATCACCCAAGGGTCAAAGCAGAGGAAAATCAGGCCCACAGTATTTTAATATAATTACTTTTGAGTAGGAATGGGTCACCTGAAGCTTCCTACCCTTCCCACTAAAGTGGACAAGAGAAGTTTGCTGCCCTGTTTACCACACTGAAGTGACAAGCTAAGATTGGCTTTTAAGCCTGCACATGCAGCGCTTGCAGATGACTGGTTATATAATATTGCAGCAGCCCAGCATGGGGAGGCAAGAATTAACTGAGGAACAGGAGGAGGGCAGCAGTGGAATGGAGCAGTGCACTCGGTCTGAATAGTGAACAATCTCAGTTGTGACAAGCTGGATTGAAAGAGACGTTCTGAGCCAGTGCTCACTTACATGACAAGCATGTTGTACAGGGTAAAACATGGCTCTCTGAATAGGTAATAAATCAATTACTTAATTAAACATTTATGGCCAATGGAAAACACTTAGAACCACCTATTAAGGGCCAGATTCTTGATCCTGCTGTAGCCCCTTTGTGCTGCTCCAGCACCATATATGGGATGGGCAGTTGGCTTAACATGAGATGCAGGAATACCAAGGAGGTGAGCACCACTCCTGTGTGACCACACAACTATGTAAGGAGTGTGGCAGGAATGTGTTCTGCTCTGGTGGGCTCCAGCTGGTGCACCAGTCTCTTGGGCTGATCACTGGCCAGCCTGGCTACTCTAAAGTATGCTATAAATTGAATCAGCATAGACAATGGGGGAAAGGATAGCTTGGTGGTTTGAGCATTAGCCTTCTAAAACCACAGTTGTGAGTTCAATCTTTGAAGGGGCCATTTAGGGATCTGGGGCAAACCTGTCAGGGATGGTACTTGGTCCTGCTGGGAGGGCAGAGGACTGGACTTAATGATGTCTCAAGGTCTTTTCCTGCTCTATAAGATAGGTATAAGTAGCATGGGGACTGGCTCCTTTTTGGGCCCCAACCACTCAGGTGTGCCCTGCCCATGTTGAACTTCTATATACTATATGGTAATAAATTACTTCAAAGTATGACTGTGGTTATGAAAGTGTCTATTTCTTCTCAGCATACCTGCTTTCTCTGATCTGATTTCTCCTCTGTTGTGCTGCCTATCTCATGCAATCCCAATAAATCTATATGATTATACAGGGCTAAATGTAGCCCTTTCTCTCTTCTAGTCATATCTTCTTTTAGGGCACTGTTACAGAAAAGCAAACTGAGTCCTAGCCTTCCTCACACAGCAGCAGGAAAATTGCCTGCTAAATTCCAAATATTGACTCTTTATTAGGGGCAGTGCTGAACCAGGCATAGCACAGCTTGACTTTCAGAATCCACTTAGAAGTCACAGCAATGGTAGTTAGGGAAACCATTGCTTGACTTGTAACTGAGCACATGGGCTAGAGAGGGCATTGAGAGAGAATAAATATGGACCCTCACAATGTCATTTTTCACTGTCATGTTTCTGACTGTTGTATCATTTTGAGATTCCTAATTCAACTTTGTTTCTCTAGCTTTGAGCCACAGGACTTCATTGTTCTGTCATTTTGTCTCATTGCCTGTAAAAGTGCTCCTAATTTAACTGCTTTTTGTCTCAAGAATTTGAAAACTCTTTCTAAATGTTTTTAAAGTTACCACTGTGTGATTTATGTAATGCTGTGATGTGTATATAAACACTTCTTTGCCCTAGGATATCTTTGGAGACAAATTATTTAATTTCATGAGGAAGGTGAAAGTTTTCTCATGAATATATGGGGGGAAAAACGGGAGGGGGGGAGGAGACACACACTGTAGAGAGGGCATCAGCCTAGGGCTCTTATAGTAATGAAGTTGAGAAGGGAGTTGTAGAAAACTGGCTGGTCAAGACAAAGCAGAGCTGATACACACTAGCTGCTGAATGCCTAGGAAGGGCTTTTGCTCTATGATGATTTATATTGAAATGATAATAGATTCTTTGGAGCCCCTACTGTATCAGTGTGAGTCAATCAGAAACTCTACTGCACTATAATAACCCCTCACTACATGACAGCTGATGCAACTGATTCTTATTTTCAACTGTTGTCATGTCAGAAAGTGTCTAGGAGAGAAATGTTACTGTGCAAAGGTTCCTCCGCTGAGATGAGTGGAGATGACAAAATGTTATTAAGGGATTGATTCTTCTCTCACTTAAATTAATGCTCAACTCCCCTTCCTGTTCTAGGGAACTAGATAGGGCCTTCTATATGATTAATTGCTGCCTGTAAGCAGTTGCTCTCTTCTAAATTTTACTGTCTTTGCTATATCAGAAAGCCAACATAGAAATATCAGGAAAAAGCAGATTATATAATAAATCCTCAACACCTACCAAATTCAGACCCAAATCCTTCAAATACTCATACCTGTAACTTTATGCACCTGAGTAGTCCCATTGAATTCAATTGTGTCAAGTTTCTTGCATGTGTGAGTGAGCACAAAATGGGAGTTTAAACACAGCAAAACAAAGGTTAATTTTTACAGATACATTAATGCCCCTCCCAAAACCTCTCCTCTCCTCATAAAATAAAGTCTCATTCACCCAATAAATGTTCTGCTTTCCTCAGATAAAGAATGCTATAATATATTTTGTGTGCAAATTTTATGAAAAGGAGGGACCCCCTTCCCAATCTTTTTCTAGGCTGAGATTTTGTATGCCAGGATTCTGTCCAGGGGAAATTTTTGTCATTAAATAGTATACCACTTAAACTGGAATGGGCATGCAGGCCTACATGCAGATTTTGCAAACAGCCTTATCTTTATAACAGGCCAACCCTGGAAAACTGAATACTCTGGACTTAGATGTTTAAAATCCAGATCTGAATTGTTCAGCTTTAGTCCAACTCCTGTTTTGGGTTAGAGTTGCAATCATTTAGCACTAGTGGAGAATTCAGTTTGATGCAATATTTGGCCCTAGAATGTGCTGAAGGAATTTGTGCTCATTACTACAAAGCTTCAGTCCACTGTGCCATGAAATAAACAAGCCATCTCCTGTACAGAAGTCACCATTACAAAACGAACGTTTACCAGAAGCTTTGAATAGGAATTCACCATAATATTGCAGATATTACTGTATGATCTGTTGAGAAGGGCTAGTTTTAATGACAGTCAGTCATGAAGCAACTAATATGATTTTATTTTTAATTCTGACAGATTTCTATTCATATTTTAATTTTAAAAACATTTTCTACATCTTTAATGCAACACTGTACTTATCATTCCTCGTATCTCTGCCTGTTGGTTTGCTGAGATAAGCATGTATTCAGTTTATTTAACCCAATTCTTGCCTGAAGTGTTAATAATCTTGCACTACAATTGATACTCTCTTATCATTCAAGGATACCTGGTGAGATGCCTGCTTTTGAGGAAACAGTAGTTCCCCAAGGTAAAGGCTGAACAAAATCTCTGATTTTTCAGGCTCTGATTCACCAGCCCATCCCAATTCAGCAAAATACTGTAGCATGCCCTTGGAGTTGGCTGATGCTGAAATGCTTTGCTGAAGATTCTGGCCTGTCCCTCTGACTATCTGGGTTTAATTACTGTCTTCTCCAAAATCTCCTTTGTGATCATTTAGGGGGAAATCCTGGTTCCACTGAAGTTTTGCCATTGACTTAATTGGAGCCAAGATTTCACTCTTCTTCTCAGAGGAACTAGTGAACTGGAAAAAGAGGAAAAATTTTACTTGGGCATTAATAACTGTTTTATTAATAAGTGGGATACATCAGTTTAACAAACTGATGGAAGCTGTAGCCTGGGAAGCAAGAGGAGTGGGGAAGAACTAATGCAGGCAATTATGAGATGTAATTTTCTCACTCTTCAGATTAATACTTTGAAGAATAATCTGGCAATTGCCCTTTGTTTTGATTGCCCTCCCAAACTTTCAGTATTTAACTCATGCATGACTTCTCCTTGGCTTATGCTGCCAAAAAATCTACATTGACAAGACATTAGGTTTTTTTTTAAAATAGTGCTTATAGTGGGAAGAAAAAGACAGAGGATTTCCTGCACTGCTGCAGCAAAGATCTGCACCAGTGACCTGAATGTAGGGATGTTTTATTATAAAGTACCGTTCCACAGAGTTAATTAAGCCACTCAATTAACTGCTCTTTTTCTTGCCATATTGGCCTTCCCTTCAGCTTCCTGTTTCAGTATCTCAATCTGTACATGTTTGTTTTCTCATTGAAGAGAGCAAGTAAAAAACTTTTCTGGCATTTCTGACACTGAGTCTCAGCTTCTACTGGAAAACAAGCATCAGAGTTCTGCTCCAATGCATTCCTATGTGCTATGAGCACTGAATTAATTCTTAGGGCCATGTATGGATACTCTTATAGTAAAAAGAATAAATGTAATTCAGTGGGACTACTTACGAAGTAAGACTAAAAATATTGCAATCTATATATTGCCCTAGCTAAGTCGTCATAGCTTGGATCAAACCTGAGACCTCTGGATGTAAACACGGGCATCTACTGACAGTGAAAAAGCTGTATCACCTCATAAACCTCTACATGAGCCAGCCACTAGAAAGGGATAGATCACAACTTTTTGTGCTAGCATATTGTTGTAGGGCCAACCTTTGGCAGGTCATGGCACACCAAGTGTGCTACCTCCGTTTCTCTCCAGAGTCCTCATTAGCTTCATTTGAGACTCTCGTCACTCAATAATACCCTCTTTGGTAGTTGGTTTATTCTTTTAAAAATGCAATATAGTGCGGAACAAAAGTATCAAATATGTAGTCCCTTTCTCACCAAAGTGCAAGTGGTCTTTGAAACTCAAGACATCTCATCCCTTGATGCCCACATACCTGTGCCTTCAAGCACACCTGTCCTCTTTGCCAGTCCACTTCTGTCCCTGGTCAGCCACTCCAGCCCTTCCAGTTGAAGTGCAACCCTATTCTTCACATCGGAAAGTCCCACAGCCTCTTTGGTGGGAGCATCCTTACCAGGCAAGAGTCCCTCCTTCTCCTTTGTCCTCTCACAGCTCTCCAGCTCTGGACCTGTCAGTAGGTTAGTTCCTCCATTACAACCTGCTCACCAGCCTGTTGCTCCAACTCTCTGGCAATTACCCCCATTGCTCTCTGGCCTTCAGTTTTCTCCCAGGAAACACCTTCTGCTCCCTTCCAGGACAGCTACAGTTCCCATGTCTTTGGCAACTCTCATACACCATTCCTGCTGGAACTAGTCTGCTTTGTCACTGCTCCCTCTCCTTCTGCTCTCTCTCACCCTGATTCTTTATAGCCCCCAGGTGCTGCTCATCTCTTGTATGTGGACACATGGGAGCACCTGTTCTAGCATAGGGACACTGGACCTACTTCATTTACTGGGATGAGCTACTCATAGAGGGACACATTTCCCTGGCTGGAGAAACTGAGCCTGAGCTTCTCAGCAACCCAAATCCCTGAATGAACCACCTTGTGACACTATGGGTGGGTTGTTGGCATTTGCAGTTGAGTTCAGAAGCTCTGACTCTATAAACACTTATTGTTTGAGCCAAAAGACCCAGCTCTGTTATCTCAAAGGCTTTACAGGCTCATGCTTCCACAGTGCAGACACTAGGGGGGGACAGAGCCACACAGTGTAAATTGTAGATTGCTACAGTAGAACCTCAGCATTCCGAACATCCAGGAATGAAGGTTATTCACAACTTTGAATGCTGGTAACTCTGAACAAAACGTTGGGGTTGGTCTTTCAAAGTTGACAGCTGAAGATTGACAATACAGTTTTGAAACTTAACTCTGCAGAAGAAAAATGCAGCTTTCTCTTTAATTTTAGTAGCTTGTGTTTAACACAATGCTGTGCTGTATTTGCTTTTATTTTTGTCTACTGCTGCCTGATTGGATAGGAGGTTGTGGTTGATGGCTCCGTTTGTAACTCTAGTGTTCATAACTCTGAGGTTCTGCATCTGTAAATAATAGGCTTCCAAATTGCAGGTCAAATGCATTAACTTGGGTATGCTCCTAGAGAATGGAATGTGTGCCTGAGGGTAGGATTAAAAATGTGCAGAATAAAGAATACTAGAAGGCAGCCTAAAAGTCTAAAATCCCTATGTTTAGTAGACTAAAACTGAAATGACTGATTCTAATTTCCTAAGCTGGCAGTTCATTGCTGATCATTCAGAAATAGAACATTTATTCTATGAGAATTTATAATTCTAGGGGTAGTAAAGCTTAAACACATAGTATGACTCTTGTTTTTCTTTGATGCGGATACTAGAAAGCGTGTCCAGTATTCAAATATCACAGAAAAAAAAAGCGATATTAGGTGAGGCGAACCATTAGCAGGCTGACTCTTCAGCTGCAAATTATTTTAAAACTACTGGTTTTCACTTCAGAGCAATTTTTTATTCTGTCACTGACACCACGGACCTTATGCTGCAGTGTATCTCTGTGTGCAGATCTCTGCAGCCATGCAGAAGTCTCATTGATTTCACTGAGACCCAGTGTGGCCGCCAGGGGTCATCTATATGGATCTGATTGTAGAGTCCGTGCCTACATTAGGAATCTATATCATTGATTGTTTTTTTAATTGATGCAGTGCAACATACTACTGCTGACAGCAATAGGCCCATTAAGACTCTTTAAATTCACTTCACTGGGAGAGTGCTTATGCATCTGAGGGCAAAATACCTGTAGCAGCTCAACATCTGAAATCTAAAAGCCCGCAAATAAAGTGCAGCATATTCCTGGTTAACAACAATGTATTTTACAGTGACCTTTAAACCCCAAACAAAGAAAATTTAATTCCTTGGTTGTGAAAGTCCCTACTCATCACATAAAGCCCAAATAAACAGACTCTCTGCGGGGAGTTCAATATACGTAGGTGGCAATTACATTCACAAGTCTTCTCACCTGCAGGCAGGATAGCAATAGCACAGCGCCACCACAGAGGCCAATCTAGTTTATAGACTGTAACAGCCACAGTCTCTCTCATCCCTCACTACTTCAAACACTTCCTGACAATTCCCTCTGTACATTGTTGTTTTCTGAGATACCATTGAGAGTGCACTGGGGACGCGCACACTCAGATAATGCAGAGGACTTTGTGTTTCAGAGACTTTTACCCTTTTTGCATAGCTGATAAGATCATAACTAAAAGTTGTTCTGGAGTAGGAGCAAACAATTACCTGTAGCTCATTGTTCAACCCTTCATCTCATCTATTCTTTCAACTATCAATAGCATTCTAGTACTACAACAGCTCAAACTTTCCTAATAATACAGTCCAGACTTCATCATTATAGAAGAACAAGAGTTATTCTCTTTCCTTGGGTTTAATTGCCACAGGATTTAGTATTTCCTCTTGAGGAAACCTGATCTATTTAAAAATTGATCAATATTTAAATCAAATAAGCAGCTTTCAAATATCAGGTTCATTTAAATCAAATAATAAGTTTTCAAACTACAGGTCAAATGTATGAACTTGGTTATGGTCCTACTGTAGTGAGAATGGAAAGTGTGTATCTGAAGGTAGTATTAAAAATGTGCTGACTAAGAAATACTTGAAGGTAGCTAAAAAAATCTAAATCCCTATGTTTAATAGACTAAAAAAAAATGACTGATTCTAATATACTAAGCAAATATTTCATTGTTGATTGTTCAGAACTATACAAACCAAATGTGCACAGCTAAGCAAACTAAGAAAAATATTGTTTGAGAACTTATTAGCATTTGATATAAAGATATTTGTATATTTTAATATGATGTTTTAACAGTTACAAAGCTTTAACTTTTTGAAACTCAGTGTCTACTGTTATTAACTGTCTGATTGTGTACATTTAAATGTTGATATTTACTGTTAGAATCGGGAATTTATTTTTTTCTAGAATATTGGATTGATTCACTCTCTCATTTATAAATATTGAACTAGACACAAATTTCAAGTTGAGCCTTGTATGCTTATTCAATACTAGTCTTTCTTAATTTTCTAACTTTTTTTTTAAGAGAAAGACTGTCTTACCTTCAAAATGTTTTCTTAAAGTGAATACAAAACATAGTGAACTAATAATGCATTTGATTACCAAACAAGTATTTGCTGGAATAAAAGTATATGTATCTTGGTAAGTTTATGTTGATGTCACTGAAAATATACTTACAGAAAGTATACAGGGAATTCCTCTTCTGATTAAAAAGTAGAATTGTAGGCTTCACTGTTGATATCTTTATTACAATGATCTTTATTTTCTTATATATCTTTATATGTGGTAAAATTAACGTTAGAATGTTGACTTGTGTAATGGAATCAATAATATAAAATCTTATGTGATTTTATTAGCTGTCTTCTACATACCTTTATCTTAAAAGTGCTTTTCATAAATCTACATGAAAGTATCAAAATATGTAGGATTGACAGAATTCAAATTGATATTATCCAATGTAATTATAAAAATATAGAGTTTTATTTTAAAGCATTTTGATTGTTTTTGATTTAAGATTACACAGGTACACAAGTGTATAGGTTGTTCATTTTTAATTTTTAATCACATTTTAAAGTTTTTATAGTTTTAGAAAATTATAAAAAAGTCAATTGGGAAGGGGATTCAGATAATTATTTAATAACTGTAGATATTCAATTTCAAAAAGTTAACTTTGCAACTGCTAAAACACAAATTGTCAACTATCTATCTATCTATCTTAAAGATTTGCATATCTGTCTGCGAGTCAATTTGTTCAAGAAATCCTCCTAAACAGTAAAAGCTAGGGCCACCAGATTCGGAATGCAGCTTCTTCTTATACTATCTTAAAGCAAAGTCTGTATTGGGTTGTACAGGAAAGTGGGATGTGCCTGGAATTCAATTATTTTCCCTAACATGAAAAAGGAGGGGGCAGAGAGAGGAGGAATGGATACTCAGTCACTAGTGAGGAAAATGAGAGCAGGAGACATTTATCCTGCAAAGAAACCACTGGTGGCAGCCACACCACCAAGACACATCTGGGGACAGGGCTCGCTATCTTGCCTGCCACCAGCACAGGTAAGTGCCCCTCCCCCCCCGTCCTAAACCCCTACCCTCCAACCCTCAGCCCCAGCACCAGACGGGGTGGGGGTGGGCGATGGAAGGGAGTCCCACTTTCTGCACAGGACCTACAGGTGGATTCCTCTTTCCCTCTGCTCCTGGGCCAGGCCTGGGGAATGCTGGCAGGGGAGGCTAGCCCACCCCCCCATCCTCCTTTCTCCAAGTGAGTGCGGATGGGAGAGGCAGGCCAGGGGGAGCACCATAAGGAGAGGCCTACATGGCCCCCTCCCCCTGTCCCTGGGCTAGGCTCAGGGTGCACCAGTGGAGGAGGCCTGTACGGGCCTGCTCCCCGAGCTCTGGCTCTTCCGCCCCAAGCTCCTGCTCCTGACAGCACCAGGCAGGCAGGATCCAGGCAATGGCAGGTAAGTCTTCTAGTTGCAATATATAAAATTGCCTTACACCAAATGCTAATAAGTTCTCAAGCAATATTTTTCTTAGTTTGCTTAGCTTTAATTTTTCTTAATTATTGATGAAGGTATTTTGGTTTGTCTATAAAGCAAAA
Source organism: Pelodiscus sinensis (assembly GCF_052426305.1). NCBI lineage: Eukaryota > Metazoa > Chordata > Testudines > Trionychidae > Pelodiscus > Pelodiscus sinensis. The sequence goes on from NC_143052.1 coordinate 191,873,686, forward strand.
TTGATGTTTAACAGCAGGAATAAGTGGTCAGTTTTCAGAATGGAGGGAGGTAAAGAGCAGTGACTTCTAGGGGTCTGTACTGGGGGCAGTGCTATTCAATATATTAAGTAATTATCTGGGAAAAAAGGATTAAACAATGAGGTGGCAAAAACTGCAGACAATACAGATCTACTCAAGTTAGCTAAGTCCAAAGAAGACTTTGAAGAGTTACAATGGAAACTCCTCAAACTGGATGATTGGGCAACAAAATGGCAGATGACATTCAGTGTTGCTAAATGCAAAGTAATGCAGACTGGAAAACATAATCCAACTGTACATATAAAATAATGGAGCCTAGAAAGGGATCTTGGATTCATTGTGACTTGGTCTCCAAATACATCCACTCTGCAGCTGCAATCAAAATAGCTGAACAGAATGTTGAGAATCATGAGGAAAGGGGTAACTAATAAGCAGGCCCACTGATGGGGGGGAGGGAGGAAGACAAAGTGGGCAGTTGCCCTAAACCTGGTGATTTAAAAAGGGCCCAGGGCTCCTGGCTTCTGCTGCCACTGTTATTCCAATGGCAGCAGCCAGAGCCCCAGGCCCTTTAAATTGCTGACGGATTGGTGCGTTAAATTGCTGATGCGTAGTGCATTCCCAGCAGCACTAAGGGCTGTCAGTGGGGAAGAGGGGAGGGAGGAACATGGTGCACTTTGAGTGGTATTGAGGGCTGTCTGCCTTAGCCACATCCCTTCTGGGAGCTCAGAGCTGCCCACCCCCCTTTCCCAGGGATCTGGCAAGACTGTCAGTCTCCCTCCCAATATGACAGAAAATATCATATTGCCTGTATAGAAATTCATGACATGCCCACATCTTCAGTAGTACATGCAGCTCTGGTCACCCCATCTCAAAGAAATATAAATTGTTTTTTGGAAAAGATGCAAAGAAGGCCAAAAAATGAACAACTTTTATCTGAGGATAGATTAATAAGACTGGGACTTTTTAATTTGCAAAAGAGATTATTATGGGGGTGGGGAATATGATAAAGTCTATAAAATCATGATTAAGATGGATAAAGTAAATAAGGAAGTGTCATTTACTCCTTCTCAGAACACAAGAATTAGGAGGTTTCCAAATGAAATTAATAGGCAGCAGATTTAAAACAAACTAAAGGAAGTATTTCTTCATGCAGTACGCCATCAGTCTGTGACACTTTGTTAGAGGATATTGTGAGACTAAGTTATAACTGGGTTCACTAAAAAACTAGATAAATCCATGGAGGTTAGGTCCGTCAATGGCTTTTAGCCAGGATGGATAGGAATGGTGTGCCTATAGTCTCTGTTTTCCAGAAGCTGGGAATGGGTGACGGGGCATGGATCACTTGGTGATACCTGTTCTGTTCATTCCCTCTGGGGCAGCTGGCATTGATCACTGTCAGAAGAAAAGATAACGGGCTAGAAAAAACCATTGGTGTGACCCAGTATGATGCTGCTTATTTTCTTAACATTTTAGGGTACATCTACATGGCATGCTTATTTCAAAATAAGCTATTTTGGATTTTTTTCCGAAATAGCTTATTTTGAAATAGCACGTCTACACTACAGGGAAGCCTCAAAATTAGTCCAAGGCAGGCTTTTCTAATGCGGACTTGCTACCTTGATTTAGAGCCCCGGGAGGCTCATTACTTTGAATAGCCCTGGGAGCTATAGAAGCAATGGAGTGTCCACACAATTGCTATTCCAAAATAGCTATTTCGGAATCAGCATTATTCCTCATGGAATGAGGTACTGATTTCTAATTAAGCTGTCTGTTATTTCAAAGTTATTTCAGTATAATGGAATTGCTGTGTAGATGCTTGCATTGTTATTTTGAAATAACAGCCATTATTTCGAAATAACTGTGCTCTGTAGACGTACCCTTATTGATTAAAAAAATCTACTCCTTCCAAGAATATTTTCAGCTTTTTTATGTTTCTTTAATTTTCATGCTTTCTGTCCTGTATTGGAATTGAAAGTACTCTGTCTCTTCTGGAGTTAGATCACTAGCTGGCTCTATCTGTCAAGAACTGATGTTTTAGTGAATTTAAATCACACACTTAAAGAGATTATATCTAGACTTCAAGGCTGCAATCTTTCATAAGCAACTACATTGGTGGACCCTTGCCAGAGTCCATGTAAGTGGGGTTCCATAGGAATATAGGGGTTCATCCATACAATTGTCTTTGCAAGAACAGGGGAAGATTATCAGTTTGAAACAGGTAATGTATTGCAAAGTGAGCTGTGTGAATGAAATGTTCGATGACATAGATGAAGTTACAACCTTAGGAGTGCAGGTAGCTAAATGCTAAACCTGTGACTCTGCATATAAAACAATAGTACCTGCAGGTTATTGCTTCATAGGACTATGGAAAGATTAAACAAACCATGTTTGCCTAATGGAAAAAATAACATATGGACATAGTGAACAGCACAAAGGTGATTAATCCAACTACCTCCTCCCTCAACTCACAGTATTCATTTTGCTGTAATGTTTCCTACAACATATTTCTTTCTTAATGCTAAACAATAAATGTATTAGTAGTTTGGTAAGCTTTTTAATAACTTGTCCAAGATAACTGTGCAAATAACATACAACTGATTAGTATATTTTAAGTAAATACCCAGTTTGCTGTTGGTGAACAGGCTATAAGCATATTGAATAACTGATGTTTATATATTATTTGAAATTATTTGCCAGATACTGAGAATAATTATTGATCAGTAGCTGATGTGCAACCACTTCATTTTAATGATTTGATAGTCCAAATTCAAGCTCTGTCATTGGCATCTAGGTCACATGGGGTACTTCGGCTGCCCATTAGAGGTGGTAGCTCTTAGGAATAATTTCCCAAAGTGAATGTTTATGGAAGCAAATTTAAAATTCACTTTTCTGCAAATTCTTTTCAATGTTCACTTAAAATATGCTGTTTCTGTGACTGCAATTAGCACTGCTAGAACATTCCTAGGAAGTGACTGCAAAAGGGTCATAGGAACACAGCTGAGGCAAATTAATTTAAGACAGTTGAATTTGCAATATTTTTACAGCATTTGCTCATCTGGAATATTCAGGCTTTTAATAGGTGTTTACTGACACTCGACAAAATACGTATGCGACTTCTAACCTCACCTCGTTGTAGTATCGTATTTGCAAAACTACAATTATCAGAGACCAGCAAACTTGGAATGGACAATGTATTGTAATCGCAGGTGTAGTTCAGTGAATCATTTTTGTGTTTGTTTCTAACAATACAAGGACCTGATCCAAAGTCCTTAGCAGTCTTTGCACTGACCTAGGTCAGAATTCAATTGCTTTCTTCCCATCTTTGTGACCAGGTAAGAAAGTTTTAGCCCGCTCAGTGTAATTTTATTTTAGACTTTTTAACCTCTGTTCACTTGTCAGTAGCCAATGCACCGACTGACCGCCGCCCGTGTCTCTCTTTCGGGCTGATTGGCTAAGTGCCACCTTTATTTCCAAGCAGTAACGGCGAGAATGACTGGCATTAAAGCGGTCTCTCTGCCACTTATCTTGTTCCCTGGACCCGGCACAGAGCCCTTGTATTGATAGCCCTGACCTAGGTGCTGAAACACCCTCTCGGCTGCTGTTCTGGGTGCTGCAAAGTTGGAGGAAGAACCCAAGGCGGGACTGATTGGCAAGCAGATTGAAGCCGGGAAAGTCTCGCTTCAATGCCCGGCCCGGGACGTTTTCTAGCTGGGTTCTAGCAGGGTTCAGTTCAGTTCTGCTCCCCATTCCCACAGCTACTCGGAGGCACCCCAGGCCCCAGTGCACCCCCCCCCCCTCCGCACTTTGCCCTGCGCTTGGGCATCGGTTCCCAGAGCTGACGAGAGAGGATCGCCACAGCTGAAGCCTGCCCCGCCTCCGAAACACGTTTCCTACTCCCCAGGATCTCTCCTCTCGGGCCGCGGCGGCGAACACCTGTGTTGTCTGAGCTTTGCCTCCAGCCCCAGCAGCGAGCGAGGGGGGCAGCGCCCCGCTGTGCCACGCAGGACAGGCCCCTGCGGGATCCTCCCCCGGTGCCAGCAAAGTTTTGTCCCGCGTTTTCTAGGAGCGTTGAAGCTGATTTCTGCCCCCCACCTCACCCCAGACATCGAACCAACAGGGGCGCCCCTGCCTCAGCCGAGAGAGCCCCGCGGCCAGCTGGTCCTCTCCCTCAGCCCGGGTCTCTCTGCCCATAGCCTGAGTGTGACCCCACGTCACCGGGCCACGCGTCCCTACAGCCCCCCTCACTTTCTCCCCACGCAGCCCGCGCACCACGAGAGCCGAGCACCCCGGGCACACGCCTCCCGCCGCGGCTGCTGCGCCTGGCCAGCAGGGCGGGACATCCCCCCCTCCCCCGCGCCAGCGGCCAGCTGGGGACAGGGTACCCCGAAGCCCTGGCCCGCCAAGGAATTGGTTCAATAATCCCAGGCACCGTCCCCGCCAGAGCAGAAGCGCTGGGTCCCAGCCCAGGCAGCCGCGAAAGTACGAGCCACACACGGGACTCATAGGCACGCCAAAGTCTCCGGCTGCAACGCTACCAACTTCCAGGGCTCCCCTGGCTCCATAGTGCGTGCTGCTTGGTTAGCACCCCCGCCCCGGCTGGGGCTCGCACACGCCACTCCCCAGGGGGCTGCTCTCTTCGCAAGGCAGAAGCCCGAGCTTCCTGTGATCAGGACCATTGATTTCCGTAATTGCCAAAGGAAAACATTGCGCGCAGTGTTTGGCAACGGGCGCCTCCCGCCTCAGAGACTGATCCTCCCCCCCTCAAAAAATTGCTGGATCTTTCTGAATCCAGTGAGTGGTTTTTCCCGCCCCTCCCCACGAGTTTCCAGTTGCTAATGAAAGGCATGGGAAATTGATCTCCCTTCTGTTATGTAACTGCCTTCTCCCCGGTCTGGCTTTACTTGGGGGTGACATTTCTCAGAGTAGGGAATTCAGGGACAAAAGAAAATAGAAAGGCAAGAATTGGGGTTCTCCTGGGAATGGACAACAGCTTGTTCCCCTTGAGCAACTCCGCCGTCTTACCTGCTTGTGGCACGTTGTGTTCATTCCATCATGATTTTCTTTTGGGAATGGAGCAGGATGTGGCCGGCTGATTGTTCGCGCAAGGATGGATTAACAACAAATAAAACGATGCTCAGTTTTACCTCGACCTTAAGCTGCTCTCTGGAGCCTCCATCCTCCCCGCTGCTCGCCCACCTCTTGATCCAGCTTGGCTTCTCCACATACACACAGCCAGGTGCAGCATTCAAGTCCAGTTCGCTCTGGGTTGCTAGGACAGAGTTAAGTGAGATCTGGAGATCAGACCGGCGGGGGGGTTAGGGGTGGGGAAGAAGATCCAGGCGGAATAGAAAACCACAGGCAGGGAGCAAAGTGATGGACCACGCAAGGAAACGTCATGAAATCCGCAGATTCAATGAATTCGACTCAATTCCAGGCGAGTGGTGCTGTGCTCGCCAGTCAGAGCTGTAACAAACAAGGCAGAGGAAATAAAATTGTACGCAGTGCCATCTGCTGGAGCAATGCTGCGGCACAAAGGGGCGGGGGGGGGGGGGCAGAGGGGTGGGTTGGGGGTTTCTTTCTTTCGTACCTTCTGACAGCAGGGAGACTAACGGGAAGTTTATTATCTGTACAGAGCGTTGTAAAGCCAGCAGCCTGGCTCCTCTCCTGCAGTATTTCTCATTGGGAGAGAAGAAAACCAGTGTTCATCATGGACAGGGCAGACTGGCCTGGGACTATATGCATTTGCAGCTGAACTTCAGAAGGAATGAGAAGGTGGGGAGGGAGGGATAATCTGTATTGCTGTATTTTGGCTGTAGGAAATGGAAACTACAGAAAAAGGAAGGCAGATGGAGGAAATAGCATCCATCAGCCCTGAAGGCTTGGGAATGAGCCCTGGTGAGCTAAAAGGGATTTCCATGGCTCTCAGCAAGCTTAGGAGCTAAGGCAGGGGCAGAAGTGAGGCAGGAGCAAGACCCTGCAGTGGCATCATCAGGCTTTCAACACTATTCTCATCAGCGTCTGTTTTCCTCAGTTGTGACTGGCTTGCTCCCCCTCTCTTCACCTCAGCCCTGCTCACTCAGTCTCTCCACAGCATCCTTACTTTCCTGCCCTCACATGCCTCCTAACCCCCTCTCTTTCTGTTCCTACTACTTTTCATCTCCTTATCTCCCCTCCTCAATAATTACCTCAGCATGCTTTTGCTGTTGCAGTAAACTAACCCTTTCCCATGCTACCATGAAAGGGGGGGGGAGGGAACCCACAACAACAGATTATTGATAAAGAAATCAAACAAAGTGGAACCCACACAATATTTGCCTATCATAACTCTGACCACTCTGCTTGTATGGCTCATCCTTTCTTCTCCATCTTTCATCTGCCTTGTCTATGTAGACAGGGATAGGGATTGTCTCTTACTCTGTCTGGTCAATGTCTGACTGCCAAGCTGACTGGGGCCCCTAGGTGCTACTATAGTATAGATAACAATCCCTGACACAATAATTCAAGAGGAGGATCATTTCTAGAGGTTGCTGTCTGCGTTTTTGAAAGTTTTGATCACTTTTCCAGTGTGTTCTTCTAAGGTTAGTTTCAGATCCCCACCATGAGTTCCAGAGTTCACACCTGCTTAGTAACTAGCTCAGCAATTACCCTTCCTTTTTATCCTTCTAAAATGACAGGAACCTTTAAAACTGAATCACTTTATCTTGGAAAATCTCAGTCTCTTCATCTGCAACCCCCCTCTAACCCAAGGGAGAGCAAATAATGGCTTGCAGGCCAGATCCATTCCATGAGGGTTAGCTCCTGGCAGCCCCACATTGCTGTATTTACCTGCACAGCCACAGGTACTGGCAATCACAGCTCCCATTGGCCACAGATGGCCAATGAGAGCAATGAGAATCAGTGTCCCAGTCCATGCCACTTCCCACTACTCATGCCTCAGTGCCAGCCACCTGCCTCTTAGGGCTCCCACCAGGCCCTCCAGTGCCATTTTCCTGTTTCCAGAGCCCCACTGCACCCAATCCCCCAAGCTCTCCCCAGTGCCAGCCCCCAGGACCCAATATTAGCCATGCCCTAGTGCCCCCCCCCCAGTGCCAGCTTCCCACCCTGGATGCCTCAGTGCCCTGCATTGTCAGCCCCGATTAGAGCTCCCTAGTACTAGGCCTGCCCCCAGAACCCTCAATATTAGCTTCACCCCAGAGTCCCCTAGTAACAGTCCCCTGCCTCTTAGATCCCCCACCTCCAGAGCTCCCCAGCACTAGCCCCACCCCTAGAGCCCTCCATTGCCTGCCTGCCTCACCCCCCCTCACCTAGCTCTGTGCTGCCTCCCAGGCACCAACTGGGCACTGCTGCCTGGGTCGCAGCTGCTCTAAGGATGCCATGCTGGGCTCCATGCAGCCCTCCTGCTGTGCAGCAAAGCACTTTTCCATGTCTGGGAACAGACCCCACCCCTGCCTGGTGCTGGTTGTCTGAGAGGTGGGGCAGGACACAACTCTCCCAACAGCCACAGCGGGAGCAGTGCACCCCTAGTCCCAGCCCCGAGAGCCCCTGCAGCCCAACAGCCATAGTTCTGTGGCCCAGCAGCAGGCCTTGGCTCAATGATTGGGAATCGCTGGCAAAGAGAATACACTTAGAAGTTTGTGGAGACCATCAAGTGAGGAGGGGTTGGTTGTAAGTGCTTTGGAGGCCAGGATTAAAATTCACAGTGATCTGAACCAACTGGAGAAATGGTTTGAAGTAAACAGGATGAAATTCAATAAAGACAAATGCAAAATATTTCACTTAGGAAGGAACAATCACTTGCACACATACAATATGGTAAATGACTGCCTAGGAAGGAGTGCCATGGAAGAGATCTGGAGGTCATTAGATCACAAACTAATTTTGAGTCAATGGCATGGGATTGTTGGAAAAAAAACCCCAAACATTATACAGGGATGTATTAGCAGCAGTGTTGTAAGCAAGACAAGAGAAATAATTTGTCTGCTCTATACCACACTGATTAGACCTCAACAGCAGTCTTGCATCCAATTCTGAGCACCACATTTCAGGAAAGATGTGGATAAATGGGAGAATGTTCAAAGAAGATCAACAAAGAGATTTAAGATCTGGAATACATGACCTATGAGGGAAGATTGAAAAAACTGGATTTGTTTAGTCTGGAGAAGAGAAGACACAATAACCATTTCCAGGAACCTAAAAGGTTGATACAAAGAGGAGGGAGAAAATTGTTCTCCTTAACCTCTGATGATAGGATAAGCAAAGGGCTTAAATTTCAGAAAGGGAAATTTAAGTTGGACATTAGGAAAAATGTCCTGTCAGGGTGGTTAAATACTGGAATAAAGGGAAGCTGCGGAATTTTGCATTAGTGGAGATTTTAAGAGCAGGTTAGACAAACACTTGTCAGGTCTAGTTATTACTTAGTCCTGACTTGAGTGCTGGAGATTGGATTAGATAACCTCATGAGGGTCCCTTCCAGTCCTATGGCTTTATCTACAAGAACCACAGGAAAACTGATCATAGTTCATATTTGAGACAGGATGTGTTAGGGTTCAGCCTCTCTTGCTGGACACACGAAGTGTTGCATGAGAAGACCTTTAATGTTTGTTAATTGTTAATATTTTATGAGTAGCAGCATATGGATGGCTGCATTAAATCACTTGGAACCACAATAAAGCCAAGCAATACAGCTAGTGATAAATGGAAGGATCCTTTGTTCTTTCAAAATGGTGTTTTCTCTCTTGAGGCAACTAAGCTAAAATGGTTCTTTAACAGGTGTACAGTAATCATTTTATGCTTAGCCTGCCTTACTTCATTCATCTATTTTATGAAGCCGGTGATGTGAATCTAGCTGCAGCAACTTGCAGAGCCTGTTAATGCCAGTGCTAGCACACACAGAAGTTAGTTTTTAGAACTATGTATTCTAAAGATCACAGGCTAATCCCTGACTAAAATGCTGCTGAGATGGTTCTCCCTTTGTAATACAACATAGCAGAGATGGGACATCTAAGCTGGCAGTCTGTGACTTTGTAGTGGTTGGAGCAGGTGGACTCAACTCTGGGACTCACTTTTCCTTTGGCTACAGCACCTCAATTTGCTTGCCGTACAAGGTTAGACATAAGCTTTTTCTGATGGTATAAGTTATGGGAAGTTTTGAGATTTCTTTCTGGTTGGAAAGTTTATTACTATTAGTTGATGTGTCCATACATTGAATTACATACATAGTTTTGATTTTTTTTTCATATGTGTGACTGGTGATTGCTAGTTTATTTTTACAAATGGGGTGGGAAAAATAGGGGATTCATTCTACAGGCCTTCTTTTCTTTTCGCGGGCATTATTTGTAGACACATTTTTTACCTTCAAAAACAAATCTTAGTCATATATTTGAGCCTATAACTGTCTGATTTGTCTTTGCAATCAGGTAGCAAGAGATCCACCTATGCAGATAGGCACCCAGGGAAGAACTGCATTTGTTTATGTAAAATGTAGGTGCAGATTGTTCCTGTGGGAAAACAGGGACCAATCCTTCTGAAGCATGGTCCAAAATGATTCTGATCCATTACTGAAGCCAAGCAAAATACATTTTGATTTTTCAAATTATATAGCTAGAAGGGAGGTGAGGCCAGAACTTCCCTCTCACCCCCTGATCCTGCAACTGCATGGGAGCAACTTGATTGATCTCAGAAAGATTACTTACATACATAAAGTTACTCTCACATATTCAGCAGAGTCCAGATTATCCGACCTTCACTAATCCGACATTCCACGTTATCCGACATAGCCGGATAAACCTTGGGGTGCCATGCCGCATGCAGCCTCCCTGGCTGAAAAGGCTCCTGCAGCAGCCCCTGAAAGCAAAACTAAAACCCTGCACTGCCCCCGGCCACCTGCCATGTGACCTGGCCCATTTCTCCTTCCCCAGCTGCTGACGTCCCTTGAATTGCAGCACACGGTGGGCAATTGAGAGTCCAACCCATGGGTCGGAGACTCCTGCCAGCGCCGCTCAGTCCCCATTCCTGCCTGGCCCCTTCCCTCCTTGCAGCTCCTGGGCAGAGGCCAGGAGAATGGCCCCGCTTGCTGCCACGTTGCTCTGGGCACTGCAGGGAGGGAAGGGGCCAGGCAAGAATGGGGACCGAGCGGCATTGGCAGGAGCAGCAGTGCCCAGAGTGACGGGGCAGCAAGCAGGGCCATTCCCCCGGCCCGTGCCCAGGGGCTGCAGGGAGGGAAGGGGCCAGGCCACCCGAATCAACTACAGGTAATTCTGTACTCCGTAGTATCCAACATTTTCGTTAATCCGACCATCTATCGGTCCCATTTAGGTTGGATAATCGGGACTCTACTGTACCTAAGTATTTGCAGGGTCACACCCCTAACTAGTTAGTGCCTTCCACTCTCTTTTTACAGTCTACTGTGCAACTGGTTATGCAATATGGTATAAATGGACTTGCTTGAACCCTAGAAAATCCCTGAAAGTACAGTTCAATGCCTGGAAGACAGCTTTACATGTTTAAAGTCTGCATACCTGAGCCAGTGTTCATTTACCTTCAAAACAGATCAGGGTGCAGACTTTGCAGGGAAAAACCACAGGGTCTGAATCCCAAGAATAAACAACTAAATCAACTTATTGTATACAATCAAGTGCACGAAGTTAGGTTTTTATGCAAGCTGGTGACACATTGGAGACTAATACCAGTGTGCAATGCATGTGTTCACACTGTATGAGGCATTAGGAATATTTACTGATAAATATGTTTAAAAGTCTGAGATAAATCAAAAGGAGAAAAAGGTTTTCTCCCAAATAGGAGGGAAGGTATCTATGCAGAGATGTCATTATTCCCCTTTTATTCGGCTCTGGTGAGGCCACATCTGAAGTATTGTGTCCAGTTGTAGGCCCTCCACTACAAAAAGGATGTGGACGCATTGGAGAGGGTCCAGCGCAGGGCAACCAAAATGATTAGAGGGCTGGAACATATGACCTACGAGGAGAGGCTAAGGGAGTTGGGTCTGCTTAGTCTGCGGAAGTGAAGAGTGAGGGGAGGGATTTGATAGCAGCCTTCAACTTCCTGAAGGGAGGTTCCAAAGAGGATGGAGAAAGGCTGTTCTCAGTAGTGACAGATGGCAGAACAAGGAGCGATGGTCTCAAGTTGTGGTGGGAGAGGTCCAGGTTGGATATTTGGAAAAACTATTTCACTAGTAGGCTAGTGAAGCACTGGAATTGGTTACCTAGGGAAGTAGTGGAGTCTCCATCCCTAGAGGTGTTTAAGTCTCAGCTTGACAAAGCCCTGGCTGGGTTGATTTAGTTGCGATTGGTCCTGCCTAGAGCAGGGGGCTGGACTTGATGATCTTCTGAGGTCTCTTCCAGCTCTATGGTTCTATGATTCTATGATTCCATATCTACAGTGTAAATTAAGTATAGTGGAATCAAAACAACAAAAGTCCCATTTGCATACAAATCAGCAGTGGTTTGGGAAGTTTGGGAACAAGAAAGAAAGGGTAGTAGCAAGCCCTCCTACCTCTTATAACTGGCTCATTAAACTTTGAGAGGTAGAAACAGAGAACCATTTCAGTATCCTTACCCTGAAGAGAAGGGGCTTCGGGGTTCTGTGCTGGATCCTAGCCAAAGGTTGGCCAGCCATGCTGGAAGAATGACTGTGCTGAGAAAACTACTTTGAACAGAAGACTCTGCTTTGTTAAGGTAGACTTGAGTCTTAGAAACATATTTTTATGTTTGCTTGTAACCATTTCTATCCCTATTCTTTCCTCTTGGTAACATTTCAACTGATGTTCTTTTGGCAACAAAGTTGTTTTACTTTCACTATAAACCAACTCGGTACTCTATATCAGTGTTTCTCAACCTTTTTCTATAAAGTACCCCCTTTTAAAAAATTATAATTACCCCCAGTACTACACAAAAAAAAGATACACCATTTTTTTTCTACCATTACAACACATTTGTTTAAACAACTTAATCGTAGCTTGGTGGGCGATGAAATTTGTGGGTGTAAGAAGTACAAAAATAATAAAGTGCTGTAAAACTTAAAACAAAAATTCAGTTTTCTCCAAATTTCAGTTGTATTGATGTACCCCCCAGACTTCTCTCGAATACCCCCAAGGATACTTATACCACTAGTTGAGAAACACTGCTCTATGTTGAGTGCAAGGGGGCAGTGAACTTGATATGATTTTGTGAGTGTATCAGTGAAAGGGGCTGACCACTGCAGATAAATGTTTTTGTGGAGAACTTGGATCTGGAAAGGTTGTTAAGGTCCTTCTAAAAAGAGTAACTGGACATTAGAATACAGAGGGAAACCTTCTTGCTTCTATGCTGACTCAAAACTGTGAGTCTCTGCAACATAGCATTTAAGGCACTCAGAGTTGCATGGCTGGTGTTGATCTAATCCCTTACTGGCCTGGATGAACCAGAAAGTATCATGTAAGTGATACCTATTTGTCTAAGTTTTTTTCCTTACATTGAGTGGATGAAGCTAAGATGTATAGGAGCGGGAATACTTGTAGGTTGACTCTTCTGATAGGTCTATTATGACTCTGAATGAATCTGCACTTTTTATTTTTAAAATCGCATTGTACATGCATCTCAAGGGTCAGAAAGATTCCTTTCCTGAATCTAAATAAAAGGTTAGTTTTTAGGTGTATCGCAAGTGAACAACTTTGTCCCGTTTAGTCTTTAAACTGTCTAAAGCTGTCACAATACGTTTTTTTTTAAAAAGAATGCAGATAAGTTATTTTAACCTTGAGATGCTTCTAAATAAAGAATTCATCCTATTGTATATGTGTTGATGATGATAATAATAAATTACATTTACCTAGCCACATTCAGGGCTGTGTCCTGAAGAGGATGCTATGGTCTTTGGAATGCCATGGGTCCAGGAACAGAAGTATGTCAGGAAAGAACTACCAGAGATGGGCACACTGGCTAGCAGAACTAATCCCTGAGACAGCCAGCAGGAGGCACTGCTTGATGAGCGAACCTATTACAGAGAATTTACTTTTTTACAGATTGGATCGTCACAGGAAAACCTCATGGGAAGATTGAATAACTCTATATTCAAAGGCAATATTGTACAAGAGAAAGAAAGCACATTGGTTTTGGAATGTTCTGTGAATAAGTGTATTATAGAATCATAGAATACTAGGACTGGAAGGGACCACAAGAGGTCATCGAGTCCAGTCCGCTGCCCTCATGGCAGGACCAAATACTGTCTAGACCATACCTGATAGAAATTTATCTAACCTATTCTGAAGTATCTCAAGATATGGAAATTCCACAACCTCCCTGGGCAATTTATTCCAGTGTTTGACTACCTTAACAGTTAGGAACTTTTTCCTAATGTCCAGCCTAAACCTCCCTTGTTGCAATTTTAGTGCATTGCTTCTTCTTCTATCCTCAGAGGCCAAGATGAACAAGTTTTCTCCCTCTTCCTTATGACACCCTTTTAGATACCTGAAAACTGCTATCATGCCCCCCCTCAATCTTCTCTTCTAAACTAAACAAACCCAATTCTTTCAGCCTTCCTTCATAGGTCATGTCCTTTAGACCTTTAATCATTCTTGTTGCTCTTCTCTGGACCCACTCCAATTTCTCCACATCTTTCTTGAAATGCGGTGCCCAGAACTGGACACAATGCTCCAACTGAGACCTAACTAGCACAGAGTAGAGCAGAAGAATGACTTCTCGTGTATTGCTCACAAAACACCTGTTAATACATCCCAGAATCATGTTTGCTTTTTTTGCAACAGCATCACACTGCTGACTCATATTCAGCTTGTGGTCCACTATAACCCCTAGATCCCTTTCTGCCGTACTCCTTCCTAGACAGTCGCTTCCCATTCTGTATGTGTGAAACTGATTGTTCCTTCCTAAGTGGAGCACTTTGCATTTGACTTTATTAAACTTCATCCTGTTTACCTCAGACCATTTCTCCAATTTGTCCAGATCATTTTGAATTATGACCCTATCCTCCAGATTAGTCGCAACCCCTCCCAGCTTGGTATCATCTGCAAATTTAATAAGTGTACTTTCTATGCCAATATCTAAATTGTTGATGAAGATATTGGAGAGCCAGTCCCAAAACAGACCCTTGCGGAACCCCACTTGTTATACCTTTCCAGCAGGATTGTGAACCATTAATAACTACTCCCTGAGTATGGTTATCCAGCCAGTTATGCACCCACCTTATAGTAGCCCCATCTAAGTTGTATTTGCAAAGTTTATTGATAAGAATATCATGCGAGACCGTATCAAATGCCTCACTAAAGTCTAGGTATACCACATCCACCGTTTTTTCCCTTGTCCACAAGACTCGTTATCCTATCAAAGAAAGCTATCAGATTGGTTTGAAATGATTTGTTCTTTACAAATCCATGCTAGCTGTTCCCTATCACCTTGCCACCTTCCAGGTGTTTACAGATGATTTCCTTAATTTACCTGCTCCATTATCTTCCCTAGCACAGAAGTTAAACTAACTGGTCTGTAGTTTCCTGGGTTGTTCTTATTTCCCTTTTTATAGATGGGCACTATATTTGCCCTTTTCCAGTCCTCTGGAATCTCTCCGGTCTCCCATGATTTTCCAAAGATGATAGCTAGAGGCTCAGATACCTCCTCTATCAGCTCCTTGAGTATTCTAGGATGCATTTCATCAGGTCCTGGTGACTTGCAGGCATCTAACTTTTCTAGGTGATTTTTAACTTGATCTTCTTTTATTTTATCTTCTAAACCTACCACCTTCCCACTAGCATTCCCTATGTTGGGCATTCCTGCAGACTTTTTGGTGAAGACTGAAACAAAAAAGTCATTAAGCATCTCTGCCATTTCCAAGTTTCCTGTTACTGATTCTCCCTCCTCACTGACCAGTGGGCCTACCCTGTCCTTGGTCTTCCTCTTGCTTTTAATGTATTTATAAAAAGTCTTCTTGTTTCCCTTTATTCCCGTAGCTAGTTTGAGCTCATTTTGTGCCTTTGCCTTTCTAATCTTGCCCCTGCATTCCTGTGTTGTTTGCCTATATTCCTCCTTTGTAATTTGTCCTAGTTTCCATTTTTATAGGACTCCTTTTTTATTTTTAGATCATGCAAGATCTCATGGTTAAGCCAAGGAGGTCTTTTGCTATATTTTCTATCTTTCTGACTCAGCGGAATAGCTTGCTTTTGGGCCCTTAACAATGTCCCTTTGAAAAACAGCCAACTCTCCTCAGCTGTTTTCCCCCATCCATGTGTATGGATGACCAAGTTGCTGACCAACAAACCACAAAGGGACTCAGTGTCTTTCCATCCGCAAAGTAACTGGTGGAATGATCAACTGTACATCCAGGAGCATTTTGAATAGGTGCCTTGAATCCTTGGCTGATTGTTGACTTAATCCACCAAGAGATAAAGAATTTCAGTGCTTTGAATCTCTGTTTAGGTATCCAATATACAACAATTGAACATTGGGCAGCTACCATTTAGTGGAAACTTGGACAAATGACTAGGGAGGAGCTTAAATGTATAGTTCGAGAATGCCGGGGGGTTATCAGGAAGGCGAAAGCGCAAATGGAGTTGCGACTGGCTAAGGATGTGAAGGATAACAAAAAAGGTTTCTACAGGCATGTCAACAAAAAGAAGGTGATCAGAGAGGGTGTGCAGTCCCTAATGGATGAAGGAGGTAACCTAGTGACAGAGGATGTGGGGAAAGCTGAAGTACTCAATGCTTTCTTTGCCTCTGTATTCACGGACAAGGTCGGCTCCTGGACTCCTGTGCTAAGCGACGCAAGATGGGAAGAAGATGGACAGCCCTTGGTGGGTAAAGAACAGGTTAGGAACTATTTAGAAAAACTAAACGTACACAAATCCATGGGTCCAGACTTAATGCACCCAAGGGTACTGAAGGAGTTGGCAAATGTCATTGAGGAGCCTTTGGCCATTATCTTTGAAAAGTCGTGGAGATCGGGAGAAATCCCGGATGATTGGAAAAAGGCAAATGTAGTGCCCATCTTCAAAAAAGGGAAGAAGGACGATCCAGGGAAGTATAGGCCGGTCAGTCTTACCTCGGTTCCTGGAAAAATCATGGAAGGGATCCTAAAGGAATCCATTTTGAGACACTTGAATGAGAGGAAAGTGATCAGGAATAGTCAGCATGGATTCACAAAGGGCAAGTCGTGCTTGACCAATCTGATTAGCTTCTATGATGAGGTAACTGGCTCAGTGGACATGGGAAAGTCAGTGGATGTTATATACCTTGACTTTAGCAAGGCTTTTGATACGGTCTCCCACAATATTCTTGCCAGCAAGTTAAGGGAATGCGGATTGGATAAATGGACGGTAAGATGGATAGAAAGATGGCTAGAAGGCCGGGCCCAGCGGGTAGTGATCAACGGTTCGATGTCAGGATGGCGGTCGGTTTCTAGTGGAGTGCCCCAAGGTTCGGTTCTAGGACCGGTTTTGTTCAATATCTTTATTAATGACCTGGATGAGGGGATAGATTGCACCCTCAGCAAGTTTGCAGATGACACTAAGCTAGGGGGAGAGGTAGATACGCTTAAGGGCAGAGATAGGGTCCAGAGTGACTTAGACAAATTGGAGGATTGGGCCACTAGAAATCTCATGAGATTCAACAAAGACAAGTGTAGAGTCCTGCACTTGGGACGGAAGAATCCCAAGCATAGTTACAGGCTGGGGACCAACCAGTTAAGTAGTAGTTCTGCAGAAAAGGACCTGGGGGTTACAGTGGATGAGAAGCTAGATATGAGTCAACAGTGTGCCCTTGTAGCCAAGAAGGCTAATGGCATATTAGGATGCATTAAGAGGAGCATTGCCAGCAGATCCAGAGATGTCATTATTCCCCTTTATTCGGCTTTGGTGAGGCCACATCTGGAGTACTGTGTACAGTTCTGGGCCCCCCACTACAAAAAGGATGCGGACGCATTGGAGAGGGTCCAGCGGAGGGCAACCAAAATGATTAGGGGTCTGGAGCATATGACCTACGAGGAGAGGCTGAGGGACTTGGGTCTGTTTAGTCTGCAGAAGCGAAGAGTGAGGGGGGACTTGATAGCAGCCTTCAACTTCCTGAAGGGAGGTTCCAAAGAGGATGGAGAGAGGCTGTTCTCAGTAGTGACAGATGGCAGAACAAGGAGCAATGGTCTCAAGTTGTGGTGGGAGAGGTCCAGATTGGATATTAGGAAAAACTATTTTACTAGGAGGGTAGTGAAGCATTGGAATGGGTTACCTAGGGAAGTAGTGGAGTCTCCATCCCTAGAGGTGTTTAAGTCTCGGCTTGACAAAGCCCTGGCCGGGTTGATTTAGATGGGATTGGTCCTGCCTAGAGCGGAGGGCTGGACTTGACGACCTTCTGAGGTCTCTTCCAGTTCTGATTCTATGATAAGGGGATGGTTGGATGAAATAACATGATCTTGGTAACTAATTGACCATTCATTTCCAGTTGGAAATAGGTCAATGGAGGGATGATAGGAGTTGCTATAGGGAACTTTCTGGGTGTCTGGCTGGTGAGTCTTGCCCACATGCTCAGGGTTTAGCTGATCGCCATATTTGGGGTCAGGAAGGAATTTTCCTCCAGGGTAGATTGGCAGAGGCCCTGAAGGTTTTTCGCCTTCCTCTGTAGCATTGGGCACAGATCACAGCTGAAGGACTCTCTGCATGTTGGGGCCTTCAAAGTATTGGAAGGCTTCAATATCTGAGACATAGGTGAGAGGATTATTCTAAGAGGGGTGGGTGAGATTCTGTGGCCTGCACTGTGCAGGGGGTCAGACTAGATGATCATAATGGTCCCTTCTGACCTTAAAGTCTATGAGTCTATGAGTTCTATACAAGTAAAACTTCACTGCCCTGGACACATCCAAAGAGTCTAATAATTTTTCTAGGACATGAGAGGATTAAGAAAAAAGAGAGAGAAATTCACTGCTTTAAGTGATAGGGTAAATTTCTTTGCAGACTGAAGTGTGACCTAGTGTTAGAACCACCTTGTCTGGAGAAAAATGACTGCAATAGAGGCTGATTGATATAGAGAGCCCAACGTTTGCAAATTGCCTCTGAGTTAACATAATGGCCAAAAGAAAGTCAAACTTTAAAGTCAGAAAATATGATTATTACAATTACCTAAGTAGCTCAAAATTTGATTTAGTAAGCATTTATAATTAGAACTGAGGGAATAGTTGATTCTTTTCTTAATTTGGTGGCTAAACCAAAACATTTGGAAAATTGTTTTTAAATGAAACTGTGTTTTGTGTTGTTCTTCTTTCTCAAGGATTAACACAGCCAGACAAAATCATTTGAGTTGAATGAAAATTTTTGAGTGTCATCTCATTTACAAAATGTGAAATCAAATTGGCATTCCATTTTGAATCAATTCATTTTGATTTTTATAAATTAACAATTTGGAAATTTTCAAACTTTTTGTTTTCATTTTTTTCAGCTGAAATGATTTGCCAAATGTAACCCAATTTCTTTAATACTTTTCATGTGCTAACATTTTTGGCAAATTGACTATTCAGTTAAAAAAAAATCTCCTCGATCTATTTATAATACTAGACTGAGGCTCCTTTGCTCCACTGACCATCAGATCCCAATCTCTGAAATTATTCCGGGTTCAGAAACTGGAGCTGTGGAGGAAAAACAGTAAGCTAAAACTGAAAAGGATATGATTCAAAGCACTAGGATTTACACATTTTTGAAGAAACTAAGGGTATGTCTACACTACAGCACTAATTCGAACTAACTTAATTCAAACTAAGCTAATTCAAATTAGTGCATCTAGACCTAAAAACTAATTCGAAATAGCATTTTGCTAATTCAAAATAGCATGTCCACATTGAGTGGACCCTGAACTGAAGTTAAGGCTGGCCAGAACCAGTGCCGGCAGGGCATCAGGTTAGGACTTAGAGTGTGGAGCTGCTGCCCCAGGATAGCCAAGGGCTGTGCTTAAAGGGACCTGACCCCCACCCTGGACAGATAGTTCTCAGGGTTCCCCGCTTGCTTGTCTAACTCGATGAGGGACAGCAAAGCAGTCCTGTCTTGGAGTGCCCTCAGTGCCCACACTCGGCACATCATAGCACTCGGCCATCAGCCCGGATGCACTTGCCGCAGGCTGCCATTCGGGAGGTCAACCGGGGGGCTGTCAGGATACAGGAGGCCCTGCAGAAGAGCTTCCAGCCCGAGGAGTCCGCAGAGTTACCCCAGTCCTCCCCATCGGGGGCTCGTACTCCATTCCTTCCTCACCTCCTTCCACTTACCCTTCCCTAGCCCCCCTTCCTGATGTAAAAAATAAAGGACTTGTGTGTTCAAAAATAGAAACTCTCTTTACTTAACAAAACTGGGGGGGGGGGGGGGAGGAGATTAACCTCTGGGGAGAATGGGAAAAGGAGGTGGGAGAGGGGAAGAGAGAGGGTGGGAGAGGGGAGGGGGAAACCTGGGAGGAGGGAGCTGGAAGGGGGAAGCCAGGGGAAGAAGGAGGAGGGGAAGTATAAAGCTATGGTACACCATATCTCTAGTACTGTGTACAGAGGTGGTCTCCTAACCTCAAAAAAGATATTTTGGCCGTGGAAAGGGTTCAGAAAAGGGCAACTAAAATGATTAGGGGTTTGGAACAGGTCCCATATGAAGAGAGGCTAAAGAGACTGGGACTTTTCAGCTTAGAAAAGAGGAGACTGAGGGGGGATATGATAGAGGTGTATAAAAGCATGAGTGGTGTGGTGAGGGTGAATAAAGAAAAGTTATTTATTAGTTCCCATAATATAAGGACTAGAGGACATCAAATGAAATTAATGAGCAGCAGGTTTAAAACTAATAAGCGAAATTTCTTCTTCACACAGAACATAGTCAACCCGTGGAACTCCTTGCCACAGGAGGCTGTGAAGGCTAGAACTATAACAGAGTTTAAAGAGAAGTTAGATAAATTCATGGAGGTTGGGTCCATGGAGTGCTATTAGCCAGGGGGTAGGAGTGGTGTCCCTGGCCTCTGTTTGTGGAAGGCAGGAGATGGATGGCACAAGACAAATCGCTTGGTCATTGTCTTCGGTCCATCCCCTATGTGGTATCTGGTGCTGGCCACTGTCAGCAGACAGGCTACTGGGCTAGATGGACATTTGGTCTGACTCAGTATGGCCATTCTTATGTTCTTATGTTCTAAGCTCAGGGCTCAGGGTCGGGTGTCTCACTGGACCAACTTGATTTTCATGCAAATCTGCTCCTGGGTTCGCATGTGGCCTCTGGTGGCCAGGCTGGCAGCCATGTGGCTGTAGACGGACACATTCCTGTGGCTAGTGCAGAGATTGTGGACGTTGGAGGCCTCCCTCCAAACCTGGATGAGATCCACGATCTCCGCACTAGACCAGGTGGGCGTCCGCCTCTTGCAGCCCCGGGCAGGCTCCTGGGAGCCGCCAGCCTTTTCCTGGGAAGAGGCGGAGGGCTCGGTGGCCGGGGGTGGCTGGCTCATCTTGTGCCAGGTGCAGGGTCTGCTGGCTGGGTGCTGGCAGGCTTGCAACTGGCACAAGCACTGTAGCCAGACCGTGGCACTTTAAGGGCTCCGGGGCCGGGAGGGGGGCAGAAAAGTTTCCCTGGTTTGGCCCAGAGTGGCCACCAGGGCAACCTGGGAAGGGCTAGCCTCCAACTAGTTCGAATTAAGTGGCTACACAGCCCTTAATTCGAACTACTTAATTCGAACTAGGCGTTAGTCCTCATAGAATGAGGTTTACCTAGTTCGAATTAAGCACTTCGCTAGTTCGAATTTAATTTGAACTATCTGTTTGTATGTGTAGCCCCTATGAAAGTTAATTCGAACTAACGGCTGTTAGTTCGAATTAACTTTGTAATGTAGACATACCCTAAGAGTTTTGGTTCCTATGAATATCATCAAGTAGGAAATCCAATATTTCTTTGGTGGATAATCTCAGGATGTTTGTCTTCCTCATAACGTACCTTTTTTTTGTGGAATGTTTTCTGGATTTGAGAAGGAAATCATCCAAGTTTTGAGAGTATATTCTCAGAGGTATTACCATTCACATTCCTTGTGCTGAGCCTCAGAGTGTGTCTACTCTAGCAATGTTCCGGCAGAATAGTTGCAGCAGTCCTGTCATGTAGACGCTTGCTACAGAGATGGGAGAGGTTCTGCTCCTGTTGTAGTAAATCTACATCTCTGAGAGGCGTAGATCAGTAGAAGAATTCTTCCATTGACCTGGCACTATCTACACCAGTGCTGTGTCTAGACTGCATCCCTTTTCCGTAAAAGGGATGCAAATTAGACACATCGCAATTGCAAATGAAGCAGGGATATAAATCCCCCCCACTTCATTTGCATAAAAATGGCTGCTGCTTTTTTCCGGCTCGGAGCTTTGCCGGAAAAAAGCGCCAGTCTAGATGTGGATTTTTCGGAAAATAAAGCCTTTTCTGAAAGATCCCTTATTCCTCTTAAAATAAGGAATAAAGGATCTTTCGGAAAAGGCTTTGTTTTCCGAAAGATCCGCGTCTAGACTGGCGCTTTTTTCCGGCAAAGCTCTGAGCCGGAAAAAAGCGGCAGCCATTTTTATGCAAATGAAGCGAGGGGGGGGGGGGATTTAAATCCCTGCTTCATTTGCATTTGTGATGTGTCTAATCTGCATCCCTTTTACGGAAATGGGATGCAGTCTAGAGACAGCCCAGGACTTAGGCTGGCTTAATTACATTGCACAAGGTATTCAAAAAGTTTCATGGCCCTAACGGATGTAGTTAAGTGAATACTACCATATAGTGTAGACCAGGTCTAAGTCATTGTAGGGCTGGGGAACTCAAGATACCTTGGTTACTGAGGTCCTGAGGGACATTTTAAGACAATTCCAGTGGGAGGAATTCTTGGTTTGTGAAAAGCTGACAGCAACTCTCTCTGTGTTATCCATACTGTCTTTCCCATGTGCAGGAAGTGTGTGACCAGATAGTACTATGCTCTGGTGATTCTTGACCTGTGTAATAGCCCTTAAGTGCTATTGAAAGCCAAAATAATTTAGACTAGCCCTGAGACTGTGCTAAGTTGAACTGATGGCTAAACCATATCTGTGCTGATTAGGCCTCGATTGGAGTATTGTGTCCAGTTCTGGGCACCACATTTCAAAAAATATGTGGAGAAATTGCAGAAGGTCCAGAGAAGAGCAACAAGAATGAATAAAGATCTAGAAAACATGACCTATGAAGGAAGACTGAAAGAACTGCGCTTGTTTAGTTTGGGAAGGAGAAGACTGAGAAGGGATATGATAGTAGTTTTCAGGTATCTAAAACGGTGTCACAAGGACGAAGGAGAAAAATTGTTCTCCTTGGCTTCTGAGGATAGAATAAGAAGCAATGGGCTTAAACTGCAACAAGGGAGGTTTAGGTTGGATATTAGGAAAACTTCCTAACTATCAAGGTGATTAAACACAGGAATAAATTGCCTAGTGAGGTTGTGGACTCTCCATCTGTGGAGATATTTAAGAACAGGTTAGACAGACATCTATCAGGGCAGGTCTAGATGGTACTGGGTGCTGCCATGAAGGCAGGGGACTGGACTCGATGACCTCTCGAGGTCCCTTCCAGTTCTAGTGTTCTATGATTCTATCCCAGCTGTCCTGGGGATCTCTGGAGTTTAAATTCACCACTCCCTTGTTCTCCATAACTTCTCTTCAGTAATCCAGGAAGTCCTGATTATTATGGCTTTGTAGCATACCATAGCAATTGTCTGTGGTATGGAGAGTTGCAGTTAATTCTCTGTTTGAAGGTGAATCAAGAGTGTCTTTTTAGATTTTGTTCAATTAACTTTCTATTAGAACTTTTTTTTAAAAATTTCCAATGAAGTTCAAAAAGGGTGCAATAATGGGAGCCCTATTATTTACCTGGTCTGAGTAAACTGGGAAATTTTGCAAAATCGAGCCATTAGAAAATAAAACAGAGGAAAGAAAAAAGAGAGCAGTGGGTGAAAGCTATCTGATTTAATTTTGTTGCTGGAATCATACCACAGGGAAATTCCCTTTCCCCCTCTTTATTAGCCACTATCAATGCTTCAACAGAAAAAGCTAACTTTTCCAGAATGCAGAATTAGAGTTTTTTAACCCAGTATAGCTAACTGGAAATCTGCATGATATTTTAGATTGCTTCATGTAGCAAAAGGTTGCATTCCATTCATTATTCTTTCTTTTTGCAAAGCTCAAGAATAGATAACCACCACAGATCTGGAATTATATTTCACAATTGGCAGGATTTCTCTATGGATCCTTATATCATATCCCTCCCCGCAACTTTTGTCTGTCACCTCTAGATAGATTGTAAGCGTTTTGGGCAGAGGGCGTGTCTTTCATTGTAGCTGTGCAGTGCTTAGCATCACTGTGCCCTATTCCCTGTTAGCCCCAAGCCAGTTCTGTAATAAACATGATGATTATAAATGTGGAACAGTTTAACTATTGGCCTGTGTAGAATATTATACAAATTTATTGTGCCAAGCTGTTCTGCATCCTTTAGCAAGGGTGTGGCATCACACTTGCAATTTATATACATAAAGTGAGGCAAACTCCTGACATGTTTTTCCACATTTCCCCAATAGATCTACTAACAAACATCTCATTTGCTACTGTACTTGGTTACCTGGACAGCGGGTATCTTCTGGACTTCACTTTCTTTTTTGTAAACTCAAGCACATGCACTAATCATATGCAAAAACATTTCCACTTGCCACTTTAATTAGTCCAGACTTGTTTTATTTCAATCCCCTTGTATTCCTTTTCTGTGTAATTATGACGGCTCTTTTTAAATCACAAGTGACTTCTTTCAGCTGTTTGGCTTGGATTTCTTAATCAATAATGAATTTTAATTAGCAGCTTGTAAGTTATTGTTCTGGGAGATGGCTTTCATGGTTGATTTGTGGTCTCGCTCATTTATAACACAGAGAAGTCCAACACGGCTTCTCTTTTTTTGCATACAATTGGCTCCCCACACCCCCACCTCCCAGTTTTCCTGGTATTTTGTTGTTAGTTGGTAAAAGCAGCAAGAGACTCTGCTTTGTTATGCTATTCTGTTTTGCAATATATGATAATATGATTGTGTGTCTCATCCTGTTCTCTCTAATTTACAAGCTTATTTACCTATATGGGAAAAGGAAAATATCTAGTTAATCAGAATTCCAATAAGTGAAGAGACAAAAACACCAGATGCACATTATATTTCAGAAAATAATGTTAAGGTATTAATGAGATTATACCTTGCTCTGGTGACAAAAGCTATATCAAAATGATTGATTTTTGTGTTATTGTCTGTAGTTGTGCCATCAGATCCAGCGGATAGACTCCTGTGTTCATGTGAAGTTCCTTTGAAATCAATGGACCTCTACATAGTTGCAAGGATTATCCTTTTTAGATCATATTACAGGACTGGGCCAGTATTTCCAATGAGTATGTAATTGGACAAACCATCCAATCAGTGTGCATGCAATTCCTACAGGCCTCAGTAGAAGTTCTATGTAGGGTAGAAAATCACCGTTAGAATGTTGTGATTGCAATGCAATGGCTGTTATACGATGCTCCTCCCCAGATGTTGTGTTTATGCAGAGAGTTGAAACTGAGAGCCAAGACCCCCCCACAAAAAAAATAAAATAAAAAAAGGCCCAACAAACATGGTTAATTAGGAGGAGAGTACAAAATTTGATTTTCAAAATGATAAGTGTAAAATGGCCAATTTAGTTCACAAAGAGATAGTTGTCAGATACTGCCTGGAGACATCAGGTAATGAAATCAATCAATGAATGGCTGCTAACAATTTAAATGCAGCAGTTACAAATTAATCACAATACATAAATAAGCTTTTAAAGAAGCTACCTTTCACCCTACCTCTGTTTTGGAAAACAGACATTTTTGAATATTGAATTATATTGTTATTGGCAAGGCTCCAAATGTGTAACAAGTCCCTTGAGCCATTAGTTTGTATGAAGAAATACACTTTTGAAATAGATTTTATAATTGAGCTGTATCAGCAAGTGGAGTGACCCACCTTCTGACACTAAAAGGAACATTGGTGAATTGGGTTGGGCTGGACTGTGAAGTTTATATTACCATTAGCTGTGTGGTGCCTGTTCTAGGCATGGATGCCAGTGTGGTGAGTGATTCTGGCTTCTTTCATAGGCATAAGGTTCGATTTGGGCTAGATTCTGATACCCTTAATTGTGCTGAACAGTGTCTCTCTCCACATGTGACTCCAATGAACCCAGGCTATGTCTAGACTAAGGAGTTTTTCTGTGATACTGGAGCTATCCCAGAAAAACTCCGTCACATCCAGGGAATGCATCTGCTCTTCCGACATTTTTTGTGGAAGAGTAGACGCACTCTTTTGGAAGCCCTGTATTCCTCATTTCATGAGGAATAAGGACTCTTCCGAAAGAGAAGGTTTTTCCAAAATTTGGCCCAGTGTAGACGGGCCAAATTTCAGAAAAGCCTCTTCTGACAAAACAATGGGAAAAAGATATGCAGATTGCGATTTGCATACCTTTTTCTGAACCCCCCCGTCGCCAGTCTAGACGTAGCCCCACATAAGATGCTACTGAGTGTAAGGGAATCAGAATGTGATCCTATAAAAGGAATTCTATGAGTGGGGAAAGAAAGAAGCCAGTGTGACCATTTTAAAGCCAGTGTGATATTAGATATAAGAAAATTGCCCATAAATATGAATACATTTTTTGCTATTTGACATGAAAGACTGAGTAGATGAGAGAATCTTATGTTGGACCAATATCTGTTGTGGGGAAGGAGCAAGCTTCTGAGCTTCCCAGAGCTTTTCTTCAAGTCTGGATAGGGTAACCATCCTGTTGAAGCAAAATACAAGTTTGTTAAACACAAGGGCTGTGTCAGACTGGCCAGTTTTTCCGGAAAATCAGCCGCTTTTCTGGAAAAACTTGCCAGCTGTCTACACTGGCTGCTTGAATTTCCGCAAGAACACTGACGATCTCATGTAAGAAATCAGTGCTTCTTGCAGAAATACTATTCTGCTCCTGTACGGGCAAAAGTCTCTTTTGTGCAAAGCTTTTGCGCAAAAGGGCCAGTGTAGACAGCTCAGATTTGTTTTCCCTAGAAAAGCCCCGATCACGAAAATGGTGATTGGAGCTTTTTTGCAGAAAAGCGTGTTTAGATTGGCATGGACTCTTTTCCGCAAAAAGTGCTTTTGCGGAAAAGCATCCATGCCAATCTAGACGCTCTGTTCCGAAAATGCTTTTAACGGAAAACTTGTCTGTTAAGGGGTTTGTATATTGTACAGCCCCGTAAAATGAGGAGGGCAATTAAAATCTCTGCAGTTGTAGGACAATGGAGGGTAAGTAGGTAGCAGTGTGTGTCACTAGTTGTAATGGACCATAAAACTACCTCATTTCAACAGATCTCTTATAACATGTGTGAACTCCTTATGTTTAACAATCTGTCCCAGCTTCTGTTTAGCTGTGACATTCTGGTTCCCTTCTCCAAACCTAAAGAAGAGCTATGTGAAACTCTAAAGCTTGTTCCTTCCTGCAACAGACGTTGGTCCAATAAAAGACATTACCTCACCCACATTATCTCTCTCATATCCTGAGACCAACATAGCTAAAATGACACTGCTAATGGAAAGAAAAGATTGTCTTTTAATTTTCATCTAGGTATATAAAAAACAGTTGTGCATCCTGACAATCCATTTAGAACTACAAGTCAAGATTTTCAAGAGTGGGAGCCTAAAGCTAGGTACCTAAATCCATATTTAAACAGCTAAATAAGTGGCCTGATTTTAGAAAGTGCTGAAGAGCAGCTCCCCTAAAGTAAACAGGAGTCTCTTCATTGACTTTGATTGATTTTGGCTCAACCCCAGTCAAACAGGGTCCTTTTTCCATGTGTACCCAAGGAAGTCCAGGAGTATTGGGTAGTTATAGGATTCAGTCTCATCTTCTAAGATAGGTGGGTTTTGAGAGGGTGACCACTCTGCTATTTCTCAGGTGAGTGAAACTTTTCCCAGAAGAATGATCTAACAAATCCTCTGACCACAAACAACTTTCTAGTCTCTTAGGGTATGTCTACACTACCCCCCTAGTTCGAACTAGGGGGGTAGTGTAGACATACCCTTATATAATAACAGCCTGGGTAGGTGATGTTTCGGCCAATGGCAAAAGAGAAGAAAGATGTAACCAGGCTATTGTTAGCAGCAACTCAGATTCACAGACAATTTTTAAAAGGAATGATGAATGTATTAGAAGAAATGCTATGTATTAGACATAAGCGTATGACTCTTTTCTAAGCATGTAAACACACATACATACATCGAGTGTGGCAAATCAATAGACGTATGAGTGAAGTGAAGAATCTTACCCAAAGCTCCAAAAGGAGTTTTAATGAAAGCAAATAGTTCCAGTAAGACATGAACACAAACATGAATACATTTCTGTTTAATTAAAAGTGGGCAAATAAAGCTAATGCAAGAGGTACTTATTGTTTTGTGTTAGTCTTAAAGCAGTATTGCATAATTTTGTGCTAGTAATTCTAAATCCTGACACTTTACACATAGATGGCATTCTTCCCATAATTATAAATACACTTGGATTTTTTCCTCATATATTCTGACTAAAGTAAAATGAACTCAGCACAGGCACATACAAGAATTAAATTAGCCACTGAGTTTCTTGGACCCAATATACAAGATCAGTGATGTGCCAGCTGTACTGTTTTTCCCTCTCCTGACTCACAAAGAAATCTAATGCAATAAAAATGCATATATGCTGTAGAATTTCTAATAGCAAAAGTCAGAGTGAGATTCTGGATCTCTTAGGTAGGTCCAAAGAGGCCTTGAAGAAATTGGTTCTGGATGGAGATGGATTCTCCTGACTCACTTACTGAGGTGATGTCAAAAGTTAGCCCTCTGATGAACCCCTACTCTCTCAAGTCCACTGGAAGTGGGAGGGCATGACAGACAGGGCGACCAACTTTCTAATTTGTGAAAACTGGACACTGAGTGTTGGGACCTGCCCCTACTACCTTTCCACCTCTTTCCCTTGAGGCCCGCCCTCTGCCTCCCCCACCCCCACCATCCTTCTCTTCTCTCTCTGCCTCCTGGCAGCTGAGCAGGGAACAAGGGGCATGTGTAGGGTGCCTGGGGCAGGGCAGGATAGAGAAAGCTTTTCTCCGGAGGTAGAAGAATGATGGGGCAGAGGTGGGGGAGGGGGAGAGCTGCACTCTCAGGGGGGAAAGGTGCCTGGTTCAGATAAAGCAGGGGTTGAGAGTGAGAGGCATGCTTTGGGCAGGATGGGGGAGCTGCCAGTATTACTCTTTGTCAGCCCCAGTCCTGTATGATCCAGGCTCCGGCAGTACCAACAGCTGCTTTTACTGCTCACCTGGCAGCAAGGTTGACCAGACACTATCAGGTTCCCTTTTTGACTAGACTTGCATACTGGCTGTCAGGGCAGTGTTTCTGGTTAGTATTGCAGTCAAGAGGGCATAGTAGGGAGGACCCTGGAGACATCTTGCAGAGGACTCAAGGGCTGTCTAACTTAGGCCAGGAGCCTCTACAACTTCTGGAACAGCTCAGGATTGGGTAGGTTGAGAGGTGGCTTAAAGCCATCATAGTTCTGCCATCCTGCTGGGCTGTGAATTCTGTGCCAGGCCTCTAATCTCACCCAGGGAATTTGATGGAGTGTGGGGGCTTTAAGTGAAATTATCTCAGCAGGCTATGTTGTAACGAGAACAAGGAGTGAGATTTTCTAGGATTTATACTGTTTGTCACTGTTGTAAATGAAAAGAATAAGCCAAGGATACAATACCTTAGGCCATTTTTAAGCTCCCGAGTCCCTTCTGTAGCACGACTTCGATCCACTAAACTCCCACTTGGCTGTTGCCTAACCCTGTAGGCATTTAAATTCTCTGGATACCTTAACTATTTGCTGACAAATGTCCGTAGGCCCCTAGGTCTCAGATCCTGGGGCATGTGTACTACTGTTGCACACTAGGGGCATATTTACACTAGGAAATTATTTCAAAATAACTACTTTTGAAATACTAACTCCCAAAATAACAAAATTGAGATAGTATGTCCCTGCTATGGGGGAACCTCGAATTTAGTCCAAGGCAGGCTCCCTTAATGTGGATAGATCCCCAGGAACCACTGAGGAGTAATTACTTTGACTTTGTAGGGTAGTTATTTTGAAACAGCAGCAGCGGAGCATCCACGCTAATGCTATTTTGCAATAACTATTTCAAAATTAGCATTATTCCCCGAGGAAAGCAGGAGTACCAATTTCAAAGTAACCAGCCTGTTATTTCAAAATAAGGGGCTTAGTGGTGTGGACACTCCACTTATTATTTCAAAACAAGGGAGAAGAAGGTGTTTCGAAATAACTCCCTAGTGTAAACCAGGGTGTGGTGTATAAATGCCTATGTTCTGCTTACAGCCCCCGAGTGATCCATGAACTAGGGGCAGATAGATGGAGGAACACCCATCCCAAACACTGGGCATAATCTGGTAGGCACACTCACAGGCTGCCTACCACCTGCCCAGCAGTGTGTGGCACTGATAGTTGCAGGGCTCCACACTCCAGGCATATAATGCTCATTTGAGCCATGGTGTGTGTGCGTGCATGCATGTGTGGAGTTTTCGTGTAGAATCCAGGGAGAAGTGAGGGGATCTGCTCAGGGACACAGCGATTGGATAACACTTGGTGTACTTGGTAGGGTAGCTGGACAAGGATGGGGAGAAGGTTAGTACAGCAGAAGGGTAGCTAGTGGGGCATCTAGAGAAGTGCATATTAAAGCTCAGGGAAAGCTTGGGATTACTAGCTGGGGTGGGGGAGCCACAAACAGTTAGGGCAGGGAGAGGGCATTCTAGGAAGGAGAAAGAGGGCTGGGAAAAGTCTTAGGGTAGCTACTGGGGAAGGATAGCATGGTCAAACATGATAAATAGAAGCATATTTGTGCTGCAATACCTGCTGTGGCAGTATCAGCAGCCGGAGGAGGAAGGAGGGCCAAAATGCCCAAGGCTGAATGATGGAATGTCACGGGGGCTTCCCAAACATGCATATCTCCAGAGACACGGGCTGGACCTGGACACACTCCACCACCTTTGTGATATGCTCCAGGAGGTCTAGTCCACTACCATGTGCAGGAGCAGTTTGTCACCTCATGGGTTAACCGGCTCGTTTCAGTGGACATCACACAGACAGATCCTCTATCATGTTGGACCAATTTCTTGAAGGCCATAACTAGACATACATGTGAATACATTGTCTTCACCACCAGCCCAGTCAACCAACCAACACTTCCTTAGCAATAACAGCCTGGCTTTTCCTCCTCCTTCTCTTCCACTTAGCATGTGAAAATTCTACTGCTTTACTGTTACTTTGTCCAATTGCCATCACTGCATTTGCCTGTTGAAGCCACCTGTGTTTGTCCTGTCTCGAACCAAGACTGTAAGTCTTGGAGTCTGAGCTAGAACTGCATCTTTACTGGATGTTTGTACAGTGCCTTGAACAGTGGATTGCTCATCCTGGATTATGGCCTTGGCTGCTTTTGTGCAATATATAAGAATAATGTCAACATGTAAATTATAGCATGTAGGCTGCAGAGTCAGCATCTGACTGATCTGCATAGGGGACAGTTCACAGCTCTCTAATATTTTGCAGGCCTTTTGTGACTCAGAAGGACAACACTCGATTGGCTGATATTTGGAGGTTTTTTTATTCACAAATGTAATATTAGAAACTCAGTTTTGTTTTTTAAAATGAATGTTGAAATTCTTAAAGTAAAAAGAAAGTAAGAAGATAATGGAGCTACCCAAAGATGATATGCAGGGGAGGGAAAATGATAAACAAAGAACCACTGATAGCGAGCACAGACAGGAAAGGTATCTGAGGAAGAAATAGGAGAGGTAAGAAGAAAATCAGAAAATGACTAGATTGAAAAAGCCAAAAGATGACAGGGTAATAATTCATGTTGAAAGTAGCAGAAGAACCTAAGTGGACAAGATTAGGCCCTTTTTAGGCCAAAATGATGTCAGTTGTTAAACTTGTTAAGAACAGTTTCAGTGGTTTGGAAAGGGCAAAACTGAATGGCAGGTTATATGAGAAAATTAGAGGAAATGCAAGGGTGGGAATAAATTGCACACACAATGATTCTGTAGGCAAAGTGGAGGTGGGAGATAGAGGTTATACCTGGAGAGACAAGTGGAGCCAATGAAGAGTTTTTATGACAATGAATATCAGAATTCCTATGCTAAATACAAAAACAGATGAGTGAGAGGTAAAAATTCTATTGTTCAGAGCCTAAAATAGAAAAATATCATCATTATCATTGAATTGATTCTGCCTCTAGTTCTCAGCCATAAGTGATACTGACCATTAGGATATAAATCAAATGTAAAAATAGCAATATCATATACCCAGGATGAGAATCTCAGATGATATAAATTGTCATAATTGTTAGTGGAGCTATAATGGTTTATATTTTCTGAGAACCTGCCCCTGCCAGATTGTACACAGGCAAAAAGCAACAGCCACTTGAATTTAATAGAATTCATGGGCATAATGCCATAGAGATGTCAGGGTAAGGAAATGGATGCGTTAGGAAAGTACACATCACAAAACATACGTACTAAGTGGTGGTTTTGTTTTACAGGAAAAAAAAAAAGAAAAGAAAAAAAAAAGCCAATCAAAACACAAAACCCCTACCACACAGAACCAAAATCCCATCAATTTTCATACTGGAAAATTTCCCCTAGAAATAGATCCATAGAAAAGTCAGAATCTTCAGGTATGTCTACACTAGCTTGTTAGTTCGAGCTAGGTAGGATAATTAGGGCAAGTGGAGTTGCAAATGAAGCCCAGGATTTAAATATCCCAGGCTTCATTTGCATGTTCCCGGGTGCCGCCATTTTTAAATCCCCCTCAGACTGAACTCCGTGCCCGCAGCTAAACATGGCACGGAGTAGGTAATTTGAATTAAAGATCCTAATTCGAACTACCGTTACTCCTCATTCCATGAGCTAACGAGCTAGTGTAGACATACCTTAGATACAAACCATCCACCTCTCAGATAAAGGTACCGCCCCCAAAACCAAAACCAAAAGCCCACACTTAAACTTCACTCTCAATGCAGTTTGTTTTTCCAGGATGCCTATAATGGAAACCTCCTGATTAATGGTGTAAGGTTTAATTTCTTCTGCGAGGGCTAGTTTGAGCCTAGTAACTGATAAGATTTAATAACAGAGATCACAATGCACTCCTGCTTTCATCTTTTTCCAGTGGATAATCCTGGAAAGGGTTCAAAACACTTTTTTAAAAAAAGGCACTTAGTGGCTCAAGTATGTGCAATTTTAAAATTAAAGTGTCTGTCCCAGAGGTGAAAGTAAGGTGATGTGCCCTGGTGTGTCACTCTGGTAAGAGCCAGCTGGAGCTGTCTGCTGCGGGAAGAGGTGTGGCATTCTCCCAGACAACCTCCCCCGCAGGCTGCTGCTCTAAGCAGAGGGCGGGTGAAAGGGACTGGCTGGAGGCATGCCCCCACACAGGTCCAGGACTGCCCCAGCCCTTGCCTCCCCCAGGTGCCCTTAAGGGAGGGCAGGGGGCTGACCCCCCATTCCTGCTCATGCTGCTTGTTGCTTGCTGTTCCCCTTCCATCTCTATCAGGGAGTGAGAGGACAGCTCACAGCTTGTCTGCATTTCTTTCTCTCCTGGTTGGTGTGAGGAAAGGGCAGAGGAGGAGTGAGTGACCCACACTGTAAGCTTTCCTCTGGCTCCCTCCCAATGAATGAAAGGGAAGAGCACGCAAAAAACAGCATTGGTAGGAACTGGGGAGGCTTCAGACTCCTCTGCCCTCCCTAAAGGGCACCCTTGCCCACTTGTACTTCCCCACACCCCCACTCCAACCCTTTGCCACGAGGCCTCCATGCCTCAACTCTTTGTCCTGATTCCTACACCCCACCCCCAATCCTCTGCCATGAGCCCCGCAGTCTGGATTCCTGCACCCTGCCCAGCCACCTACCCTGAGCCCTTCCTCACCCTGCACCCAGCCACATCACCACCCCTGCCTGAGCCCCCACCTACCCCAATCCCCTGCCCTGAGCCCTTTGCATTCCACCCCACACATAAATTTCTTACAGGTACTGTCATATTGCACCCCCTAACCTCCTGTCCTGATATTCAGCCCCCAGGGCGGGGCGGGGGGAAAGGGGAGGAGGAGAAGGGGCAATAGAACAGTACCAGTAAGAAATTTAAGTTACTTTGTGTCTACATTAAAACACATACTCTGCTGAGGAGCAGCTGATTTCATCCAGACAGCCAGATTCAAATGCCTGAGAAACCTTTGCTATATTACCACAAGCTTTGCAATACTGTGGACAGTTTTAATAGTAGTCTTTGGATGCAAGGGTGATACATACATATGTCATACATAGAGGAAGTGAAATCTTGGCTCTATCAAAGTCTTGTCTTGGACTTCAGTGGGACCAGGATTTCATCCATAATCCATATGTATGCATAGGACTTAAGCTAGAAAGATTCCACCTCCTCCTTCTGCCTTAATGGTGAACAGGATTTATAATTTAATATCCATCCAAGTAATGATGTTTCAGAAATTGAAAAGCTAATCTCTTTTCCTGAGTACAGCTTTTCTTAAAAGACAGAAAACTCATAAATAGAGGTAAACTAACATGCAGCCCAAATGACCAGATACAAGCTCCACCACCCCTGTAGGCCTGTGCACGTTTCCTGAAGAGTGTGACAATCTGTCACTCAACATGACTACCTTACATTAGAACTGTTGAATTGTACAGCCAATGTGTGAAGGAAGGAAGGAAGGAAAGCAGGCAGGCAGGCAGGCAGCCAGATAGTCTCCCACACATTGCTGCAACATGCCTGCTCTAATACTGCTGAACGTAAGCAGCTAAAAATCCACCTGTATGATTTTTTTAAGTTTCAGTTTGCTTTTAGTTTTTCACATTCACTTGCTGTGTATTGAAAAAGGTGTGCAGCCAGCTGCAGGCTAGAGAATTATATGGACAGAGAAATCCTGAGTCTCAAATTCTGTTGAAAATGGTGGGTAAATAGGTAGGGCCAGTTCTACAAGTGAGGCATAACAATTGGTCACCTAAGGCGGCAAAAGAGTCTTTAAGTGGCTTTTGTGGGGCAACTGAGGGCCAATGAAGGGTAAATACTTGCTGGTTTGCTTAGGGCAGAAGAAGTCCTAGAATTGGTCTGGGCCTCTAAGTGGGCTAGCATTAAAAAGTACACTAGGCCTGGTCTGGCTCAAGTTTCATATAGTGAAACCAACATGAGATTTTTATGGGGTTTCCCACCTAAATTCTAGCACAGTAAATAAAAAAGGTGTTTACAGAAATGATGCATTATCAGTAGTAGGCAGTGTGAAATTGCCCTTTTGCTGTAAAATATAAACAGTCTGCGTCGAGAGTTTGTCAGCTTTATTGAGTTATTTATTACTACTAAGCAACAAGATATTTTTAAATGTCCTTCCCTGCTAATGTAATACATAATGTATAATGCTATTAGTGGGAGGAAAAAGATCACTTCAGGGATGGGCTGTAAAGATTTTCACCTGTAATCACTGGTTCAAATC
The DNA here is from genome assembly GCF_052426305.1 of Pelodiscus sinensis. Classification (NCBI taxonomy): domain Eukaryota; kingdom Metazoa; phylum Chordata; order Testudines; family Trionychidae; genus Pelodiscus; species Pelodiscus sinensis. Next base: position 191,908,255 of record NC_143052.1, read on the forward strand.
CAGGTCAGGTTGGTAATGATCAAGAGTTGTTACTATCTGATTGTGGTTTGGTAACCTGTGTGAAATTGGTTTGATTCTTGACATCCAATGGACATGTATTTACATAATAAAAATATCACTATACATGTTATTTCTTGGCAACCTTTCTGATAATCTCAGGAAAGAGGCCAAAGACTGGAATAGGTAGGTGCTAAATATCCCCTCATCTTCTGGTACTGGTTTGAGACAGATTTTGTGAAACAGCTTGCATTGCTGGAGCTTGTCTTGAACAGTCCCTATTCTAAGAACCTTTGTCAGCCCCTTTCCTGTACTGGTCATCATGACTGTCTCAGTCCAGGATGAGGAAACTTGACTGCAGCCTTTCTGCCTTCAGGGCTGTTTTCTGGGGGCATATACATACACACATTTGAAGAGAATTCCTCTGGCTAGTACCCGCTGATTCCTTCAGCACTTTCTCAGATTTATGGGCATTATCCAAAGTGCTTTGCACTGAGTTCCTCTCTGGCTCCCAGTTAATGTTCCTCTGGACCCACCCCTCTCCCTGCCTATTTTTGGTTAGTTGACTTTTGTGTCTTGGTGGCCCTGTCTCTCTTCTGAAGGAGAGACCACTGTTGTTTCAGCAGAAGAGCCCATTTTTAGAGATCAAATAGAGTGCCACCTTTGAATAGCAGATCCATATGAATATCTTTTTGAAAAAAATAATACATTAGCTGACAGCCTGTGTAATGATTCAGCAGTCACATGACTGTGCTGTTGGTGGCCTGAACCATTCTGAAGCCTTCTTTAGTTGGCTTTAAGTTGTCAGTAACATGATGGATTCTTCCTGATTTGTCAGGATCTATATTCCATGCTGTTCAATGCAGCTCAGCCAATATGCAAACAGTTCATTCACAAGTATGTATGACATTAAGGAGCTAATGCTTTGACTGTTCTTCTGTGCTCCCTTTTATCTAACAGAATATTTAATAACTTTAATGTGCAGCAGAGTACAGTGCATCCAACATGTTAGTATGCCAGGCATACGGTACTAGGATCACTTGAATTAGCTCACTGTTTGACTAGAATATGGACAATTCTCCATGTTAACATAATATGAAGATCCTTTCCTGGAAATATTCATATAATTTACACTACAGGCAGTCCCCGACTTACGCGGATCCGACTTATGTCAGATCCGCACTTACGAACGGGGCTTTTCTCGCCCCGGAGCTCACGGGTGGCTTTGCTTGGGTGTCCCTGGTCTGCTGGGTGGGGGGGTCCAGCGGCTTTGCTGGACCCCCCCAGCAGACCAGGGGGACAGGAGCAAAGCCGCCCAGGTGGCGGCTTTGCTCGGGTGTCCCTGGTCTTCTGGGGGGATCCAGCGGCTTTGCCTGTGCGGCTTTGCTCGGGTCTCCCTGGTGTGCTGGGGGGGACTCCCCCCAGCACCCCAGGGAGACAGGAGCAAAGCTGCACGGGCAGCGGGGTCCCTCCGCCTGTGCGGCTTTGCTCGGGTCTCCCTGGTCTGCTGGGGGGGGGGGCCAGCTAGTGCCCCCCCCAGCAGACCAGGCTTTTGTTGCGGGACGCCTCGGGTAGAGCAGCTGAGGTGCTGCTGGGTTGGTCCTGTGGGAACCTACCCGGCAGCGCCCCATCTGTTCTGTCCCAGGCTCCAGACTCAGCAGCTGTTGAAACTGATCAGGCTGATTCCAGGAAGCTGGGGGCAGAGCAACTCTGCCTCAGGCTTCCTGTAATCAGCCCCTGGTCAGTTTCAGTGGCAGCAGCTGAATCTGGAGCCAGTTCTGACTTACATACAAATTCAACTTAAGAACAAACCTATAGTCCCTATCTTGTATGTAACCCGGGGACTGCCTGTATATTTCAGAGTGAATGAAATATCTAATTTGTTGCTTAGGGTTTAAAAGCCACTGATGTCAATAGAAAGACTGGTACTAACAGGGAATTTGTCAACCTATTTGGAGTTACTGTGTAATTTAATTTTCTATCTATCTATCTATCTATCTATCTATCTATCTATCTATCTATCTATCTATCTATCTATAGAAATAAGGTATTTAAAATTATAAAATGCAAAAATTTGTGATTCACTACTGACACATAAGATTAAGGAAAACCAAATTATTATTTTCCACCTTCTCTGAATAGATTTGCAAGCAGTCCCCTAACTCTATGGGTTTTTGTGTCAGGTGCAACTATTTGAAATCAATTATTTGGCATCTTTATTTAGAAGCATTAAATAAGAGATTTTCCCCAGCTTCATAAAACACATATGGAGAGATATATGAGTGGTTTATTCCTGGCAATATTTCATCTTGGAATTTAACTACTACTAATGACTTAGGGCCAAGTTCTACCCTCAGTAACTCCTGATGATTTCAGAGAGAGCTCTACATGCATATCTAAGGGCAGAATTTTGTCTTTTCAAAGGTTAATAATAATTAGGCAGCAGCTCTGGAACAAGTCAGCTAGGATACTATTTTTAGTTCATTCTTCGTGACTGTTGTGTGTTCAGACCATGAATTCATGAAAACAGAGCTCAAATGATACATTTGAATTTTTACACCCACAAGTATATTATCATATGTATATTATCTATCCTGTATATAGATGCAGGGAAATAAAGATATTTGTTGGGTGCATATGTGTGTGTATTCAAGCATCACAGCCCATTCAAGGCATTTTTCAATTGATGATTGCAATGTATTATTATACCCATTATTACAGCTATAGCAAAAGAAATAATTTTCCAGAATTGGCTGCTCAGAATATGTTTTTTTCCAGAAAAGGATTGTAATGGACAGAATGAAATCAGTTAATTCTGTTCAGTGTTTGGCTTGATATTTTAACATCTTGAATCCATGGAAAGCATTAATCTATAACTCATTTTTTCTACTAATTGCCTTTGGAATATAACTTGAGAAACACTCATGAATCAGCTTGATTGAGCAGTGATTGCTCACAGTGTTCTGTTTCATATAAACAGAGCTCTAGCAATTAAAGCGGTGCGCAGTGCTACTATATTTTTTCCTTTTTTCCTCCCCTAGTCTTAAATTCCCCTTATCGTGTAGGCAAAGCTTTCTGGTAGTCCCCAAGCTCCTGTTGTGCTGAAAAGCCTCTGCATTCTGTACTGTGAATAGCTGAAATACTGCAGTGAGAGTTTTTACATTGGAAAAGAGATTTTACCCGTTTCGCTTTTGTCAAAATCTTTATGAATGATATTTTTGTAATATCACTTGCTCCAGTTTGGATTTAAAATTATAATTAGAGATGATGTGTGTTATCTGAGTTGCATTCTTCTTGAACCTTAATATTTAGGCAGAGGGATTTTCACACTGAAAATCAGTAAAAGAGAGAATGTTTATAAAAAAAGCAATTTCCTCTTCCTTTCCCACACTATATCCTTGATGCTAATATTGAAACTTATCGTAAGCAGTGTTCTCCTTCACAGTACAGCAAGCTCTGCTACTTTAGTGTCCACTGAAGTCACACTGGTCACTTTGGAAAATTAATAAATGGAAGGGAAATGAGCTTATCATTACATATGATATATGTTAAAATTTTTCCCACCATGAAGTCAGCATTTGGATTTGTTTGGATCCCATATGCAGCACAGATACTCTTGGGATTATGTATTTTTTGGGTTAGAAGAAGGTAAAAATATTGGCTGAGATTCTGCTCTCATTTACATGTATGAAACCCACATAATGTTATTTCAAGTGAAACGGCATAATGAGGCTTCATGTACCTCGTGGGTAGCAAAATTTGGCACAATAAGTCATCATGTCTCACAATTTTCTTTCTTCAAGAAATAACAACTCAATCATAGAATAATCATAGAACTGAAGGGATCTTTTGAGAGGTCATCAAGCCCAGGGTCCCTACATTCATGGCAGGGCCAAGCACCAACCTTTGCATTCGTAGGCTTGGATTGTCAAAGGAGATAATAGACTTTCTTTCCCAATTCCCAGTCAGGCTCAGGTTATGTCTGATATATTGGAAAAAGGTATGCAAATTGTGTTTTTTTGGAAGAGGCTTTTCTGAAATTTTGCCTGTCTACACTGGACCAAATTTTGGAAAAGCCTCCTCTTTCGGAAGAGCCCTTGTTCCTCATGGGAGAAGGAAGACTGCGCTTCAGAAAGAGCGCGTCTGTTCTTCTGCAAAAAAAGCAGAAGAACAGACACGTTCCCTAGACGTGGCACAGTTTTTCTGGGATACTGGAGGTGTAAACATAGCCTCAGGAGGGACTGACACCTAACTTCTTTTTGCTCCTTTGACAATCCTGGCCATAAATGTTAATGGTAATTGTAGTAATTAAGAACTAGTGGTTATAATTGGGAATACTCATGTGACTCATGATGAGTATTTATGGGAGTAAAAGCTGTGGGGCTTGACCTTCATTATCTTTTCTCTGAAAGATAGGCCTTTAAAAGCATAAGAGAAAACTTGACAGAAGACAGAAATTTGTTGCCCTTGTAGTGTTTTGGACACTGTCAGACATGGCTAAAACAAAATGCTATTTATTTTGCTTAGTTGTATCTCCTTGTCTCAATATGAACATGATGATAGCTGCCATTAGTCCATATATTTATTACTCTTCGATTTTTAAGCCCAGAAGGGACCAAAATATCATCTAACCTGAATTCCTTTATAATTCGGGCCATAGAGTTTCACCCAGATTCTTCTCTACCGAACCAATAATTTATGTTTGACTAAAGCACAATTGCCAGAAAGGCACTAGGTCTTGATTTGAAAATGTCAATAGATGGAGAATCCATCTATTCCCTTAATAGATTCTTCCGATGGCTACTCACCCTCACTGTTAAAGAGCTTATTTAAAATGTAAAATTGTCTTTAAGTTCCCATCAGTGCTTTTTGTTATGTCTTAGCTAGATAAGAGCCCTTTGGCACCTGGTATTTTCTCCCCATGCAGATACTTACACACTGTAATCAAGTCACCTCTCAATCTTGTGTGTGTATGTGTGCAGGCGAGGGAGAGAGAGAAATTAGCTAAACAGATAGAAGTCTGTAAATCCCTCGTTGTAAGGCATTGCAGCCTTTGAATGCTTTTTTGGCTCTTCTCTGTATTCTGTCAATTTTTTTCAGCATTTTATAAAAATGTGGACACCAGAATTGGGTAAAGTATTTCAGTATTGGCCTCACCAGCACTGCATACAATTACCAGTAAGCTTCTGGAGCAGACTTGCCAGGCCCCATAGCAAGGTGGGTGGCGTGTGTGTGGGGGGACTCTGCACTCCTGGAAAGGGTGGGGCTGGTTAGCCAGCCCTCAGCACAGCCTGGACCACAGCGCCTTTCCTCCCCTCCCTCCCCCAGTCCTCCACACTGCTGGAGCACTAGGCAGTGCTCCAGCATTGATTTAAAGGGCAGGGGCTACAGGTGCAGCTGCTACCATTATAGCTGGAAGCCATGGGCCCTTTTGAATTGCTTGGGCTGGTTGGTCCCTCTCCTCTCCCTGTCCCCTCCTCCCCCATAGGCAGGCTTGCAAGTAACATACAAAATCGCCTCTCTGCTTTTATTTAAGGGTTTCATTAGCCCTTTTTGCAATAACACTGAGCTGGGGCCTCATATTGAATTGCTTGTTTGTTCTGACTACTATCTTTTTTCAGAGTCTCTGCCATCTATAACGACTTCCATCCAGTAGGTGTGGCTTGTGCTTTTGTTCCTAGACAAATGACCTTGTACTTGTCTGTATTAAAATGCATTTTGTTTTAAAGGGCCCAGCATAAAAAGTAATCCTGGTCACTCTGTAGTATCTGCCTTTGTCTTCATTATTTACCACTTTGCCAATATTTGTGTAACCCACACATTTTATGCACAATATTTTATATTTCTTCCACTCCCACTGGCATCAATGAGAGCTGATCATGCAGAAAGTAGTTTTCACAGAGCAAGATGTGCAATGATTCATTTGTATAGTTATCTAAATACTCATTCGCTATTTCCTTCTGCTAGTTTCCCAGCTTTTGCAATTCAGAGTTTTGTCCAGAATGCACTAATGAGACGTACATTACATTCTACAAGCAGAAAGCCAATTTAAGTTAGTCCAAATCCACTGCTTATTATCTGCTAAATTTCAGCAGTGCACCATATGGTGAGGAAACAGCAAGGGTGAATTATATGCAATACAATTATGATATGAAAACACAGTCGTTTTTGTTACTGAATAGATCCTAAGTGGAGATTTGTATATAAACTATATATTTTTTATTTTGCATATGAAAATGCACCTAGATATTTTACCATCTATGTCTTGTCAGAACAATGTACTTTAGTGTCATAAAAGACTGACCAAAGCATACAGCCTTTTCGATGGCATTCTTAACTTTGTCTTTTTTTCTTTAAGTTTTAGTTAATTCTATAAAAAAAGATCACTTACAACTGTATATTTTAAATCCATAGTGGAGTATCAATTCATACTACATGTATAATGAAACCTACAGAATCTTGCTGCAAGCAGAAGATATGCGCTAGATCAGGGGTGTCCAAACTTTTTTCAAAGAGGGCCAGATTTGAAGAAGTGAACATGCGTGAGGGCCGTCCCCGCACTCTCAGCCCCAAGGCGGAGGGCCCGCAGGGTCGGAGGCAGGCGGAGAGTGCAGGGCACGCCGGCCTCACGGCGGCCCGGGGGCAGGGCGAACCCGCAGCCGAGCGGGGGAGCGGGGCTGCGGACGTGCCCTACAGGGCAGGCTCTAGGACCGCGGAGGCCATGGGCGGCGGCGGCGGCAGCGCGGCCGGAAGCGGCGCGCTGGGCGCGCCAGTTCAAAAGAACGCCGGGGAGCCAGGAGAGGAAGCGGGGGCCGTATTAAATCGGAACACGGGCTGCAATTGGCCCGCGGGCCAGACGTTGGACATGCCTGCGCTAGATGGTCCATGATTTGTTAGATGTCATATGTAGGTGCCATAAGGAAACCCATTATCAAATTGCAGTAGCATAGGACTGAATTTAGCATTCTAGTCTGCTTACCCACAAAACCCACAGCAAAGCTGCTCCAGATAGTACTGTCAAGATAGGAGCATTGCACCACAGAAATGTGCAGAACTGGAAGGTGCCTTGAGAGGTAATGTAGTCTACTCTTCCCTTTACTGCTTTGAGGAAGGGCTAAGTAATACCTAGATCAACCCAGAGAGGTATTTTTCTAACATGTTTCGAACATCCAGTGATATGAATTCTACAGTCTCCCCTGGTAACATATTTCAGTTCTGAACTATCCTTATAGTTAGAAAATATTTCCTAATATCTAGCTCAAATCATCTTTGCTGCAGAGTTAGTCAATTACTTCTTGTCCTACTTTCAGTGGTCCTGGAGAAGAATTGATCTCTATCCTTTTATAACAGCCCTTCATATATTTGAAAACTGTTATCAGGATCACCATCGGTTTTCTTTTCTCAAGAGTACATATGCTCAGTTATTTTTAATCTTTCCCCACAGGACATGCTTGCTAACTTTTTAGCATTTTTGTTGCTCTCTTTTGAACTTTCTCCAGCTTGCCTTTATCTTTCTCAAAGTGTGGCATCCAAAACTGAATAATATATGCCCATGGAGGCTTTACCAACTGAACTGTGTGGAACAATTACCTTCCGTCACTTCCACATGACGTAACTGTTAATGCACTCCAGAATGACATTTGTCTTTAAGGGTACATCTACACGGCGACATTATGGATGTCTTACTCTGACTCCTGAAACCCTCATTGTATGAGGAGTAAGGGAAATTGGATGAAGAGCGCTTTATCTTAAAATAAGTGCTGTGTAGATGCTCCCAATTTCGAAATAAGCAATTTTATTGTATTTTGAGTTAAGTCCTGCGGTGTAGGCACACCCTAAGAGAGAGTTGGCCAGGGTGAGCGCATTCTCACTCCAGCCCTGGAGGGAGAAGGACCTAGCTGCCTTCTAGCTGAGGAACTATATACAGAGCACTACTGAGGAAAGGCAAGGTGAACCAGGGGAGCTCCAGCCTGAATAATCCCAGGCTGAGATCCATCAACAGAGGCCTGAGGGGCATTAGGGCTGAAGAGAGGCAGCTAGGGCAGCCAAAAAGGCAGCAGGTCCACACCCCTTTGCCTATGATGAGTGGCCATGTCAGACTGCACTTTGCCCCTGAGGTAAGGGGCTAGATGATGACTGGCAGTAGGGTCACTGAGGCAAGTTGGATATAGGGGGTTCCCTGAGGGGAAGGCCCCCAGAATGTGATCTGGGAGGGATGTGGGTTCTAATGAAAGGTGGCAGAGCCATTAATAGAAAACCGGGAATAGCAGGGGAGACACCAGCTGGAAAAGGGTGCTCTGATGCTGAGTGGAGCTAATTCACAGAGTGACAAGGAGGAGACTTCAGGTGAGTCACACCATGTTACAGTGTCTCATATACAGTCTGTGAGCCACTGTATCCACCAGATAGTTTTCTACCCAACTGCTGCCTAGCCAGTCCTTTCCCATTTTGTAATTATGTGTTTGATTTTTTCTTTTCTAAGTGCAATACTTTGTGCTTTATTGAATATCATCTTGCTGATTTTATGTCAATTAATCAATTTGTCAAAGTTGTTTTGAATTCTAACCCTGTTCTGTAAAGTGCTTGCAATACCTCCCATCTTTCGTACCATTTCCAAATTTTATAAGCATACTCTCAACTCCGTTATCCAAACCTGTAATGAAAATATTAAATAGTACTGGACTCATGACAGACTCCTGTAGAACATCAATAGATGCATCCTTCCAGTTTGACAACAAAACATTAATAACTATTCTTAAATGATCAATGTGATCTTTCAACCCATTGTACACACTTTATAGTAACAATGTAGACCACATTTCCCTAGTTTGTTTTTGAGAAAGTCATGTAGAACTTCAGCTTTACTAAAATCAAGATATGTCAGAACTAGTACTAGTCCCAACCACTAAGACAGTAACCCCATGAATGAAATTAGATTGGTTTGGAATGATTTGCTCTTGACAAATCCATCCTTGTTATTTATCACTCTGTTATCCTCTAGGTGCTTACAAATGAATTGTTTTGTAATTTGTTCCAGGTTTTTTTTTAAGATATCAAAGTTAGGATGACTGGCCTATAATTCATCAAGTCCTCTTTGTTCTCCTTCTTAAAGATACATACTATGATTGCTCTCTTTCAGTCTTCTGGGACCTCATCTATCCTTCATGAGCTCTTTTAGATAATCATTAATGGTACCAAGATTGATTCAGCTAGTTTTTAAAGTACCTTATGGTGATTTCTGTCAGGTCCTGCTGACTGAATACATTTAATTTATGTAAATATTTTAACACATTCTTTCTCTAGTCTGTGTTATGTTCCTTTTCCCTTGTTAATATTAATTGTGTTAAGCATCTGGTCACTATTAATTTTGTATTAAAGATTGATACAAAATAGGCATTAAACACATCAGGTATCCTGATGTCTTCTATCCTTAGCTCTCTCCTTAATAAGTAGTGGACTACACTTTCCTGCATCCTTTCTCTCCCTTCTAGTGTATTTATAGAATATATTTATAGGCATTCTGGAATGAAACCTAGAAGTCAGCATGAATGGTCTATATGTCTATGCAGGTCCTGACCCCTCTAATTCAGGTCAGGTCTAAACTAAAAGGAAAAGTTGAATCAAGATATGCAACTCTAGCTGTAGTTAATTAAATAGCTGGAGTCAATGTACCTTGTTTCAAATTTTCCCTTTGTCTCCACAATAAGAACAAATTATCCCATTGGCTTCCTTATTTCTCGCAGAGCAGGAGGCATCCTCTGAGTTTGATTTAGAGTCTTAACTAGACCCACTAAATTGAACTCTGGAAGATTGATCATGGAGCATCAATCATCCCTTTAGTGACGATATGGCCTTGGCCTTGACTTTTTACCCATATCCCCATGAACATGTAGTTTAAAGAATCTGCATGGGGATTTGTATTTTCAGGGTGTGCTTCTGCAGAGTAAGTGTGTGCCCACTTTGGAGGCCATCTTGCAGTTTCAAAATTTGTCTTGAAGATCATTAGGATGTGTATTTCCTGTAAAAATGATTGTTTCTAATATCCACAGATGCCATCAAAGCTCCAGCTGCACAAGGAGCAAGAAGCTAATGGAAAAATAGACTATCTGCATTGACAGAGTGAATGTGAATTTCTGAAAAATAGTGGCACCAATAATGGGCATGCTCTTCAGTTGCATAGTCATTCATGATAATATATGGCTGGTGAGTCATTTAATGTAAGAAATTGTATTCTGCTTTGTATTCCTCAGTAATCAAAGCATCAATGTACACTAATACTCATGCTGTGCACTGTAGGTTTCCTACATATTTGTCATCTCAAAATTGATATTTTAAAATAGCCCCCACAAGGTTTTTATCCTTGTTATTAAGAAACAGATATAGTTATTATACTCCTGATGGAGGTGTGGGAACCCATAGTTTTTAAAGGATTAGCATCAGCCAGTCAGAGCTCATGCATTCTGGACAGCTATGAACTGATATCTGTATGTCTATTCCCTTTTGTATGTGATTCCCTGTACTCTGACTTGGGGACGAGTTCGGAGATGCATGACAGCTATGTAGTTATTTCTCAATAATATGGAAATGCCTATGGTCTGTTTGGCCAATAATAGCTCCAAGTATCAAAGCACAATGGCTATTTTCAGTAGCATTATCAGTGGAGTTATAATTGGCTTTTCTCAGCAGGGTACCGTATCCATACCTACCACACGCATTGGTAGCCTCAGCTGTGGAGCCTCTTCCCACCTACTCACTCCACAGCAATAGATATAACATACAATTTTAAAAAACGAATTAATTTTCTTGGGAAGAATTTTCTTTGCCTTATTCTATTGGCATAAAGGAGAAATCAAGATGGCAGAAGTTACATGGGTGACAGTGCAGAGGGAGTAAAGCTGGAGTATTAAGAGTAAACATGAGTGTCATCAACAAATGAAAGAAACTGTTAGCTTATTAGAGCAGAGGTATTTACAGTAGCTTGTTAGGATCAATGTGAAGAACCTGCAGAGCATATTTTATTATAATAATGGTATTCTACTGCTATACCTTCTTTATGCTGTAATGATTATGCTGAACTAATAAACTCCTTGCTCCATTGGTCTAGGAATTTGCCTAGCCTCAGATATAGTTATCATATCAGAAACAAAAAGCATGTTACTCTTTAAATAATGCATACATTATATTTAATGACATTAAATATATGTAGAAACTGACATTGACAATGAAAAATCTGTGATGAAAACATGAAAATCTTATGAGTTACCATGCTTTTTAGCAATTGGTAGATATATGCTATTTGGGATCAAGATTTTAGAGAAGAGTAATACTATTTTGAAGGATATTGTGCCAGTTTTAATACATCCTAAATTTTATATTTCCGAATTTTAGGGTGGATTAACAAACAAAAGGCAGCTCAATAATTCTTTGTTGATGCATAGCTGTTCATCTTGAGAAAATGTACGTCGTGGAGTTCAAATGGATGTCAGATCCAGACTGCACTCTATACATAAGGATCCAAGAAATCATTGAGAGGCAATTAGATAGTAAGCCCCTCTCCAAACTTCTATAGAAACAATAATTATATATGTTCTTGTTATCCAATGAGAGCAAAAGCATTTATAAAAAGAGGCCACAGGGCAGTAAAATAATCCCTTAACAAAAAGCTAAATTTCCATAAAATTTTATCAGTTTTGTTAAAATCAAACTTGTTGGGCTACATGGACCAGAAGATTGCTAATGTACTACAGAACCTTTTGCCACTAAGTTGTTATTTCAAATTCAACCTACTAGTTGTCCTGTGCCGTCTTGCTGTGTAGATTTAGAACAGAAAACAATGTTATAGCCTGAAATACTATAAATAAATACTATGGTCCTGATCTTGCCATCCCATTCATGCAAAAACTCCACTGAATTATGCATACAGGGAATTGTAGGTTCTAGCCCTTGTATGCAAATTAATGATTAGTAAGTTTATATCACCTATTGTCTGGCATGTTCAATCCAGGTAACTTTTTTCAGAAACATTCTGGTTGCACTGTGTGTGCGAGAGAGTTTTTTGATGTGTAGGTTATGCTAATGTGCAATAGTTCTGATGAAATATCAGACCAAGAAATGAGAAATCTATGTATTTTCTCCTGTAGTCCTCTAATTTGAACAAAAACGCATACAGGGATAAGTATGCACAGATATTTATGATCCTAAATTTAACACAGGGGATAGATTCCGAAAAGCATTAGCAAGTTTTCTCAGTGTTCTCCATTAACGCACAAGTATGTTTGCATAAGCTAACTTGCAGTGTGGGAGATATACACCTTCAGGTGTTGTAGGAAAGGCCTGAAATTTCTCCCCTCATCATTTATTCACGCTTGCTCTACAAATTACACCTTGCTATAAATGAGAAATAATGTGCCTCTCCAGTTTACATATACATATTTTATAAAGCCAATGGGAAGTACAGAAAAGCCATAGTTTTATAAATTAGGCCTTCAGTATGTGGAGATTCTGTGCAGTGATAAATAACAGCTCTATATATTTAGCAGAGCAAGTTATGACATATCTGTTAACCTCCCTTTCAGCATTCTTTTTAGTGAGAAAATAGATTTCCACCAGGAGAGACTGGGAGAGTGCAGGTCAGTTTACACTTTTTAGTTAGCATTTACGTGGCTTATGGGTAAGTTTTCCTCTGTTCTTGTTATCTAATGAGAGCAAAAGCATTTGTATTAAATAAAGAAGAAAAAAGGACCTTTGTTTTCAGAAGCAAGAGGACATAGTATGTGAAGTGATTAGTTCTGCAGAGCAGTCTGAGTCTATGTGTTCTGCTTTTGTCCTCGCTGCTTCAGAGTGGCAATTTGATGATTTGGAAAGGAATGAGTGGATATGTAATTATCAGAAAATTAGGAACTAGGAGAGAAGACGAGAATGAGAATTTTCAGTAGAATATGAGGGAGCGATTTACAGTATGTATTAATTCTGTAAAAGAAACTTCATTGCTGTTAATATTGTGGACCATGCAAATGTATACAGATGGGCTGTTGTAACATAACTTTTATGTCTACTTGTGTTGCCTGCAAGACAATTGAAGGTATGCTAGTTATTTTTTCATAACTTGTGGCAAATTAGGACATATTCTTTTAGCATGTAAAACACACAGGTCCTCTGTCTGTTCTCTTATTCAAGTGGGCAATGTTTGTGAAGATGAATAAAACATGGAAACAAACAATTTAAATGGAAACCGGATTTTTTTTAAATGTTGCATGGGAATTTAGTGATTGTGAAAGTTTCAGGGTGGCCATCCCCAGAGACTTAAATCCTTTATTTAGCCATGGAGCATTTAAAGCATGGAGAGTGGTAGTGCAAGCTTTCTTACACTGTCAATGTGTCTCAACTCTCACTTGGAGAGCTCTCACTGATTTGACAGTTGAGATGGTAAGCCATTTTCTATAGTCACTTATTCCTTCACCTCTCTGCTGCAACTACCAATAAGTTTGCTAATTGATTCCATTTATGGTGGTAATTTGGATGATATGAACCTTTTTTCTCACACTTGGACTGAGACCATCAATTTATTTTATGTAGCCCATCCAATAACCAACCAGTAGCAACAACTTTCAGTCTCTGTTGGTCTCAACACTGCTGGCCCAGATGCAAAAGATTATATATCCCAGCAACACTACTCTAGGTCATCCAGTCCTCCAGGAATTGTATTTTGCAGGCAGACATTTTGCTTTGAATTTTGATAAGGTGTCAATCCTTCAGTAAGTTAGCAACGGCAAATAGACATGGAAATTAACAAAGCTTATCCCATTACTGTTGAGATATGTATTATTGATTTCTTCTGTGTCTCTTAATTAGATGGGCAGGGCTAATAATAAGTTTATTTAATATGATCTATAATTTGAGTTGGATATGAATGTTGAGATGTTAAGCATAGACTGATCCCTTTCTAGCTGTGGAATTTTGATAGCTGATTCAGGGTTTAGGCTAATTGGCATTAGCAAGAGTCTAATATTTACATCAGAGTTGACATGAAAAGATTCCTGTTTCTGCCAGCCAGGGATTTCAACGACTTTGTATTTAAAAGTTTAGAGCCCACAAGTACCAAGGCCAAAGGTAAGGCAATGCATTTACCATGGCACAGTTTCAGAGAACACTTAGTTTCAAGCATAGTGTACATTGTTGTTTATGGAACATCTGAGATATTTTGAAAATATGTTTTAGAGCTGACTAAGAGGAGCTGTTCAAAATGACTGCAGTTTGCTCTACAGTCTGAAAAAAGAAACAGACCCCTCTGTTTCAGTAGAGTCTGATGTTTGTAGGAATTTGAGCAGCAAAAATATTGGATACTGAGGATTTTTCCCTCAGATTTTAGTTAGATGTTTCCATTTTATTGTCTGCAGTTACACGATATTTATGCAATTGCCCAACAGAGTTAGAGCTGGGAGTGAAACCATCTAATTGACATATAAACATTAGTTATTTAAAAATCACTATTTGTCATACTGTGACCTCTGAATAGTTTTAAAATTCGGAAAGCTTCAAAGTATTCCTAGCACCAAGTACTATTTACAAAGGGTAGTTCAAATCGATTCTGGAAAATATTAATCAATTCGGATGCCCTAGGGTCAAACATTCTGAATGGTACAAATCTCTTTAAGGTGCAGTTTCTTTTAAATGCCCTTCAAGTTCGTTAGAGATCATGAAAAGCTTGATTTGACAGTTCAGCTATCATTGGTCCACTGAGGTATAAGACAAGCACTGACTGATGGAAGATGATCTACACTGTGGTAAAGTAGTGCAATCAAAATGGCAGTATTGATGAGTTTGCAGATAGTGAAAGAAGACGAGCATGAAAGAAAAAAGAAAAGTCCTGGGAGCACAATCAGAATGCTGGGAGCAGAAGTGGGACCTGGATGCGGAGAAAAGGAGGAAAGAGGCTTACCATAGGTTCTTGGGAGGCATGCGAGAGACTGAGAAGGGGTATAGGTAGACAAAGATGCAGCCTCAGAACTGCAGGTGAGGACCATATGTGCTTCAGTTCTGTAGTACTGAGGAAATTTTGGTGATAAAAGGGCTCTCTCTCTAACATTTCCTAAGATATCTGACCTTAAAATTTATGAGTGATATTCATTTTCCCAGTCTCATAATTTCTCCTTGAATATTTTTTATCTTAATTTTTTCTTTTAAAATATCTCACCTTTTTCTTTCTTTCAATCACCTGCTATTCACTGTCTAAAAGTACTTTTTACAAATTGGTAATTTAGGTGGCCTTAATTATTATTTACCACTTTCATTGCTTTAATGAGGATATTAAACAGGTAGTCTCAGGCAGAGGGAACTCTAATAATAAGGTCTTGAGAACTTCTATACTGTTCACTCAATGGGAAGTACAATACATCACAGCAATTTGTATCAGCTGGAACATGGAAAAGGCAAAGAGAAAGGGAACGAAATAAATGAGGTTGCAAACACAAATATCTGTTTAACATTCATGGTGGATAGCACTAGGGTTTTTTTTTCACCTTGCAACTATGGAGAGTTGGTTCAAAAGAATGTAAAAATACATTTGTGCATGTTCTGTCCAGGTTTAATGCTGGTTACAGATGCACTGCATGGCTCAAAGAGAACATAGGAGCAGACAGTCTTCCCCCAGATAAAACATTGGTGTGGGTGAGGAGAGTCCTCTCCCACATCCCCAGATTGTTCTGTTGAGAAATGGGGTATGCCTCACACTTTTCCTTGGTCTGGCCTCCATAAACCATGGATCCCATTAATATACTAGAGTCCTTGATTACCATTACCCACTACTGGCCCCACAGCCAATGGGCTGTCAAGGAGAAAGATGCATATAGCTCACCCTTGCTCTTCCCTTTCTTCTCCCTCTGCCTATGAGCTCATGCTCACACAGTCAGAGTGCCCTGCCTAGAACTGGTACACTCCATGATCAGAATGTCCCTTCTACATTAGATTTCACAGAGAATGGCATACACAGAAAACAGTATGGACAACAAATGCCGTAAGTGAAATCTTATGGATAGTGGTGGGGCTCTGGGCTAGCCCAGGGAATTTTCATTTGACTTCACTTTGGGTAGCACAGTTCAGGAGCAACTCTGCAATTCTCTTTTCTATATTAGCAAGGTCTTAGTCTCTTTCCTATAAAAGTGTGCTTAGTATGCTGGGAAAGGAGTCAGATACTATAAGGGGCAAGAGGAATGATAAAATGATGGGTAGGTTAGTAAAAACCAGCTGCTTTCTTAGATAAGTTCCTGTTACCAGTGTCCCCTATATCTTTTAGACAATGTCAGTGGAAGGGGAAAGGAGAAAGAACAAGGGGAAAGAATAATCTCTGTTGTAATTCCTGATGTCTTCTCATAATTAATATTGAATAAGAAAAATGTAATAATAAAAAGCAGCACAGGTTAAACAGCCTAAAATATTCATTGAGCTGAAGCTCTGGCCTAATGAAATACAAGAGAGAAAAACTCTTTTAATCAAATATAACTTTAACAGGGACAGCATTTGCCCCCTTAATAGCATTTTTCATTTTGTTTCTATCAACTGTCTGGGGGATGTGCTTTGTAGTGACACATTAGTGTACTCCAACTAATTATGTGCCTTATCAGGATGTCTAAACACAGGCATTTACAACACTGTATAACTGCTGAAAATATCAAAACATGACTGGTGTTTGCTTTAATTATGAGATTGCAAAGACTGGAATGGGTATTTTGGTCAAAGGTAGAAGACCCATTTTATGAACATGAGCTCAAAACCCTGTGTCTTCCAAGGATTCAATGTAAATTTCTAGTATTTTTAATAATGCTGAAGAACAGGCCTGGCTAGTAGGAGGCAAAGCACAGCAATTTATTAAATGATATTTGGGGAGATTAAAAATGGATATTTAAGAAAGTCAGCAGAGAGAGACAACTAATTTGATGCAGTCTGATGATGTGGAAACCTCAGATCAATCCAAGTGACATTTTAGCATATTGTTGAAAGACATCTCTGGATCATAAAAACAGATAAACTGAACTTTATTTCAAAACACTCCATCATAAGTACGTGTCAATAGCTAACATAAGCTGGTTGACCTTTAGGAGCTAAAACTGGGATTTGTTTTTGACATGCTTTTAACATGTACAATTTTACCAGGTTTACCAGCAGGCTTCATACAGCCAGACTTCAGAGGAAAGTCTATTCAGAAGAGGATTCTGGACAAAGGGGTTTAATTTATCTTGTACAGAAAAAAGATAATGTATTAAAATGTAAGTGGAGTAGAACCTTGCTAATCTGCATATTATGCTGTGTACCCATTAATATGCAGTTTTTGCCTACTTCTCAACAAAGATGTAATGGCAGTATGTTGTAGTGTGGTCTTACTGTTAAGATTTTGTGATTTTTTAAAAATAGTATTTACTACACTCAATATTCCAGTACAGTCTTCTGAATTATTAATATAAATTGGCAAACTAAATGACTGATATAAAAATAAATGAACAAAGAATATTATGTGATGCATTATGTCTGCTTATTTCTTGTCTTTGTTCACTTATTTATTAACTTGCAAATGATAGTAATTCATAGTTCATCTGTCAGCCAGTAGTGTGAATTAGTAAGGTTCTACTGCATGTCTTATGTTTGTTTACTGCACTAGTAAATAGGCAATGTATGTTCAGTCGTAGGATATATAACTGTATTTGTTGCTACAGGCAGTCCCCGGGTTACGTACAAGATAGGGACTGTAGGTTTGTTCTTAAGTTGAATTTGTATGTAAGTCGGAACTGGTACATATTGTAGGGGAAACTCTAGCCAAACATTTTTTTTAGTTTTGGATAGCATAGGGAAAGGTTAACTCCCCTCTAATGTTTGTTTTGCTGTCTGTTCCCCTGTTCAGAAGATTTCACATCTATTTCTGTCCCTGTGACAAACTCAGGACTAAAGGAGTAACTCATCAAATACCAAACAGCTCTGCACCATGCTTTGAGCTAATAGCTTTATTTCCACACACCACCCAGGGTTCTAGGAGGAGGGTCCTTTTTTTGCTAACACAATGAGGCCAGCACTTTGTTTGTTTTGGTGGAGTCTTTGTTTGCCCAGGGAGCCCAGCATGTATAGGGGGAGGAGGGGCGGAGAGGCTGCTTTTGTCTGCTGTTGGGCAGCCTGTTGCTCAGGGGAGGGGGCAGCCTGTTGCTGGCAGGGGGGAGGGGAGAGGCGTGCAGGATGCGAGGCCGCGGGGAGGGGGCAGCGGGCGTGGGGGGGGAATTTTCCTCTGCCCAGCAGCTCTGCGGGATCCCTGTCCCTGTGGCCAGCTGCTGCAGGCAGAGGCCAGTTGGAGCTGGTGGAAGAGGAGGAGGAGGTGGATTCTAGGACCCAGGTGAGCGAGCCCCGGGGACGCTGCTGCGCTCCGGGAGCCCGGCATGTATAGAGGGGAGGAGGGGCAGAGAGGCTGCTTTTGTCTGTTCGGCAGCCTGTTGCTCAGGGGAGGGGGCAGCCTGTTGCTGGCAGGAGGGTGGGGGGGGGGCAGCGGGCGTGGGGAGGCACTTTTCCTCTGCCCGGCAGCTCTGCGGGACCCCAGTCGGAGCCGGCCCGAGGAGGAGGAGGATCCTAGGACCCAGGTGAGCGAGCCCTGGGAATGCTGCTGCGCATGTGCGGGAGTTGCCTCACCCCGTTCGTATCTAGGGATCCGACGTAAGTCGGATCCACGTAAGTCGGGGACTGCCTGTATTTGTAATGATGATAAAATTGAGGTCTTTGCATGTCATTAGAACCTCAAGATGAAAGTAAAACTTAAGGATGCTCTCTGTATTTTGGATATACTTTAAAAATACTCATGAAACTAGGACTAGCCTTATGATTTGTGATGCTTAAAGAGAAACTGTGGCTGCGAGTTGCCTCCACGTTTTGAGCAACAATGTTTAAGTAGTACATTTCTCCACTTTCCAGTCCCTGTTATCAAGGAAGGGAGGGATTTTAAAAGAATGTGGATTTTCTCCTTCTCTGGCCCAGTCACAGGCTACGGCTACACTGTAGCCTTCTTGCAGAAAAGCTTGTGCAAATGAAGCATGGCGTGGAATATGACCGTACTTCATTTGCATAATTAATGAGCAGCCGCTTTTGTGCAAAAAGGAGCTGTGTAGACAGCTCCTTTTTGTGCAAAACCCCCCTCTTGCACAAGAGACATTCTTTCTCATTCCTTGAGAACAGCTCTTGCACAAGAGGAGGTTTTTGCACAAAAAGGAGCCGTCTACACAGCTCCTTTTTGCGCAAAAGCCTCTTGCGCAAAAGCGGCTGCTCATTAATTATGCAAATGAAGCGTGGTGATATTCCATGCCGAGCTTCATTTGCATAAGCTTTTCCGCAAGAAGGCTACAGTGTAGCCATAGCCACAGTGTACACACTTGACTTGTCAAGTGTATATACATCTACAAAAATACACGGCTCTGAGCAGTCATGTGCACTGTGTATGTTTAAGGCCAGCTGTGTGGATGACAAGAATGAATACATGCCTAATATCAACTAATGCCTGTCTGTATTCATTGGTTTAGATAAAATCCTAGGGTTGGAAGAGACCTCAGGATGTCATTGAATTCAACCCCCTGCTAAAAGCAGGACCAATCCCAACTAAATCATCCCAGCCAGGGCTTTGACAAGCTGAGATTTAAAAACCTCTAGGGATGGAGATTCCACCACTTATCTAGGTAACCCATTCCAGTACTTCACCACTCTCCTAGTGAAATAGTTTTTCCATTGCTCCATGTTCTGTCATCTGTCACCACTGAGAATAGCCTCTCTCCATCCTCTTTGGAACCTCCCTTTGGGTATTTAAAGGCTGCTATCATATCCCCCCTTGCTTTTCTCTTCTGTAGACTAAATAAGGCCAAATCCCTCAGCCTCTCCTCATAAGTCAAATCATGGGCAACTGGTATACTAGGCGGGGTCCAAGACAGGGGAGGTTGAGGCTGCATGCTGTCCACCTTCCCCATGCTCTTTGGTGCAGAAACTAGGGGTGTGTGGCACACTGCCCTGCCTTCCCGTGGCAATGGTGGGAAGGCAGTGTAGAAGCTGTAGAAACCATTTTTATATTTAGCTAGAAGCCATCTTGTATATCAGAAACCATTTCAGCTTTTCTCTCAAGCACGTAGACCAGAGTGAACTTTCTGTCACCCCGTGAGAAGAGGCCTACAGGATGGGCTATTGGTATGTGTTAATTGGGCTGGTTGGGACAGGAGATGTACTCCCTCGCACCTGTCCGCCATCTTGTTGATAAGGCTTTGTTTTTCCAAATTTAATTAAGGATTTCTGTAATTGGATGCCCTGACGTCAGACTGTTTGGTTAAGGGTATAAAGATACTAGAATTAATTGTATTAGCAGCCTTACTGGGTCTGGCTCTGCTGTGACCACGTTTGGCTCATGCTGTGCTTTATTAATTAATAAAGCTGTTTGTTAGCTGCCTAAACACAGAGGAGCGTGTTTTTGCTTCGACAATTTGGAGGTTCCACCGAGATTCCTAACGCGCCACTTGCCCGTATGGACGGACCGGCACTCCACTTCCAAACCTCTCAGAGCGCTCAAAAGAAGGTAAAGGGGATACCTGTTACGAAATCTCCTGGTTGAGGGCTTGGGATTTGGAGTAACGGCCGGCCATCGGAGTAAGGGGAGCTACGGAATTCAATTTTGTGGAGCGGCTAACATTTTTGTTTGTCTGTGTCTGTCTTTGTCTATTAGGCCTGTCTTATGTGTCACAGTTCCAAAAGGGCACACCGGTGTCTCTAGTGAGGCAGCCATGCGCTGGACCCTCTGTGTTCGGACGCTAAAAGCTGGTGTGGTGCCATTACTCTCTCTCGGCACACGGAACTGTGGGGAAGCTTTGTTGTCTCTCTCTGTTATTTGTGGGCGTAGTACTGACCTCTGAGGCTAACCCCAGGCCATAGTGCCCCATTCCGCCAGGCTGTCTCCAGGCGCCAGGACGTGGTGTTCTGCCGGGCTGGGGCAGGTGCCGGAAACCCCTGCAAGGCAGGTGGACCTTGAGTCCAGTGCTTCGCAACAAAAAGGGGGGGGACCAGTGCGAGCAGGTGAATTCTTGATTCGGTGACTCGCAGAGCAAGCAGGCGGATCCTAATTCAGTAACTCGCAGAGCGAGCAGGCGGATCCTAATTCGGTGACTTGCAAAATATGGTGTAAGCAGGCGGACTTTGGTTCGGTGTCTTACAGAATTAAGCGCGCGCAGAAAATGGGGGTAGGTCAGTCTACAGGAATTCCAGTGCCTTTATGATAAGTGTTTTCTGGTATAGAATCCTAATGAAGTCTAATATTAAGTGCCGGGTGTCTTAGGGCAGCGTCGCTTAATAGAAACCCATGGGAACAAGACAATAAATAAAAATGCATCTAGATGTGAAAACTATAGAAAAAATGTGAAAAAGAAGAAAAAAATGTGTGTAAAAAATAAGTATGAATGTAATAAGTAAAAAATAAATGCCGTTGCATAGGTCTGAGACTTAAGCTGATCCCAGCTGCACCAGGGCTCTCCCACAAGGGAGCTCTGAACGCAAGGGGGGGGGTCAGCTGAACCTCGAGACTCAGCGGATATGTAAGGGAGTAACGACTCCCCTTATTTCATGAGCTGCTAAGGTCTGACACTCTAGACCCGGCAGACTCTTTCTTTGAAGTGTGTAAAGTTAGTTTAAGTGGGGGTTAGTCTAAACACCCCCCACACTGCCAAAAGGCACCCCTGTATACTACTTGTAGATGCATAATGGTCCAAGGACCTGTAAGCATTTAACAAATTTGAAAAGAAAAAAAATTAAAGCCCTGAGGGATGAAAGTAAAGCTCAAAAAAGCAAAAATCCGCCCTGCAGTAAAATAGGTAACTTAAAAGTTGCTGCAGTGCCTCTGTGCCAAAATAATGCATAAGAAGTGGAAAAAAAAAAAAAAAAAATTCTCAGTTGGCACACCCATATCAACCAAGCTTGGGGGGAAAATCTGGCACAAAATCACCCCTCTATCCCTCTTTATAACGCATACACAAATAAAAAGGAAACATAAAAAATAACCAAAAGGAATTAGCTCTTCCCTTTGAAAACACGGGCTCCTGTAACAAACTTGCCCGATCCAAAGCAAAACACAAAGTTTAAAATAAGTTTAACAGTTTAAGGAAAGTGTTCCTCCAAATCCTAAAGGGGAGAAAAAAACAAACAAACAAACAAACCTGCTTTAAAAAATAACTCCTTGTTTCTTGCAGCCTCTTTTAATCATCTTAGCAATAAAACAATCAAGTTAAACATTTGGCTACAGACACTTTGTTAAATCTATTAAAAAAAAAATAAGAAATTCTACTAAAACTTAATTGGTTAACCGCATAAAAGAATAGAATCTTTACATTGTAAATTTGTAAAACCTGCACCCTAAGGGTTAAATGTGTCTTCCAAGAACCTAATTATTGTTTAAAAAAATCCAAGCCCAGAAACTTCACAGTGTTTCTGGTCAAGGCTGAGCTGATAGCACTTTTGGCTTGCTTTCAGATCCAAGGTTGTGTGTGTCTGCAAACTGCCTGTCTGTTCTGGAAGGGGGGGAGCACTGTCCCCCATAAGTAAGTCTGTAACATTGCATGTAATTCTTTTCAAAAAAGGAAAACCTTTTGCTTGCTGGAATAGTAACTAGCAAGCACCTTGTTCTAAAAGTTTCTGTGGCAGTAATAAAAAAAAAAAAAAAAGCCTGGTCTGCAGTACAAGAGGGAAACTAAGGCATGCCACCTTTAACTTAATAATTAAACAATAAAGTAATTTACTCAAACCCTCTGAAGCTAGTGTTCAAAATAAAAGCATACCATTGGGTAACAGCAGGCTGATCAAAAAGTAGCAAAAATCTGTAAAAAAAAAAGTGTTCTAAAATATAATGCACCACCCCAATGTGGGTAGAAATGTTTTCTTTGTCTTTCAGATCATCAAAAAGTGCTAATATCAGCTAAAAATTAACTAAAAAAACAAACAAACAAACAAACCATGGTTCCGTGTCATAACATAATAAGTTTGTGTTCTGTGTTCTGTCCAAATTTGTCTTGTGTGTGTCTTAATTGTAATATATGTATTTCAAACCTTGTGTGTACAATATTGTTGTTTTAATAAAAAAATAATTTAAGTCCCTTAAATAATCTTAACATTGTGCTTTATATAAATGGTTCTTGCCTTTATAATTTTAGTAAAGTTTTAGTAGCAGGCTATGCAGTTTGTACTGTCTGGAATGTAGCGAAATCTGCTCCTCTACCTGCTGTTTTTCCCTTCTCTCCTACCATCGTCAGCTCCTATGCCGTCTCTTTCAGAACTGGCCCTCCTGCAAAACCAAGCCCCAGAATCAGAAAAGCAGAAGTGGAAACTGGCAGGGTGCACCTTGCGCCCAGACCACTTGTGGTGCAGCTCTGATGGCCACATTGTTGCCCCAGTGGTCTTGCTACCTCACCTTGCCCCCGTGCTCCCTAAATTGTCGCACGTTGGCAAAAGGGGGGATGGTAGCAATCCTAAAACAAAATTGGTTTGCTCCCAAATTCTCCCAAGCAGCCAAAGATTACTGTCTGGCTTGCCCTGTCTGCCAAGCCCACAACGTGGGTAAACCTGTAAAGACAGTTCCGGTAACCAGACCTCCGCCTTTGGGACCATTTCTGAATTTACAAATGGACTTTATTCAATTGCTTAAATGTCAATCTTTTGAATAATGTGCTGGTTATTGTTTGCTTGTTTTTGGGATGGGTAAAAGCTTATCCCTGAAGGAAACATAATAACATCACAGTAGCTAAGAAACTTCTAAATTATTACATCCCATCATGGGGAATACACCTTGTGATCTCTAGTGATAAAGGTCTCCACTTTACTGGGCAAATTGTTCAAAAAAACTGGAAAAGTACTACTCTACCAAACAAGCACTGCACTGTGCACGACACCTGGAGAGCGCAGAAACAGTAGAAAAATAAAACAGGATTTTAAAGAACGAACTTGCTAAAATATGTGAGAACTCTGGCTTAACATAAATAGTAGCTCTCCCAATTGCCCTAATAAGCATGAAAGCCACTCCTAATCAGAAAACTGGACTCAGCCCACATAAAATTGCACGTGGCCAACCTATGAAACTGTTAAGCAGCCCAAAAATTAACCTGGCTGATGCCACACTTGTTAAAGGAAGCATAGTCAAGTATTGACAGGAACTTATGAGGTGTGTACAGTCTTATCATTTACAGGTTAAGAACGCCTTCCAGGAGGCCCCAACTGAGCTGTGCCTTAAACTACAACCAAGAAACTGGGTTTGCGTGAAAGTTCACCAGCGGAAGACTGCCCTGAAACCCAGTCCCTACAGAGGTTGTCCCCAACAAGGAGCACCGCAGACCTGGTACCAGAGACCCAGGTCCAGAAGCAGATGGGAATCACCACAAACCTGGTACCAGAAACCCAGGTCCAGAAGTAAACGAGGATCAGCACAGGCTTGGTACCGGCAATCCAGGCCCAGAAGCAGACGAGCCTAAGAAACCAAGGCTAAGGTACCAGCTGCGGCCCAGAAAAACCTGCCAGCAATAGTAAAGCAAACTACGAAGTCCTGAAGAACAGCCAGCATAAGGCTGGACAAACAATTAATGTTAAGCTTATGCTTAATCTTGTTTTTAATATTTAGTAGTTATAACCTATATGGTTCAAATGTGTTTATGCTTTTAATGAACCAAGTTTCCCAAGAATTTAATTCTACAGGTTGCTGAATATGTGCTCACAGTCCGGTATATTCAGAAGGAGGCACCCCAATGATTCCAGTCCCACTAAACAACACTCAAATAAACGGCACACTGTTTAGTAAACTAAGCCAAATAATACTTGGCAGGATAAAGGGTTTACTAACCCAGGGTATATCCGCCTAGCCTTGACCCCAATTGAAAAGTACTGCTGGACATGTAACGGTTCAGGAGCCAGGGTAAGAAAAAGCCAAAACCGAATGGCCCTAAACCATGTCCTAGCTAGTAAAAGCGGGGTTTGTGCCTTAGTAAAAAAAAAATGCTGTAAGTATATTTCTAACACCAAAAAAAAAGTAAAGAAAAATGCCTCAAAAATTAAAAGAACTGTAAAACGCCTAAGGCAGGGGGAAAACTGGACCCTCTGGGATTAGTTGGGAGGCTGGTTTGAACATGTAGAAACTTGAATTTTGCAAAAAATAGTTTTAGTATTGGCTATATTCTTTTGTGCCTATTTTTGTTTCTTGCTAATCAAATGCTGTATTTCTTGTATTCTGGAAAACACAAAACAAACCCTTACCAATGGAAATGTGAAACTCGTAATGTTAAAATAGGATAAGCAGAAAAAGAAACAAAAAATGTACATAAATACTTTAATAAAAAATGAAGGTATAAAATGGTTTCAAGGTTAGCCTTTAAAAGGCTAAAAGGGGGGAGTTGTAGAAGCTGTAGAAACCATTTTCATATTTAGCTAGAAGCCATCTTGTATATCAGAAACCATTTCAGCTTTTCTCTCAAGCACGTAGACCAGAGTGAACTTTCTGTCACCCCGTGAGAAGAGGCCTACAGGATGGGCTATTGGTATGTGTTAATTGGGCTGGTTGGGACAGGAGATGTACTCCCTCGCACCTGTCCGCCATCTTGTTGATAAGGCTTTGTTTTTCCAAATTTAATTAAGGATTTCTGTAATTGGATGCCCTGACGTCAGACTGTTTGGTTAAGGGTATAAAGATACTAGAATTAATTGTATTAGCAGCCTTACTGGGTCTGGCTCTGCTGTGACCACGTTTGGCTCATGCTGTGCTTTATTAATTAATAAAGCTGTTTGTTAGCTGCCTAAACACAGAGGAGCGTGTTTTTGCTTCGACAGCAGCTTGTCTTCTGTGGGAGGCATGGCCTCAGCAGAAGGGGTGGGGTTGGGGGTGGGGCTGGAGGCTTACCTTCCCCAGCCCTACTTTCACCGACCACTCATGAATCAAATCATCACCTATTTCCATTTGCAGCATGGTTGCATGATTGATAGTTCACACATTTTCTGTCTGATTTCCCAGTCCTGTAGTAAATTTTGGCAAGCAGAGGACACTTTACTACAGCATGGATACTGATATTCCTTCCCCTTTTGGAAGCTATACTCTTCTCTTCATTCACCACTGTACCATCCGCTGACACTAACAGCAAATGACAGAATAAATTAAGGCCCGGATTCAGCAAAGCACTGAAACACATGATTAGCTGTAAGGGCATGTTTACACTAGGAAATTATTTCAAAATAACTTATTTCAAAATAATAATTCCCAGAATTTGGGCCGGCATGTGTCCTTTCTCCACCAGGCTGGCAGCCATACACATCTGCCTCTTGGTGTGGAGATCCTGGAGGTTGGTCTTCTCCCCTCATATCTTGATGAGTCCAGGATCTCTGCACCAGTCCAAGCAGGAGCCCTCTTTCGTTCCTGGCCAGAGGCATCAGGAGGTGCTGCAGGAGTGCTGGCAGCTGTGAGGGGCACAGAGGGAATGCTGGGGTAGGCAATGGCTCCTACAAAGCATGCTGTGTGGCACAGGGCTGGCAAGGCTGTCCTGGTGCCACAAGCCTTTTCCCTTCTGTCTGCAGCTTTAAGCTCTGCAGGGAAATGGGAGCATTGGAGTTGTCAGGGGTATGTCCAGAGAGGCCACAAATGCAGCTGTGAGAGGCCTCTGGAGGCCAATTATTTCAAAATAGCAGCAGCTGAGCATCCACACTCATGCTATTTCGAAATAACTATTTCAAAATAAATGTTATTCCTCATGGAAAGCAGGAGTTATTACCTCACAATAACCAGCCTGTTATTTTGAAATAACAGGTTTGGTAGTGTGGACACTCTGCTTGTTATTTCAAAATAAGGGGAATTATTTTGAAATAACTCCCTAGTGTGGGCCAGTATGAGACTAGTTCCATTAACTTTATAAACCCATGTTTAAGTGCTCAATTGAGGCTTAAAAGAACAAATCCCTTTCTGTCATCATCTTCTAATACCCTGTATTTGTATCATACGGCTCACGTCACACTATAAACAAAAAGCTCTAAAAGCCTTACGTGGTAAAGCTGACATATAGTTCAGTATGTATTGGGTAGCAGGCACCATGCCAGCATTCAGCGTAATCGAGTTTACATGAAAACTTTAATCATAACCATTCTGCTCAGAACTTCACAAACTCTCAGGGTGGAACTGCTCTGCATGGAAACAGCTGGGTTGCTTGCACTTGATTACAGAGTAGAGAGAGTCTTTCTTGCTGTGAGGAGTTGTCATGCTACTTTAGGGTGAAAAATCACTTTGATCTGGATGAGCTGCTTTCTCCTATTGCAGAAAGCTTTTGCAGGTTCAGAACTCCAGGCTTCACTTGTAGGTATTAATTTTGTTCCTTTCACAGGGCCTGCTGAATTTCCAGAAAGTGCTGAGGAGGAGAGAAAAGGTAAATATAGCAACCAAGTCTCCTCTGGTGCGGGTGCCAGCTAGAGTCAAAAGGATTATTTGATATCAGTTGGAACTCATTGATCCAAACTCATTGATAGGTGATTAAAAAATACAAAGACTATGAACAGTGGCCTCAAGCTTCTAGTCCCTGCAGCAGTTAGTAAATGGATTTTAAATTCCAGAACAAGAGCTGAGATTTCCTCTCCTTGCATTGTTGTGTAATGTACCACACACCAGATTGTAGTTCCCCTCTATCCATGAATTTCAATTTTACCATAGGCATACCATTGTAAAACACTTCGGGAACTTTGCACTGAGAGGTATCCTCATTTCTGCAATGGATATTGTAAGCCATAATATCTCCTGGCATGTCTCCAAAACCCTGTGAGCTTTACTATCTCTGGAGTCCAACAATGAAAGAAACCAGATTTCAAATATCAGGTTCCCCCTTGAGAATGTCACCCCTCCATCTCCTTTAATCGAACAGTGGCAGGATGATCTGTCAGTGAGGAGTCCAGTCACAACACACTGATTCACACTCTGGCAGTGGGACCAGACTGCAGCATTGGTGGTGTAGTGGTTAGCTGGGCTGTTTTCCAAACAGTTGGTTTGGGTGTAATTCCCAGCCAATGCAGGCTGTGGTGCAGCACTTCTCTTCATAATAGCAGTTTTTAAGTACCTAAAAGGGTGTTACAAGGAGGAGGGAGAAAACATTGTTCTCCTTGGCCTCTGAGGATAGGACATGAAACAATGGGATTAAATTGCAGCAAGAGAGGTTTAAGTTGGACAGTAGGAAAAACTTCCTGTCAGGGTGGTTAAACACTGGAATAAGCTGCCTAGGGAGGTTGTGGAATCTCCAACTCTGGAGATATTTAAGAGCATGTTAGATAGACACTTATCAGGGATGATCTAGACAGTGCTTGGTCCTGCCGTGAGGGCAGGGGATTGGACTTGATCTGTCAAGGTCCCTTCCAGTTCTTGTATTCATGAGTCTATAGTCTGGTCTCCAGGGCTCCTTCCTACCACAGTCTGGGTGTAAGGTCCTGTGGTCCAAAGATTCCCCTCTCTGCTTGGAATACTCAGCCACCGGTAACTCTGGCAGCTAGCTCCTGGAGGGTCCTTATCTGCCTTCTCTGACAGCAAGGTGGCATCGGCTCTCTCTGAGGCTGGGCAGGGCTCTTGCAGAGGCATGTGCTACCCAGAAGAGGTGTCTGGTTTCCCTTGTGGTTCAGCAGCAACTGAGCTTGAGGGCTCTCTTCTTCTATTTCCTGCCTGCCCTGGCATTTCCAGTGAGGAAGGTGGGGTGGGCTTGGCTCCTCTCCCCCTGCAAGGGAGCATGGTGGTCCTTCACACTCCAGTGTGGAGAGAGGGACATTCAACCCTTCCTCAGGGCTGGAGCTGTGGCCCTGGTGTTGTGCGGGCTGCATGGCGGGCATCAGCTGCTCTGGAGGCCCTAGCTAGAGCTGCATGGCAGGCAGCGGCTGCACTGACTCTGTGCTGGGTACCGAGAGGTGACAGCTCCTCGCCTCCACTCGGGGATCTGCAGCCCCAGCCCAGCATAGGGGGCCCAGCCACACCCTGCTCTGCCTTGCCACCACCTGCTGCCTCCTCTCTGGGCTGCTCCTGCCACTGCCAGGTACTTTGCAGCCACCAGTCCACCCCCCACCTGTGGCACCCAGCCTGATTCCCTCCTACCCTGCTGCCAGTTTCCCTCCACCCATGGCACCCCTCAGTCCTCTCCCTGTGACTGGACCTTGGGGGAATGGCACCTGGCCAGGCTCCCCCCACCCATGCCTGGGACACCCATCCCAGCTGCAGTGGTGGGAGAGGGGGGCGCTCACTGCTCTCTGCCTGCTGGGGTGGGGGGCCCTGCAGATGCTGCCCTCCCCACCAGTGGCAGCTGGCCCCAGTTACCCCACATTGCCTTTGGGGAACTGGCAAGGTGAGGTGGGGCTGGAGCATGGCGCTGTCACCACCCCATAGGTTGGAGCCAAGGCCGACACAGGGCAGGGCAAGATCTAGACTTCCCCTTTCCTGGGGAGTTCAGGGGGTGCCTGGCTCCAGCTCTCTCATTGCCTGGACCCAATCCTGCCCTAAACACAGGGTTGTGGGTGATAAGCAAGTCACCTTGCTAAAGCCACCATGAGGCAGGACTAGGTCTGCAGAGGGAAAGGATCCCTTAGCCAGGGCTGTTCAGCCAAGCTCCCCCAGGGAGAACGGCTCTGGTCTGGGTGTTAATGCCTCTCCCTGCCATCCTTGGAATAGGTAAACTGCATTGATCAATAGCTTCCAAACTTCTTAGAGCTTTCCCAGTAACAGTCTCCACCTAGACCCATCTCAGATGAGGGATTGTAGGACCCTATGATTGGATTGTCCAGGCTTACTAAATAAAATGCAGTCAGGGAGCATTCAAGAAAAACCCTGCAATGCCAGACCGGAGCTTGCCTATCACAAGGGGGTGCGCATGCCTCATCTAGACCCTTCTGGCTGGGGCCAAGTCATAGATCTTCAAGCTATAGATATTGCTGCTTCTACTTTCTACCCCAGGGTGCTCTCCCCTGCTTCTTGCAACTCTTTTAGACTCTTTACAACATACATCAGTGAGTGCTGGACGAGACACTGCTACTCATGGAGCTGATTGGTGCCCTCTGATTGTTTCCTTGTACACCCCTGTTTGCTTCTTATCCCGTGT
The DNA here is from genome assembly GCF_052426305.1 of Pelodiscus sinensis. Taxonomy (NCBI): domain Eukaryota; kingdom Metazoa; phylum Chordata; order Testudines; family Trionychidae; genus Pelodiscus; species Pelodiscus sinensis. The sequence goes on from NC_143052.1 coordinate 191,938,371, forward strand.
GCTCCCCGAGGCTGGGATTGTTCTCTGTCTACATCGCTGGAGCTGCATGGCGGGCAGCAGTTGCTCTGGTTTGGTTTGTCCCCAAATCCCTATTTTTGCTATAAATCTTCAGAATTGTAGCTGACTGTTTTATTATTATGCTGAACTAAATAAAATGCAGTCAGGGAGTACGCAAGAAAAACCCTGCAATGCCAGACCAGAGCTTGCCTTCCAAGTGGTGGCAGTTACGAAAATATAGCTACATGATTGATTCCACATCAAGTAAAATGTAAAAGTAATCTCAGTAAAAATGTCATTGTCAAGTAAAATGTAAAAGTAATCTCAGTTCCAAATAAAAGGAAAATACAGTTAAAACTAAAGTGCGCTAAGATCATCATTAACTTGAACTTTGTAACTTATGTGACGGCTAGAAACGGGAGCATGCCACAGATCAGGACATTTGCCTTTTGAAGGTCTTAAAAGAGCACCCAGTTTAGGCTCCTGTCTTTCAGCTGTCACCTCTTTTGGGCAGATATCTACATCTCTCCCACTGCTGACTGGAATATTAAGGCTTCCTATCTCCTTGGTTAGTGTGATATCCCCAAATGAAAAAGTCAGTGCTCTCACCAGAGGCTATGCCCAGTGTTTTGCCTACAGTCATAGGTTATAACACTCGAAGCAAGCAAATGTGTTGTGTAGCAGTGCAGCACAAGTCTTTAAAGAAAAACAGCTTATTGTTCAAACTTTGCAGGGGTGTGTGTGTGTGTGTGTGTGTGTGTGTGTGTGTGTGTGTGTGTGTGTGTGTGTGTGTGTGTGTGTGTGTGTGTGTGTATGTATGTATGTATAGGGAGGGTGTTGATGTCTTTTTACCTTATCTGTAATTGATGATATGATACAGTACATTGGCACTTAGGGTCAGCTATAATAATGAGGATGGTTGGGTGAAAGTTCAGATTTAACAGCTCTTTTTATTCTTTGTGGCTGGGAAAGAGTTGTTTTAGTATTTTTTCTTCCATAACATTTAAATTGTATTATATATGTAAGAATACTATAACTATAACTAATATATATATAATATAAATATGATATTTGTTTGTATCTGGTGTACCTGTTGGGTGCAACGGGTGCACACATCCATACAAGTGCACATGACCTCAATATTGGTGCACAAAACAAAACAAACTCTGGTCATCGATGGAAAATCTTAGAGGGAACACTGATGTCCAACCCAGTGAAATTGGTGCATGAGAATCATTGCTTCAGAGCTGGTGACATTAACTACAATGACAGTGCTGATGTTAGTGCAGCAATCTTTCCACTTGATGTGAAGGGTCTTTAGGAGGTATCATCGATGGTACCTCTCCAGACTCTTGAGGTGCTGTCAATAGGTCATTCAGGTTTTACATCCATAAAGGAGGGTAGAAATAACAATTGTCTTCTGGACCTGAATCTGTGTGTCTTATCATAGGTCACAGTCCTGAAAACATGTCAAAGCAATTTCCCAAAGGAAGCACTTGTACACTGGATCCTGTGCTGGATCTCACTGTCAATTTTTGCATGTTGAGAAAGTTGGCTACTGAGGTAGCAGAAGTGCCTGACCATCTCCAAAGTCTGTCCCATGATGGTGGTTTGTGGTGAGTCATGTGCAAGGACTAAAACAGGCTGATGGAGCACTTTAGTCTTCTAAATATGGAGTGAGGGTCCCAGGCTTTGATAAACTTGTGCAAAAAACTCTAGTGAGGACTGAAGGTCATTCTCAGGAGGCATGAGGATGGCACAGTCATCTGCATATTGAAGATCAGTACTGATTGCCCTATGGACTTTAGTCTTTGAGTGGAGACATAGAAGATTCAAAAGCTGCAAATCCATTTTGCAGTGAATGTCCACTGGGAAGGCGGTCTTTAACAAGGAACCAAATGACTGCTAAATAGATGGAGATCATGGCTGGGGCGATAATGTATCCTTGTTTAACCATAGTTTTGATGACAAAAGGGTTAATCTCCAGGACAATACAGAGAATGGTGGCAGTCTTCTGATCATGTAGAGGTGTTTGGATCTTAATTAATTTTGGAATGCTGCCAAATCTGGCCAGCATCTTCCACAGGCCTTTGTCAGATCCTGATTTTGCTACCAAGACAGTAAATAATATGTTAGTGATAGTATTGTTTCCCTAAAATTACTTGAATTTTCATTATCCAGGGACCCACACCAGCAAATATCCTTTAGGACTGCATTCATTTTTACTTTCTTGCCAGGAATCAATAGGCTTAAGTGCATTCTGGTTGTAGTAATAACAGACATTTCTATTTAAGCACATACCTGATACTTTCACCAAAGGGTAGGTCTACACAGAATTCTCAGACACACCATATCCCAAATACAGGTCTAGCTTCCATCCAGTCTAACCTGAATATGATGACACTTATTTGTCTGGGTAAGTAAGGAGTTTTGTGTTCTAGTTTGTCATTAAAGCAGAAAGAAAACCCTTTTCATATAGGATCCCAAACCATCACATTGCAGTAATTTTGGAAGTAGGTCACCAGATTCCTTCACAGGAAAAGGTACTTAAGCTTAATCCAGGCAAGTCTCAATTGTTAGTAGCAGCAAATCAGACCAGATATCCCTGGGTATGTCCGATAGATACACAATAACTAAGTAAACATGGACTACATGATACAGTCCATCCAATACACTGGATGTTTTATAGATGAATATATGATCTGAAAAACAGCAAGCTCTGTTCAGACCAAGTATTTTTCCATCAGCACTTACCAACATTGCTATAGAGTGAAGAAGAATCACTTCCCGCCCTTTACAGAAATAGAAGATAGCACAGAGAAGATATTTTTCCTTCTGTGGTTGTTTTGGAGAGAAAAGTTAAGAGTTTTGGTAAGCTGTTACATCTAACTCTGTTAAAAGGGACTTTGATCTACAGTATGTCAACATTGTGCAGAAGGCTTGTGCAAACTTCAAATATATCTTTGCTATTTTAGTCATCATCAGTGTTATTATTGATAAACATGTTTAGGCAGTATGTAAAGAGCAGTGTAGCAAAGTATCTGTATATATAGTCTAGCTGTCATATATTTACAGCACATACATCATTATCTGAGCTAAAGCACAGTGAATTTGTTCTCTTATAGATCCTCCATCTTAAATAAGGAAACTGGCATGTGAATGTTTGCAGGCTGATCAGCGTTAGTATATATATTGCTCTGCTACTACCACTGATGTTTCCCTTTGCATGCTATAACTATATAGCAAGCAACCATTTTTATATTTGATCTCTACAGTTCTTATGAAGATGAATGAGCAAAAGGTGTCCAATGATTGCTCTGCCCTGCAGTGAGTAGGAGACACTAGCAGATTCTTCTCTTGCTAGTGTCAACTGGATGTAGATTATATTTATTCATGCATGTAATATTTTATATAATGAGAACACAAGAACAAAAGAGAGTGAACCAGAAGAATCTCTACTTGTAACTTCATACACCTACTGACTGTCGCCCTCCCTGTCGGCCCAGCTGTCGTTTCTTTCTTTCTTTCTTTTTATTTTCAGAAGGCCCAAATTAACCTGTTCTAAAATGTGCTGAACATTTGTAGTCCTTAGTGAGTTCAATGCGCTTTTGAAAATCAAGTAAAAAAAATCTACTCCTCGTGTAAATAGGGGATAAATTGTGTATTCTCATCCAGTGATCTGTATGAGATAAATGTTTACGAACAACCTATTGTTGCATAATACCTTTAAAAAGATGACATCTTCAGTTTTTGTTCTAATTCTAAGTATTGTTTAACGTTAGTCGAAAGAGATGGCAAAGCCTTAACTATTTTTGGACTATTTCTAAGGAGTCTATGATAGCAGTGACCATAAATTCCCTTGTGTACAGGCAGTCCCTGGGTTACATACAAGATAGGGACTGTAGGTTTGTTCTTAAATTGAATTTGTATGTAAGTCGGAACTGGCGTCCAGATTCAGCCGCTGCTGAAACTGACCAGCGGCTGACTACAGGAAGCCCGAGGCAGAGTTGCTCTGCCCTGAGTTTCCTGGAATCAGCCGCTGGTCAGTTTCAGCAGCGGCTGACTTGGGGGCGCCTGGGGCAGAGCAGCTGGGGTGCTGCCGGGTTGGTCCAGTAGCGCCGAGGAGTGGCGCTGCGGGACCAACCCGGCAGCGCCTCAGCTGCTCTACCCCAGGCTGCGCGCCCCCCCCCCAGCAGACCAGGGAGACGCGGGTGGCGGGACCGCCGAGACGCGCCGTGGTCCCGCCCGCATCCTCCGCGGCTTTGCTCCGCGTCTCCCTGGTCTGCTGGGGGACTGCCCCCAGCAGACCAGGGAGACACGGAGCAGCTTTTCTCGCCCCGGAGGACGTGGGCGGCGGGACCGCGGCGCATCTGGGCATCCCGCCACTCCCGTTCTCCGGGGCGAGAAAAGCCCCATTCGTAACTGCATGAGTTATATACATACATGAGTCACTCTGTGTATCTTTCTTCCACCAAACAAGACTACAATAATTAATCTTGATCTGATGTTCATATTTGAAAGCAGCAGACTGTACAAGGCTATGATTATAGGCATACGGGTCATATTCCACCTTGAATAGTTTGGCTAGTCCTGTTGTTCTGGATAACATCTTCAGAAAGCTTTTCATATAGGCTATGGCTACACTACCTTTTTTTGCAGAAGAAGATATGCAAATCGTGCTCACATTTGCATATCTTCTTCCGATTCTTTTTGTGGAAGAGGTTTTGCTGAAAAAAAGCCCTGTGTAGATGGGGCCATTTGTCAGAAAAAAACTCCCTCTTTTGCAAGATCCTGTAAACCTCGATTTTTGAGGAATAAGGGATCTTTCGAAAGAGGGGTTTTTTTCCTGACAAATGGCCCCGTCTACATGGGGCTTTTGATTGGCAAAACGTCTTCCGCAAGAAAAATCAGAAGAAGATAAGCAAATGCGAGCACAATTTGCATATCCTCTTCCGCAAAAAAATGGCAGTGTAGCTGTAGCCATAATGATAACACTCATATGGTGTTTCACATGTTCAGAATAATATCCACATATCAGCTAATTAATCCTCACAACCCTGGGGGAGGTGAGTTGGAATGTATTAACACCAAGGGGTTAAAGTAAGGGAGAGTTGGAGGGAAGGAAAGCAAAGCTCCAGCTCTTTGGATAAAAGGCATGGGGAACTCCCTCTCTAGTTTGTATAAGCACTGCTCCCTCCCCACTTCCCTTCCTCATTCATTGTTGCAGTGGGGATTCTACCTCCTATTTCAGTCTTCTTTAACTCCTATTATCCCTGTTTTTCAGAGGAAGAAGCCAACTGAGAGATGAAGAGAATTGCCCATGGCCACTCAGTGAATCAGTGGCACTAACGGGCTTACAACTCAGGACTCTCATCCCTGTTCTCATTGCATTGCACGCATCTCAGTGTGTAGGTGGCTAAGGTGCAGGTACCAAATGTGAGTTGCACTGGATTAGCAACAATGATTTAATCATTTTTGGGACTCGGTTACATCCTATATATCAACCAATGGTAAGCCAGTCAAAATATATGTAAAGAATAAATCTACGTATGCCTTTTAAAATATAGATGATTACTTTAAAGAGAGTTTTGCATTCTGAGTACAAAAATATACTGGACTTTGTTTACATACAAGGACTTCTGTGGATATACAATGTGTCCTTTTAAATTTCAAAAGCAAGTTCTATAAAAACAAACTGTCCTCAATAATGTGTTCATACTGGGGCTCTCAGTGGTTAACTTTTGGACCTGAATATAAAAAGGCCAGGTTTTATGCTCTTATCAAAGAAGTATAAATGCTTTTCTACTTCTCGTGAAACATTGTGTGCTAACATCTACCCTTTCTCCACTGCTTGAAGTATCTCCTGGTGGCTAATGCATGAACATACAATATAAGTGTGAGTAAGGTAGAATATTGATTGGATGTATCCTGAAATAGCTGCCCTGCGTCTACACAGTGCGTTATTTTGCCAGCCTGGTAAACCTCGTTGCACGAGGGATAAGGGATGGCTCGAAATAACGCATTGTTTTGAAATTTGGCGCTGTGTAGATGCACCAAATGTCAAAATACACTATTTCAAAATAGTTTTGAAGTAAGATATGCAAGTTGCGTATCTTATTTCAAGGTAAGGGTGCTGTGTAGATGCACCCATAGTGTTAAATTCACCCCTGTTCAGAAGGCCAGTTAAGTAATCAAAATAGGGCCTTGTGCTGCTAATAATTACTGACTAATAGGCTTTTGGATTAAGCTCTATAGCAGGGGTACAGAACCTGTTTTGGGTTGGTGGTCTCTTATCCACAGAAAAATCAGTCAGGGGCCACACACAAGTGAAAAGCAAAAAAACAGAAAAACCCCAACCAAACCCTCACTGGCATGGCCCCTGACTAAGAAGGAGAAAAGACACTTCCCACATTCCCCTCACACACCAGAGCCTAGGGGTAGCCAGTTTAGTAGATTTTGTCTGCTCCAGCCCCGCAAGGGGACAGCAGGGGGGCTGGAGTGCTAGAGAGGGCTCCCCAGTGCTGTGGGGGGGGGAGGCCTGAGCCTCGAGGGCTGGATCCAGGCAAGCAGACAGCTGCATCTGGCCCCCAGGCCTTAGGTTCCCCAGCCCTGCTCTATAGCTTCAATCCAGAATACTGCTTAAACACATGGGCTATGTCTACACTATGTGCTTATTTCAAAATAATAATCCCCAAAATAATTATTTCAAAATAGTGTATCCACACTGAATATCTCCAGTGAAATAGTGCAGATTTCTATCGAAATAGCGTGTTCACACTGATTGGAGCTTGAATTGCATTTAAAGCCCCACCGGGAAGCACTCTGGGCAGGGCATCAGGACAGCAGTCACTTCCTGTAGCTGCTGCCTGAGGCTATCTGAGGCTTGCGTTTAAAGGGGCTCCTGTCTACCACCGTGTTACAGACCCTTCGCCATTGCCTACCTCCTTGAGGGACAGAAAACTCACACTGTGTGCTCTGGTTGCCCTTGTGGATGCTACAGCACTTCCACTACGGAGCTGGGCCTGCTGCAAAGCAGTGTCAGGCGCTTAGATCTCCTGCTGCAACTCCTGGCATAGTTTATGCAGGCTGACCAGCTCATAATGGGGCACCTCCTTACCCCAGCCCGGGTGCTCCTCATGCCCCACACCCCTTCCATTCTCCCCTGCACACCGTGCACTGCCACTTTTGACACCAGCACACCAGTTCTGACTGGTGGGGCCACATCATCATGGAGTGGTGGGATGACCAGCAGTGGCTCCAGAACTTCTGCATGCAGGAGGACAACTTGGAGCTCTGCGAGTGGCTCACCCCACCCTCCAGCAACAGGACACTTGCAAGTGACCCACCATTCCCCTTCAGAAGCATGTTTCCATCACCCTCTGGAAGCTCACCACACCGGACCCATTGGGAACCAGTTCAGCATGGAGAGAGCAACTGTTGGGACCGTGCTCATGCAGATTTGACTCTCTTACTATTATTCTAGGGGGGTGTTGAACAACTCAAATGGGTTGCCAGGGGGTGGGCAGTGGAATCTCCATTCCGGGGAGGGGAGGGGAGAGTTGCAAGGGGCGGTGTGCTCCTTGCTCGGCCTTCTCAGCTGAGGCTCGTGCATGTGGGTGCATGTGGCGTGCCAGTCTGGAGCACCCAGCCCCATGAGGCTGTTATACAGGAACCCGTCGCTCCTTCTCACAAGGTTCCAGGACAGGTTTGCCTTATTCCCGACTCCATGGTGGGACACCTTCTCATGACAAGCCACCACTAAGGAGGCCGGGGTCATGGAAATACACAGCAGTGTCGCACACTACATAGGCTCATGCCTGCACTCTCAGGCAGCATCTGCACCCAGTCAAGCGCAGTGAGGCAGAGGACACCGAACCCGTGCATGGGAGCCTGCCGGACAGAGGATGTGCAAGGGACTCCAGTACTACCCTTCCTGGCAACATCCACCATTCATCTATTAATCTCTATCTCTAGAACAATACCACTTCAGCATTTACTTTTTGAATGCTACAATCAGCTTCCACAATGGAACCCTACAGACAACCATGCAAAGAACCTTTGGATCACCACACTTACCTCCACAGACCCAGTAACTGCCCTAAAGCATCAAGAAATCTGTTATCTACAGATACCAGGCACTCAGATACCAAGAATATGCTCCAAGGAGAAAGTCTGATACATACTTCAGCACACCTAAAACTGCCTTCACCAGACAAGGACATACCATCAGAAAAGTAGATTGCATTATGGAATAAGTCATCCAAATACCCTGAGAGAACTTGCGTCAACACAGAACTCCCTCCCCACTACTGACCTTGCCTGTCTAGTTGTCACATACCAACCCACGCTATAACTCACAGAGTGTCATTACACAGTTACAACCCATACTCAAAGGGGCCCATATCATGAAAGAAATCTTTTCCAAATCCCTTCCTCTGGTCTTCACACAATGTCCCAACCTTGTCAAATTCACTATCAGAAGCAAGCACCACACAGATCAGGGCTCATCAACTCCAAGTGGCACCAAACCTCTCCAAAATGTCAGACACAAACCTTACAGACATATCTCCAGCTCCACGCTGAACAACTCCTCTCCCAACCATATACCTTTCAAGATCTATCAGTGCTACACATGCCTATCACAACATATGGTGCACCTCATCTAGTGCATCAAATGCCCCAATAACAGCTATGTGAGTGAAACCAGACACTCATTACACTCTTGAATGAACTCACAGGGTATGTCTACACTGCCACCCTAGTTCAAACTAGGGTGGCTAATGTAGGCATTCAAACTTGCAAATGAAGCCCAGGATTTAAATATCCTGGGCTTCATTTGCATGTTCCCGGGTGGGTGCCATTTTTAAATGCCCGTAGTTCGAACTACCTGCCTGTGGCTACACGCAGCACGGACTAGGTAGTTCGAATTAAAGCTCCTAATTTGAACTACCGTTATTCCTCCTGCAAGGAGGTTTAACGGTAATTCAAATTAGGAGCTTTAATTCGAACTACCTAGTCCGTTCCACGTGTAGCCACGGGCAGGTAGTTCGAGCTACCGGGCATTTAAAAATGTCACCCACCCGGGAACATGCAAATGAAGCCCAGGATAGTTAAATCCTGGGCTTCATTTGCAAGTTCGAATGCCTATATTAGCCACCCTAGTTTGAACTAGGGTGGCAGTGTAGACATACCCGCATAGAAAAAAATGATCAAAGAAACAACACCTTATCACTCAGAATGAAAACTTTTCACAAAGTGAGCACTTCAGATCTGACCCATCAGTCCTCATCCTCAAAGGAAACCTGCATAACATCTTCAAAAGACAAGGCTGAGAATGTGCATTCATAACTCTGCTAGACACTAAAAATTATGGTCTCAACAGAGACTGGTTTTATGGTTCATTGCAGAAATTTGAAATCTACTAATCCGTCTTTATCCTATAAATATAGAGGTGTTCATTGCCAATGTTAAGTGGTTTCTTGCAACATGTGTTGTTAACCCCCATGCTTAACAATCTGCACCCCCTCCCACCCTGTATTTAGCTGTGACGCTTGCATTGCATTTTCTAAACCAGAAGACAAGCTCCGTGAAACTCAAAAGCTTGCTCTTTCATCAACAGAAGTTGGTCCATTAATTGATACTGCTTTATCTACCTTTATCTCTCTAATTGTAAATCAAAAGTGGTTTTCAAACCTTATTTAAAGCTCTCACATTTCCAAACCAAATTATTCACCACACAATCTTTGTCATCCTGGCTAAAGAATAATTTTCTTTTGAAATTTATTTATCTTACCACACACCATCCACTTGCCACTGAAATCAATCCAGTAATTTATTTTTCTGATAGGGGAGTTACTGAACTCAGACCTCAATTGTAACCTGAGTTATATTTTGTTTCCTTTGTGGTTAAAGCTTTTCCTCCTGCACACATTTATAATATCATGCAACAGATTACGATAATGATTCTTAAATGGACAAAAGGAATCTATTCAACTACTTATAATTAGCACAGAGCTTCCAACAATTGCATGGATTTTGGCACTTGATACATTTTCAGATCTCTTTCATTAGGTCTGTTCTAGAACTGTGCTAACTTTAAAGTGGCAAGAGGAAATCATAGTGATTTCAGTTTGGAAAGAACATCCCCAAAAGGTTGTATCACCTCACGGTGCTTATTTTTATAATCCATGCTGTGGTGGCAGTGAGAAAAGGATCAGATTATTTTGAGGAAGAGGCTCTTATGCTATTTACCTATTGCTATTTATAGCCTCTAGGGCTACGTCCACACTGTGAGTTTTTGCAGCAGAAAATATGGACTCATTAGCATAAGTTGTGATACCTTTAGCATATTTTCTGCTGCTTCTTTTTGTGCAAGGGATTTTTGCATAAAAAGAAGCAGTGTAGCCACTTCCATTTTGCACAAAAAAACCCTGTTTTGCGCAAGCTCTTTATGCCTCTTCCGGAGGAGAGATCTTGCGCAAAACAAGGCATTTGCAGAAAACGGAAGCGGCTACACTCCTCCTTTTTGCACAAAAACCTCTTGCACAAAAATAAAAGGCAGAAAATATGCTAATGATATTGTGATTTAATGCTAATGAGTTCTTCATTGGCATATTTTCTGCCACAAAAACTCATAGGGTAGACGTAGCCTAGGACTACAGTGTTTGTGCTTTAAGACAAAAAGAAAATATAGAAGATTGTGAGAAACATTCTCCCATTTTTGGCATTTTTGTGATGTTAGTTAATGCTTGTAGGTTGCAACCCTTATGTAGTTACTTCTCTCCACTGTGAAAAACTGACAATTTATTTCTACCTTTTGTTTCCTATCTTTTTCCCAGTAACTAATCCATGAGAGGATCTTCCCCCCTTATCCCATGACAGCTTACTTTGCTTAAGAGCCTTTGTTGTGGCACCTAATCAAAGATGTTCTGAAAATCTAAGTACACTGTATCCACTGGATCACTGTTGTCTACACATATTTTGGCTCTTACAAAAAATTCTAATAGATTGGTGAGGTATGACTTCCCTTTACAAAAGTCATTGATTTTTCCCCAACATGTTGGGTTCATTTATGTGTCTGATAATACTGTTCTTTACTCTATTTTCAACTAATTTGTCTGGTATTGAAGTTAGACTCACCAGTGTGTAATTTTCATGATCACCTCTGGAGCCCTTATTTAAAAAATTGGCATTGCATTAGCTACCTAGACATTTTGTACAGAGTATAATTTAAGTGATAGGTTACACATTCCACTTAGTAGGTCTTTAATTTCATATTTGAGGTCTTTTAGAACTCTTGGAGGGAATACCATCTGGTCATGATGACTTATTACTGTTTAATTTATCCATTTGTTAAACAAGCAATGGAACAGAAAGCCCAACAGATTGCAAAGAAAGTGACCTATTTTGTGCATTGAAGACAAAAACATAGCAAAATGTGGGTTACTCTTATAGCTAGTGGAATAAGATGAATATTTCTGAATTATTTTTCCATTGAGCATGAGATAAATTGTATGTGACTATTTTTCCATTATTTCACACACACTAATTTTTATATCGCAATTATCCCAGATCTGCAATACAAAAGACAAACCAGAAAAGGTCATATGCAGCTCTTAATGACCAGACATGGGCCTTATGTTTGGACAAACAGAATTCATCATGGGTATGTGTAAATTAATGTGCAATGTCAGCAGCCCCCGGGAAAGAACTAGTATCATACCTCAAGCTGTTTCAGACCGTTGCCTAAGGGCACAACTTATTCAATCATTCATGAAGTAACACAAAGCGATTCCTCTACCCAGAGCAGGCTGTACTCTTCAGAGCTCTTTGCCCTTGCCTCTGTCAGCCCCATTAGAAGACACACCCATTTCTCATATCCCCCACTGAGTCATGTGACAAACAGGCTGCTCTGTTCTGACAATTGTTTATACATTTTGCTTGCTTAGGAATTTATCATGGAAAGTAGGTTAAGTTATTTTTATTAAAGAATGTTATAAACTGGTGCAAGGGAAGCAGACAGGAAAGAAGAGAAAGACTAAATTAGTCCAATCAAAAAAGCTACATTGATGTAATTCCAGGATTATGTTAAAATCATATTTGGTAAAAACAGAAGCTGTGGAGACAGAAATCAATGTTAAAATTGGTGTGTTGGATATTAGTCCTAATGGGAGGGAGGAGAATGAAGGGATGACCTATACTGCCTATTTACCCCTGCCTCCTCATTTGGGGGTCCTTAAAAAGGAGACTTTGAAAAAACATGGCAGCTGGCCTGTCGGCTTCACACCCCAGTTCAGTTCTTTGCATTCAGCTCCGCATTGCACTGCAGCTTAGCTGATCTCATCTTCCCCAACCTCCAGACGTAAGAACAGATGGACGCTATTGGAGTGAGCTTCATCATCATGCCTGACACTCCTGCTGTTCCATGGGACACTGAGACTTTATTATCGTGGTCCTGAGAGGTGTCCTGACTCGACCAATACAGAGAGAGGGACTCAAATGACATCACCATCGCTGGTGGCATTAGCTGAATCCCACACACCACCTGGGATGTGAGGTATAGCTGCTCTCTCTTTTCCTCTTTGTGTTCTTTTTGCCTTTGTGTTCTTTTTCTTCCCCACCTTATTTCTTTTCTTTCTCGTCTTTTCCCTTCTTTCTAACAGGAGTTTCTTAGCCAGCTGCAATAGTATATTCTGCAATGCTGCTGTGAGCCTATGACCAAAAAAAAGGCAGCTAGGTGTAATGCCCTAAGTAGCCTGCTGCTGGTATGAGTTTGTCAGGTCTGAGAGAAGTTACAAGACTGCATGCTGGGCCTATATTTTTCCAGGAGTGAGGTTGCAAATGTTAGTTTGCTCCAGAGACAAAAGTAGAACATTTTCTATTTTCCATATTCTTTACTCTCCCTTTGTGTACATGTCTGTCTTCCAGATTGTAATTCCGACCGACAGGGGGAGTCCATATAGAATTATTATTCCTTTGGTGTTGATAGGGGGAATCTGGTAGGTCGGATTGATGTTCATTGGTGGTTTGGAAATATTCTCGGAGGCAGAGGTGGCAAAAAAAAAGCCTCAAGGTCACCACAAAATTGTATCCAGTTTGTGGGTGATGTGGGGCAGAAAGAGAGACCCCGGGACAAGACAGACTCTCTGCTGGATTGAGTTTGTAGCTGGAGAGGTACATGTTTGTGTTGTTTTGTCTTGCTTTCTTCAGGACAGGACTTAAAAAAAACAAAAAAACACTAGCCCATTTGACCCAGCTTACCATTTTTAATAGCATCTAAGATCCTGTCAAACTAGGGGGGTTTTTCCTTTTAAAACTGACTTGAACCGCAACAGCATTGACAGTTCCAGCCCATCTCATTTAACTTCTTTTCTTGTCCTTTTGGGTACAGTTATCACATCTTTAATGCCATCTAAAATAGGGGGAAGAAGTTCCTTCTCAAATGCTCTCCAGCTAAAAGGAAAGGGAACAGGAAAGGTTAATAAAATAAAATTAAAAAACCCTGATTTAATACTTCGTATTTTACTGTAAATAAAAAAAAATACTTCTTTCCTGTATCTTTAATCAAAGGCTCAGAAGATACTAAATGGGATGTTTGCCATAGTACAAAGGAGGCTGAGGTCTCCATAAACCAAACTCTGAACTTTGTTTAACATCGTGTATTGGACACCTTTGGCTTGTATATTCCGTCTAAATTAACACAACAAATCTTAGCCCTTTCTTGCCCGTTTCACCTTTTGTCGCTGTGTGATTGTGTGCACATACCAGGCTGGTATATGGGGCCTGCTTATCTAATATCTTTTATACTTTGTATTGCCATGTACATTTGTGCACAGTGTTAGCTATTTATTACCAACTAGGGTTTTAGTAATGGTCATATCTAGTCAGATATTAAAGAGACCTCAGACTCGGTCAGCTTGATTGAATTTAATAATTAATTAGTTAATTAGCACATAACAGAAAGAGTATAATTACTGCAGTCTGTGAGAACCAATCCTGCAGTCAGTGACAGGTAGCTTGTACTCTTTAGTTCTAAATTTGGCTGAGGGCTTAATGTTTTTATAGAGGAGCTATGTACAAGTTAATACCTAGTATTTCCTCCTTTTCACAGACAGACATATTTTTAGCATATTTTCCAGTAAATTTCTACACAATCAGACATCTATTATTGACTTATACCTTTTCAGTACGTAAATGTCACTAATAAAAGCTTTTGTAATTGTTGTTAGTATAATGCTTTGCCAAAATGCACCTCTTAAGCTGATAAGTTCTAGCAGCCCAGCAAGTTCTCTTTTTAGCACGATTCCCAAAGTATTATGGAAAACCTGACTCATAGGAAAGCTATAGACTTTATAAAAATCTGGTTCATAAGTCAATAAAAGAGGGTTTACAATACTAACATGATCAAAATGATAGCATTTAGCCCCACTTTGCATAGATATAAATGACAATACAAAGTGTAAGGCAGTGGAAAATCAGTTCCACAGCATTCTCCAGATAGGATACTGAATACAACTATGGTTAGGAAAATTGTTTGTATGGAAACATCTGAAATGGCCTATCCATGGTTTGCAATTGCCTAACCAAAGCTGACCATTGCTTTTTTCCATTTGGCAAACATTTGCATCAAAATGCTATGAGGAATGTAACCATACTGAAATATTGCTGTGTAATACACCACAAACCGCAGCCCTACTCTCAGCATGGAATTAGTGTGGCAAGCATGCCAGGTAGATTGGAAAGCAGTCAGTACGGAATAGCATGCTGTTCAGGAGGACAGGCCAAGACTTGGGACTAAGTTGCTTCCCAGTGAGGACAGTCAAGATTTCAATGTTACAGGAATCTATCTCCAGATCAAAGTGAGATATTGGTTTTAATGGCTGATAATTCATACATGATGAACATGTGAAATACACATAGAATAGAATTATAGAATACTAGAACTAGAAGGGACCATGAGAGATCATCAAGTCCAGTCCCCTGCCTTCATTACAGGACTAAGCACCATCTAGATCATGCCTGATAGATGTCTAGCCAAACTTCTAAGAAGTATCTCTAGTGATGGAGATTCCACAAACTCCCAGCAATTTATTCCAGTGCTTAACCACTCTGATAGTTAAGACGTTTTCCCTAATGTCCAATCTAAATCTCCTTTGCTGCAATTTAAACCCATTGCTTCTTGTCCTATCATCAGAGGCCAAGTGACATGGAAGACACTGTTGCAAAACTTGCCTTTTTTTCTTGGAAGGTCAAGGTGTCAATGTCCCGCTATTTTCAACATCTTAAAGAACTGTAGAAACATCATAATGTCAGTGTGGCTGAGATTAGAATATACATGCAAGAACTTGCACCAGAATTTTCTGTCAGATTTCAAGATTTCCAACGTTCTAGCTCAATGTTTTCCTTTCTAATCAAACCAGACAACTTTGATACCAGCAACACAGATTTGACAGTGTTTCAATTATTACCTATCACCTTATTATCTTCCAGTTGATGGCAGATGAATGCCTTAAATATATGCTCCATTATCTTTTCTGGCATAGAAGTTAAACTGATTGGTCTATAGTTTCCCGGATTGTTCTTATTTCCCTTTTTATAGATGGCACTATATTTGCCCTTTTCTAGTCCTCTGGAATCTCTCTCAACTTCCATGACTTTTCAAAGATGATTGTTAAAGGCTCAGATGCCTCCTCTGTCAGCTCCTTGAGTATTCTAGAATGCATTTCATTGGGTCTTGGTGACCTGAAGACATCTAACTTTTCTAAGTAATTTTTAACTTTTTCTTTTTTATTTTAACTTCTAAACCTTCCTGGTTTCCACTAGCATTCACTATTTTAGGCATCCTGTCACCATCAATTTTCTTGACAAAAGCTGAAACAAAGAAGTCGTTAATCACCTCTGCCATTTCCAAGTTTCCTGTTATTGTTTCTCCCTCTTCACTGAGCAATGGGCCTTCCCAATCCTTGGTCATCCTCTTGCTTCTAGTATAGCAAATATAGAATGTTTTCTTGTACCCTTTAAATCTCTAGCTAGATTGAGCTCATTTTGTGCCTTCACCTTTCTAATCTTGTCCCTGCATCCTTGCAACTCCTTTTTGATTTTTAGATCATGTAAGATCTTCTGGTTAAGCCAAAATGGTCTCCTACCATACTTTCTATCTTTTCTACATAGTGGAATTTGTTTTTTCTCTTAATCTTGCTTCCCATGGCACTTTACCTACCATTTCTCTGACTATACTAAAATCAGCCTTCCTGAAATCCATTATCTCTATTTTGCTGTTCTCCCTTCTACCATTCCTTAGAATCATGAACTCTATGATTGCATTATCACTTCTACCTAAGCTGCCTTCCACTTTCAAATTCTCAACCAGTTTCTCCCTGTTTTTTAAATTCAAATCTAGAACAGCTTCCCCCCAGTAGCTTTCACAACCTTCTGAAATAAAAAATTGTCTCCAATGTAGTCCAACAACTTACTGGATAATCTGTGCCCTGCTTTATTAGTTTCCCAACAGATATCTGAATAGTTGAAGTCCCCCTTCACCACCAAATGCTGTGCTCTGGATGATTTTGTTAGTTGTTTAAAAAAAGCCTCATCCACCTCTTCTGCCTGGGTAGGTGGTCTGAAGTAGACACCTAGCATGACATCACCTTTGTTTTTTACCCCTTTTAATCTAACCCTGAGACTTTGATCAAGTCTGTGTCCTACGTCCATCTCCACCTCAGTCCAAGTATATACATTTTTTATATATAAGGCAACATCTTGATATATAAGGGTAGGACACATGTCTTGGAGGCCAAATTTAGGTTGCTAGGAAAGAGACTGAAATCCAGGACCTCTATGGTGGCATTCTCGGAAATGCTTCCAGTTCCACACGCAGGGCCAGGTAGGCAGGCAGAGCTTCAGAGTCTCAGGGTATGTCTACACTACCCTGCTAGTTCAAACTAGCGGGGTAATGTAGGCATACCGCACTTGCAAATGAAGCCCGAGATTTGAATTTCCTGGGCTTCATTTGCATAAGCGGGGCTCCGCCATTTTTAAATCCCTGCTCGTTCGAACCCTGTGCCGCACGGCTACACGCGGCACGAACTAGGTAGTTCGAACTAGGCTTCCTAGTTCGAACTATCATTACTCCTCGTAACGGTACGAGTAACTCCTCGTAATGTGGAATGAGGAATAACGGTAGTTCAAACTAGGAAGCCTAGTTCGAACTACCTAGTTCATGCCGCGTGTAGCCGTGCGGCACAGGGTTCGAACGAGCGGGATTTAAAAATGGTGGAGCCCCGCTTATGCAAATGAAGCCCGGGAAATTCAAATCCCGGGCTTCATTTGCAAGTGCGGTATGCCTACATTACCCTCCTAGTTCGAACTAGGAGGGTAGTGTAGACATACCCTCAATGAGTGGATGAGACGATGGTGTAGGGAAGAGGGGTTTGGATTTATTAGGAACTGGGGACACTTTTGGGAGAGGGGGAGCCTATACAGGAAGCATGTGCTCTACCTAAACCAGGGTGGAACAAGACTACTGGCACTACAGGAGCAGCTGAGAGGGAGTTCTCCAGGTAAAAGAGGAGTAAATACGGGACCCTTGTAGTAAATGGTTGTCTGTAGTGTGTGTTTGTGTGTGTGTGTGTGTGGGGGGGGGTTATTTGCTGTGTGCTGAGCCTGTGTTTGTCTGGTTGGTTGGTTGGTTGGTTTGAAGGAGCTTCTAAAAGGTTTGAAATCTAGAAGCCTCTGTTAATTGGCTGAGCCTCAGCCAGGGGGAGGGGCTACCAAAGCTTTATAAGCCTGTGAGTCAGTGACCAGGGAGCTTGCAACCAGCAGCAGCTAACAGGGAGTTTGGAGAGGGAGGTTAGAGGGCATTAGTGACTTCTGACCTTCTTTAAACATAATTTCTTAATAATCTATATTCCAGAGATTTAAAAAGAAGTCCAGTTTATACTTAAACTTATTCATAAGAAAAATGGAGACAGAAGCCCAGCAGCAGAGCGGGGGCGATCCTGTTTATTGCGTTGAGTGTAACATGTATGATTACCTGCCCTGTGGGCGGGTGGCATATGTGTGCACCCGTTGCAAGGAGCTCCTGACCCTCAGAGACTGAGTTCAGGCTTTGGAGGCCAGGGTGGCTGAACTGGAGAAGCTAAGGGAGGTAGAGAAATATGTTGATGAGACTTTCCGGGACATTGTTGTACTGTCCCACCTCCACTCTGAGAGCCCCAGTGCTCTTAAGGAGGATGCAAGTCTCAAGGGAACAGAGCATTCAATGGGAGCAGAGGGAAACCATCCCGTAGTTGGGACCCTCCTTTCAGAGGGTGTTGCGGTATCATCTCGCACTGAGGATACCTCTGAGGGGGAGGGAATACCAGTTGTTAGGAAGAGGCAGGTGTTAGTAGTGGGTGATTCGATCGTTAGAAACATAGACAGTTGGGTTTGTGATGACTGGGAGAACCGTATGGTCACTTGCCTGCCTGGTGTGAAGATTGCAGATCTCTCGAGGCATCTAGATAGACTTATATGTAGTGCTGGGGAGGAGCCGGTGGTCGTGGTACATGTAGGTACCAATGACGTAGGGAAGGGTAGGAGAAATGTCCTGGAGGCCAAATTTAGGCTGCTAGGAAAGAGACTGAAATCCAGGACCTCTATGGTGGCATTCTCGGAAATGCTTCCAGTTCCACGTGCAGGGCTAGGTAGGCAGGCAGAGCTTCAGAGTCTCAATGCGTGGATGAGACGATGGTGTAGGGAGGAAGGGTTTGGATTTATTAGGAACTGGGGACACTATTGGGAGAGGGGGAGCCTATACAGGAAGAATGGGCTCCACCTAAACCAGGGTGGAACCAGACTGCTGGTACTAAACATTAAAAAGGCCGTAGAGCAGTTTTTAAACTAAGAGATGGGGGAATGCCGATTGGTGCGGAGATGAACGTAAATCGGAGGGAGACTTCTCCTAGAGGAGAATCCATTGATAGAGATTCTCTAAACTATAGTCAGAAAGAGAGGAGGGGAGAGGACAAACCATGGGCCAGAGCAGACAAATAACCGCATATAAAGAAATCCAATGCATCAGGGAAGAGCAGACAAATACAGATCCTGGAAAAAATTTTGAAGGAGAAAGTAGTTAGAGACATTGAGGCTAATGGCAATTGGGACAAATTACAACATGGTTTTACAAAAGGTAGATCGTGCCAAACAAACCTGATCTCCTTTTATGAGAAAGTAACAGATTTTTTAGATAAAGGAAATGCAGTGGATCTAATCTACATCGACTTTAGCAAGGCATTTGATACAGTACCACATGGGGAATTATTGGTTAAATTGGAAAAGATAGGGATTAATATGAAAGTTGAGAGGTGGATAAGCAACTGGTTAAAGGGGAGACTACAGTGGGTCATATTGAAAGGTGAACTGTCAGGTTGGAGGAAGGTTAATAGCGGAGTTCCTCAGGTATCAGTTTTAGGGCCAATTTTATTTAATCTTTTTATTGCTGATCTTGGCACCAAAAGTGGAAGTGTCCTAATAAAATTTGCGGATGACACAAAGTTGGGAGCTATTGCCAATTCAGAAAAGGATCGGGATATCATACAGGAAGATCTGGATGACCTTGTAAATTGGAGTGATAGCAATAGGCTGAAATTTAATAGTGAGAAGTGTAAGGTTATGCATTTAGGGATTAATAACAAGAATTTTAGTTTTAAGCTGGGGACACATCAGTTGGAAGTAATGGAGGAGGAGAAGGACCTCGGAGTCCTGGTTGATTATAGAATGACAATGAGCCGCCATTGTGATATGGCCGTGAAAAAGGCTAATACGATCTTGGGATGTATTAGGCGAGGTATTTCCAGTAGGGATAAGGAGGTGTTAGTGCCATTATACAAGGCATTGGTGAGACCCCATTTGGAATACTGTGTGCAGTTCTGGTCTCCCATGTTTAAGAAGAATGAATTCAAACTGGAACAGGTACAAAGAAGGGCCACTAGGATGATCCGAGGAATGGAAAACCTGTCTTATGAAAGGAGACTCAAGAAGCTTGGCTTGTTTACTTTAACCAAAAGAAGGCTGAGGGGGAGACATGATTGCATTTTTTAAATATATTAGAGGGATAAATACCAGGGAGGAAGAGGAATTATTGAAGTTTAATACCAATGTGGGCACAAGAACAAATGGATATAAGCTGGCTAGTAGGAAGTTTAGACTTGAGATTAGATGAAGGTTTCTAAACATTAGAGGAGTGAGGTTCTAGAACAGCCTTCCAAGGGAAATAGTGGGGGCAAAAAATCTATCTGGTTTCAAGATTAAACTAGATGGGTTTATGAAGGGGATGGTTTGATGAGATAACATGATCTTGGTAACTAATTGACCATTCATTATCAGTGGGAAATAGGTCAATGGAGGGATGATAGGAGTTACTATAGAGAACTTTCTGGGTGTCTGGCTGATGAGTCTTGCCCACATGCTCAGGGTTTAGCTGATCGCCATATTTGGGGTCGGGAAGGAATTTTCCTTCAGGATAGATTGGCAGAGGCCCTGGAGGTTTTTTGCCTTCCCCTGTAGCATGGGGTACAGATCACAGCTAGAGGATTCTTTGCATCTTGGGGTCTTCAAAGTATTTGAAGGCTTCAATATCTGAGCTATAGGTGAGAGGATTATTCTAGGAGGGGTGGGTGTGATTTTGTGGCCTGCACTGTGCAGGGGGTCAGACTAGATGATCATAATGGTCCCTTCTGACCTTAAAGTCTATGACTCTATGAGTCTATAAATAAGCAGTGACAAATTTTTAAAGTGCTTCTACACAAATGCTAGGAGTCTGACTAATAAGATGGGTGAACTAGAGTACCTCGTATTAAAAGAGGAGATTGACATAATAGGCATCACTGAAACCTGGTGGAATGAGGAAAATCTATGGGACACAATCATACCAGGATATAAAATATATCTAAAGGATAGAGCAGGACAGGTGGGTGGCGGAGTGGCACTGTATGTGAAAGATAATGTAGAATCAAATGAAATAAAAATATTAAATGAATCAACATGTTCCATAGAATAACTATGGATAGTAATTCCATGCTCCAATAAGAAGACATTAGCAGTAGGGATATATTACTGACCATCTGACCGGGACAGCGATACTGACATTGAAATGCTGAGGGAGGTTAGAAAGGCTACCAAAATAAATAACTCTATAATAATGGGGGATTTTAATTATCCCCATATTGACTGGATACATGTCACCTCAGGAGGAGAAGCAGAGATAAAATTTCTCAATGGCTTAAATGACTGCTTCTTGGAGCAGCTGGTGCAGGAACCCACAAGGGGAGAGGCAATTCTCGATTTAGTCCTGAGTGGAGTGCAGGATCAGGTCCAGGAGATAACTGTTACAGGACCGCTTGGGAACAGTGACCATAATATAATAACATTTAACATTCCTGTGGTGGGAAGAAAACCTCAGCAGTCCAGCACCCTGGCATTTAATTTCAAAAAGGGGAATTACACAAAAATGAGGAGGTTAGTTAAACAGAAATTAAAAGGCACAATGACTAGAGCAAAATCCCTGCAAGCTGCTTGGAAACTTTTTAAAGACACCATAATAGAGGCCAAACTTAAATGTATACCCCAAATTAAAAAACATAGCAAGAGACCTAAAAAAGAGTCACCGTGGCTTAACCACCACGTAAAAGAAGCAGTGAGGGACAAAAAGGTATCTTTTAAGAAGTGGAAGTCCAATCATAGTGAGATAAATAGAAAGGAACATAAACAATGTCAAATCAAGTGTAAAAATGTAATAAGAAAAGCAAAAAAAGATTTTGAGGAACAGCTAGCCAAAACTCAAAAAGAAATAACAAAATGTTTTTTAAGTACATTAGAAGCAGGAAGCCTGCTAAAAAACCTGTGGGTCCCCTAGATGATCGAATTATAAAAGGAACAATCAAGGATGATAAAGCCATTGTGGAGAAATGAAATGATTTCTTTGCTTCAGTCTTCACAGCTGAGGACGTTGGGGAGATTCCTGAATCTGCACCGTCCTTTGTGGGTGATGAATCTGAGGAACTGTCCCGGATTGAAGTGTCATTAGAGGAGGTTTTGGTACAAATAGAAAAACGTAATGTTAACAAATCTCCGGGACCGGATGGCATTCATCCAAGGGTTCTAAAAGAACTCAAATGGGAAATTACTGAGCTATTATCTGTGGTTTGTAACCTATCCTTTAAATCGGCTTCCGTACCTAATGACTGGAAGGTAGCCAACGTGACACCAATATTTAAAAAGGGCTCTAGAGGCGATCCTGGCAATTACAGACCGGTAAGTCTAACTTCAGTACCAGGCAAATTAGCCGAAACAATAGTAAAGAATAAAATTGTGAGGCATGTAGAAGAACATAATTTGTTGGACAAAAGTCAACATGGTTTCTGTAAAGGGAAATCATGTTTTACTAATCTATTAGGGTATGTCTACACTACCCTCCTAATTCGAATTAGGAGGGTAATGTAGGCATACCGCACTTGCAAATGAAGCCCGGGATTTGAATTTCCCGGGCTTCATTTGCATGAAGCCGGCAGGCGCCATTTTTAAATGCCGGCAGTTCGAACCCCGTGCCACGCGGCTACACGCGGCACGGAGTAGCTAGTTCGGATTAGGCTTCCTAATCTGAACTAGCTGTACTCCTCGTGGAATGAGGAGTACAGCTAGTTCGGATTAGGAAGCCTAATCTGAACTAGTTATTCCGTGCTGCGTGTAGCCGCGCAGCACGGGGTTCGAACTGCCGGCATTTAAAAATGGCGCCAGCCAGCTTCATGCAAATTCAAATCCCGGGCTTCATTTGCAAGTGCGGTATGCCTATATTACCCTCCTAGTTCGAATTAGGAGGGTAGTGTAGACATACCCTTAGAGTTCTTTGAAGGGGTTAACAAACATGCGGACAAGGGGGATCCAGTAGATATAGTATACTTAGATTTTTAGAAAGCCTTTGACAAGATCCCTCACCAAAGGCTCTTATGTAAATTATATTGCCATGGGATAGGAGGAAAGGTCCTTTCATGGATTGAAAACTGGTTAAAAGACAGGAAACAAAGGGTAGGAATAAATGGTAAATTTTCAGAATGGACAGGGGAAACTAGTGGGGCTCGTCTACACTGGCCCCTTTTCCAGAAGGGGCATGTAAATTTCACCAGTCGTCGTAGGGAAATCCGCGGGGGATTTAAATATCCCCCGCGGCATTTAAATAAAAATGTCCGCCGCTTTTTTCCGGCTTTTAAAAAAGCCGGAAAAGAGCGTCTACACTGGCCCCGATCCTCCGGAAAAGGAAGTAGGAATAAGAGCCTCCGGAAAAGGGCACTTTTTCCGGAGGATCGGGGCCAGTGTAGACGCTCTTTTCCGGCTTTTTTAAAAGCCGGAAAAAAGCGGCGGACATTTTTATTTAAATGCCACGGGGGATATTTAAATCCCCCGCGGATTTCCCTACGACGACTGGTGAAATTTACATGCCCCTTCCGGAAAAGGGGCCAGTGTAGACGTAGCCGTGGTGTCCCCCAGGGGTCAGTCCTGGGACCAATCCTGTTCAACTTATTCATAAATGATCTGGAGAAAGGGATAAGCAGTGAGGTGGTAAAGTTTGCGGATTATACCAAACTGTTTAGGATAGTCAAGACAGAAGCAGACTGTGAGGGACTCCAAAAAAATCTCACCAAACTGAGTGATTGGGCAACAAAATGGCAAATGAAATTTAATGCGGATAAGTGTAAAGTAAAGTACATTGGAAAAAATAATCCCAACTATACGTACAGTATGATGGGGGCTAATTTGGCTATGACAAATCAGGAAAGTTCTTGGAGATATCGTGGATAGTTCTCTGAAAACTTCCACACAGTGTGCAGCGGCGGTCAAAAAGGCAAATAGGATGCTAGGAATTATTAAGAAAGGGACAGAAAATAAGACCCAGAATATCTTACTGCTTGGCTACATCTAGAGTGGCCCCTTCTCCAGAAGAAGCATGCAAAACACGCAAGTCAGAATAGGGAAATCCGCGAGGGATTTAAATATCCCCCGCGGGATTTAAATAAATATGGCTGCTGCTTTTTTTCCGGCTTGGGGAAAAGCCAGAAAAGAGCGTCTAGACTGGCGTGATCCTCCGGAATAAAGCCCTTTTCCGGAGGATCTCTTATTCCTACTTTCATGTTGCAAACTTTCAAGTTCTTTTCCCCAAGCCGGAAAAAAAGCGGCGGCCATGTTTATTTAAATCCCGCGGGGGATATTTAAATCCCCCACGGATTTCCCTATTCTGACTTGCCTGCTTTGCATGCCTCTTCCGGAGAAGGGGCCAGTCTAGACGTAGCCCCCCTGTTTAAAACTATGATACGCCCACATCTTGAATACTGTGTACAGATGTGTTTTCTTCACCTCAAAAAAGATATTTTGGCCTTGGAAAGGGTTCAGAAAAGGGCAACTAAAATGATTAGGGGTTTGGAATGGGTCCCATAAGAAGAGAGGTTAAAGCAACTGTGACTTTTCAGTTTAGAAAAGAGGAGACAGAGGGGGGATATGATAGAGGTATATAAAATCATGAGTGGTGTGGAGAGGGTGAATAAAGAAAAGTTATTTTTTAGTTCCCATAATAGAAGAATTAGAGGACACCAAATGAAGTTAATGGGTAGCAGGTTTAAAACTAAAAAAAGAAAGTTCTTCTTCACACAGCGTATAGTCAACCTGTGGAACTCCTTGCCAGAGGAGGCTGTGAAGGCTAGAACTATAACAGAGTTTAAAGAGAAGCTAGATAATTTCATGGAGATTAGTTCCATAAAAGGCTGTTAGACAGGGGATAGAAATGGTGTCCCTGGCCTCTAATTGTCAGAGGCTGGAGAAGGATGGCAGGAGACAAATTGCTTGATAATTGTCTTTGGTCCACCCTCTCTGGGGCATCTGGTCCTGGCCACTGTCGGCAGACAGGCTACTGGGCTAGATGGACCTTTGGTCTGACCCACTACGGCTGTTCTTATGTTATGTTCTTATCTCCTCCCTTTCCCCGCTTCTTATCCTTCCTGATCAAGCTGTACCCTTCTATACAAATATTCCAATCATGTGTATTATCCCACCAAGTCTCTGTGATGCCAGCTATGTCATAGTCATGTTGATTTATTAGAACTTCAAGTTCTTCCTGCTTATTTCTCATTCTCCTTGCATTTCTATACAGGCATCTAAGATATTGATTTTGTTTTTTATTTAACGTTACTCCTCATTTTTTTTGAGGAGTAACGTTAGTTCGGAGTAAGGGCTTTAGTCCGAACACACACATCCCGGCGCGCACTTCCTGGTTCGAATCAGCTGTGATTTGAACTAGCACGCCGGTGAGATCATGTTAATGAAGCGCGGGATATTTAAATCCCCGCTTCCTTAACTACTTCGGTCGTCTCCATTTGCATCCCTAGTCCGAACAAGGGATGCAGTGTAGACGTACCCTGGATTACCATATGAAGTAATTTGAAATTCCAGGTTTAGAATTTCCAAGCTAGATAGGGGGGATGCAAAAAGACATAGGGAGCATAGTAGTCAGTGTAGAACATACAGACTATTCAATTTCCTGCAAAAGAAACCCCAAATATTGCATTGTTGAAATGCTTGTGTAGCCTCTATTTACATGATGATGATGTTCTGATAATGAACTCTGTCACATTGTTAATATAAAAATTATCACCGATTGGAATACCAGAATGAGGGAAGACTTAAGACACCTGAAACAAGAGATGTATCATTCTGACAGGCTGGCTGGCTGAGAAGGACAGAAAAGAAAAAAGAGAATCATAGTATCATAGAATCATAGGACTGGAAGGGACCTCGAGAGGTCATCGAGTCCAGCCCCCCGCCCTCAAGGCAGGACCAAGCTCCGTCTACACCATCCCTGACAGATGTCTATCTAACCTGTTCTTAAATATCTCCAGAAAGGGAGATTCCACCACCTCCCTTGGCTATTTATTCCAATATTTGACCACCCTGACAGTTAGGAATTTTTTCCTAATGTCCAATCTAAACCTCCCTTGCTGCACTTTAAGCCCATTACTCCTTGTCCTGTCCTCAGAAACCAAGAGGAACAAATTTTCTCCTTCCTCCTTGTGACACCCTTTTAGATATTTGAAAACCGCTATCATGTCCCCCCTTAATCTTCTTTTTTCCAAACTAAACAAGCCCAGTACATGAAGCCTGGCTTCATAGGTCATGTTCTCCAGACCTTTAATCATTCTTGTAGCTCTTCTCTGTACCCTTTCCAATTTCTCCACTTCTTTCTTGAAATGTGGCGCCCAGAACTGGACACAGTACTCCAGCTGAGGCTTAACTAGTGCAGAGTAGAGCGGCAGAATGACTTCACGAGTTTTGCTTACAACACACCTGTTGATACAACCTAGAATCATATTTGCTTTTTTTGCAACAGCATCACACTGTTGACTCATATTCAACTTGTGGTCCACTATGACCCCTAGATCCCTTTCCGCCATGCTCCTTCCTAGACAGTTGCTTCCCATCTTGTATGTATGGAACTGATTGTTCCTTCCTAAGTGGAGCACTTTGCATTTCTCTTTATTAAACTTCATCCTGTTTACCTCTGACCATTTCTCTAACTTGCTAAGGTAATTTTGAATTATGTCCCTATCCTCCAAAGAAGTTGCAACCCCACCCAGTTTGGTATCATCTGCAAACTTAATAAGCGTACTCTCTATCCCAATATCTACATCATTGATGAAGATATTGAACAGTACGGGTCCCAAAACAGACCCTTGCGGAACTCCACTTGTTATCCCTTTCCAGCAGGATTTAGCACCGTTAACAACAACTCTCTGACTACGGTTATCCAGCCAATTATGCACCCACCTTATCGTGGCCCTATCTAAGTTATATTTGCCTAGTTTATCAATAAGAATATCATGCGAGACCGTATCAAATGCCTTACTAAAGTCTAGGTGTATGACATCCACCGCTTCTCCCTTAATGACTCCTTTTTTATTTTGAGATCATGCAAGACTCCTACCATGACATCACCCTCATTTTTTACCCCTTTTAGCTTAACCCAGAGACTCTCTACACAGCTATCTCCTACGTTCATCTCCACTTCAGTCCAAGTGTGTACATTTTTAATATACAAGGCATCCCCTCCTCCCTTTTTTCCCTGTCTGTCCTTCCTGAGGAAGCCGTACCCTTCCATACCAACATTCCAATCGTGCGTCCCATCCCACCAGGTTTCTGTAATACCAATGATATCATAGTTGTATTCATTTGTTAGCAATTCCAGTTCTTCTTGCTTATTACCCATACTTCTCGCATTTGTATATAGGCATCTAAGATACTGATTTGATCTTGCCTCCCTGTTGTGCCCTGACCCTCCTTTCTCCTTGCCATTATAGGCCGTAGTCCCCCCCATTTCCAACCCATCTCCCAGTCCCGCACATTCAGCACTTACCTGTGGGCTTTGCTCACCTGTCCCCGTCAAACCTAGTTTAAAGCTCTCCTCACAAGGTTAGCCAGTCTGTGTCCAAACAAGACCTTCCCGCTCCTGGAAAGGTGAACTCCATCTCTGCCAAGCAGTCCTTCCTGGAAGAGCACCCCGTGGTCAAGGAAGCCGAAGCCCTCCTGACGACACCATCCTCGCAGCCAGGCATTCACCTCCAGGATGCACCTCTTTCTGCCCAGGCCCCTACCTTTGACAGGAAGGATCAAAGAGAATACCACCTGCGCCCCAAAGCCCTGTAGTCATGCTTGATCTGCTCAGTGTCACACCTGGCAGTATCGTTTGTGCTCACATGGATGAGTAGCATAGGGTAGTAGTCAGAGGGTCAGATAATCCTCGACAATGCCTCCGTAACATCTCGGATACGGGCCCCTGGCAGACAGCATACCTCTCGAGATGAACTGTCAGGGCAACAGATGGGTGCCTCCGTTCCCCTCAGAAGAGAGTCTCCAACCACCACTACCCTACGTTTCTTCCTCGCAGTGGTGGCAGGAGACTGCTCAACCTTGGTGGTGCAAGGCCTGGTCTCCTCCACTGTGGGGGGTGACTCCTTGTCTCCTGCAGAAAGTATAGTGTAACGGTTATGTAACAACAGAGTGGGAGGGTTAGGAGCAAGGGTGGAACACTGCCTGCTGCCAGAAGTAACCAGCTGCCAGTGCTCACCCTGCACCACCTCCTCCTCCATAAGTGGTGGGTCAGCAGTCCCACATCCTAGGACAGTGACCTCAGTGGACTCCACAGGAATACTGTCCAGAAATTCCTTATGGCCTCGAATGCTCCTCAGCCTGGCCACCTCCTCCTGTAGCTCTCCCACCTGCTGCCTGAGAGATTCCACCAGCAGGCACCTTTTACAATGGTTGTCTCCCCCAGCCTAAATATCAGTCTGTGGGAATTGCAAGCCACAAATACTGCAACACCACAGCAGGACCTGGTTAGAGGCATCCATGCTCAGGTTCTCTGTCTGGATACAGGCACAGGTGAAGGAGACAGGAGAAGTACTGGCACAAGCGCTTCGGGTCCTCATCACCATCAGTCACTCCCTCTGCTCAACTCCCTCTTCAACTCCCCTGTCTGCAGTCTGTAAGGTTCAACTTTGATATTTTCCTCCCTTCCTTCAATCACAAAATCTCTCTCACCAATCTCCAGCCTTGCTCAAAATAATCTCTTCCTCCAGTCCTGTTTCCATGATCGTTCCAGCTTCTATTAAAAGATTATTATGCCCTGATCTCCCTCACAGAACTCTCTCTCCATTCCCACATCTCTGCCTGCTTCTCTGCTTTCCTAGATGTGTCAACATCAGCCTAAACTTATCACCAAAAGTGAACTAGTGATGTTTCCTCCAAAAACCTCTCTATTCAAACAATTCTCCATCTCTTTTGACTTCCACACCATCTTCCCTTTCAATCAAGCCCCTTTCTCCCTCTTCTCTTGCATATCTAGATCGTGTGCAAAAGCTTCTTTTGCCATGACATTTCCAAGATTTGTCTTTTTGTCCAGTTAGCCAAAACTCACACATAGGTCTTCATCTGTTGTCTTGATAATCATAAACTCTACTTCTCCAAACTCTCCAATACCCACATCCTATACTGCTCCCCAACACCAATCTATTCAGAATGCACCCTCTAAAACATTTCTTGTCTATCATTATGACTATATCACCATCCTCTTTCTTGTTCCTTTCCTGAGTCTCCTTTTTTTCCCACTGCATCGAGTTCAAGTGTCATGTCCTCAGCTCCAAAGCCTGTAGAACTACCGCAGTGAAGCAAAAAGAGAGCTTTGGCAGCAGTATTTCTAAGGCACTTTGCATCTATGCTCGCTGAGTGATGGACTATTTGTCACTCATTTAACTCTCAGATAGAAACTCGAGCAATAAGTTAATATTATCCTCCAACCTCACTTGCATTATCTTCTGGTATTGTTTTCAGCAAACTCTACAGCTGAGGTTGGAGTACTGTAATTTTATGACAGATTGTAACCTGTAAACTTATTTACTAGCGCATACCACAGATTCTTGCCAAGTTTCAAGGGTAATCAGCAATTCATCACTCCCAACATTCCAGTATCTCTAAATTCCATCTAACAATTTCTCATTCTGCTCTGTTTTATTAATCTATAAGAGTGCATCAAGAATTTGCTTTGGATCCCTTCCCAAAGAAGAGCACAGACTGCCAAAAGGAACCCCTCACATATGGGCCTCTAGTCTTCTTGTGCTCACACTTGCAGCTTCCCACACATTCAGTGAAGCAAAAAAATCACAGCCTGCGCGTGAGTAGTGTTCTGCCAGATTCTCCGGCGGTTACTGTACAAGACTGCACTTGCAGAAGGTTGAAGTGCAGGCTTAGTTAAAGAGTGCCCATGGTAAGATGCAAAATTAATTTCTCTGAGGAGCAAAGATATTTTTGATTTAGACTTGTACAATTTTTAACCTTTAAATCCTTTCTAGTAAAGAGCCTGGCTGTGAAGTGAAACTTCTTCCTCACCCTTACTGACCTCCCATTTCTCCTCCCCATGTCACATCCCCCTAGCTTTTCTTATATTCCTACCCTCATCACTCACCTCGTAGGCACGAGTGGGTGGAATTCTATAGTGGCTCCCTTTTTAGGGGTTGTTTATAAACAATCTCTGCAATGTTAATATCCAAAGAGAAGCTACTCTCCAAATCCCTTAGAACTTAAGGGAGCATGGTCCATACTTTCCATTCATTTTCAATCATACCATCTCCCAGACAGCTCCACTCCGTGCAGCTTACTCCTGCAATGGATAGATAGAAAGAAAGACTGCTGAGGACTATGCATGATTGCAGAGAAAAGGCTCTAATTAGTGTAATATTTGCAGCCCTAATGCAACCCTTCTTGTGGGACAGTTATACAAATTTCATTTCTGAAGGAAGTTTCTGACTCATGCCACTGTTGACCACAAATGGATTTTAGCAGGTCAAAGGTTAGTGTGTGTTGTACTCCTTCTGCTTACAGGTCAAGAGCAAATTGGTAGTAAGTCTCTTCACATTTTTATTCTGTTTTTTTTCTGAATGTTTTATGAAAGACCATCTAAGTCCCCAGTCCTGTATCCACTTATGTATGTACCAAACTTGATGCGTGTGAGTAGTTGTATTGACTTCAGTAGACCCAGAATCATAGGGTTGGAAGAGACCTCCAGGAGGTCATCAAGTCCAACCCCCTGCCCACAGAAGGACCAACCCCAACAAAATCATCCCAGCCTGGGCTTTTTCAAGCCATATATAGCTGGAGAGTCCACCACCTCTCTAAGTAACCCATTCCAGTGTTTCACTTAATAAAATAGTTTTTCCTAATATACAACCTAGACTTCCCCTACTGCAGTTTGAGACCATTGCTCCTTGTTCTGTCATCTGTCACAATTGAGAACAGCCTCTCTCCATCCTCTTTGGAACCCCCCTCAGGTAGTTAAAGGCTGCTACCAAATGCCCTCCTAAGTCTTCTCTTCCCTCAAATCCCTCAGCCTCTCCTCATAGGTCATGTGCTCCACCCCCCTGATAATTTTGGTTGCCCTCTGCTGGAACTCTCTCCAATGTTTCCATATCCTTTCTATAATGGCGGGGGATGGGGGACAGAATTGGATGCAGTACTCCAGATGTGGTCTCACCAGTGCCAAATAAAGGGGAATAATCACTGCAATGCTTCTCCTAATGCACCCTAATATGCCGTTAACCTTCTTGGCTGCAAGGGCACACTGTTGACTCATATCCAGCTTCTCATCCACTATAATCCCCAGGTCCTTTTATGCTGAGCTGATGCGTAGCCAGTCGGTCCCCAGTCTGTAGCAGTGCTTGGAATTCTTCTGTCACAAGTGCAGGACTTTGCACTTGTCCTTGTTGAACCTCATCAGATTTCTTTTGGCCCACTCCTCCAAATTGTGTAGGTCACTCTGGATCCTATTTCTACCCTCCAATGTATCTATCTCTCTCCCTAGATTAGTGTCATCTGCGAACTTGCTAAGGGTGCAATCCATCCCCTCATCCAAGTCATTAATAAAGATGTTGAATAAAACTGGCCCTAGAACTGACCCTTGGGACACTGTGCTTGATACCAACTGCCAATCAGCCATTGGACCATTGAGCCCAACAATCTAGCCAGCTTTCTATCCACCTTATAGTCCATTTATCCAATCTATACCTTCTTAACTTGCTGGCAAGAATATTGTGGGAGACCATATCAAAAGCTTTGCAAAAGTCAAGGTATATCACACCCGCCATCCTTCCCATATCCACAGAGCCAGTTACTGCATCATAGAAGGCAATCAGATTGGCCAGGCATGACTTGCCCTTGATGAATCCATGTTGATTGTTTCTGTTCACTTTCCTCTCTCCCAAGTGCTTCAAAATGGATTCCTTGAGGATCCCTGTAGAGGGGTGGACTAGGCCTGATGCCTTCTTGCTGGAAGCCTTGCTGTACCGTGTCCCAGGGAGAAGAACAGAAAAGAGGTCCTCCAAGTAGACTAGAGTGTCTGCTTCTCCTGCAGCCAATCAGGGCCCAGCAAGTGGATATAAAATAAGCTGTTGAGCCAGGGCCTGGCAGTTTCTTGCTGGAGCTTGACCCAGGCAGACCTAAGGGCTGACTAGGAGGAAGACAGCACTGTGGACAGCTTTGAGTGGGAGTTGGACTTCATACCTGGGCATAACCCAGGTGCAGAGGCTGAAGACTAGCCGATAACTGATACCAGCACCTTGCAGATCCCTGGATAGGGTCCAGGGAGAACTTGACAGCAAAGCCTGAGAGAAAGGGCTGGACAGAGCAGCTTTTCAGGGAAGTAGTCCATGAAATGTGACTGCAACAGACTCCATTGATATTCAGCGGGCAACTGCTACTTGTAGGGTCTCAGGGCTAGGACCCAGAGGAGTGAGCACGCCTGAGCCCTCCCAACACCCAGCAGCTGCAACGGGGGTAAGAAGAAGCCTGGTCCCAGGCAATGGACCGGAATGCCTTCTGGGACCCCTCCATCCCCAGAGAACAGCCAGGCAGAGTAATTGCAGACATGCCCTTGACCACAAAGGGGCTCTCACCAAAGGGTGAGCCCCTTCACAATCTCCTCCATGATTTTTCCATGGACTGACTGTTATAATTTACAGCAATGAAACTGCATTGTTTGGGATGATTATTGCAGGGTTCATTTGTTTGTGTTTTTAATATGGAATATTTTTTTCTATAGCATCTTTGATACTTGGGGCATCCCAAAGCACTGTATAGGTTTCCATGAATTTCTTGGTTTCAGTGAAGCTGCACTAATAAACTCCGAGACAACTGGAAATTGTGTGGCAATATTAACACAGCACAGACTCATTGCAGAAAATATTATTTTAATTAAATGTATCGAGCCATGCAGCACAGTGTCAAATTCCAAGTAGAAAACTTTGAAACACTTGCTTTTTGATCAAAATACAAGAACTGTTTCACAAACCCTTTTATTACTGGCATTGCAGCAAAGAAATACCACTCGGTATGGATGGCCTACAGAGAGCTCCCACTGCCACCTCCCAGTACAGGCATGCAGACTGCAAAATGCTTCCTTTATTCCTGGAACGTGACATGGCAATGTTAGATTTTTGCAGTCCATACACCAGGTGTGAACAAAGGCAGGCAAAACCATGGGAAATGAGTGTGTATCCCCAGGGAGAGAATATACAGTTTATAGCCAGATGGGGGAAGTGAACATGTTTATATGCCAGTAAACTATACATTGGCATAGCTTAGAAAACTAAAATTTCAAGTAAAACATAAAGTATTAAAGAGAAACATTTTCAATAGGAAGTTAAAGGAAAAACTATATAAACAGGATTTTTGTTTTTTAAAAAAATAGACTTCTAACATGGTGGCTCTCCACCGTATAGCTTTCTCTTTGACTCTTGTAGACTGCAAGCGAGGGTGTGATTTGTGGCATTGATAGGCAAACACATCTTAGTTTGAATCTAGCTAGCATGTGTAACAATACTAGTGAAAGTGCAATGGCATAGGCTTCAGCTTGGGGTAGCAATGCAAGTGTGTACCCAGGGATCCTAGTAAGCTTGCACTGGGACAGCTGTCCTGTGCCAAAACCCAGGCTACCATGCCTTCACTTCTTCTTTGTTACTCATGCTAGAATTGCAATGTTGCTTGCATTGCAGTAACATTCCGACACCACATAGCTAGGAAACAAACTTTGAACCCTGATAGTTTATAATTTGCTAAAATCCCCTTTGCTTGCTGACTGACTCTAAGTATCAACTAGCTGCTGAAACTACCACAAATTCCAAAAAGGAGTGCTGTGGCAGGAGATTTTCCACATCCGCTGAACTACAGAATAAATTCTGCTAAAGAATTCCATGCCTGTGGCCACAGTGGAATATTAGCTATTGCTATTTTCATATGTAGATTGAGTAGATTGTGAATAGGGATCATAGAAATACTCTAAATTAGAAAGGCTACATTAGATTAAGTAGCTGCAATTATAGGATTCTGAGGAGGAAACAGGTTTTACCAACGATTGTTAGTTTTTATATCCATTGGTCTGACAAAAGGAGGAACTGGCATGATCACCAAAGCACTGTATCATATTTTCGATGATTTGTGGGAAATTAGTTTGATGGTTTCAGTTTAAGTTCCTAGTAAACAGTTATCCACATCACAGTAAGCACCGACTGACAACCTTAAAGGCATCCTATATTGATTGCCTAGAACTTAGTAGGTAGCATAAGTCTATGCTACTAATAGAAATATGTTGGGCAACATAGTCACAGTGTTGCAGTGTAGCCTAACTACAAAAAGAGAACTCTAAAAGCAAAATGTGATCCATGTTTGTAACTGAAATATGGGGCAACCATCTCATTAGTAAGTTCCCTGTTGGCAGCGTCTTAACTATCTTCTTATTCCAGTGGTGGTTAATCCAGGTCAGTAAAGAAGCAGGTTGTGATGAGACATTTGTACTGGCTCGCTTTGTTGCATGTATTGTGTGGTTCAGTCCTCAGTTTTGCTAATCCAGCACTGCTCCCAGATTAAATTCACAACAAAAGGCATCAGTCATCTTCTGCAAAAGAGGTAGGTGGAACTAGAAGCTAGGTCTACACTACAGCTTTTTCCAATTTTTTTTTGAAGAAGCTTTTCTGAAATTTTCTATCACAATTTTATAGGGTGAACTGTTGGACCTTTGTCATAATTAAATGATTTCTTATTTCCTCTCATCTTGTTTATTGAAAAACTTTTCCAGCACAGATGTTCACTTGAATAAGTGTTAGCTAAAGTATCCTTCAAAGTGGTAAAAACAAATTAAACTGTTCACACAGAAGAGTTTACAAACTTGCGGATCGCAGGAATGGTTTTCACCTGCCAGCCTGCAATCTGTACTAATAAAAATGTGCAATAGAAAAAAAAGCAAATATGTAGAGTCTGCTCAAGTGTGTTAGGACAGGGTAGGAGACCTGCTAGAACTTACAAATTGTATGTGACAAGTGAACACAGCACCATGCTTGCATGGAAATAATGAATTGGACACTTGCCTGAGTTAGCAAAGAAATTGTCCTTATAATTTACATTTCGCCTATATTTTATCTGCCCTTTATTTTTATTTCTGATAAGATGGCATTAGATAGGACACTTTTTCCCACTTTCTCCAAAATTCATTTTAAAACATCTTTTAAATTAAGGATTTATTTATTTGTTTTCAAGAAAAAAAATCAGTTCAAGATGCTTATTTCTGATATCAAACAGTACTAAAGTATTGAATAAATGGGTATTATTGAAACAATGTACCTAATCAGTTGGTCTCCAGTTTGTCCCCAGAAACAGGTGAAAATTTACAATCTATGAAATGTCAGATAAAAAACTGGACTTTGAAGCACATGCCAGTATAGAGCTGTTTTGAAAGAAGTGCAATATCAACAACAAAACAAAAGGCATCAGTCATCCATTTAGGGTGTGTCTACACAGTACCCTAAACTTGAAATAAGATATGCCATTTGCACTACGCAAATTGTGTATCTTATTTCAAAACTATTTTGAAATTTGAAATTTGGCATGTCTCCACAGCACCAAATTTCAAAATAACATGCTATTTCAGGCCTTCCCTTATGCCTTGTGCAACAAGGTTTATTAGGATGGTGAAATAGTGCGCACATTATTTCAAATAATATTTCAAAATAACATGTGTCTTGTGTAGATGTGGGGTAGCTATTTCGGGATACCTCCGGTATCCCAAAATAGTCATATAGTGTCACCTTTAAAGACTAACAATATGATTTTTTGCTATAAGCTGAGAACATGTGTGTTGGATATTACAAGGGAACTGAAAGACCTGGGTGTATCAATTGATCACAGGATAATTATGAGCCATAAGTGTGATGCACTAGTGAAAAAGGCTAGTGTAGTCCTAGGATGGATGAGATGAAGTATTTCCAGTATAGAGGGAAATGTTATTAGTATTATACAAGGCACTAGTGTGATTGCATCTGGAATATTTTGTGCAGTTCTAGTCTCCCATGTTTAAAAAAGATGAATTCAGACTGGAACAGATGTAGAGAATGGCTACTAGAGTGATCCAAGGAATGGAAAACCTACCTTAAGAGAGGAGACTCAACGAGGTTGGTTTGTTTAGACCATCAAAATAAGGGTGAGGAGAGAAATGATTGCTCTCTATGACTATGTCTACACTTCAGAGTTATTATGGAATAAGCTATTCTGGATTAGTTATTCTGAAATAGCTTATTTCAAAATAGCATGTCTACACTGCAGTGAAGCCTCAAAATTAGTCCGAGGCAGGCTTCCCTAATGTAGATGTGCTATCTCGATTTAGAGCCCCAGGAGGAATAACTTAGAATGGCTCTGGTGAGGGAATATTTTGAAATAGCAGAAGTGGAGCATTTACACGCGCCTTATTTTGAAATAGCTATTTCGGAATATCAGAGGGGTAGCCGTGTTAGTCTGAATCTGCAAAAGCGGCGAGGAGTCCTGTGGCAAATTATAGTCTAACTGAAGTGTAGGAGCATAAGCTTTCGTGGTCAAAGACCCACTTCGTCAGATGCATGTGGTGACCATGCATCTGACGAAGTGGGTCTTTGCCCACGAAAGCTTATGCTTCTACACTTCAGTTAGTCTATAAGGTGCCACAGGACTTCTCGCCGCTATTTCGGAATAGGCGTTATTCTTCATAGAATGAGGTTTACAGAAGTTGGAATAAGCCATCCGTTATTTTGAAATTATTTCAAAATACTGGGATTGCTGTGTAGACATTCACATAGTTATTTTGGAATAATAGCTACTATTCCGAAATAACTTAGCTGTGTAGACACATCCTATGAGTATATCAAAGGGATAAGCACCAGAGAGGGAGAGAAGAGGTATTTAAGTTGAGCACCGGAACAAATGGATATAAACTGGCCATAGACAAGTTTAGGCTAGAAATTAGATGAAGGTTTCTAATCAACACAGTAGTGAAGTTCTGAAACAGCCTTGCAAGGGGAGCAGTAAGGGCAAAAATCTCACCTGAGACTGAGCATGATAAGTTTATTGAGAGAATCATGTGATGAGACTGCCTACAATAGCATGTAGCCGATCTGCTAGCAGCAAATATCTCAAATAGCTCGTTATCGGACACTAGATGGGGAGGTCTCTGAGTTTCCTTTTTTCATTTGCAGACCCCTAAAAAGACAGAGTCATTGGACCTGCTCAGGTCCACATATTAGGGATGTAATACTGTACTTGGTTAACTGATTAACCAATTAACCAGGTGCTTACTGGTTAACATTGTTGGGTACACGCAAACCCCTGGCCCCTCCCTACAGCTCTGCATTTGAGAGCTGGTGTGCAAGCATGCTGGCTCAGTCCCAGCTCCTGGTGGGTTCAACAGCTATCCCTGGTGCAGTTCTGCAGCAAGGGTAGCTGTTGGACCCAGTACGAGCCAGGACCGAGCAAGCATGCTTGTGTGCCTGCTCTCAAGCTCCTTAAATGCAGAGCCATTTACCAGTTAATTGTGTATCTGACAAAAATGTTGTCGGCTACACAATTATGGAATTAAATGCTTCCTAACATTCCTACTGCAGACCACAGATTGACAGCCACTGTTCTGTGGTAAGTACATGATTTTGTAGACCCCTTCGCCCTACTCTGCAGACCCCAGGTGTCTGCGAATAACAGGTTGAAATCTGCTCTTCTAAATGCACGGGGCCAGATTCACTGGTGCATTTCAGCTGCTATACACTACTCCAGGGTAGTGCTATTGTGGCAGTGGCAGCGTCTGGAGCCCCAGATCCCTCAAATCACCGCCAGAGCACTGCATGGCACACCCTTGGCAGCTCTGAGTACTGGGTGGGGGCGGGGGCGTGTGTATGCCGTGGGCCAAGCAATGCTTAGAGCTGGCTGCCCTGGCTCTTCCCCTTCCATCAGAGGCCCTGCCCTTTCCTGGCACACAGAGCTCCCCTCACCCACACACCTCGTCTAGGGTCCCAGTGTGGTGGTCAGTTCCTCTGAGCAGCCAAACTATTCAGGTGAATCTTGGCTCATAAACAGAAGGGTTTGTTTATTGATTTAGAATGCATGCATGGGTGTTAGATATAATATGTAAACCTCCTGCATGCCTATTGGCTAGACCAGCTTAGGAGGGATGGGCTACTTTTATTTCGGAAAAAGATACGCAAACTGCGCTCTGCAATTTACATACCTTTTTCCAATTTTTTTTTGGAAGAGGCTTTTCCGAAATTTGGCCCATCCACACTGGGCCAAATTTTGGGAAAAAACCCTCTTTCGGAAAAGCCCTTATTCCTTATAACATGAGGAATACCTGGCTTCTGAAAGAGTGCGTCTGCTGTTCCACAAAAAATGTCAGAACAGCAGATGCGTTCCCTGGACATGGCCGAGTTTTTCCGGGATACTTTTGGTATCCCAGAAAAACTCCATAGTCTAGACAATAGCCATAGAGACTCCAACTTGTATTAAAGTACATTTGTATCTTAAAAACAGTTTTACCTGTGGAAAAGGGGGCTGCTGTACAGTTGTCTGGTAGTTGAATAGAAACAGCCACACTATTTCTCTAATTCTTTGGTGAAATCTGCTATATTTAAAAAGCCAGTATGAATTACAAAAAGTGTGTGTTTCTAATTCTTCAGTATCTACCTGAGGATACAGAATTTGGAAATAATGTTGTGAAATTTAGTGAGGATTGATTTGGACTTGTTGAAAGATCCTAGAAAAATCATTGTGGAATAGATCCACAAGAAAAAAAAATATTAGGGCCCCAGCTTTCCAAAAAAATGTCAATGGCGGTATTTGGAGTAGAGGAGGGCTTTATTTCAATAAAAAGGAAAGACTTCAGCGCTAGTATTTACTCTTTTAAACCAGTATTTTATAGCTCAGGAAATTGTAACTGAGGAAAAATGTTGTGAAGTATTTTGAATTGCAGTAAGGAAAAAAAAGGTATGGAGCGCTGACAGATTTATCATCATCACATAGTGTAAGTGGTCAAATTCATTGATTTTTAAAGAGAGATGAGGTCTCCAGAAAAGAAATGGTTGAAAATATTACAAGCTACACTTGTAAAATCAGTTAGAAGGGGAAATAGTTTCAGAGTACCTAACAAATATTTTTAAAATGGCAATGAAGCATTACATGACAAATTTGTTTGTGAAAGGTGAAGCTCTAAACTAAGAGACTGCTTCCTGCAAATTGAAGATTCTGTAGAATTAAAAATTAGTAGCATTTGCTGGAATTTTTAATCAATGAAATGAAATGTGTACTAAGTAGAAAAATCTGCTCAGCAGAGGTCTGATCAAAACCCAATTGTAGTGAATTTATTGGGGTTAAGATCAGCAAAGGGTAAAAGGGTACCAGATCAGGCACCAGAGTTACCTGCATGGCCCCGCAATATGCCAATATCTTTATGGCTGACCTTGAGTAACATTTCCCCAGCTCTAGCCTCCTAGTACCCTTACTTTAGTTATGCTACATTGATGACATTTTCATCATATGGACCCAAGGAAAGGATACCCTTAAAGAATTCCACAGAGATTTCAACAACTTCCACCCTACCATCAACCTTAGTCTGGACCAGTCCACTAAAAAGATTCACTTCCTTGACACTACAGCACAGGTTGAACCTCTCTAATCCACAACTCTTTCATTCAGAAACATCCATCGTCCAGAATGATTTTAGTTAGCTGGCTGCCCACTTTTCATGGGTGTGGCCAAGTTTCCAACGGTTCCATAAAGTTTGTTTACAGTCACCAGTCCTAGCTCTCAGTGTTCTGTGCTGTTATTTAGCTCTAAGTTACCCCTAAATGTCCTCGAACAGCCCAGTAAGCAGTGGAAATATTGGTAATACTGCTAGACAATATTGACCTCCCATCGTCCAGAAAATTCTCTCATTCTCAAAGCTGAAATACTCACCCGGGGAAGTGAATAAACAGACTGACAGAGCCAGACAAGTACCCAGGCATCAGCTTCTTCAAGACAGGTTGTAGGGAATAATTTCTGGACTCACTGGGTGCAGGTGAAAACAAGCAGAGGATTTATTGGTTCACAGAGCTGGTGAAGTATTCATTAGAGGTTAACCTGGTGAGCACTAACTTAATCAAAACATACATTAGATTATATAGGTATCAGATGGACGGAAGAGAAGTGATTTGATAGGTCTAGCAGCGGAAGTGAGATATGCGCATAAGCCAATGGTCTACAATAGTTATACAGTATCTCCGCCCATTGCCAATTAAACATATTATCGCTAATACAGATAGTTATTCCTAACAGGCTAAATAAGCCAACATAAACAAAGGCATATTGATGGTCATTTTGTCAGCTGGAAATATAATGCGTTTCCTGTGGGGGTAGTATTGCTTTGGCGCAATCTTTGGGATCCAAGCTTATTTTCTAGGAACAAAGCAGACAATGAAAAACAATCCCGCGCGGTTGTTTGGTTGTTTGGTACCGGCCTTATCAAAATGAGGCCATTTTGGAATGTGGTTTCCAGGGGAACCAGGGTCACAGTAGCTGTTGCACTGTATGTTTCTCAGGCTTGGACTAATACTGTCAGATCTGAGTTTGTCAGTTCTCAGCAAGATACCATGGACAGCCTCAATTTACCCCTCACAGGTCCAGCAAACAAAATAACAGAACACCACTGGTCATCACGTACAGCTCTCAGTTTAAACTCCTCCAGCGCATCATTGATAGTCTACAACCTATCCTGGAAAATGACCCCTCACTATACAGGCTTTGGGGAACAGGCCAATCCTTGCCTACAGACAACTGTCTAACCTGAAACAAATTTTTTCCAGAAACCACACATCACACCTCAAACATACTCACCCAGGATCCCAACCCTACAATAAGCCCCGGTGCCAACTTTGTCCACACATCTACACACAGGAACTAACCACATAAGTCACCACATCAGAGGCTTAGACAACTGCCTCTAATGTGATATATGCCATCAAGTCCCAGCAATGACCCTCTGCCATGTATATTGGTCAGACTGGACAGTCTCTACGACAAAGGATTAATAGACACAAATCCGATATTCGAACTGGTATCACAGAAATCTATTAGAGAACAGATTTACTTGTGGGGGCACTTATTAATGGATTTAAAGGTGGCTATTCTCTTTCAAAACAATTTCAGGAGTCAGCTAGAGAGGGAATCTGCGGAACTAGCTTTCATATGCAAATTTGATACTAGCTCGCAAGGTTTGAACAAAGATATGAACTGGATGGACCATCATATTCAACACCCAAATGACATCAAAAGCTAAGTATCATGCACTTACAGCCTACTCTATTAGCCTCATTTAGCGCACACACTTTAATTGACAGTTTTTTCCTTTTCCTTCTCCTCCCTTATGTCTACATTACAGTTTTTTTCAGAAAAACGGCCTTTTTTTCTGAAAATCTCTGGTTATGTCCACACTGCAATTGCGCTCTTTCAAGGGGCGGGGGGGGGGGGGGAAGGAAAGAACAGAGGGGTTTTTCTGACAGTGGTAAATCTCTTTCTGTGAGGAAGAAGCCTTTTTCTGAAAGAGCTCTTTCAGAAAAAGGTGTGTGTGGATGGGGAAGAGGGAGTTCTGTCGAAGAAAGAGGAAAAAGCACAGGTGCCCTGGTGGCCACTCTATCCATAGTAATCACATCTTAAATGTGAGATAGCGTCCTTTCAGTGTGGACACTATCTTTCAAAAAAGCAGATTGCTTCTTCGGTGCTCTTTTGCTGTGTGGACGCTCTCTTCAGAAGAATTTTTTTTGGAAGATCTCTTCCTGAAAAGCTTCTTCCAAAAGAAGCCTGCAGTCTAGACATAGTTCCCCCCTCTCTTTTTCTGCTTTATAATTCAACCTCTGTGCCTCTTGCTCCATATGTGTCATCTGAAGAAGTGGATTGTGCCCACAAAACTCATGATACCATTTATATATTTTTGTTAGTGTCTAAGGTGCTACTGGACCATTGATGTTTTTAAAGTTTTTATTCACTTTTCCAATATATTAAATAATTCCCTCTTCACTGTAGAAAGCCTAAATTGCTAGTGCAGGGAAATCTTTATCAGTACTATTTTGAATCCAGACAGCTGACATTTTCTTAATCCCTCTGATCTCCCCAAGGTTGTTGTCTGTTTTGACTTCTAGGTTTGTTGCTGGTTTTTGTCACTTTCTGGTAGGAATATTTACTATCGGCTATACCTTGTCATTTTCTCAATCTCTCTTTCTAAAGCAGGGTTGGCAACTTTCTAATCACACAAAACCAAGTACCTTTGCCTCTTTCCTTCCCCAAGGCCCAACTCGCTTGCTCCATCCTCTCTTGCTCTATCACTAGCTCCCCCCCCCCACTCTCACGCACTTTCACTGGGCAGAGCTAGGGGATTAGGATACAGGAGGAGGGATGAGGGCTCCAGTTGGAGGTGTTGGCTCTGGGGTAGGGCTGGAGATGAGGTGCTTGGGTTTGCTGGGGAGGACTCCAGGTTGGATCAGGGGGTTGTGGTGTGGAGGTGAGGGCTTTGGTTGGGGCCAGAAATGAGGGTTTCAGGGTGTGGGAGAAGGCTCCAGGCTGGGGCAGAGGGTTGGGGTGTGTGATGTGCAGGTTCTAGGAGGGAGTTTGCATGCAGGAGGGGACTCTAGACAGGAGTTTGGCAAGTCAGAGGGACTGTGGGGTCCCAGTGGTGCTTACTTTGGCTCCCAGGAAGCAACCACCAGGTGCCTGTGGCCCCTAGACATGGGGGATCCACATGCTGTCTCCTCCATGGAAGAGAGAGAAAAATTATTCTCTTTAACCTCTGAGGATAGAACAAGAAGCAATGGGCTTAAATTGCAGCAAGGGAAGTTTAGGTTGGACGTTAGGAAAAAGTTCCTAACTGTCAGGGTAGTCAAACACTGGAATAAGTTGACTAGAGAGGTTGTGGAATCTCCATCTCTGGAGATATTTAAGAGCAGGTTAGACAAACACTTGTTAGGGATGATCCAGAGGGTGCTCAGTCCTGAGGTGAGGGCAGGGGACTGGGGTCCCTTCCAGTTCTTGTGTTCTATGATTCTTTGGTGCCCTTACACCTGCAGACACCATTCCCACAGCTCCCATTGGTCATGGTTCCTGGTTATTGTAGGCTATGGAGCTGGCACCTGGAGTGGCATCAGTGCATGGAGCGTCCCTGTGCCTAGGGAGCACAGGCACCTGGAAGCTGTTTCTGGGAGCTGTTCGGAACTAGGGCAGGTAGGGACCCTGCC
The DNA here is from genome assembly GCF_052426305.1 of Pelodiscus sinensis. Lineage (NCBI taxonomy): Eukaryota > Metazoa > Chordata > Testudines > Trionychidae > Pelodiscus > Pelodiscus sinensis. Next base: position 191,981,534 of record NC_143052.1, read on the forward strand.
TGAGCCCTGGGCCCTACTGTGTCACTAACTGGAATTTTAATGGCTTGGTTGGCAGAAGTCGTCAGGGTCCCTTTTCTACAAGGCCTCCCAGTCGAAAACCAGACCTCTACCTACCCAGTTAGTAATCTACCTTTGTTTGCTGCTCATTCAACTAGTAAATATCTTGTTGCATTTCACCTTTGCAGGCTCCTATTCTTCATATTGGCTACGTCTAGACTGGCATGATATTCCACAAATGCTTTTAACGGAAAAGTTTTTCCATTAAAAGCATTTGCGGAAAAGAGCATCTAGATTGGCACGGACGCTTTTCCGCAAAAGCACTTTTTGCGGAAAAGCGTCCGTGCCAATCTAGACATGGTTTTGCGCAAGAAAGCCCCGATCGCCATTTTCGCGTTCAGGGCTTTTTGGTGCAAAACAATACTGCATTGTCTACACTGGCCCTCTTGCACAAAAGAATTTGCGCAAGAGGGTTTTTGCCTGAATGGGAGTAGCATAGTATTTCCGCAAGAACACTTATAATCTTACATGAGATCGTCAGTGTTCTTGCGGAAATTCAAGCGGCCAGTGTAGACAGCTGGCAAGTTTTTCCGCAAAAGCAGTTGCTTTTGCGGAAAAGCTTGCCAGTCTAGACTCAGCCATTAAGTCACACAGCCCAAAGCAGTGAAAAGTTAGAAAATGCCCAAATTAAGGTGATCTGTGCTACCTTAATTCTGCTCCTTTGTGCACATACATTTTGACACATTCTAATCACATGATCACGAACTATTTTTGCCCCATTTAGTAAATAAGATTGTTGGCAATCACTAAATGGGTAGCTTCAATTTCTTTCTAGCCTCATCATTCAGCGTTACAACATTCCATTCAAACTCTGAACTAAATTCTGAATTAGCACTTTCTTCATAGATTTTTTATGGCAGTTATCACCATAGTAACTGAGTATCTCACAAACATTAATTAATGTATCTTTACAACACCCCTGGGAGGGGGGTTTATTGTTATCTTCCTTCACAGAAGGGGAACTGAGACAGAGAGAGATTAAAGACAAAATTATAAAAAAGTGTCTAATAATCCTCAGTGCACCAACAGGAGACATCCTGGAATGGGTTTTCCAGAACATAATATGTTTAGAGCACTTTCTATACCCAAAGCACAGCTCCAATCAACTTCAGTTGCAGCTTTGCATGCTCAGTACTTTGGCAAATCTGTTCCCATGTGTCTAAAATTTGTTTACTTAATTTTGCAATTTAGAGGAATGTTTATTTGTTGTCACAAATTCATTTTTCAGAAGATTGACAAGGTAGTGATTTTCCTTCAAAACGTCATGGAGAATTAATGGCACCAATGCCATCAAATAATGAGAGTGGTACATGTCTGACGTTCCGTGCACATTGTTTTGTCCTTTCCTCAGAGGTTAAGAAGAACCATTTTTCTTCCTTCTTGTTGTAACAACCCAATGTATACCCTAAAATTTGACCAAACTAATCCAAAGTCTAGGCTGTTTGACGGTCAGATAAAACCCACTCTCATTTGTTATTCAGTGTAATTAAGTCTTCAGCTGGTACAAACTGGAATAGTTGCATTTGAGGTGAATGGAGGTAGACACCAACTGAGGGTACGTCTACGCTACAGAGCTTTTTTGGGAAAATGGACCTTGGTGCATTTTCTGTTTTTCTCTTCCTCTTCCTCTTCCTCGTGTTCTGTGTGGATATGATAGATTTGGTTTTATTTTAATGTCTTTCATACTTAAAAGTCCTTTAAGCTACTTTACAAAATAAGAAGTTAAATGCTAATAGTTTAGTGATTGAAAAAGGCAGTGGTCGTTATGCACTTGGAAATAAATTATAGATAGTTTTGGACTCATTCAGCACTCCGGCGCTCCTCTGGCAATTCAAAAGGGCCCGGGGTTCCAGGTGCTGTCAATGCAGCAGTAGCAGCAACTGCGGCAGAGAGCTTCAAGCAATGGCCTCTTTTCCCCATCCCTTGCTCCCCGTTGGCATGCCTGATGGTAGCAGGGGCAGTAGCAAGTAGCATGGGCTTGCTACACCAAAGACAAATGTGCTCGGATACTGTGGCACATAATTGATGCTGCTCTCTCACTCTGCTGCTCACCACTGCCTGCACCACTGGACCCGCACTAACTATTGTCTGTAGGGGTATGTCTACACTACCACCCTAGTTTGAACTAGGGTGGTTAATGTAGGCAACCGAAGTTGCAAATGAAGCCCGGGATTTGAATTTCCCGGGCTTCATTTGCATCTTGCCGGGCGCCGCCATTTTTAAATGTCCGCTAGTTCGGACTTCGTGCCCGCGGCTACACGCGGCACGGACTAGGTAGTTCGGATAAGGCTTCCTATTCCGAACTACTGGTACACCTCATTCCAACGGTAGTTTGGAATAGGTAGTTTGGAATAGGAAGCCTAATCCGAACTACGTAGTCCGTGCCGCGTGTAGCCGCGGGCACGAAGTCCGAACTAGCGGACATTTAAAAATGGCAGCGCCCGGCAAGATGCAAATGAAGCCCGGGAAATTCAAATCCCGGGCTTCATTTGCAACTTCGGTTGCCTACATTAACCACCCTAGTTCGAACTAGGGTGGTAGTGTAGACATACCCTAGTAGACTAACTCAATGAGAGCTAATACCAGTATGTCTACTGGAAATGAGGATCACATCTATAGCTCTAAGTGTTGACATAGCCTTGTAGGTCTCCTCAAACATTGTATACATGCTGTTTCTAAAATTAGCAAATTGAATTCAACATATTTATGTCCATAAAAGGATTAGTTGTTTGTGTCCATTCTAATTCAGAAACGTGCCCATTTCATAATGGTACAATTCTTCTCAAATTAGGCTTTGAATATGTATACAGGTGGTAGAAAATCAGATTCATTCACCGGAAATTTTAAAAGTTTGAAGTTGTGTCTGTTTCACAAGGCATGAAATATACCCAGTTACGTGGGATTTTTTTTACGTTTCCATGACATTTTTATCATTTGTTAAAACATTTGTCCAAATAGTGTTCAAGATCACTACTGAACACACCTTGGCTGCATCTAGACTGGCATGATTTTGCGCAAAAACTTTTAACGGAGAAGTTTTTCCGTTAAAAGTATTTGCGCAAAAGCGCATCTAGATCGGTCCCGGAGTTATCGTTACAACTATGTGCTTTTGCACAAAAGCGCGTCTACATTCGCGAGACACTTTGGCGCAAAAGCAGAAGCCCGGAACCATTTTGAAGAGGGCAAAAGGGCACCAGCCCTTTTCGGGGGTTGGGGGCTGGAGCTTCTTTGAGACACGTGCTTAAAGGGATCTCCCCGGACAACCGTTTTTCTCCTGCTGCGTGCTATAGGATCTCTTGCAGTTTTTGTGGTTGCCTTCTGCCTTTTTGGACACCACTGCCTTTTTTCCTTTTAGTGCCTTTGCCTGTTTTTTTTTCATCTGCCTTGTTTTTTGTGCCATGTGCCTGCTCTGGCCCCTTCTGGCCATTTTGGAGTGCCTGCAGCTGGTGTTCCAGGCTACTGCCCTCCTCTTCCAGGACCTGGAAGTGCAAATTGCTCTGGACACCCTCACCAGGGAGGCCATGGCATTCCTGTGCCATCCACACCCAGCTTGGAGAGGCCACTGTGGAGACTGGACACCAGTACGGACTGGTGGGACCGGCTGGTCCCGGGCCAATGGGGCGACCAGCAATGGCTCCTGAACTTTCGCATGCAAAAGCGGATGTTCCTGGAGCTTTGTGCCTGGCTCACCCTTGCACTCCGGCTGACTCACTCTGACTTATGTGATGTGTGCCCCTGTGTTTCTCTGCACCCTTTTGCAGGTCGTTCATGCCATCAATGACGTCCTGCTCCCGAGAGTCATCCGCCTGCATGACGTGGACGCTATGGTAGCCGGCTTCGCTGCCCTCGGGTTCCCCAACTGCAGGGGAGCCCTGGATGCAACCCACATCCCCATCCGTGCCCCGGAGCATCGAGCGGCCCATTTTATGAACGTTTATGCGAGCTGGTCCAGCAGGGCACACGACTCCTGAATCCTACGCAACTCTGGCCTGTTTTGCAGGCTGGAGGCGGGCACTTAGTTCCCACAGCGGGAGTTTACTGTCGGGGACGTGCCTATGCCCATCTATGTCGTGGGGCACATGGCCTACCCCCTGCTGCCATGGCTAATGCGGCTCTACATGAGGTGGCCAGACCAGAACTGGGCCCGGTTCAACAACCGCCTCAACCAGGCCCACAACCAAGTAGAGTGCGCCTTCGGCTGCTTGAAAGCCCAGTTCCGTTGTTTGCTCACCCATCTCGAGATGGGTGAGCGGAATGTCCCGGAGGTAGTGGCTGCGTGCTGCGTGCTCCACAATCTTGTGGAGCGGAGGGGGGAGGCCTTCCTCCCGGCATGGATGGCAGGTGAGGGCCAGGCCTACGAACAGCCTTGCACAGCTGCCATCCACCAGGTGCACCAGGAGGGGGTGCGCATCCGGGAGGCCCTGACGGACATGTTCTCCCAGGCCCCATAATAGGGTTGCCTCGGTCTCCCTTTACAAATCTCTCCCAATTCTCCTTCCCCCTCCCCTCCCCTTACTTCCCAATAAACAACAAACACAGTTTTTTTTAACAAAAACTTGTAACTTTTTATTTACAATGCGGAGAGGGGAGATCTAGGATGGGAGGAGGAGGAGACCTTTAACTGGGAAGGGGAGGAGCTACTCCTGCGAGAGGTGGCCTCTGCAACTGCTTCTGTGGGGGCGGACCTGCACATGGGGGGCAGGCTGCATTGGGGCAGGCAGCATGGAGAGGTAGGAAGGAGGGGCAGGACCAGGGGCAGGAGGGGCGATTGCAGGAGGGGGCAGGGGCAGTGCTAGGGGAGGGATGGCGGGGGCATGGGGCAAGGCCATGCCATAGTGGATGGCATGGCCAATGTGTGCAGTGAGGATGGCTACTGAATCCATCATGCGGACGCACTGGGCCTGGAAGGAGCTCCAGGCCTCTTGGAGCTACTGCAGGTCCACCTCCACGTGCTGAGTGATGGCTGCCTCGATGCGCTCGACAGCCTGCATGTGGTGCCGAAGGAGCTGGTCCCGGTGGCGGACCAGCCGCCTTGGTGGTTGGGCGGCTGGGGGTGCTGCTGCTGCCGCTGCCGCTGCCACAGGGCTGGAGGGTCACCGGCTTGCTTGTGCTTTGTCCTGCTGCAGGGAACAGAAGAAAGGATGGGTAAGTCAGGAAGCTCAGCCACTGTCCCCACACCTCATGCCCTCCACCCCTGAGCCCAGGTGACACCACAGTAGTGTGGCTTGGGCCCACTCGGTTACTCCTCTCCCCCCCGTGTTGTATGTTTGCATACACCCCCGGAGTAGGGTCCTCCTCCATGTATTGTAACCACCAGTCTGTATCCTGGCCCCTTGGAGGGTGGGAGGGTGCTTGTGTTGTGTTAACCTGTGGAACTCCCTGCTGGTGGAGGCTGTGAGGCTTTGGGCTAATCAATGGTGTTTGACAGGGAGTGAGATGAATCCCCACACCATGCCTGGGAGCACATCTGGCAGACGTGGTCTGGGCTCTCAGATCCTCATCACGTGAGATGTCTCCTGGACGGAACCAAGGGGGTGACTGGGAAGTGTCCCATCCTCGCAGCAAAACTCAGGTGGCCCTAGGACCAGCCTGAGTGCTTCCCCTCTCCCCCTCCCTCTAGCCCTCACACATGTAGCCCAGGGACATGTGTGGCCGCAGTGGGGACTTCTCTCAGGGGACCAGCCAAGGCACCGGGAGCAGGCAAGGGGCTCAGTGGGGGCCACGCTCATGGGCTGTGACACTGCGGTTTTACCAGGAGCAGCTGGCTGTGCCTCACAGCCAGGCATGGGACAGTGTGCCATTCTGTGTGCTGCACTCTTGCGGAGGTGCGGGCTCTGGCCTGAGTCCCTGGGGCCCTGGCTGGTTCCAGCTGGCATCCACCCTTTCCCCCGGTCCTGCTGGATGTGTGTGAGCAACATGGTAACAGGCGTGCTCTGGAGCTGCCTGCTGCGGCCACATGGTTGCACATGCTGCATACTGCCTAATGCCACACAGCCCGTGCAGCTCACATGGCCTGAGTGACTTGCTCCCCCTCTCCCCTCTCCGGGCGCCTGGCTCCCCCCCGCCCTCGTGAGTGAAAAGTGCAACACTCACCGGTGGATCCTTCCCCAGCCTCCGAGGACGCATGGGAGACGTCGGGGCTGCTGGAGGGGGCCTGCAGGGTGGCAGTGCTGGCCTCGTCCTCCGACCCACTGCGGGTGTCTCCTTCCCCCGCCTTGGTGGTCCTGGTGATGGGGGGACGAACGCTGGTGTCCACAGGGACGTCCGGTCCCTGCAGTGCTGGTTGGTCCAAGATGCGGTAGAGCTGTCGGTAGCGGGGGCAGATGTCGGCTCCTGCCTGCTGGCCCGCACATAGCCCAGGCGCAGCTCTTTTACTTTTGCCCGGACTTGCGCCAGGGTCTGGGCTGGATGACCCTGGTGTGCGAGCACCTGGGCCATGCGGGCAAAAATGTCCTCATTGTGGCGACGGGAGCAGGTGTCATGCAGGGCCTCCTCCTCCTGCCACAGGTCCAGCAGTGCCTCCAGCTCCCCCGAGGACCAGGATGGGGCCCTTCTTTTTCGGCCCCTTGGGGCCTCCTGTGCTGAGGGTGCAGGTGGTTGCTTTCCACCTTGAGCTGCCATCCTGCTCTGGGTGGCGTTGGGGACGGCAGGGACCTTGTGGCAGAGCTCTGGCCAGAGGTCCCAGAAGGGCTTCTGCCTTGTGCGCTTAGCAGGCTGCGTCTGCCTTTAAGGGGTCTCGGGTTACCAGGAAGTCCGGGAGCTGCTTGCAGCTACGGAGCCTACAAACGGCCACAAGGGCTTTTTTCCGTTTAACCTGCTTTTGCAGAAAAGATCTTAGCTGCCTGTCTACACCGGCCCTCTTGTGCAAAAACATTTGTGCAAGTGGGCTTTTTCCTGAACGGGAGTGTCAGAGTATTTGCTCAAGAAGCACTGATTTCGTACAGTAGAACGTCAGTGCTCTTGCGCAAATGCTCGCGGCCAGTGTAGACAGGCGGCAAGTTTTTGTGCAAAAGCAGTTGCTTTTGCGCAAAATCTTACCAGTCTAGACGCACCCCTTATGTTTACCAAAACCTATGTTTTTGTTTCATACCTGAACACAATTGTAATAAATATTTTAGTTATAAAACATTGATAAAATGAGGCAGAAATATTAGCGTAAAATGAACTTTTTGAAAATTATATTTTTTTCACTAAAATTTATTTTTTTAATGAAAGCCTTTTGTGGTCAGAAAAACTGTATTTAAACAAATGACGAGCTCTGGTTGTGTATTATACACTCATGCACCAATGTACTACTTATTGTAAATAATGTGGTAAGTCTTGCAATTTGCAAATTGCTACTGATAATTGTGTCTCTGGTCCTGCACACACTTAGCATCATCACTAATTTACGGTCTGTGAGTAGTTTCATTAAAGTCAATGGGGCTACTCATGTGCCTAAATTTATTCATGTGTTTGTACGCTTAATGTTTTCTTCTAGTTAACTTCAGTATTTGCAGTATTCAAGGTATTTTATTGAGTAAGTATAGTGAAGTAGAAAGATAAAATGCATATATTGAAATAATCTTATTTATTAATTTGGTAAGATTTTAATAGTCACCTCAGTAGTGTTTTCTGGTGTTATATTTTTTTATGTTGAGATAATGTTTCCTGTTTCTGCAATATATTTCACAACCCCTGATACTTCCATTTTACTAGTTCAGTTTGCTGTCTTGTGTCATGTGACAAAAGTAATGCATGTTCTGATCAGGCTCTGACTACAGAGTTATTGTTAGATAAATCCAGTGATTTTCTTCGTCTGATTATTGCAGTTAAGCTGAGTTTATGACAGACTGTTTGACATATTAGGCATAATGAAGAGGCTAATAAACGGTATTATTGTAATCCATGTGGAAGATTACTCAAACCTTGGGAAAGAGGAAAAGAGTGTTAATTATAGAAAAAAGACTGTATTCTGAAAGTGCTGGAGGGTCAATTTTAAGGATGTTTATCTTCAATGCTTTATGAAAAAATCAAAAGAACCACACACACTCATCTAACCAAATATGCATATATTTATCAAAGATGAGCAGTTGCTAAATTGGTATCCCAAATATTTTCAAAAGCATGAAGAGGAAGGATCCACATGTTTTAGACTTGTGCCATCACTAGGAGCATTGTGACAGATGGAATCTGTCACACCCTACCCCAGGAGCGGGCAATATTTTTGACGGGGGGTCACTGCAAGGTTTTGGAAAGTGTTCGAGGGCCGCATTCTTCCAGGATATTAATGGAGGTATTCCGCGGTCTGGGATGAAGATTGGGTACAGAAGGGAACTTGGGGGAAGGGACTGGGGTGCAGGATTTTGGGATGTGACATAGGGTAGGAGCGGATTTGTGATCTGGGGCAGGGGATTGGGGTGTTAGATCTGGAAGGGGGTATGGGTGCAGGAGGGGGCAGAGAGTTGGGGAAGAGAGGCAGTGGGGTGCCAGAGGCAGGCTTCGGCTGGGAGGTGCTTACCAGCAGAAACTGAGGCAGACTGTCTGCTGCGGGCTGCTCATTGCTCTGTGTGGCTCTGCTCTGGGCATGAGAGGAAGGATGAGGGGATCAAGGAAGAAGGGAGAAGGCTTCCTACGCTGCCCCGGCTCCCAGCAACAATTCTCAGCTCCTATTGGCCAGAAACTGAGAGATTGGCCAATGGAAGCTAAAACATTTTTTTTGGAAGGTGGGATCAGCATGAGAAGTCTCCCTCCTCCCTCCCCAGCCATCCAGAACGGAGAACAGCTGGCTTTTTAAAGTGTAGGCTGTTCTCTGCCTGAGGATTCCTGCAAGGCGGCTGCAGGCCAATCCAGTGTTTAGTGGGCTGGATCTGGCCTGCTGGCAGCCTCTTGTCCATCCCATCCTACCCCAGTTGTGACATCTGTTATTTTGCTAAAAACTGTGCAATGGAGCGATGCTTGTATGGTTACTGCTCATGGTGTCTTTGGTAAAGTTCGATCCAGACAGGGATGTGTCTAGTCAGTTAGCAGCTGCCCATTCCACAGGTCACCTTGAAGATGGCATCTACAAGGAATGCACCAACATGCTTCCCTTGCTAGTCAATCACACACTGACCCAAACACGGAAAATTCCACAGGTGGCCTATTACTCTGAAAAAGGGCCTCAGTACTTTTGTCAATGTGATGTATTTGAGATGGATACTGTCCTGTGCTCACTACAGGGAGAGGAGCTGCAGAATCATTCATCATCATTGTGCCTTGCCAGGCTGACCAAATGAAAAACTGATGGTGAGGATGCCCTGGGATGGAGATGGCCAGTTTTGTGCGGCAACTAGCCAAAGAAAATAAAAGGGTCAGGCAACAGACCTTACAGATATTTAAACTTAATTCAATAAGGTCTCTTCAGGAAATTGCCATTTCTGTCACAAACATGTATAAATTAAATTTGGAAGTACATATCTGGTATACTCCTTTATCTCCTTTAACTCACTATCAAGATAAATGAGATGTTGTGAGTTAGGTTTACAACTTTAATGACAATGTTTTTCTGTTTTCTAGTTTTCTCTTCTTCCTCAAGCTTTTCCCATCACAGGTAAGCTGAAGTGATTTTTTTCCTTTTCTGAGCTCAGCTTAAATCAAATGAGTCTGTAAACAGTTTCCAATTTTCTACTGATCATTGCTACTTTATAGCTGTGTAATAAAGAAATTCCTCTGAGGTATAAATGAACATAATCTCCTACAGAACTCTAAATTCTCCTTAACGTCGTTTATTCTCCTTTGCCACAACTGGATTTCCTCTCTGCCCTAAAATAGTCCAGGCCTTTAAGAATCTTAAATGTTTTTTAAATGTTCTTCCTTTTAAAGATCTTGTAATAATTGTCTTTTTTTTTGATAGGGTGGCTGATTCTCTTCTTACTTTAGGGTTCAGCTTTATTTTAATTATCCTTTCTATAGCCCCACATAGATTATGATGATGGCTATATATATATATCGACTCCCCCCATCATTTAGCATCTTAATACTCAAATAGATCTATATCAGTATTTCTGTAACAGAAAGATTGACCGATCTACGAATATATAACTTGTAAGTTAGCTTTTATTAAGTGTTGTTTAAGTTTTGTTTTGCTTTGTGTTAGAAATGTCTGGTTTACTTCAAGCTTGGGAACAGCTTCATCATATTGTCCTTGCATTTAAAAATCCAACCCCAAAGTAATCCTTCTAAATAATGTTTTCCTTGCATTTCCTATTGACACTGTATCTTGGAAACAGCATCATGACTCTGCATATAGTTCAGTAGTAATCTACAAATGGAATGTATTTTTGAGCCATATGGTTATGTCTTACCGTAAAAGCACACAGAGGCTCCAGGTACATCTACACTGCATGAGTACCATAATTTAACGAATATACCCCACACCCGAATATACCCCGCACCCAAATATACCCCGTGTTTTTTTCTATTTGAGTAAAAAAAATCTTGTATACCCCACACACGAATATAACACACGGGGTATACAAAACTTTTCTGTGCCGGGGGTATATTTACTGGGGGTATATTTATGGTGTGTGTGGGGGAGATAAGCCACTCACCACCCCAGGTTTCAGTGCAGCCTCCAGCCTCCGGGCAGGGAAGTGCTCACCGCCTGGTTCCTACGCAGCTGCAGGAAGGGGCGGGGGAGAAGGACCCACCAGCCTCCAGGCGGGGGAGCACTCATCGCCTGGTTCCTGCACAGCTGCAGGAAGGGGAAGGGGGATGAGCACTCCCCTGCCCCTTCCTGCGGCTGCACAGTAATCGGGGAGTGAGCGCTCCCCTGCCCGGAGGCTGGAGGCTGGCGGCTGCGCAGCCACAGGAAGAGGCGACAGAGAGCTCACCACCTGCTGAGTAAAAAAAAATTCTGTATACCCTGCACCCAAGTATACCCCGTGGGGGGAAGGGGAGGGGAGGGAGTGCGGGGTTTGTAAAAACTAATATAACCTCCGGGTTATATTCACTAAATTACAGTATTTCGAGATACCAGAGGTATCCTAAAATAGCTACCTCGTGTCTACACAAGCCTCACATTATTTCAAAATATTTTTTTAAATAATGGGTGCGCTGTTTTGCCATCCCGGTAAACCTTGTTGCACGAGAGATAAGGGATGGCTTGAAATAACACATTATTTTGAAATTTGGTGCTGTGTAGATGCGCCAAATTTCAAAATGAGCTATTTCAAAATAGATTTGAGATAAGATACGCATTTTGTGTAGCTCAAATTGCTATCTTTTTTTGAATTTAGGGTGCTGTGTAGACATAGCCTATGTCTATATTGCAACGCTATTTTGGGATACTAGAATACTGCAAAATAGCTATCCCACGTCTTCACAGCAAGCCCGTTATTTCAGGCTCTCTATTCCAATGTCCATGTAAACCTCATTCTACAAGGAGTAAGGGATGTTTTGAAATAGCAATTTATTTTGAAATTTGGCACCGTGTAGACAATGCCAACTGCTGAAATAAGCTATGTTGATATAGCATAGAAATAAGATACGCAATTTGTGTAGCTCAAATTGCATATTTTATTTTGATTTATACTGCTGTGTAGATACACCCAGAGAGAACATATTCAAAAAAGATGCACAAGGAAAGAGGCAAGAAGGAGACAAAACATATAATCTCATTGAATGTGCTTGCAACCGATTTGTATTGAAGATGGTTAGCATGGCTAAAAACTATAGAAAACTCCACATGCCTTTGGTACCAAGATGGTATGTAGAAGATGGGTGGAGAATGCAAGTCATTTACAAGAAACTTGCAGGTCAGAGAAAATGGGATATGAAATGTTGAGGACAGAACTGTTTCTTGTATGTTTGAGAACTGGCCAAACCTGTAAGCTCTTTGGAAAGAAAGTGCAAACCCGGTGAATGAACATTATTGCTGCTCACGCTAGCAATAATGTGCAGTGCTAGCTGAACATGTGTAGGGCTGGCCCATAACATTTTGGCACCTGAGGCGGGGGGCTCAAATGATGTCCCCATTCCACTTCGCTGCACCAGCAGCAGACACAATTTTCTACACCCTGGATCCTAGAAAATTGTCTGGCATCTGAGGTGGCTGCTTCAGTTCGCCTCATGGTAAGGCCAGCCCTGCACATGTGTTGAGTGGTGGGGAAATAATGCTGAACTTCTCTCCCTACCCTCACTTTTTTCCTTTCAACTTTAGTAAGGATTTTGAGCCTGATCTACTGGAAATCAATGGACTTTGGATCATACCCTTCTGGGGGAACTGTTTGGATAACTTACATCTTTGTACGGCAATATGTCACTGAGCTAGTATTTTTTATTTGGCATCATGCTTTTGTCACAGCTTTTGCTTTTCTACCTTGCTCAACACGGTATACCTCATGGAAGAATATGGGGCATTTTGAGTGTAATAAGACTGAATCCATACTCAGGAGTGAAGATGTAGAAGGTTTATATTAGAAAAAGTCTTATGAGTTAATTTGCTTTTATATACTGTAGCCTTTTATAATAAGCTTTGGAATGGGACTGAAAGGCTCATCTAAAATCTATTAGAATTGACTGGCTTTTCTGCAGTGTCATGTGTTTTTATACTGACTGGGATGAAGGCCAAAGCACTCCTTTGAGCCTTTTCTCCTTCCCTCTGACAGGCAAATATATATTACAATGTATATGTTTTATGTATAAAGTGACTTACTGAAACCCACAAAGGTGTATTGGTGAGATAAAAAATTTCTTTCAGCTGACTTTGTATTAAGCATTGTTTTTTAGTTGAAGTTTGTGTGTGTCTGTGTGAGAGAGAAGGACAGTAGGACAGAGAGAAGAGGGGCAAATGAGATATCTTTGACTACATTCAAACTCTTTGCTTACTTCTTTCAAAAGAGGCCTGATCCTGGTTCCTCTGAGGTAAATGGCAAAACTCCAAATAAACTAGGCTATGTCTAGACAGCAGGCTTCTTTCGGAAGAAGTTTTTCTGGAAGAGATCTTCCAAAAAAAATTCTTCCACACGAGTGTCTACACAGCAAAAGCGCATCGAAAAAGCGATCTGCTTTTTTGAAAGATAGTGTCCACACTGAATGGATGCTATCTTGCATTTAAGCTCTGATTACTGTGGACAGTATGGCCACCAGGGCACCTGTGCTTTTTCCTCTTTCCTCTTTTTTCGAAAGAACTCTCTCTTCCCCGTCCACACACACCTTTTTCTGAAGGAGCTCTTTTGGAAAAAGGCTTCTTCCTCGTAGAAAGAGGTTTATCAATGTCGGAAAAACCCCTCTGTTCTTTCTCCCTTCCCACCCCCCGAAGAACGCAAATGCAGTGTGGATGTAATTGAAGTTTTTTTCAGAGAAACAGCCGTTTTTCTAAAAAACTCTGCATTGTAGACATACCCTCAGTGGGGACAAGTCCTGAATGACCATCATTCCTTTTTCTGTAGCTCTGGAATAAATTTGCTTTAAACATAAATATGCTTGAAATTTATATAGGAACAATAAAAACTTAATGACATTCAGATCTCCCAGAGAAAAAGGAAATGCAAAAACAACAACAAAAAAAGGAAAATCAAAAGAGAGGCAATAAATATTGATACTATATGAATATAATCCAATACAAAAGCTATGGAAAGACAAAGTTAAGGCTGAGAACACACATATGTATCCGCTTCCCTCCAGTTCTCTGAATTCCTCATTTCTTGCATCTCCCTATGTTCCCTGCTTTCAACCCACCTGAACTTATCACTCCTGTACCACACATTTCCCTCCACATGTGATAGTTTCCTTGTCCTCTTCCACCTCACATCCTTCTATATATGCACACCAGTTTGCCCTTCCTACCATTACTAGCACAAGCTAGTGCATAAAAATATTCCCCTTTAGAGAAATGCACAAAGGACCCGCTGTTTCAAAATTGCCATTGCTTCCTATTGTTTCCTGTGAAAATGAAGCCAGCAGCCATCTTTGCTAAGTTCAGTCTCCTGTCTCCACCCCACTGAGAGGAATGGAGGCATGCAGCCATTTTGAAAGAGTAGAATCTAATATATAAAGGAGAATGTTTGTAAGTTTGTGCACTAGTAACTTGGACACTATAAGAGCTACCACAACCAAACTTTGCATGGGATAACCTTTCCTCCAGGAGAAGGTTTTAAGATACTTTTGGACCTGATCGGGCCCGAGCTCAAGCTGTAAAAATCAAAAAGTAACCCACCGTGCTGCGCAGCAGGGGCCGCACCACACACCCTTGGTCCTGTGCCCACTGCATGCGGCCCCCAGCACCATCCGGGACTTGCCCCCTCCCGCCCTCAAGGTTACATTAGCAACCCTTCCCCCCCCACCGACATGCAGTGCCCTGACCCCCACACGCACAATGGCTCGGGCACCTGCCCACCCCTCCACGGCACCTGCAGCCCCGGGCACAATCTGGGGCGCTTCTCCTGCATGTAACCTCCCTTTCACCCGGGGTTGCACCCTCCCCCCCAGGGATGACACGGACCTATATTTTAATACCTATAGAAATCAGTGCAACTTTTCTACCATTCAAAAAAAGATAATGGACTACTGTTTTTCTACATTTTATTCCTCCGGTTTTCCGAGCAACGCTGGGTAACTCCAGCTAGTTCTCTATAGTGTGGCAGTTATGAACAGGGTTGGCCCACAACATTTTGGCATTTGAGGTGGGGAGCTCAAGTGACACCCCCATACCCCCTCACTTGGGTCAAAACTTTGAAAGGTCTCAATTCTCTGAGTCCTAGTGGCGCCCCACCACAGTCTGGCACCTGAGGCAGCCGCCTCAGTTCATCTCATGGTAAGGCCAGCCCTGGAAAAATCTTTAAATGTAGCTGGTGCATAAGATTTCAATGTGTATTAGCTATAAAAGAGGTTTGAATCATCTACATTATTTCATTATCAAGATATTTAGGAGAAAAAAACCCAGGATGATATTGAGTGCTAGATTTCATTGTATAGTTAGCTCTAACTAATGAATCAATGAACTTTTAAATTATTGAAAAATCCATGTTGTACTGAAAGAATAAGTGCTTTAATTTTGGGGAGGATACACAACAAATTGTTTGAATCCCTGCTGAAAGTGCAAAGCTTAACTATGGGAAGCATACGTATTACTTCCATAGTTATCATTGTCATCATCATCATATTTAGATTACCATGACACCTTTGAACCTCAGGACCCTACTGTACTGTGCATTGTATAAACACAGAACTAAAAGACTTTTTCTATCCTGCTAAATATGTCAGAAGCAATGAGTAAGTCTGTTTGAGAGCATACCATTAATTAAAAAGAAACATAAAGTGCTAAACAGAAAAATCAAAAGAAACATTACAAAGTCCAAGAAGGAACTCTCAGAATTCCAAAAAGGGGACCAGAAATCTGGAAAGATGTTTACCTCTAGCAATGTTTTGAAAAATAAACCATGATTGGGTGCTGAGGTCACTTAGAATATGAACTATTTAGAAAATATAATTATATGTCTACAGGTCTGCAAATATTTGTTCTTTTATATGCACATGATGCTTTAGGCTTAATATATTGGCATTGTTTCCCTTTTATTAAGCTATTTAAGTAACTGTGAATGTCCAGTTGATGTACTTTGTGATTTAAGCATATTGCAACAATGTCTCTTGGCTTGTCTGGAACATTTTTGTGGTTTTTTTTCTTGTATTCATTTGCATAATTGTTGATTTTTTGCCACGCAAGAGTTATAAAGCTGTTTCTTTTCTTCATTTTATTTTCTATTAGGTGCTGTTTGGGTTGAAGAAACTCCTAATTATGTGTTTTATTAGCTAATTTGTATACCCGTTTAACCTCATTGAGTCTGCAATGGGTTTTTTAATTTCAAGAGCATTTTCAATGTTCTGTCAGTACTTACAGAGCTTTATCAGAAGGTACCTTAACACACAGATGTTAACAACACATGTGCACTGACAGGAGATTTTCCTTTTATTTTTAGATAGTTTGAATAGTGCCATATAATTAATGTCTTAGGTGCAAGTAAAGCACCTATAGATGTGCCACTCCAAGTGTATCTATAATAAAATTCACTAATGTATTCAAGTGTAGGGAACATATCTGTTTCTGGGAGGTAATTTACATACACTGATTCTCTCTCTCTTCTCTTTTTATTTCTCTTTCCTCTATGGAAAAAAACCCCATTTACTATCGATTTTCAGGTATTTCTTCATACAGAAAAATACAGACTATGAGATTGACACAAAGTTATATGACTTCATATCACTAAAAACAGCACGGAATATTATTGTTGTTTGATATTTCCCATTATGAGATTCTGTTTTCATTTGTTTATAACTTTATTAAATTTTAACGGTTGGGCTGATTTTTCACAGGCCTGGAAACTGGCCACATTTGGGCAGATTTTCACAGGGATGGCAAAAGGCACGAACATGATGCAAAGGACACCCTCAGATCGGCTCAAATGTGGCCAATGGATGGGGCCTGTGAAAAAGCACATGCTCAGCAGAGACTTAGATTTTAACAGCTAATTGTTCAAAGATTCCATACACACTGAGTGGGCAGGCACCATTCCATGGCTGAACAGAACTGCAACTGCAATTATATATTTGGGCTTCTGTAGTCTGCAGCTACAAACACAAAGAGCAATGCCTTAATTGGTAACTGGAGAATTTTTGTAATTGGAAGTCCCATCTCTTTCTTAAGCTCCCACTTAATCCTAGTCCTCTCTGGTAACCATAGAGTATCAGGAACTTCGTCACATCTCCCTCTCTGTACAATAAAAGTGCTATATTTAGATTATAAACACACACATCTCACAATGAACTTCACACTCCTTAAAACTCTGTTTTCTTATCAATTAAATTTAAATAGTCTTGATCAGCATTATAAAGGTCAAGTTTTTGAGAGTGGATGATCAATCTTCAAAACTGTGTTCTCTCTTTCCTTAACTATTTACCACCTCCTTGCTCCCGGGATATCCAAAATCAAAATTCTGTGCAAATGCCAGAAATGTTTCAGGTGCAAACTGAGTTCCGTTATCTAATATGATGATGTCAGGAACTCCACCTCTAGGAAATACTATCTTTAGTGTCTGGATAGCTATGCTGATGAAGTCTGTGTAAGTATAAGCAAACAAATATCACTGGAGAATTAATTGACTATAATGATTATATGTGTCCTTTCTAGAAAATCAGATATTAATATCTGCATTGCCAAGATCTATCAAGTAGCTCTGTGGAGGGTAATGATTCTGGCTCCTTTATTTCTGGTTACATGTTTTGCAGCTTACTATGAAAATTTGAATTGCCAACTCAGATTGGGTTGATTGCTATGCTTGTGCGCTGCACTTGTTGATACATTGTTGACCTTCACGGAGTTTGAAGATCATCTCTTTCTGAAACACTGTAGGGATAAGAAAGTGCCATCCTTTTGGAAGCAGGCCACTAGCTATGTCAGGGGTGGGGAATGTTTTTCCTGTCAGGGCCAATGACCCCAGGAAAAAAAATTAGGCTACATCTAGACTGCAGGCTTCTTTCAGAAAAAGGCTTCTTCCTTGTAGAAAGAGGTTTACCAATGTTGAAAAAACCCCTCTGTTCTTTCGATTTTTTTTTTCAAAAGAACACGATTGCAGTGTGGATGTAAGTGAAGTTTTTTCAGAAAAATGACTGTTTTTCTGAAAAAAAACTCTGTGATTTAGACATAGCCTCAGTCATGGACAACACATAGCCTGGTGGGGGTACAGAAACTTGGGGCTTCCCTGGGCTCCAGCATGGGGCAAAAATGAGGAGTTTAAGATGCAGGATGGGACTCCAGGCTTGTACTTAGGGGTTTGGAGTGCAGAAGTGGGCTCAGGCTAGGGAGTTGGGGTATAGGAGGCAGTGCAGGCTCTAGGAGGGAGTTTGGGGATCATGAGGGGGCTCAGGGATGGGGCACTGGGATGGGTGTAGGAGGGTGTTTGGTCTCCTGGTTTGGGACAGGGGATGAGGGCATTGGCTGCAGGATGGGGCTTAGGGCTGGGGCGGAGGGTTGGGTTGTAGGAAGCTACCTCAGGATGCTCCCAGTTGGAGGCACAGTCAGGCTAAGGCAGGCTCTCTGTCTGTCCTGGCTTCATGTCACTTCATGTTTTGGTATGTCTCTGTGGCTCCTGGGGGAGGCAGGTGGCTCTGTGTGCTGTCCAGGCCTGCAGGCACTACCCTAGCAGCTCCCATTGGCTGCAGTTCCCAGTTAATGGGAGCTGTGGGGGCAGCATATGGAGCTTCCCCAATCACAGTGAGACAGAATTTGCAGCTCCAGTCCAGCAGAGGGTTTTAAGGCTCAGGGCATCCTGTTTGCAGCATAATGACTTGCTGTGGGACGCATGAAATTAAGCACGGGGTTACTCCAATAGTAATTCTATTGGAAGATAACACCTTCGACCCTACATTCTTTGACATAGGTGAGTAAGTTTCTGGTGAGTCTCTTCCTTTAGTTGCTCATCTCTAATGTGCTCATGTTGGCTGGCAGAGGCTGAAATTGCTGCCAGGAGAAGGTCAGTATAGACTTTGACATCTTTCTGTAAAGTCTTTTCTCCTTCCATTGGTGGCTGCTTTAATCAGGGCATGTGCTGCTATGCATGTTTTCCCCAGTATGTGTTCAGTGTTGAAAGAGAATCACACCAATTGTAGGCTCAATCTTTGAATCCTACGTGGAAGGTCAATAAGTAGGTGTGAATCCAATAATTCACATCTAAGGGCCTGTGGTCTGTTTCAGTGTTAAAATCCAAGCCAAACAAATATGCACAGACACAAATGACTGCTAGAGCTTCCTTTTCTACCTAAGCATATGTGGCTCACTTTTTGTGAGGCTTCTTGATATGAATGCAACAGATTTCTGGTGTCCTTTTGGTTGCTTTTGTGTGAACACTGCTCCTAAACCATTTGAGGCAGTGTCTGCTGCTGAGTATTTTGTCAAAACAGATAGAGGTGTCAGTAGATCTCTTAGCTAATTAAGTGGTTTTTGTTGTGTGTCCTCCTCCCCAGATCCACAGGTTGTGACCATGAAGAGGTTTTCTTAAAGATTTTGGTAGATAAGCTAAATTTGGTAAGATTTTTCCAAAATGATTTGTCATGCCTGTAAGGAATTTCCTTACAGCAGAAACATTTTGGGGGTCAGGTAAGGCAAATCGTACTTTCAGTTTGTGTGAATCTGGCCACATTCCCTGTATGCTAATTTTGTGTCATACAAATTTTATCTGCTTCTTTCCAAATTCACATTTCTCATGTAGAGTGAAGCCAGCTTGTTGGAAGTGCCTCAAAATTGTGTGTAGTCACTCATCGTGTTTATTTTTATCTCTGACATATACCAACACATCGTCTGCATGGGAAAGGACAACAGGCAAACTTGACACAAGCTGAGAGATTCTCTTTTGGATATGCTCTGATGCTGAAGATATGCTAAATGGAAGCTGATTAAAACAGGACCTTCAGAGGGAAGTGAAGGAGGTAAAGGTTTACATACGTTAGCAAGGGGCATTTGCCAGAAGTCTACCATAGCATCTAATTTTGAGAGCCCTTGGGCCACTGGTACTGAGCTAATGTTTGGTCACCCATGGGAAGCATTTGCATTTCTCGGCACATGGTTTTCTAAAGTAGCATAAGGTTTACTCAGATCCAGATTTTGCTGATGGGCTTTGGCACTACAATTGTCCCTTCACAGCAAACAGCAGGTTCTTGTTTCTGGAGAAACAACTCCCCATTGCTTCCACGCTCTTTAATTCTTCTTTGACTTCTAACAATGACCTAGGGAAGCAATTTGCAATTTCAAACATTTGTAAACATATGTAAAGGTTATTTGATCTGTTTAGTCACAGGTTTAGTATGATCCCTCTTTTTCTCCTTTTGGTAATTAGAAATTTGTCACTGTGTAATCACTTCTCCTGGGTCTATGCAGCTGCCTGTAAACAGCGAACCGAGTGTGTGTGGGAAACAGTATTCTATTTCCAGATCTAGTCCATTTCAGTTAGAGGTTTCCATGCAGTCTGCAAGTCACAAAATAATCTCCTCCTGTATAAGCCGGTTGTCAGTTGTTCTTCAGACTTATGTGGAGGTGGAAGAAAGTGGCAGATTTCAGTGTGTTTGCATGCAGTGATAACAGGTTATGCCATGTGTGAGCTAACACATCATCATATTAATTCCCTCATGGATTCTGACCCAATTCTGGTTGCTACTAGCTGCAAACTTTTCCTGAAGTAGGAAGACCTGATAGTCACGTTGCAGGGAAGAGCATATTTTATAGCTACCCTGTATAGCTGACTAGTCCACTACACTTACAAAGAAGCTCTTCGGTTGCTCTTTGTTGGAATATTTCAGCTGCAGATATTGCAATTTTTCTTCCAGACACTTGGAATAACATCTCCCCTGCCCACAGGAACATTATGTCTTCCAAAATAGGAAAAGCCTGAAATGAGAGAAAAGTCATTTGCAGCAAGGATACTATACCTGTCCCTCCTTCCTCCTGCAACATGGACATTAGTTTTGAAAGGTTTATGAAATAGGAAAAAATTAATTCTCATTTTAAATTATTTTAACTTACCATTGTCTCTGCATGACTGTAACAGTGATTAATAAGGCTGTGTCCAGAGGCAGCATAAGGACTGTGTGTCTCCACTTTAGAACCATTACGTTTTTTGACCTGGAGATTCCACAGCAGTTAATTCTGTGCTCCTCCACAGAGCTACTTATCACATTAAACCACTGTTTCTTGTCCTGTTTCTGGACTCTAAACCTATACTGTCTGCTGTTATTCAAGAACTCAATCCCTGGCCCAACAACACACCTTCACAGACCATTCCAAATGGAAGTGTTCCCATAATGACATTTTGGTTGATGTTCTCAAGAGGGCCACCCAGCAGGGTCAATACCAAAAGAGGAATGAAGTACTGGGACAAGGGCTTGCTAACTGGAAGGAGGACAAACTCAGGCTTACCGCCCAGGTGGAGGACAGTGTTTCAGTGATAGAGCAGGCACTTGCAAAGCAGTTCCTGTAACAGGAACAGCAGCTAAGGGAGGAGGACAGAGGTCAGCACAAAGAACTGGTTCAACAGCACTGCCTATGGTGGATGAAAGAGCACTGGCTCTGCCACACCATAGCATCATCGCCCTGCAGTGTCCCCTCAGTCCAGCAGTGGCGTGGACAGTTCCATGTCAGGGTGGCCCATGCATGCAGGACTCATGAACATCTGGGAAGGATAGATACAACACTCTGCAGTCTTCTTTCTTCCACCCCTTTCCAGCGGAAACCTCTATCCTACCCCTCAACTACCAAGTGAGGGGAAAATGTGTAAAGAAGAGAAAGGAGGATGTAGGGCCAGAGAACATGCAGCAAAAGGAGGAATGTGTTAGGTATTAATTATTTCCTGCCCTTTTTTGGGTGGTGGCGGTGGTGTTGTGGCCGCTAGCCTGCCCAAGGCTGTGTGAGTGCCTTACTCTTTTAAGACATGTTTATACATAAGGTGTGCTATGTTTTCAAGAAAGATTATTACATTGTGCAATCACAATTTGAGACAACACAGCTAAAAACATGGTCAGGAGCGACTAATCATTAGTAAGCTAACACTATTCCTCTGTCTAGCTAGGTAAAAGAATCCACATTACAATACATTCCATCTGTATAGTCATTGTGCCTTGTCCCCACCAGATTCAGTAATCAACATGTCAATCAGATTATGTTGCATACCCACTTCCCTCCCAAGTATTGCCCCAACTCCCCAAAAATAAATGAGCCCCCCCCCCCAACAAAAACATTTGTACAAGTACTATTCCCTCTCTTTCCTTGGGCCATGGAAGTCTATAATGTGAACACACAAAGCATTCCTGGCTTCTGTTGGGAGCAACCGCTCCTGCAGTGGGAAGTTCTGAGTTTCAGTTTCACTACTGGTAAGAAGGAGGATGATACATCTGCAGAAAGCTTAATGTTTATAAAGTGCTTTGAGAGCCTAGCAATGAAGATGCTATAAAATGAAATACTTATGCCATGTACTGAAAATACCTTATTTTTTCCATATAACTTTTTCATGCTATAAGCGAAACTAAATCACCTCAAATTATATTCAGATAATGTTGTCCACTAATCATTTGAAGCTTTGTGTGGGTGACTTAGTTACATGATTTCCCACTGACATTTATTGTAGTTGCCTCTCTAAATCACCTCATACGGCGTTGAAAATTTAATATAACTTTTCAGCGGGTGACTCTGCATTGTTTTTCAGAGTCTTACTGTATTGTTACTTGGCCTCAAAACTTCTGACACAGGCTTCATAGGAGATTGACTTTAATTTTAATTCATTAATTTCACTATTACCTGAAGGTAACTGGCCATTGAATTATTTAAGTGAAGTGAACATTATTCCAAGGGCCCTTATACTTTAAAATGCTTTACATGGAATTTATTTGTTCTCATGATCCATTCTTTTTGTATTCACTAAACTTTATGCCTGGCCAAGATTAATTTAGTCAATGTGATTATAGTGTATTTTGCAGTGCTGCAGAGCACAGTATGAAGATAAGCCTGGCCAAACGTTATTAAAAAATGCCTAATTATGATGGGGGTAATCATTTCTCATTGAAGTAATTGGAAAGATCCCCATTTACTATACACTCTCACATTCAGTAATTCCCAACATGCTCCCATTTTTAGGCATACAACTATATTGTATTTTTGTAGCAGATGCATTTGTCTCGGTTCTTTTGGGGCATGGAAGAAGTCTATGACAATAGCAGGAGGAGTGACATGATTAAAATCATATTAGATGTAAAAATAGACGACAGGAATGGAATATGAGGGTACTCAACATGAGTGATTATCAGTCTCTGTGCACTTTACCCTCAATTATTCCAGCAATAAATTGAGACTGGGTCTAACTTTACCTTACTGTCTTACATTGATGTGCAGAGTGTTCACTACAAGGAAACTACAACCTATTAATTTTCACCAAGTTTTTTGAGGCCATGGAAAGATTGTTTCTGGAGAAAGAGAAGCTTATTGTCTCCTTTAACAAATATCTGGCTCCAGCATCATGTGTGATTTGTTTAACAACTAGATTAAGCTCTCAAAGGCAAAGCCAAGGTCCTAAATTTAAGTTGTGTCACCAAGAAATAAACATGGAATTAGATTAACCACATTTTAAACCAGTGCATCTCTGACAGAAATTAATGCACAACAGGAAATCAGGTGGTATGTTTAGAACATATTGATTGATTTACAAGCCATGAACAAGGACTATTAGGCTAAAATATTATGTTAATGTACTAAATTAAGAATGTCCATATAAAATATATTCTTATCTGTAAATTTCATTAGATTTTGTCTTTTTCTTTTGACATTTTCAATTATTTTATCCAGCCAACTTAATTAAGTCTTCCAATTGCTAGGATTTTCTCAAAATAAGTTTTTGTTAAAGAGTCTGTCCCAGTTTGATTTTTGCCTGGAACATAAATATAGGTTGCTGTATCCAGAGATAGAGGGGGCTAGGAGTTACTGTAACCTTACTACCTCATCACTGATGGAAGTCTGATGCTAAAACTCTGAAAGTAAGGTGCAGACTGCTGGGGGAGTTGTGCTAATAAAACAATGTGCCCTGCCTTGATAATTTGCTAAGAAACCTTACTATCTCAGGGAAAATGTATGATGACTAGGACTGAGATTTGCATTCAACTCCTTTCCTCTACTTCTTGTCTATTTATTTATATTAAGCTCTCCTAGGCAGTTACTGTTTCTTAGCACCTTGCATAATAGGGAATGGATCAAAGCTGAGACCTCCAAGTGATACAATAATATAAACAAAACTAATAATGATGGTGGCAAGACATCCAAGGGATGCCAGAGTTGCAACACAGAATGAAAGAGGAGACCAGTGAGACAGATTTGAGTATTCTCCACATAAAGAGGGGGCTGAATTGATGGGACTGATGAGGTGGCTAACAGAGTGTGTAGGAGAGGTGTGGACTGAGGAGAAAACATTGAGGAATGGATTGTAGAGTTTGTATGCATGCTGTCAGCTATGCTGTGGGCCAGAATATTGATGTTGCTGTCTCCTTTAAAAAAAAATCACGTCTCCTGCTTTCATCTTTGCAGTGCTAAGAGGTATGTAAAATAGATGTCAATAGAATGTACAGTCACACAATATATATCACTACCTATCTCTATCATGTTTTATGTGATAGAGATAGGTAGTGATAGATATTGAACATACTACACAAAATAGCCACATTAGAAAAAAGCAGTTCGGCTATAGAATATTGACTGCTGTAAAAACAGCCATGTTAGAAAAAAGTTGTCCGTGTATGGCAATTTAAACAAAACATCTAATGTTATCCTCTAGTCCACAAATGTTCATAAAAGCAGTGTTTAATGCACTGGCCTGAAGTTGGATTGCTATGTTGCTTCTGCTTTCTGGTGGTGGTGGGGTTTTTTTCTTATGTTTAGAAAGAAAATACATTTCAGTGTTCACACAAATCAAGTTTTTGTATTCTAGGTTTCTTTATACAAGCAGATCTAATGGAATCTAGTTAGCAGAATTTGATTCAACAAAGCATGGAATAGTGGATATAAAAAGAAGATGATATAAAATAAGGGCTGTATTGCCAAAGAATGCACAGTAAACCTCTGTCAATTTCTTTTTAAAAGATTATTCCAATGGGGAAATATTTTAAAAGTACATGTTGTTTAGAATGACATGCTGAATTTTACATACAGTTATCAAAGGTGAATACACCTGAGAGACTAACCAGTTTGGCCAGTCTCTTAGGGCTCATCTACACTACAGAGAAGATCGAAACTGCCACAGTCGATCTTCTGGGGTTCAATTTAGCGGATCTAATGAAGGTGAAGGGTATGCATGTGTTCATTTTAAACAAAATGTGGTTTGGAAAGTAGATATGCATAAAGAAGCATGCTGTGGCTCACCAACCTAGCAACAGCCTAGAAAAGGCCAAGGGGAGGGGGGGAGGGGTGAACTCAACATGTGGAGTGGAGAAGTACAAGCATGTGACAAACAAAGCCATATATGGATTGGTTTAGAAGTTTGTGTTCTATAACTTGTTATGTAACATGTTATATAACTGCCATGGGCTATAAAACAGCAAGAGGAGGGGCTCCTTGCTCGAGGGGCTCTGGCTGATTTTAGTACCAGAGGCTCTCCCTTTGTGCACATTGAATAAAGTCTTGTTGAATTGAATTGAAGTATCGAAGACCCTTGATTCTGCCCAGCAGCTGACTCTCTGGGAACCACAGAATCCCAACAAAGGCATGCGAATTCAAAGTGAGAGGGCAGGGCTGGTAGTCTTGCTCCTCACAAGGAGTAAGGGAAGTCAGGATCGCGCCAAAACACAATTTAAGATACTTTGACTCCAGCTACGTAATTAATGTAGCTGGAGTTGTGTATCTTAAGTCAACTTTCCTCTTAGTGTAGACCAGGCCTGAGAGAGAATCCACTTGATTCTGAAAGAAGCACTTTTTATATGCTACTGAAGAGCAGAAAAAGTCAGTTTTATAGATCTGAGAAAATGGGATGAGATGGAGGGATAATGAAACTCATTGAAGTTTGCATCCAATGTGCAAATGAGGAAAAAAAAAGTTGTTGCCTTTCAGGCATATTTCTTCAATTGGACTAGCTTTTTATTGACAACTGTGGTTCAACCCATCAATCCCAGGAACCAGTGCAGCTAGTTGTTGTCTCATATAATGCTGTGAAAGTTTCTGTTGTGATAAGCTTGTGTGTGTATGTAAAGGGTACTGGGTTTTGTTCTAGCTTACTTGGAGGTATCTTCATTATGAAAGCCTTTAAAAACTATCCGAAAAATGCTTCTTCAAGATGCCATTTCCTATCAACAGCTCCCGCCCGCCCCCCAGTCTCCTTGCTGTTTAAGTATCTTAAATTAGAATAATCTCTCCTATCAGCACAGACTGGATGAGTCATGAAATAACTGAATCCCATCTGGGTGGTCCCAGCATGGATCTAGCACTTACTCTGCTCTTCAGTGTTAAGCGGGATTTGTATCTGTATAGACTTATATCTACTATATCAACATCCATGCATAGAGAATAAGATTTCTTGAACAAATATAAATGACTGAGGCCCACAGCACTGAACAACCATGATGTGAATAGCATCTAAGTCAGATCATCTGCTGAGCTGTTTGGTTATGGTTCATCACTTGCAATTAACAGAAATAATAGTGTGTCTGTAATGTGTCTGTATGTTTCTTACAGTTCTCTGCACTGAAGTTTGCTTGACTAATGGAAAATTGTTTTGCTCTAATTTCATTGTACAACATTTAAAAAAGTGAACAAAATATTTTCATTAGCTTTTCCTTCCATTGTCTATGTGTCAGAGATGAAGTAAAACCTCCTCTTAAATAAAATGGGTAAAAATTGTGATTTTTTTAAAATTCAGTGTTTAAAATTTAAATAATTCTTTTAAAAATTGAAATCAAATGTATATATGCCCATTGAAAGTATTTTACTTCATTTTGTAATATCAAATGGCAAAGGTTGACATTTTGTACTCCTTTCTTTAATTAGGTAGGGTACATCTAGACTACACCTCTCTGTCAACAGAAAGATGTGGATTAGGCACGTCAAAATTGCTAATGAAGCAGGGATTTAAATATCCCATGCTTCATTAGCATAACATGGCCTCCACTTTTTTTTCGAAATGGAGCTTTTATGAAAAAAACTGGCAGTCTAGATGCGGATCTATCGAAAAATAAACCCTTTTTTGAAAGATCCTGTAAACCTCATTTTTTGAGGAATATAGGATCTTTCAAAAAAGGATTTATTTTTCAACAGATCTGCGTCTAGACTGCTGGTTTTTTTTCTGAAAAAGCTCCATTTCGAAAAAAAGCGGTGGCCTTGTTTATGCTAACGAAGTGTGGGATATTTAAGTCCCTGCTTCATTAGCAATTTTGACATGCCTGATCTACATCTGTCGACAGAGAGGTGTAGTCTAGACACAGCCTTACTGAACAGTTAGTAGAACTTCAATTTTTATAAATCATTTTCTAGTGATAAATTTCACACTTAAAAATGTCCATCTATGTAAAAAGATAAGCCAAGGACCACACTCATGTTCTTTCAGTGAGAACAACACAAACATAAGCACAAAACTGATAATCAAATGCACCAGGCCATATTTGAAACCAGAGTCATTTTCAGATAATTGAACTTTCACAAGTCAAGAAAGCTGAAATGCTTTGACTGATCTGTAATCCTCCATCAGGGTTTGATATTTGAACTCAATGGGAGTTAGATGCTTTTGAAAATCACAGCCATAGTTGCCTAAATATGGGTTTTGAAGCCTAACTTTAGGGTCCAGTTTTAGACAATTGTGGCCTGTGTGTATTAAAATCACTTTGTTAATTTGTTGAAAACAGGGGGGCTGACAGACTTGCCAGCCTTCAGGGCAATGTATGTGTGAGGGCGGCTCACGCCTCAGGTGGAAGGGGCAAGGCTGAGGCAGCTAGCTCTCAGTGCTGCCCAGACTGTGCTGCATGGAATTCTGGCAGCAATGTAAAGGGTCCGGTGCTCCAGCCTCCACTGCAGTTGTGGCAGAGGTAGCTGGGACCCCTAAGTCCTTTAGGGACCAGTCCCCAGGGCACTTGCTCCCTTTGCCTTCTCTCTCAGTGGGCCTGATTGAAAGTCTATGAAATTTTTCAGTAACCCAGAAGCAATTTTGTTTTGACGTGATAAGGGTTCCATTCTGCTAAGAGAAATGTTATTCATAAAAATATGGAAAGCTACAAACAATCATACATGCACGCACATGCAATCACAGGCACTTTCTTCTTTTTGGGTGCGTGCTTTACCCCTGTTCCACCCTGAGGCCCCAGCTCACTCCACCATTTCCCTCAAAAATGCCACTCTGGCTTGTCTTTTTCTCACCACACCCCCTCCGGAAGGCCCCACTCTCTCTGTGCCTCTTTCTGCCGCCTTTCCCTGGCACCTCCTGCCCACTGTTGAGCAGCTGGTTGGCAGGGCCTAGAAAAAGCTGATTGGTAGGTAATTGGTGGGTGTTGAGCACCCATTATTTTTTTCCATGTGTGCTCCAGCCCCAGAGCACCCACAAAGTCAGCACCTATTCTATTAACTTCAAGGAAGGTAGGATCAGGGTCTTAATTGCTATTATTTTGTTTGCCTATAGCAATTTTATAAAACTCCAATATAATACCCAACTTGTAGTGGTATTAATACTTTTATGTCATCTATTCAGCTTCACATAGAAAAGGTGAAGGGGTAATGTGATTACAGTCTAAAAGTACCTACATGGGGAGCAGATATTTAATAATTAGGGTTTGGAATGGGTCCCTGTTACCCTGTTCCCTGGGGTCACCCCGAGTTCGGGTGAGCCATCGTCCCACAAGGGGAGTACTTGCCTTGTGACTGACCGCCCGACCGCGGTCTGAGGCTTATAGCTCCGGCGCCTTCCGGACCCACACAGATCCGAGGGGCCGGGAAGGGGGCTCGGGCCCTCCCACACTCCGAGCCCCGACCCAGGGCCCTAAGACGGGGACGCCTGTCCCTTGTCAGTGGAGAGGGTCGAGTTCCCCAAACCCTCCACTCGCGGGGTCCGCGACCCCGCCCTGGGTCTCTTCTTCCCGGCTCAATCCCAGTGGGCTCCCCAGCAGGGGGATAGACTCACCCTGAGTCCCTTCCTCTGGCGGGGGTCCGTGCGCAGGGGTTCTCCCGTGCTCCGCTCTCCTGGCAGGGTTCTGGCCTTCTCCCACCTCTTGGAGCTCCCCCCTTGGCTGTGGTTCTCGCCCTTTTGAATCGCCCGCCCTGCCACCCCCTGGACTGGTGTCCCCCCGGGTGATTCGATCGTTAGAAACAAAGATAGTTGGGTTTGTGATGACCGGGAGAACCGTATGGTCACTTGCCTGCCTGGTGCGAAGGTTGCGGATTTCTCAAGGCATCTAGACAGACTTAAGTGTAGTGCTGGGGAGGAGCCGGTGGTCGTGGTACATGTAGGTACCAATGACGTAGGGAAGAGTAGGAGAGATGTCCTGGAGGCCAAATTTAGGCTGCTAGGAAAGAGACTGAAATCCAGGACCTCTATGGTGGCATTCTCGGAAATGCTTCCAGTTCCACGCGCAGGGCCAGGTAGGCAGGCAGAGCTTCAGAGTCTCAATGTGTGGATGAGACAATGGTGTAGGGAAGAGGGGTCTGGATTTATTAGGAACTGGGGACACTTTTGGGAGAGGGGGAGCCTATACAGGAAGGATGGGCTCCACCTAAACCAGGGTGGAACCAGACTGCTGGCACTAAACATTAAAAAGGCTGTAGAGAAGTTTTTAAACTAAGAGATGGGGGAATGCCGATTGGTGCGGAGATGCACATAAATCGGATGGAGACTTCTCTTAGAGGAGAATCCATTGATAGAGATTCTCTAACCTGTAGTCAGAAAGAGAGGAGAGGAGAGGACAAACCATGGGCCAGAGCAAACACACAACCGCATACAAAGGAATCCAATGCACCAGGGAAGGGCAGACAAATAAGCAGTGGCAAATTTTTAAAGTGCTTGTACACAAATGCTAGGAGTCTGACTAATAAGATGGGTGAACTAGAGTACCTCGTATTAAATGAGGAGATTGACATAATAGGCATCTCTGAAACCTGGTGGAATGAGGAAAATCTGTGGGGGGATATGATAGAGGTATATAAAATCATGAGTGGTGTGGAGAGGGCCGATAAAGAAAAGTTATTTATTAGTTCCCTAAATAGAAGAACTAGAGGACACCAAATGAAATTAATGGGTAGCAGGTTTAAAACTAATAAAAGAAAGTTCTTCTTCACACGGCGTGTAGTCAACCTGTAGAACTCCTTGCCAGAGGAGGCTGTGAAGGCTAGGACTATAACAGAGTTTAAAGAGAAGCTAGATAATTTCATGGAGGTTAGGTCCATAAAAGGCTATTAGCCAGGGGATAAAATGGTGTCCTTGGCCTCTGTCTGTTAGAGGCTGGAGAGGGATGGCAGGAGACAAATCGCTTGATCATTGTCTTCGGTCCACCTTCTCTGGGGCACCTGGTGTTGGCCACTGTCGGTAGACAGGATACTGGGCTAGATGGACCTTTGGTCTGACCCAGTATGGCCGTTCTTATGTTATGTTCTTATGTTAAGAGTACCTGTCTTGATCCCTCCCTCTGGGGCATCTGGTATTAGCCACTGTCAGCAGACAGGCTACTGGACTAGATGGACCTCTGGTGTGACCCAGTATGGCCGTTCTTATGTTCTTAACCTACTGATTTTTCACTTTCCTATAGCCACAGAAATGTATGCCCTTCACGCTCATGTTCTTTTTAGAATTGATATCCTAGGCTCAGTTTGGCTCGTACCTTGCTTGGCTCGTACCTTGCTTGCCATACACATAAGAGATCCATGGGACTTATTTAGCAATAGTTTAATTTTTCTTTCCCACTCCGGACAAATAGACACAAATGAGGTAAGTTCCAGTTGAGTGAGCCCTAGTTAGCAACCCAGTATTCTAGAGGAACTCCGCTAGTAACCCTGACAGAGGTGTGTGCCTTTTATTTTGGAGGGATTAGCTAGAGATGTTGACTTGGTAACCTTCCTAATTCCTTTTTGAAAAGGGGGAGGTTTTTCACTGCTTATGTTTTTCCATTGTGTTTACTAACATATTTTCATCTTTAAATGTCCTTTTCCCTTTTCAAATCAGTTTAATAAATCATTTGCTGCCTTTCTTAAAATTATCATTTGTTTCTTAATTTAGGCTATTTGTTCATAAAAACACAAAGAAGCAAATGTTTATATATATTTTCAGCCTAATTTCATCAAAATCTCTGTAGTGTCTTGCCAAAGAATGGATCCCAAATACTACTGTAAACCCTTTACATTAAAACAGATTTTCAGGTATGCTGCTGTTGTGGATTCGGCTATACTGGAGGAATATTGGCAGGATTAAAAGGTAAATATATGAGGTTGTCAGTGAATTTGAGAGCCTTTCCAAGTATATCTTGGGGGAGGGGAACTTATTCATATATTTTGAATTTCTCTATTAATAATTGCAGACTTTTTAATAAGGTGACAGCTGGTGGAATAATTTAAATGGAATAGCCAGCAAGCTTTTTTTTTCTCCCAGAAACAAACTGTTCAAACTGCAAATAAACACTACTGGGTACAGAATCACACATTGCTAAGATGTTAATATAAGTTTTGCAATTTACATTGCCCATAAAGAATGGCTAAATTGGCATTTTAACCATTATAATTTTTCTTATTTCTATAGCCTCAAAATACTTTAGATAATAGTGTTTGTTGGGTTATGTATTTGTTACTTGTCATATGGCAAGGGACATTTGGAAACATTGGCACAGTTAAAGCCTATGAAGGTTTCCCATATAACATTTCACTCCAGGTTGTAAGTTTGCAGTTGATTTACCTTGGAAGCAATAGAAAATCTGCCAAAACCATGGTGTGAGAAAACTGAGTCAAGCAAATGTGAGGGCTCAGGTTTGAAATGCTAGCTAAACCAAATACATATCACATGCACTGAAATAAAACAAATACTGTTCTTCATAGTGCTCTCTGTGATCTGTTACAAGAAAGATAAGTATAACCTACAACAATTTAAAATCATACCAGAGCAATGAAAATCAAATATAACCCTCCTTCTCTCTGGGATCCCAATTCAGCAAAACATCTAAGCATGTGTTTATCTTCATTCCTGCTCAGCTAAGCACATAACCACATGAAGTCAATAGTTCTTAAAGCCGAGCATGTGCGTAAATGCTTTGCTGAACAAGCATAGATGCTGTATTGAGGTTGTGAGTCAACGAGAGCTGTGAGTCAGAGTTACAGTGTCTCAGGTAATCCAAAGCTCTGTACAATTTTATACTTTGAGCAAAACTTTTGCAAAACATGAACAGTGATTTTTACCAATGCTGTTGGTAAAGGAACGACAGCTGATCAGATTTCAGAGTTTTAACAAACAGGATAAGAGCATGAACATTGACTAAAATCACACTAAAATTGAATTAGTCTATTAGACATTAAACTGGACTCTGAGGCTATGTCTAGACTACAGGCTTCTTTTGCAAGAAGCTTTTTTCAGAAGAGATCTTCCAAGAAAACTTCTTGCGAAAGAGCATGTCCACGCACAAAAGCGCATCAAAAAAGTGATGCGCTTTTGCAAAAGAGAGTGTCCAAACTGATTAGATGCTCTCTTGCATAAAAAGCCACCCAGAAACACTTCAGGCTGGGCTTCAGGTCACCAATTGCTTCTGGGTGTTGGTACCGGAGGCTTGCAGAGACCTCCTTAAAGGGACCCCCCGGACAGCCTGTTTCTCTGCTTCTGCTGCGTTCTTGTCTACCTCTTCGATGGACAGCAAAGCTCTTGCAGTGCCTGCTGTGGTTGCCCTGAGCTTTTTTGGATGCCACAACCTTTTCTTTTGTGCCATGGAGCCGGAGCTGCCTCTGGGCAAGCGATGGCCCCACACAGCCATGCTGCAGGTTTTGCAGCATGTTCTGCCAGCTACCTTCCTGGTCTTGAACGACCTGGACCCCAAGCTTATTCTGGGGACCCACTGTGGCTACCACTTCCCACAATGGAGAGGCATTTCTGGAGGCTCAACATCAGTTCCGACTGGTGGGACTGGCTGGTCATGGCGTGGTGGGATGACCAGCAATGGCTCCAAAGCTTCTGCATGAAGAAGTCCACCTTTTTGGAGCTCTGTGCCTGGCTCGCCCCTGCCCTCCAGAGACACAACACCCACCTGTGGCCTGCCACCCCCCTGGAGAAGTGGGTCGCAATAGCCCTCTGGAAGCTCGCCACCCCCGACAGCTACCGTTCAGTGGGCAAACAGTTCGGCATGGGGAAGTCCACTGTCAGGGCCCTCCTCATGGAGGTAAGGAGCTCTCGGGCTGCAGTCCCTGCTGGGGGGAGGAGAGTGTTGCATAAGAGGGACCCTCGGGAAAGGGGAGCTAGGGCGGGTGGAATCAGGGTGGGAGGAGAAGCCCTGTGTGTTTCTTTGTCTCCTTCTGCAGGTTGTGAGGGCCATCAATTCCATCCTACTGTGGAAAGTCATCCATCTGAGAGACCTGGACGTGACCCTGGATGGCTTTGCTGCCCTGGGTTCCAGAACTGCGGGGGAGTGATCGATGGGCTCCTGATCCGTGCACTGCACCGTCGAGCAGCCCATTATATTAATCAAAAGGGCTACTTCTCCATGGTGCTGCAGGCCCTGGTTGACCACCAGGGACACTTTACAGACATATTTGTCGGGTGGTCGGGCAGTGCACACGATGCCCGCATTTTCAGAAACTGTTGCCTGTACCGCAAGGTGGAGGTGGCACATTTCCCTCCCACCATGAACTTGCCATTGGGGACATGTAGATGCCACTATGCATCGTAGGGGACGCGGCTTGCCCTCTGATGCCGGGGCTTATGAAGTCGTACACCGGCCACCTGGATTCTAGAAGGGACCAATTCAATGCCCTCCAGAACCACGCCCGGATGCAGGTGGAGTACACATTCAGCCACCTCAAGGCACATTTCCGGTGCCTCCTCAGGTGCCTGGACATGGGGAAACACAACATTCCCGAGGTGGTGGTGGCATGTTGTGTCCGCCACAACATTGTGGAGAGGAAGGGGGAGACCTTCCAGCTTAGGTGAGGGGCAGAGGCCAGACATGAGGGGTGAGCCTTCCAGCAGCCCTGGACAGCTGCCATCCATCAGGCCCATGAGGCCAGGGTGCACATCCAGGAGACCCTGAAGGAGAGGTTCTCTCAAGGACCCCAGTAACTCTCCCCAGGGCCTTCTCCCTAGAGGCCTATGTTTTGCAGCTCTATCCCTTCCTCTTCACCACCCCCTTTGCCTTTGCCCTTTCCCTGACCTCTCAATAAACACACCTGTTTGGCTTTTTAAAAAATGTGGTCTGTGTTGATTATTCAGAAAAGTTGGGCAGGGGCAACAGGGCTCAAGACTGGGAGGATGGGGGGGAGATGGCTTGATGTGCCACCTCGGGTGCAGGGACCTCATCGAGGCTGTGAGGGTTCGAGGAGCACAGAGGGGTGGGCAAGAGGGGGGGCTGGAGAGGGGTCAGCGTTGGCAGGGGGAGGGGCCTTAGGCATCACTTGGGGAGGGAGCAGAGGCATAGCGGGGGGCCCAGCAGAGGGGGAATGGGCACAGCAGTGGGGACAGGAGGGTAGAAGCCAGGAGCATCGGCATCAGGCGCGTGTTCCATCATGCGCGACATGACGGCACACATGGTATCACACTGCTGCATCAGGCGGAGTCCCGCCACTCCAGGTCAGCGCGCACCTCGTGCGTCAGGATCTGGGGGGATGTCACGGAGGACACTGATGTGCTGCCACATCAGGTCCTCGTGCACTGTGATGCGCCTTTGGGTTCTCTGGGCTCTGGCAGGTGGCTGCAGTGGTGTGGCTCGGCCCTCAGTCCCAGCTGGTCTGACTGTGCAGAACACACAAAAGGGACAGGCGGTCAGTCATCCCTGCAGACACTGTCTGCAGCAGATAATTTTCATCATTCAGATGGACTCTTGAGATTTGTCTACACTTTTGCTATCACCGGTTCAGCTCTGAGGGTCCTAAGAGACCATAGTGTAGACAGGTTCTTGGCTGCCACCACCATTTGAAGCACCACCTCCTCCCACCCTGCAGAGCACAGGTCTAAACTGACAGTGGTTGAAATTGAGAGAAGGTAGCATGTCTGCCACAAAGATCTCAGCTTTAGTACCACCCAGGGAGCTGCACACGTGTTAGCAACCATGGATATTTTTTGGGAAAAATTCCTTAATATAGACAAGGCCTTGAGCTGCTGGGCAGCTGTGGCACTTAGACGCTGTGTACACTAAGCTTACAAAGGTGAAATCATGTCCTGAAGCTGGAGATGATGCTGTCATGACATCCATCCAGGGGTGGACACTGGAAATCACCCCCGGAGATACCCCGAGGTCTTTTGCCCCAGAAGAGCTTGTAAAAAGGAGAGAGACAAACAAGCTGCAGCCTCTGGTTGATGAAAGTCATGTGAAAGTCTTTCATTCTACAAAATGGAATAAGATTAATTACATAATAAATACAATTATGTTAGTCCAGTATTAACATGGTATGTAGGACATTCAAGAGTTAGAAAATGTCTGAATGAAGGTAATGTCCTAGTGACAGATATTAGTCCCACGGAGGATAGCTGGGGTGTAAGTATCTGATTCAGAGCTCACTGAAGTCAAGTGGAAAGGCATCTGTTGATGTCAATGGACTTTGGATCAGGCCCTAAATCTGCAAGTGCAAAATGCACTGGGAACATGGTTTCCAGAGAGTGACGCATTGGTCAGTTTGCTCTAAGTGTCCCTTTGTAATCAGCATTGCTGAGAACCATAAATGGGTGCCCCTGGGCTGAACTCTGAGTCATGCTGCCCACACAGTAATTACAGAACAGGTGGCAACAGGAATCCTTTGACAATGTTCTGCCCTGAGAAAAATGAACTGGTGGCGCAGTGGTTGTTCTGCTTCTTCTCACATTGACATGAGCTACAGATCATGCAGATGTCTGGTGGCGTATGTGCTGAGCCTGTCTTGTGTTATGGTGGTTCTGCTTTCCTTTGAGACGACTGGCTATGGGATCTTATGTGAAATGATGCCTCCTTCCTTCCCCTGCCATGTTAGTGTGCTCCGTCACTCTCCTGCTTACCCCTGCCCCCTCTAGATGTGGTTTTGCTTTTGTGATCCTTGGGTGACACATCCTTGCCGCAATTATGATACTCATGTACTATTCTGATATTTATCAGCTCTTTTATTTATCAGGGGAAAGTGAGAGGTTGCAGCGAATGCCCTTTCACTCTTGGCCAGAAACATTGCGTGAATACGCCTGTTATGGTTCCTCAGGGTGTGTCTACAATACAGGTTTTTTTTTAAAAAAAAATGTACCTGTGTCTAGACTGCTGCCTCATTCTTTCGAAAGTAAATTTAAGGAACGTGGCAGTTTTCTCGACTGCAGTAAACCTCGTTTTCCGAGGAAGAACGCCTTTTTTCGAAAGTGCTCTTTTGAAAAAAGGCGCTATGTAATGCAAACTGTGCTTTTTTGAAAGAGAGCATCCAGACTGCCTGGGTGCTCTCTTTTGAAAAAGCGGCTTGCTTTTTCGAAAGTACTGGTTGCAGTCTAGATGGTCTTTTTCAAAAGAGGATTTTTCAAAAGAATCTTTCGAAAAAGCCTCTTTTGAAAGAGACTTGCAGTCTAGACGTAGCCTGGATGACACCATCTGTCTGCCAGGCATTTGCTGGTATGGGCACTTTCTGGGATTCTGCTGTGGCCTCAATGAATAGTTCAATCCACATGCTGTTGCTGATGGCTCACAGTCTGGATCTCCATGACCCACCAAGTGCAGTTTTGGGGCTTGCAGTGGTTTCCTCTCCGGGCTCTTTGTGGTGGCAATGACAGCAGCTGAGTGCAGGCCATGATACTGTTCTGACTGGCAGCATGGTCAGCAGTGTGGCGGAGCACAGGGATTGGCTGCTCACAAAGCCGAATGTGGCCCTAGGGTTGCTCTACCTTGTCCTTACACTTGTAGCACATATTGTGGCTCAAGGTGCAGAGTGTAGCATTTACAACTGCTGGAACAGGGGTATGCAGAGGCTTCAATGTTAGGTTACAATCTAGCCCGGGGTTACTGAGTCAAGCGGAGCAGTGCTGTAAACATAGTAAAAGAATCTTTGAGTCAACAATAAATCTGCTAAGATAGGGCCTCTTGTGATATCTTTCCTTGTGGTGGGTGGGTAGCACATTGCTCCTCTAATAGCTAAAAGGGATCAGTCATGGAGTAAAGTGCTATTTGGTGTAAGGATGGCAGAATTTGGTCCATGAAGTAAAGAATAAAAGATACAAAAAAGGGGGGAAAGTGTAATGACCTGTTTTTGAGCTGTGAAATGCATGAAGCCTTTCTAAAATAAATGGTTAATAAATGAACATTGTTTGCATGACTTAAAAAAATAGATCTATGCTGTAGAGCCCTTTCCCCCTATTTATGGGCACCAAAGGATGCAATGTATATGCTGGAGTGGCTGATAGTCATTAACCTTCCATCTTTTCTTTTCCTAACTCTTACTCATTTCAATCTAAA
The DNA here is from genome assembly GCF_052426305.1 of Pelodiscus sinensis. Classification (NCBI taxonomy): domain Eukaryota; kingdom Metazoa; phylum Chordata; order Testudines; family Trionychidae; genus Pelodiscus; species Pelodiscus sinensis. The sequence goes on from NC_143052.1 coordinate 192,018,671, forward strand.
ATAAAATGCCATACAATAGAAAAAAACAAACAAAAATAAAAGAGTGCTGAAATCCTTCTTCCTAAACAAGATAAAACTGTAAAACACAGCCCCTTTTTCAGCAAGCTTACAGAAATTAAAGCCTCTTCTTCAAATATCCTTTACATTTCCCTTCAACCCATTGTCAAGAATGTTAAATCAACCCCCTAAGTCGAAGAGTGAGTTAAGTGGAGGAATCATTTTCTCTTTGTGGGACTCTAACCACATTTCCCACATCATCACAACTGTTATCATGCTGCTGATATGATAAATCCCAGTAAATACATTTTCCCCATGACTCATCTGTATTTAGCCATCCATTAAATCCTTATTACCACATTGCATCTACCCAAAATGGAATTGAAGGAGCGCCTTTCACAGGACAAACGTTGAAAAAGTCCATTCTGGGACATAGCTGAACTGGAATACATATTGTTGGTTGCAGTGGCACTGCAGGAGTGGGTAAATCCCGACTAAGTTGAAAATGGAATTAATAATAACAAACACGTAACATTAAAGAAAAATAAGCATATGCAAAAACAAAACAAACAAACAAAAAAACAGGTGTCAACATGTCTCAAAGCCTAAGAATTTCCATACGGGTGCTTGCCTGACAAATTATGTAGTTTATTGCATAGGTTACTTTGAATAGATAGTCACACACTCAAGGCTTGTCTGCAAGGGGAATTAGTGCACAGCAAGCCAAGGTATATAGTCAATGAACAGCCAATGTACAGCCAGCTGTGCACTGACTGGCTATATGGACTCTTCTGCTATGCATTTAGAAGTTCCTGAGTGCACTTCAGCATACTCCTATTTGGAATACATTAAAGTTCACTGTGGAAAATTCAGAGTGCAGCAATAGGATCCATCTGGCCAGCTAGTGCTTGGATAGAGTATTATAGATTTATATCCATGCTCAGTTCACTATACTCCAAGGGTACATCTACACAGCAACATTAGTTTGAAATAACTAGCGTTATTTCGAAATAACTTAGTCCGTGTCTACCCAGCAGGCAGTTATTTCAAAATAGTGTCAAAATACTGTCAAGCTGGAAGACTTCTTACTCCGACTCCTTTAACCCTCATTGTATGAGGAATAAGGAAAGTCGGAGGAAGAGTTCTTTATTTCAAAATAAATGCTGTGTAGATGCTCCCAATTTCGAAATAAGCTACACAATTGATGTCGCTCAATTTGCGTAGCTTATTTCAAGTTAAGCCCTGAGGTATAGATGCACCCTAAGTCTCTATGTAAACAAGCCTCCCCTCAATGAGGCAAATTCATTCACTGGAAGCTTGTGTGAGTCTGTTACTGAAGTCTATGAGAGCTTCCTACGTGCATCATCAGACTTTGAGCCTGTAAAGATAGAAGTGGTGGCCACATTGAACACAACAGACAAATGGAGTTTTACACAGGGCAGAATTTAATTCAGAGATTGCAGAGAAGAAACTAAACCCATTGCTCAAGTTTAAAAGGTTCCACCTGGTGACATGTACATTGGGTAGCCAATGGTCTGGGAATGTTAAGAAAATTCCATCACTGAGAATTACATTGTCAGGGCTGCCAGTCTGAATTTCTCCGTTAATCCCTCAGAACATACTATGCTAAGGGAAAAGAATTCACGTATATATGTAGTATCATAAGCTTTCATGGGCAAAACTCACTTCCTCAGATGAGCAGAGGCACATATTTTTGTTGGTCTCTAAGGTGCTACAGGACTACTCATGGTTTTTTAAGTTACAGAATAATATGGCTACCCCTCTGAGACTTTTATCTAAGGAAAGTCAGAATTGTCTTTTTTATAGAGTCAGGTTGTTGCTTTGATGCTCCTGTGCTAATGATCACCCCTTCTAAGAGGAGGAATTGGCAGTGAGTTGAGGTATAAGGAATGCTCTTGTCCAGGTAGTGGCTATTGATGGAGATCTCAGATTTCATAAGCCTTAGCATTGCTGGCAGTGTAAAAGAACTAATCTTTTGTACAGCAAGGCAGGTTGGCCTGTATTTTCACCAGTGTCAAAGTGCAAAAGAATTACACAGCCTTTTGTGGAGAGATGGTTTGTTGTGGGAAGGACTGATAAAGTTCCTCTCCATTGGTAGCAAGGTGGGGGAGGAAGCGAGTGAATGGGGGTGGACTCTAAAATGGAACATGAGAGTAAAGAACAGTTGGGACCCAAATGTAAAAGCTAAAATGTGGCCTTTACAAAAGTACTCAGCATTGGCCTTAGTCTGCTCTCCCAGGAGCTAATGTTTGTACACAGAGAAGACAGAGTAGGCCAGCAATGAGCACTTTAGGTAACCTTTTTGAGTTAAAATGAGTGAGATTCTCTCTGACCCCTTTAAAAGCTGCCTTTGCACCCTCCCAATTCTAAAGCGTATGTCTACACTACAGCGCTAATTCGAACTAAGCTAATTCGAACTAACGAATCCAGACTAAAAAACTAGTTCGAATTAGCGTTTTACTAATTCGAACTAGCATGTCCACACAGAGTGGACCCTGAACCAGGCTTAAGGATGGCCGGAAGCAGTGCCAGCAGGGCATCAGATGAGGACTTAGAGCATGGAGCTGCTGCCTCAGGCTAGCCGAGGGCTGTGCTTAAGGGGACCCGACTCCCACCCCGGACAGACAGTTCTCAGGATGCCCCGCTTGCAAAGCAGTCCTGGCTTGGATTGCCCCGAGTACCCACACTGGGCACATCACAGCACTCGGCCATCAGACCGGCTGCACTTGCCGCAGGCTGCCATCTGGGGAGAGGGGGCAATTGGGGGGCTGCAGGAGAGGTTCCACCCCAGAAGCCCGCAGAGCCAGCCCAGTCCTCCCCATCGGGGGCTCGTACCCCATTCCTCCCTCACCTCCTTCCACTTACCCCTCCCTAGCCCCCCTTCCTGATGTACAAAATAAAGGACAATTTTGTTCAAAAATAGAATCTCTCTTTATTGAACAAAACTGGGGGAGACTAGAAAAAGAAGGTGGGAGAGGGGAAGAGAGAGGGTGGGAGAGGGGAGGGCAACTACAACGATGAGGGGTTTGGAACAGGTCCCATATGAAGAGAGGCTAAAGAGACTGGGACTTTTCAGCTTAGAAAAGAGGAGATGGAGGGGGGATACGATAGAGGTCTAGAAAAGCACGAGTGGGATGGAGAGGATGCATACAGAAAAGTTCTTCATTAATTCCCATAATAGAAGGACTAAAGGACACCAAAGGAAAGGAATGGGTAGCAGGGTTCAAACTAATAACAGAAAGTTCTTCTTCACAAAGCAAAGAGTCAACCTGTGGAACTCCTTGCTGCAGGAGGCTGTGAAGGCTAGAACTAGAACAGAGTTTAAAGAGAAGTGACATCAATTCATGGAGGTTGGGTCTATGGAGTGGTATTAGCCAGGGGGTAGGAGTGGTGTCCCTGCCCAAAGTTTGTGGAAGGCTGGAGAGGGATGGCACGAGACAAATGGCTTGGTCACTGTCTTTGGTCCATCCCCTCCAGGGTCCCTAGGGTTGGCCGCTGTCAGCAGACAGGCTACTGGGCTAGATGGACCTTTGGTCTGACCCAGTACGGCTATTCTAAGCTCAGGGCTCAGGGTTGGGGTCTCAGTGGACCACCTTGATTTTCATGCAAACCTGCTCCTGGGTGGCCAGGCTGGCAGCTCTCCTGCCCTAGACGGCCGCTTTCCTGTGCCTAGTGCGGAGGTCGTGGACGAGGTCCACGATGTCTGCACTGGACCAGGCGGGTGCCCGCCTCTTGCGGTCCTGAGCAAGCTCCCGGGAACCGCCAGCCTGGTCCTGGGAAGAGGGGGAGGGCTGGGGGGCATCGGGTGGCTGGCTCAAGCCGTGCCAGGTGCAGGGTCTGCTGGCTGGGTGCTGGCAGGCTTGCACCTGGCACCGGCACCGTAGCCAGCCCGTTCCCCTTTAAGGGGTCCGGGGCCGGGAGGGGGGCAATAGAGTTTCCCTGGTGTTAGTCAGAGTGGCCACCAGGGAAAGCTGGGGAGGTCTAGCCTCCCACTAGTTCGAATTAAGGGGCTACACAGCCCTTAATTCGAACTAGTAAGTTCGAACTAGGCTTAGTCCTCATACAATGAGGTTTACCTAGTTCGAACTAAGCGCTCCGCTAGTTCGAATTAAGTTCGAACTAGGGGAGCGCTAGTGTAGCGCCTATCAAAGTTAATTCGAACTAACAGACGTTAGTTCAAATTAACTTTGTAGTGTAGACATACCCAAACTGTTCTAGGGGCCGGGGAAGGACCCAGAACAATGTACACAGCCTGGGACAGCTGCCTTAGTTGCAGCAGTCTGCCTTTGACTGCCTAGATTCTAGAGCCTCTCAGTGCTACATGCTGCTGCTCCACCCCTTCTGCTCAAAGCTCTGAACTTTGCCTGCCCCCTATGCCAGGCTTTGCAAAAGAATCCCTAGAAGACACCCGATGGCTGGGTTCCTCTGTTTTTGCACCCTGGGATTTTTCGTCTAGTCTCCCTCTATGGCTGCTGCATGGGCAGCACAACAAAATGTTGTTCTTATTTTGGGCTGCCTCACAAACTGAAAATCTAACCTCAGGTAGGGGCTGAATGGGCCTTGAATGAATTTATTTTATGACATTGTGCTGCTTCCATTTAGTATGATTATGAAGTACAAAGGTTAAGCAAGCACTGTCGTGTAATATTACAGCATGGCATACATAAGCAGATACCTCTTAAAAAGACTTTTTGATAGAAAAGTCGAAAGTGAGGAAAGAAGAGGAAAAAGATGTGCTCAAAATCACCAGATAGTTAATGTTACAACTATCAGAGCTGACTGCTATAATGTGCAGTCCTGTAGCACCTTAGAGACTAACAAAAATATATAGTATCATGAGCTTTTGTGGGTAAAACCCACTTCCTCAGATGGGCAATATGATGATGTTGCTCTGTATTTGAGGAGTGTATAAAGCATATAATGTGAGCAAGCTAATTGCATCATATTATGAGCACTCAGCCACTATGAATGAAGGAAATAGAACACCACGTAGTGAAGGGTTAATTTGGAGACAGGCGTTCAGAAGCAAGGTCATAACTACTGGCAGTCTTGCTAATCATTATTGGAGGTGGAAAGGAAAAAGTAAACAACTGAGAATGGAGGAAGATATGTGGTTAGCCAGCCTTGAGTCTAGACGCCTGATAGTAAAAGTTTATTGCAAGTTAGAAAAGCGATGATTTAGTAGGGCCCATTGTGACCTATGTGTTTTGTAGAAGTGAATTATAAAAAGTTCAGATAATAGAGTGTATTTATGAGCAGCTCTCTGAAGCCATTCAGGGAGAGATGTTTTCCTGACATCTTTACTCCCCAGCAGGGAGATGTTTGGCCAGCACTGCTTTTGTTGAGTCCTTGATTACATCTCAGAATATAGGTAAATATTGGGGATGTTCTAAGCCTATTGCTTATGTCCGTGTGTGCTTGAATTTAATAAACTGCAGTGCCAGACAAGAAAATGCTTTCTTGCATTACTACTTAATCAGACAGAATTGCTGATTTCCTGTTGATTTATTCCTTACACCACTTGGAGTAAAATAATTAAGTTGCCCCTGTTGGGGGTTCTGACAACTCTGAATAACAGTTACTTCTACCTTAAGAGATACCTTTATTCTACAAACATCATCACTGGCTTAAATGGGACTACTCAATGAATAAGCTACTCTTGGAGGAGTGAAATCATGGCCCTGCTGACTCCCATTGCCTTCAGCAGATCCAGGGTTTCCCGCAGAGTGAATAAAGATATCAAAATCTGTTCTCTAGAGAGGGAGGTTGCCCAGTCTTCAAAGATGAATTAGAAAATCCTTACAGAACTTTTACTTCAGCTCTTTACTGTGTCTGAGTTGTTCTGAAATTTTGGACACCTGAAATATGCTGCTCCATCAACTGGCAACTTCTCTTGTTTTTCAGGCTAATAATATTTACAATTGCTTACCTCACAGAGATGTTTTGAGGATTAATTTATGTCTGTGAAGCACATGTAGCATGGGTTGGTAATATTATATCCTTTTCCATGCTTCTCTGCACTATAGACAGTAATGAGAATTATTTGCCTGCATTGTAGATCTCAGAACTGAGCTTTCATGTAATGCCACAATCTCTTTTGTTGTTGCTGTTTTCAGCAAAAATCTGGCAAATGTGAAAAATGCCATTTACACCTAGAACTTGGAATAACAGAATTTCTTTAATGTTAAAGACATTGAAATGTGCAATATGAGAGAGTTACCCAGTACATGCCTTCGTTTCTGGTTAATTAGTCTAAGAGAAGGCATAACTCAAGGGGAAGGCCCTGCAATCCTGGAGCCAGCCACAAGAAAGCAGCAGTGAGTAAGTCACTTCTGTGCAGCTGGGGTTGTGTTGGGTTGGGTCCCTATAATATATGTCTTTGAAGTGTTGGTTAGTTAATAAGAATCCCTTTCCCTCCCTTTTCCTATATGATAGAAGGGGGCATTAACAACAATAACATGAGATGTCAGGTAAGTGTTGCTTTTCCAAAGCATCAGAATGAAAAAATATAAGACAAGATAAACGAAACATCTTTATGGCTTTCTTAATGATTTAAGCAATAATGCAGACAAGGGAAACAAAACTAAATTCATATTAAATTGAAATGCTTCCATTCTGAGTGGACATGGGACAGATCTATTTCTCAAAGTCTGTCCTGGAGAGGGACTTTTATAGCTCTCTCTCCCTCCTCCTCCTCTCTCTCCTCCTGCAAACAGTCATCAGTGAAAATCATAGGAGTAATGAAGCATAACACCTGATAAGTAGTATGAGCACTAGCACTATGAGGAAGGAATGTGTTGAAGTCTCTCCTAAAATCTTACAGAATTTTAAAAAAAATTACTTTAACACATATGTTTGTCCTATAAAGCAACCTACAGAGAAGTGTGTGGCAATGCTCTCTTGGGCTTTTTAGCCTCACCATAATATCACAGTAGCGTCCCTCAGTACAGTCCCAGATCACCTTCTGGCTCCCTGCTGTTACATGACATATGAGCATACAGAATCACAAATCCTTGGCCCACTGGGAAAGAGAAACTGGGTGCACATGTTGGCACAGGCTCTGGGAAACAGATCTCTCTATATCCACTAAACATGGAAGTAGTTCCCTGTAGCCTCGCATATTTTGTGCAAGGTATGACACACCACAGCGCTCTGAACTGCATTGACCGTAGTGGCATCCAGATGGATCTGGAGGCATCACCAATGGGCATCACCAATAGCCACCCAAAGGACCACTTCCTCACCATTCTTCAGTGACTCACATTGTTTCTGAAATCCCCTTTTCTTGGTCTGTGATGTTGGGGTATGGCTTCATGATCCAGAATAGGGGTAGTAAACAGGAACCCCCCAAAATAAATTTTAGCACAGGAACACTATACATAATCTTATCATTACAGGGGGAAAATGACCCTCTCCCATGACATGGAGGACTCACCCCCCTGTAGTGCCTCCCACTGGACACACTGGGAATTAGCTCCATCCTCATATTGGATGCCCTCCTCTGTTAGTGTCTCACCATCATCACTTCACTTCTGGGCCCGCGTCTCTCCCTGGACCATGGTGTCCCTTTTCTGGCGCTGCCCCTCTGTCTGTGCTATGTTCTGTGTTCTCTCTCTCTAATGTGGGACTAGCAGTTCACTCTCCTAGCACTTGCATCAGTGGCCCACTGCAGTCATCTGTCTAGCCCCTTGCTCAAAGGGAAAACTGCAGTCTCACTTGGCCACCTCATCCTTGGCAAGTATAAGAAGAAAGGGTGGAGCCCAGGTCTTCCTGCTAACCTGTTCCCCAACCAAGGAACCCTCTACTAGCAGCCCCCCTCTAACTTTCCCCTCCTTCCTGCTTCCCTGAGCCATTTCCTTGTCATAGCCCACTGAATCTTCCCTGTCCTTGCCTCAGGGCTTTTGTCTGATAGTCCTCTAACTGCACAGCACTTTTCTCTTTCCATGGTGCTAATGGTTCCCTTCCTGCACTGGGACCCAGCTCCTTCTCCCTGGAAGGAACTGAACTCTTCCATCCCTCACTCTTTTATATAGAACTTGCTCTGCTCTGACTGGCTGTTCTTCAATTGTCTGTCTTCTGATCCTCCCACCTATTGGTTGTCTGTGGTGCAGACTCTCTGGAGCTGCATTTAGCACTTTCAGGGTATGTCTACACTGCCACCCTAGTTCGAACTAGGGTGGCTAATGTAGGCATTCGAACTTGCAAATGAAGCCCAGGATTTAAATATCCCAGACTTCATTTGCATGTTCCCGGGCGGGTGCAATTTTTAAATGACCGTAGTTCGAACTACCTGCCCACGGCTACACGCAGCACGGACTAGGTAGTTTGAATTAAAGCTCCTAATTAGAACAACTGTTAAACCTCCTTGCAGGAGGAATAATGGTAGTTCGAATTAGGAGCTTTAATTTGAACTACCTAGTCCATGCCGCGTGTAGCCACGGGCAGGTAGTTCGAACTACGGGCATTTAAAAATGGCACCCGCACGGGAACATGCAAATGAAGCCTGGGATATTTAAATCCCGGGCTTCATTTGCAAGTTCAAATGCCTACATTAGCCACCCTAATTTGAACTAGGGTGGCAGTGTAGACATACCCTCAGAGAGCCAATGTGGGGAAGGCACCCTATTATCTCCCCATCCCCCAAAAATATGGCTCCAAACTTCCTGAAAACCCTGGCATCACAGAACTCTCCCATGTATTCATGAATGAACCGCAATGGTCCACAAAGCCTTGGAGAACCAGTAAATAGTAATCTTTGCAGTTCGTGTATTCACCAATCCCTCTCAGTGAGCAGAGTTTAAGGGGTGTATTCCATCAATGACCCCTGTACAATTAGGAAACCACATCCTCTAAAATCCTGTAATAATTTAAGGTACTTGAGTTATGGCCACAATCATTGGGTAGATCTCACTACTAACAGCCTGACAAACCTGTACAACCACCACTTTGACAGCTGACTTCCAAACCCTGAGCTGGTTTGCAGCTGACCAATAGTTGTCACATATTTTCAGTTTCCAAATTGTGATAGGTTGCTGCTTCTGCACTCATCTGGGTTTCTGAAATCAAACGGTTTGGTGCTGGAGAAAGCTCCTTGCAAATGCAATGAAAGCCTACTTCCTCATGCTGATGTGATACAGTCTCTGGTCATCAGCCCAGGTTTCCAAGCGAATGTAGTCCCAACACACTGTGCTAGGTCTTTGGGACAAGAAATAGTGGTCCACCAATAGGCATACTTTTGCAATTCCAGCACTCAACACATCTGCTCCTTGGGACCACAGTGGATTTTCATTCCCCCTCTGGATTAGCTTTTTTTGCCATTCAAATGTTTCTGGTGCAGTTTCATCCAGTATCTGGTGTTGCACTATGTGAACATTTCTAGCAAGCAGCAGATAGAGCAGAAACACATTGTCATATGCTTGCTCTATGTCTCCTGTATAGATTGGAGGGAAATGTGATTGGGAGCTGCCATCACCAAATGTGTGAAGGTGTCATATAGTACCGGCAATACACAGCAAGGCAGTTCCTAGAATGTCTCCTGTGACACTCCATGGCATATGAAATGGTGCCTTACCAAAGGGGGCTGTGGTTATATACGCACGCGGATAAATATCCAAGAAAACGTGTAAGTGTAGATGTAGTCTAAAACACTGAGACTTTATTGCTTGAGTTTTGTTAACTCAAAGGCTGCTGAAGATGCACAAATGTTGTGTGATACAGCCATAGTGGCAGGGATGGGTGCAGTACACCACCCTGTAATTTGGGATGTTCTTCGTGAGTCCCCCCATTTTGATTTTAGAGTGGAGTAAAGACGTCCTTTGAGAACAGAGCAGTGGGGATCCAAATTCCTCGCCATACAATGTCTTTCTCTTTGAAAGTTGCAAAGTTCCCCTCAATAATATTTCATTGAAGTAGTCAGCACAAATATCATCTGGTAATAGTATCCTCTTTCATTTTATGATTCACCAGGGAATTAAGCTTTTTTAGGTGGTTTAATGTATTCAGCTTTTTTATTGTACCAAGTCAAAAAATGTATTGCCAACATAGATAATTTCAACAGTCTATTTTACAGCCCAGGCAACATCATTCAGCATTTAGTTTTAAAAAGATACCTGATACTGAGAATTGGGGCAACTGTTGTCCAGGATCAAATTTTCTGAGTTTGGATCCTGAGATGAGGGTGATGAGGCAGTTTTCTGAGCAGCCAGATAATATCTCTTTGCTCCGTGTTAGACAGGATGCAAAGTTGGGTATTTGCAGGGACTGCATTGGTTACTTTGGCCAATAGTCTTCTGCTGGGAATGGCAAGTAGGCAGGGATTTGTACTGATGCTGTTAGATCTACCACTTGCCTTTGATACCATTGATCATGATGTACTGCGACTTGCTTGAGAACTCAAGCAGAAGCAGAAGGGGCAGGCTGCCCTTCATTGACTTCATTTCTGTCTCTCAGAGAAATCCCAGACAGTGATTTGGGCCAATTGCTCATCAGGCCTGAAGGTTTTTCCTGGGGGTTTTGCAGGGTTGCATCTGACTTAATGGGAACATTAGTAGAAGGGTTAATAAAGAGGCATGTACGGCATGTTCATGGCATCCAGCTATATATCAGTATTTTATCTGACCCTGCCAATGGTGTCAAATTCTTATGCGGTGTTTGGTAGAGATTGGGCTATGGATAAGATAGATAAGTCTGGATACGACAAAATTGATGATTGGATGGGGGAAGCAACAATGTTGCCCGCCTCTTTAACTGAGAGCAAGTCTCTATCCGGTATTGCTAGAAATTTCAGTCTAAGGGTATTGTTGGACTGATAGCTGCTGTTAGACAATCACATCTCATCAGGGAGCACAGTGGTCTTTTTCATCTGTGGATGGCAATAACGTGGGGCCTGTTTTTTTCTGGTTCTAATTTTTGCTACTAGCCTCCTCACATTTGTCACTTTGAGGTCATATTATTGCAATGGGCTCCCCAGGGGAGAGGGAAGATTCCAAAAGCTTGTGTGCAACCATGGGACCTGTGCCCCTGTGGATTCCGGGGAACAAAACCCTTGCGTAAGGCTGACAGAATAAAAGTAGCAGGGCTGGCCCACAAAATTTTGGCACCTGAGGTGGGGAGCTCAAATGACACCCTCGTGCCCCTTTGCTTGGGCCAAAATTTTGAAAGGTCTCAATTTTGCCTTCTTCCTGTTCTACTCCTCTCATGGTAGTGCAGAGAGAATACATATGCACCAGCAGCAGACACAATTTTCTACATTCTGAGTCCTAGCGGTGCTCCTCCCCCACAGTCTGGCACCTGAGCCGGCTGCCTCAGTTTGCCTCATGCTAAAGCCAGCCCTGAAGAGTAGCCAGTTTCAGTCTATGTACCAGTACAATGACTGTGGAGGGACTGTACTGCAGCCCAAAGTCCTGTCCTGGGATTGAGGGTATGGATGCCTTCCCCCAAACACTTCTTAGAACCCTTCAGAAAATCTGATTCCTCCAATTTTTGGAGACACGGGTAAATTTCACACTAAGCTTTTAAGCCTACTAATGCCAGTTAGAATTGCTGCATTAATAAAACATGCCAGAAGGTTCATTTACCATCCGCTGCATTTGATGGTTGAGAATCTTCTAATATTATAGTGTTTTGATTGATAAATAAACTTTGGTACACGTAGTACAAAGAGTGGTCTTTGTTAGGTTTTCTTTGAAATGAAAAGATTTTGGTTTTGCTTGTTTGTTCTGGAGTGGATTATTTATAAGCATGTTAAGTTCTAAATCACGTATGTAACAATTTAGCTTAAAAGTTATAATTAAAAGATCAGTTTAACTGTCTGTTCAATTCATGATCCATGACAGCCACTATTTGATAAACAGTACAACTGTTAATAATATAATGACTATAAATAGGAGCTAGGAAAATGACAGCATGGTATATTTGCTTGCATGCTAATGAACACGGATTGTGTGAGTAACTGGGTTATTTTGGAGATCGAGTACGAAGGGGAGAATTCAGTTTTCTGAAACCAAATGCCTCGTTAATGTTGAAGCTGCGAAGATATAAATGGCAGAAACTCAGTGAAACATTGACCTGATAATGGCCTGTGGAGCTTAGAGTGCCAGCTGAGGACAGGCTGTCAGATGATTTGTATCTTTTTTTTTTTGGCCAGCAATCTGTAGTGCAGATTATAAATCTGTAGTTGCTAATGTGCTAGACTGATGATGGGGCCTATTCTCACAAATATATTTAGATACAAGCTGATGTAACCACAAACTCTGCTCTGTTGCTTTGGTGTAAATACAAAATAAGCCCCATGAAACTAATGGATCAGCTCCAGATTTATACAAGAGGAACTGAGAGCATGATGTGTCCCAGAAGCTTCCCTATTATTGGCTCGTTCTTTTACTTTGGATGGGGGAGTTAACAGCAACATGCAAGTGGGGGTTGGGTGTCAGTCAAAGAAATACAAACATTTCATCGGGCTGTTCTCAGTTTATATTTAGATTAACATGAATATCTTTAAATATATTTCCACATGGAATGTTTCCTTAAAATAACTCCACTCTCCTCGTCACCTGGGAGATGACAGTGGCACTACTCCAAAATTAACGGGAAAAGGCACGGGGAGGTGGATTGGCTTTAAATTCATTAATACCTAGAATAAAGCGAGGGCTTAGTTCTGAGTCTAATCTGACAGATTTTAAAAAACTTTGCTCCTAGATTCATGGTGCAGTGCTAGTCTGCTTGCACATGAAGAACAAGTTTAATATTTTTTTACTAGAGTAGCTGATTAGAGGGACAGAAGGACAGAATTTCAAACAATATGTCCAAAGTATTCTGACCTGAAGCTTATGGGTTTAACCCTGAAACAAGTGGGATCTAAATGGTACATAGAACTCGTGCTGGCCCTCTACATTGGAGTGAATTTCATCCTATCCAAAGTAGGCATGTTTGCCAAGAGTGATGGGAATTTGTCCATTGGCTTTGGTGGGAGAGATAAGGCCCAAACTCAGCAGCACAACTGGGAATTTACATTTACCGAATCTATCTACCTACGTACTTGTAGGGCTCCCACCATATAAAAATCAGAGTGCCTCCAGACAATACATATTGATTGACAGTGCTGTGAGATTAGACTGTGCCCCCGTCATTACACCTATTTAAAAATCAGACTTGCTAAGTGTTCCTTGGCTGGGTGCACCAGCTATATTTGACATGATTTTACTTTCAGCTTTTTTGTCTTGTAACAATAACAACATTATAATGAGGAATCTAAAAGTTGTTCCACCCGCAGCAATTGCCAAAGAGCAAAGACAGCTGGTTGTCACGGCAACCGTAAGAGCACACTGTGAGTTACCTTAAAAAGTCTTTTGCTGACTTTTGCCTTGCTGATTTTTAATGGGTCATTGATGCTCTAAGTTAATTATCAGGGGCTAGATAAAATGTCTTAGCTGGTTTAGTACTTTTATTTGGGAAAAAAATTAAACATATAAACTCTCATGCAACTCCAGCTTTGAGGCTACATTTGCTATTTTCCTGCTAAATCTCATTCCAATAAGCAACGCAAGTCTTCAGCTGGAAAACATTTTTGTGGCATGCCAGAAGCATAAAAAGAGCCAAAATCAGTGTTGTTCCCTCTTCCTTGCAAATTGAATTTACTAAGTTACATACCAGCATTTTTAGTTATTACATTCACCTTTCTTTATTCCTATTTACAGGCATGCTATGTGAAATTGTCATTCTCTTTTTCCTTTTTCTGAGCCTCTCTGGGTACGTCTAGACTACAGGCTTTTGTCGACAGAGGTTTTGTTGACAAATAGGGTATGTCTAGACTGCAGAAGGATGCAGATTAGGCAGGTCAACATTGCAAATGAGGCAAGGTTTAAGTATCCTGCACCTAATTTGCATAAAAATGGCCATTGCACTTTGCCAACTCAGTACTTTGTCAGCATAAAGTGGTAGTCTAGAGGGGGATCTGTCAAGAAAGAAAGCCTTTTTAGACAGATCCTGTAAACCTCCTTGCAGGAGCCATAAGGGATCCGTCAAAAAAGGCTTTCTTTCTCAACAGATCCCCCTCTAGACTGCCACTTTTTGCCGACAAAGTGCTGAGTCGGCAAAGTGCGGTGGCCATTTTTATGCAAATTAGGCACGGGGTATTTAAATTCCTGCCTCATTTACAATGTCGACCTGCCTAATCTGCATCCCTCTGCCAACAGAGGGATGCAGTCTAGACATACCCATACTGTCAACAAAGCTTCTGTCGACAAAGAGCATCTAGACTAAATTCAAACTCTGTCGACAAAAGGCATTATTCCTCGTACATTATTCCTCGATGTTATGTTGACAGAACTTGGCGGTAGTATAGACGCAGGTATAGTTTTGTCAACAAAAGTCCACTTTTGTCAACAAAACCCTGTAGTCTAGACACATCCTCTCTCTTCTCTCATATTTCAATTGCATAGTAAGAGATTAGTGAGTCGATTTTAATGCTGTTGTGCCGTAGCTGTTAGCTTTCAACTATGACCTTTGAAAAGAGGGTGGCATGGGATGATACTTGCCAGGAGACTTCTAGGGCAGTAGTTTCCAAATTTTTTAACCACAAGCTCTGCCCCTGCTCCACAACTTCTCCGAGGCCTCACTCTGCTCACTCCATCCCCCTTCCTTCCCCTTCCTCACTCACTTTCACCAGACTGGGATAGGGGTTTGGGGTGCAGGATCTGGTCTTAGGCCAAGGAGTTTGGAGTGTGGGAGGGGCTCCGGGCTTGACCCAGGGTGAGGGACTGGGGTCTAGGAAGGGTTTCAGGGTGATTCACATCAGGGGCAGGAGGAGGTTCAGGGCCAGGAAGCAGGCTCTGACTGGGCACTGCTTAACTGAGACAGCTTTCGGGTGGTGGAGCAGTGGGGTTAAGGCAGGCTGTTTTTGTATTAATGGAGATTACCTATCTCCAAGAACTGGAAGGGACCTTGAAAGGTCATCGAGTCCAGTCCCCTGCCTTCACAGCAGGACCAAGCACCATCCTTAACAAATTTTTGTCCCAAATCCCTAAAAGCAGCCTCTGCAAGGCTTGAACTTACAACCCTGGTTTTAACAGGCCAATGCTCAAGCCACAGAGCTATCCCTCCCCCCCTTAGATTTACTTCTGGGCTTACTCCTTCCCTGGCCCTGCACCACTCCTCAAAGCAGCTGGCATGATTAGCTATGGCTCTATGGCACTATGTGCTGCTCCTCATCTACAGGCACTAAACCCACAGCTTCTACTGGCCACAATTCCCCATTATTGATCAATGGGAGCTGCAGGAGTGGTGGCTGCAGGCAAGGACAGCATGTGGAGAGTCCCTGCTCTGCCTTTCTCAAGGCTGTAGGAACATGCCAGCCACTTCCAGCAATTACCACAGGGTTAATGACTCCAGACACACCAGCTTAAGCAAAATGCAGGACAATGTAGCACTTTAAAGACTAACAAGATGGTTTATTAGATGATGAGCTTTCGTGGGCCAGACCCACTTGCTCAGATCAAATAGTGGAAGAAAATAGTCACAACCATATATACCAAAGGATACAATTAAAAAAAATGAACACATATGAAAAGGACAAATCACATTTCAGAACAGGAGGGGGATGTGGGGGGAGGGGTGGAAAGGAAGGAAGGTAAGTGTCTGTGAATTGATGATATTAGAGGTGGGGAGAGTGGGATGTCTGTGAGCTAATGGTATTAGAGGTGATAATTGGGGAAGCTATCTTGGTAATGGGTAAGATAGTTTGAGTGTTTGTTCATTCCTTCCCGGAGAGTGTCGAATTTTAACATGAATGACAGTTCAGAGGATTCCCTTTCAAGTGCAGATGTAAAAGGTCTTTGTAGAAGAATGCAGGTGGTTAAGTCATTGAGAGAGTGTCCTTTCTGGTTAAAATGGCAAGAAACTGTTTTTTCTTTGTGATCTTGTTTGAGATCTGTCTGATATCAGCTTAAGCATTTTAGAGCTCACTAATCAAATAATTAAATTTAAGCATAAGAGAGAAATGCAAATTATGAAATGCACAGACCAGTTAAAAACCAGAAATAACACACTTTGCAAGCCGTAATAGAAGTAACAACAACAACCCACATGTGTGTTGTCTCGGGAGATGAGAGTGAAGGACAGTGCGTGTTTGTGAGAAGGACAGAGACACACACTGTGTGTAGGATAGTAATAGAAATGTAGCCGTGTTAGTCTGGTGTAGCTGAAGCAAAATGCAGGACTATGTAGCACTTTAAAGACTAACAAGATGGTTTATTAGATGATGAGCTTTCGTGGGCCAGACCCACTTCCTCAGATCAAATAGTGGAAGAAAATAGTCACAGCCATATATACCAAAGGATACAATTAAAAAAAATGAACACATATGAAAAGGACAAATCACATTTCAGAACAGAAGGGGGATGTTCTGTTCTGAAATGTGATTTGTCCTTTTCATATGTGTTCATTTTTTTTAATTGTATCCTTAGGTATATATGCTTGTGACTATTTTCTTCCACTATTTGATCTGAGGAAGTGGGTCTGGCCCACGAAAGCTCATCATCTAATAAACCACACTGTGTGTGTGTGACAGGGTATGTCTACACTACCCCGCTAGTTCGAACTAGCGGGGTAATGTAGGCATAACGCACTTGCAAATGAAGCCCGGGATTTGACTTTCCCGGGCTTCATTTGCATAAGCCGGCCGGCGCCATTTTTAAATGCCGGCTTGTTCGAACCCCGTGCCACGTGTAGCGGGGTGTACAGATAGTGCGGAATGGCTTGCTAGTCCGAACTATCTAGCCCATGCCGCGTGTAGCCGCGCGGCATGGGGTTCGAACAAGCTGGCATTTAAAAATGGCGCCGGCCGGCTTATGCAAATGAAGCCCGGGAAATTCAAATCCCGGGCTTCATTTGCAAGTGCGGTATGCCTACATTACCACCCTAATTCGAACTAGGGTGGTAGTGTAGACATACCCACAGAGATTTGCATTGCCAAGCTTCTTCCATCCCCTTCTCTTTGTGTGGATATTGGGTACAGAAGGGGGAGATGGAGGGACACCGTAACATCAGAACCCCCCCTTCTCTCTACCACACCCTGCACAGCAAGCAGGAGGCTCCTGGAGGGGCAGCTCCAAGGCAGAAGGCAGGAGCAGCATGAGAGTGGGTGGAGGGGCAACTGAAGTGCCAGTGCTTGATAGCTTCTCGGCCAAACCAGTCATGATCACCTGTCAGAGGCTCCAAGATCTACTGGTAGATCCCAATCTACTAGTTGGTGAGCACTGGTCTAGGGAATAGCACAGGTACTGCAGGAATCAGCATGAATGAGTCACTAGGTGGCACCATTCTGTCACTTTTTTCAGAGTCAGTAGAGAAACAAGGCCCTAAAGAGGATGTATGGGGCACTGTGCTGGTGGAGGAAACTTATAGCAGCGCACCTACTTAAGGAAAGTTCAAATCATATGACTTAATCTCCATGAACTGATCTGAAAAGTTGCTCTCATGGCCTGCTGATGCTCCAAATGAATTTTTATCACTGAAATTAAATTTGTGCTAATAAAGGAAGTACTAACAGAACCTTAGTTATGGTACACTTGTGTGAACAGTTCTGTTGCCATGCTGTTGAGTACACTTGACAGTCAATACTTGGAATGTATAGCTTTCATTATAGGTTAAAATCCATTTCCGTGTTTCATCTTCTGGCCAGTTTGGACTAGATTCTAATGACCAATGTACCAGCCATGTTCATTTTTCATATGCTAGTGCTGTCAAAGAAGCTAGTCACCTTATACACAATGTTCATCTGAATTTGTACAGGCCCTCAGATTAACCTGAAACAGTCCCAGAGATGAAAACCATTAAACTATCCAGGAGCAAAATTAGATGTATCACAAATGTTTGTTCACCTTGGAAATTGAGAAATAGGTAGCCTATATGTACAAAGTCTTAATTACCACTCTGAGAATATTACTCACTTGTGAATCCTTACATAGGAGCAAAATAATATTAAGGGTAACCTGCAATGAATGGATTTTTGAAAAATGAGGATTGTGTATTTTTGTTTCTTTATAATAGTTAAAGAAGTCCTGAATGGGTTTAAAGTTTTTTTCTGGGTTGTTGGTTTTTTTTAATCCTTAGAAATGTAATTAATGTTAACAACGATTTTCCCTGCCTCTTTTGAGAACCATTTTGGGGGTGGCTGGGGGATGTTTATTGTGGGTTCCTAACATCTTACTTGAAGGAGGGAAAATGATATTCTTTTTAAAAAAAGGTTTCTTTCTCCAAAATGATTTGCCATTTAAGTTGAATGGATGTAACAGAAAATAAAAAAAAAAATTGTAAACAAATATCAAAATTGATTCCTCCTTTTCTTGTACTGAGGTTGTTAGTGGCTCTGCTGAAATAAGTTTAATCATAGTGATGCAGCAAGACTGTCAGATTACTATTTATTTAATGTTTGTTTTGGTGGGGTGCCTAAAAAGCCTTGATAAGATGCAAAATCTTAAATATTATTTTTAACCAAGATGTTGGTGGCTACTATAACTACCTGAAAATAATCTTCTCACAATTTCTTCTAATAAACTTTTAGATTTTTTTTTTAAATCCCAACTGTGGCACCCTTCCCACTCCCCTTAATCCCCACACCAAAAAACTAACAAAAACAAATTTCCAGTAGTGCAGTAGCTAACTTTTCCTTGCTTTTTCTTGAGGCCCATTTCAGAAATCTTGTTCAAATGTACATGGAATAAGGTAAAGATTCCATCCAATATTCTTAACTTGTGGAAAATGAAAATCTTACAAAATTATTGGTACATGACTATTTCATCCTGACCTATACATACCAGTTATTTGGAATCAGGAATCATTTTATCAGCTTTCCACCTACTGATTTTTTTTAAACTTCCTGACCACAGTCCTCATCTTGCTCAACTCCCCCAACAAGAAGACCGAAACGAGAAAAATAGGAGTATCATGCAAACTGTGCTTCCTTTGACCTAAAAATAGATTGTTTATTCATACTAATAATTGAACCAGATCCTGGATCCTTCTGCAGCCTCTCTACATTGGTTGGTAGCTCAAAGGGACAATGAAGCTATTGTAAGTGGCTACCTGGACTTTCCCCCAGTACTGGCCGATGCTGATTCTTTGCCATCCACATGACTCCTTTTCACACAAACTCTCTCCCAGATGCCACACCCCTTCCTGCACCCCAATAACTTAACCTGAACTCCCTCCTGCACCCAGCCTCCTCCCAGACCCCGCATCTCCTCCATTAACATCAAGAGTGCAGCCCTTGACCATTTACCAAATTCTTGGAGTGGTCCCCCATCAAAAATTATTGCCCACCACTCATCTACTAGGTACTAGGACTGTGTTTTGCTAACTATAAACTTGGCAAAGCACCTTCACCACTCAACCTAGTAAGTGGTTTTCTTGGACAGTTTGATATATACTCTATAGTATGTGCTAGCTGGGCAGAGCCAGTGCGGAATGCGGAGAAAATACACAGCCAACAACTGACAACAATCTGGCTTACCTTTTGTAGTCATGGGGAGACATTCTGACTGAATTTCCCCAAAGATAGGTGTTAGTTTGTTCTGGAAGAGATTAAAAATCAAAAAGTTATGGCCTTGAGATTGCATGTATTCATGTGTGTGAGCATCTTTATGCACAAGAAAACTCTGAGTTCAGTTATCTCCTCATATCTGTAAAGTTACTCTCACACTTGAATGTTTCAGGATCAAGGCCTTCATCTGTACTTGTTTGTTTTGCAATCAAATAAAAAATTGGCACCCTATGTAGATTTGTTTTACGGTTGAGTTGTTTTCCCCACCAGTGCTACAAAATAGACTGCTTGTGCCATTATTCTAAGTCTCTGACGTTAAATGTACAATGGCCTTTATCTCCTAGTAACTGAAATTTAGGTGTCATTTGGTCTCCATTTTAAAGTTATTTTATGCCCACTTAATTTTTACATTTCAAAAGCACACTATCTGTGTATGTCCTTGTCCTAAGGACAAATAATCTCTGTGACTGAACACATCCCAGTATTCATACCCTACACATCATTGTAACACAATTCTTTTTACAAAATATATCTTGTGATGTGCCTTTTAAAAACTAATAACCTGCTGGTCAGTAATATCATGATGAAATATATATGCTAATATTAGGTATAACGTTATGAACGTGAGCTGAAATTATGACTGAAATGTGGTTACCAGACAAATCTGGGGAGGAATAAATCTTTTCCTCAAAGACAAAGAACAAGTTGATGCTTCTAGGTGAGAGTCACCAAAGATGATTGGAGACCACTGGTGAATTGGCCATTCTTTGAAAGCTAAGAGAGGCAGGAACAGATCAATCTGCATTTTAACAAACAACAACAAGGAACCTCTTTTACCATGAACCTCCCACTTTGATTCCTTTCTAGTTTAGCTGTGTTGCTATTGAAAGCCCCAGGGTTAGAAGCATTCCTTTTAAGACACTAGCAGCACTTTCTTTATATGCATTCCTGTGGTAGTTTGAATTAGACAAAAAGTTTAAGGGACAGATTATGTTAAATAGTACCTTACTCCACTGAAGCAATACTGAGTACTTGCACTTTCAACATGACTACGGGTACAGCAATCTGTCCCTTTATTAATCAATATCGAATTTATGAATTTAACTTCTTAAACTAATGTTACTAGTCCATTTGATGTTATTAACATTTCTGAAGAGCTCCAAATCAGTGCTTATGTTTTGAAAAGCCCTTAGCCACCCTTGATTGGCCAAGACAGAGCATTGCAGCGTAGAAATCACAGTAATTTAGGGCTGGAATGGACATCTTGAGAGAGATTATCTAGAATACATCCTCTGCCCTAAAGTAGGACCAAGTATAGACTATTCATATCAGGTGTTTGTCTAACCAGTTCTTAAACCTTCAGTGATGGTGATTCTGTGACCTCCCTTGATAAAGAATTCCGATATGTAACTGTCCTGGTTAAGAAAAACTTTTTAACTATATACAACCTAAATCTGCCTTGCTGCAGATTAAGCCCATTACATCTTGTTCTTTGGTGGACATGGAGACCACCAACCTCTTTATAATGGCCTTGAAAATTGTTTTCTGATCCCCCTTTAGTCTTCTTTTCTTTAGGCTAAATATGCCCAGTTTTTTTTAAAAAATGTCTTAATAAAACATGTTTTCTTAACCTGTTATCATTTTTGTTTCTTTCTTCTGGACTCTCTAGTTTGTTCACATCTTTTATGGTGCCCAAAACTAGACACAGTACTCCAGCCGAGATTCAGTAGTGCAGAGTAGAGTAGGACATTTACCTCTCATATCTAACATGCGATACTCCTGTTAATACACCCCAGAATATTAGGTCAATTTCTGCAGTATTACTAACTGCCTACCCATTCATGTTTTGTATTTTTCCTTCCTAAGTGTAGTACTTTGCATTTTATCGTATTTCATCTCATTGGGTTCAGATGAATTCTGTACTTTATCAAGGTCCTTTTGAATTCTACTCCTGTTCTCCAAAGTGTTTGCAATGGGGTGAAGTGTCTGAGCAATTGCTTTAGGATTTGTAGGGTTTTGAATGCTTTGCCTAATGCTAAACTAATCTGTTGAAAACAATCAGAAACTAATTATTGGTCAGCTTCTTTAAAATTACTGCAACTATTTGAAAATAATTACTAGTGTTTTTTTCTCATTCTGGGCCAGTTCTTCAGATCAGCTCTGCTTACTTACTGCAAATATGGTATGTGGGTAAAAAGGTGGCTATCTCCTTCCTCGCCTTCTCCTGTTGCAGTACCCAACAAAGCTGACCACAGAAGCAGTTCACATATAGATGGTTAACAAAGCTGCATGCCTGTCTGGACTTGGTGTCTCATATGGTCTCAAAAATATTCCACTTATATGCAAGACCACATGTTCTGGCCTTGGAGCCATCCCTAGACTCACCTCAAGCAGCATGCAGCCTTCAGGCAAAGAAGAGAATGAGCGGGGAAAGTGAAAATATCACAGGAAAAGTGCAAAAATGAACAAAAAATAGAAAACTGGGTAACAGGATGCAGTGAGAAGGATGGAGAGGAGAAAACAATAAGTAGCAAAAAGAGCTTAGCAAAATTGTACAGGTTGAACCTCTCTAGTCTGGCACCCTTGGGACCTGGCCAGTGCCAAACCAGAGAATTTGCTGAACCACGGGAAGCCAATATTATCTAACAGCATTACCAACACTTCTGCTGCTTACTGGGCTCTTAGAAGACATATAAGAGTAAATTAGAGCTAAACAACAGCACAGGGAGCCTGTACTGTTGACTGTAAAGAAACTTATGGGACTGCAGGAAACTTGGCCACACCCATGATTAGCGGACAGACTGCTAACTAAAATCATGGCAGACCATGGACATTGCTAAACCAAGGCGTGCTGGACTAGAGAGTTTCAACCTGTAAGCTGCTCTTGATCAGGCATGAGAGGATATGTTCAAGGAAGGGAGCTATCTGGGGGAAAAGATTTGGAACCAAGGCATTTGGAAGGATTTGGAAGAATTTTAATGAAAAAAGCAATAGATTACTTACATTTTAAGAATATACCCATCTGCAAATATTGAATGGACTTTGCTTGATAATCAGAAAATAGGTTTGGGATCCTAATCATTTGGGACCCATATAATTAGATGGGATGCAACTAATAGATTCTCTAACGTATGAGAATGCTGTGGCTCTAGCAATGTCATAGGGATGAACTTCTCTGCTTTAGAAAATAATTACATGCATCCAATACTGTAGAACTTGTTCAAATGGGCACCCCAGATTGTGTTAACCAGAGATGGGGTTAAGAGATGGAAGGTAGTCAAGGTTTCTTTTTATTCTGAATGCTTTTCATACACAATAGTCCAGTATTTTGGCATAAACCAAGTTGCGGTTTTGTTATAAAGCAGGATCCCATTTTACTTGATTGTGCTTTTAATCAGCCTTCTTCTGAGCTTTGAAAGAAAATGACCATTTCGGTTCAGTTCCCATAAGATATCAAAACAGTTGTATATTTTATACAATTTTTGGCAGATTATTGTTTATCACTTTGCCACATGGAAAAATGTTTGTGCCTTGATCTGCTGAGTAGCTGAGATATGCAGTGGAATACATTTTTAATTTATCTCACTAAGACATTAGCGAGTAGACATTAGCTCAGACGTGGGCTAACTCAGGGCTGTGGGCTGGATCTGGCCCTCTGGGTATTTCTCGTGGCTTGCCCAGCTGATTAGTAGAGATGCATTACAGCTGGCAGTGTGTGTGCAGCTGCACCTCACTCCACCTTGCTTTGTTCTGCAGTCACACTGCTCCCAGGATTCTCCTGCTAGCTGCTCAGAGTAAGGAGAAAAGAGGGGAATACTGAAGTCAGGGTGTCCCCCTTCCCCTGTACCCCATCTCTGTAGAGCAGAGCTTGGGGAGAGAGACACACACATCAGAGCTGCTCCAATCTGAAGCATGGATGGTAAGAGACTCAGAGGAGTACCTGTCTTAAGAGGCAGTGCAGTGTTTCTAAGATTTCACACTCACTTCTCTCCCATACTTCTTCTCCACAGAGCAGGGAGGGAACAGACAACAGAGCAGGACAGCTTTCCCTGTCTTAAACTTATCCAGCAGCAGCCAGCAAATGCACTCTGTGCCACACACACACTCAATCTGTACCACAAAGTCTGTCTTTCACACACAGAATACCTCTCTTACTCTCTCTCTCTCTCTCTCTCTCTCTCTCTTTCTCTCTGTAACCCCCAACCTCATACCTTCTGTCTGAGACCCTGCCCCTTCCAGAAGGGCCCGGAGCCAACCTGTGACCATATACCAAAATTCATGAAGTGGTCCCCTTGCAAAAATTATTGCCTGACCCTGCATTAGCTAGTCTATGGGAAAGGAGATAAAAGCTTTGGCTTCACTTTAGTATTGACATTCAATTGCTTTGTTAATTTTAAATGACAGACTGATGACCCATTATGATGCTAGTTCTCTTCCAGTGATCAACATTTCTGCAAACTTGTTCAACATTTTCTATCAATAAAGTGATTACAGGAGTTAATTCAGTTTACTCGGCAGTAATATCCTTGGCTCTTTAAAAATAAAAACAAATACATAGTTATAACCTCACAAGAATCGAATCTGAACCTGATCCTCCACCCCCACTCTTTACATAAGCATGTCTCTTCAAACTATTCTTTTACTCCTCCATAAACATGCTATTTATTGTATCACTTTGTAGACATGATTATTATAGATTTCGTACATTTTCCCACACACGGGTTTGAACCGTCAGCTAGGTAGTTTGAATAGAAAGAAGGAAATGATGAGGTTAATAACATTAAGGCTATACTGGCTTAATAAAAATTGCATTAAAGTACCCTGAGATATAAAAATGTATCAATATTTTGTGTGAGGTGAACAGAAATGGTGATGTTTTCAAAGCTATTGTCTTTATAACTAAAAGACCTTTTCATGTAGTCAATGCATTAATCTCTACTCACGTATTAGTCCTTTTTAGAAGTGTCTGGTGTTTTCTGGTGTATAACGCAATGGGACTTTAATGTTTTCTCCTAAAATAATCAAATTATGTTTAAGACCTAGAAGCAAAATTTTCAACCCTGTGTGCCAAAATTTAGGCACCCAAATAAAAGATTTTTCAAAGATATTATATGGATAAGTGTACAGGTAGGAGTGGGCTGCCAGATTTGAAAATTTAGGCACCCAAGGTTGAAAAATGAGGCCTCAGTACAAAACCTGAACATGAAAAATGTGTTTCCTGTTTTATTAAAGATGGTGTTGTGTTCAATAACGGCAAAAAGATTTTGCATAGCTCATGCTGTTCTGCTACCCTTGATTACAATACAGACCTAGCTGAGCTGAGGAATACAATTTCATTCTTAAATTATCTGCTTGAATACCTGACACTAATATCTTCAGAAATAATGAGAATTGTTAATGATTTGGGAGTGGTTAGGTCTGTCTAGGATTTTCAGAAGTAGACTACAGCCCATCTTTTAGTAAAGAAGCTATTATCTGTGCTGTTTTTTCCCTTTCTTTTTTTTAAAGACACTTTTCAGAAATTGGCAGGTTTTCCTCAATTACTATATATATAAATGAAGAGAAAATTAATACTGTATGGATTAAGTATGGGGATGAACCATTAAGCAGTTAAATTGATGTGACCATATTTTCTTTGATATGTTTCTCCTTTTTTAATCAAATTGAGATACATATTGTGCTATAGCATTGTATTTTTTCATGCTGATCCTCTGTTAACATAGTTATTTTCATGCTGATTCTCCCTTTGTTGTAGTTTTATTGCTCTAGAACGTACAAACTAAAACAAAAAAGGATAAATTTTATTTTAAAACAATTTGTCTAATAGTTAGATAATACTTGTGTGGTCTCCCGAAGCATTTATGATGCTGATTGCTCAGTAAGCTAATTTGTAGGAAAGAGAAATGCACTGTTTTACTAACCCTTATTTTCCAAAATATCCTGACAAAAATTACTAGAAAATAGACATATATGCCTTGAAAAAGGTCTTCCTGCCTGTGGTGCTTAATTTCAGGATTTTGATATGCTGTTTGCAAAATGTCTCTTTTGTCCATCCACCATTCTGTGCACACTTTCATCAAATATTTAGGGGGCATTTTGCCCTCAACTAGAAATAATCTTTGATTTCTGACTTGCTGTTAAATATTTTTGACTGACAGGTATTTGCGTATTTTAAACTAATTTCCAGTAGTCTGTCTACACATAGAACATGGAGAAGGAAAAACAAAAGAGTTTATTTTATACATACTTAATCAGTATCTGAAGCTACATGCAAATACTATTTCAATAGAGTGTGTGTTCTGGTACAACCAGAGACATTACTTTTATCATGATTGTCAATATTCGGCATGGCTCTAGCATCTCCAAACAGACATCTGTGTGAAGGGTCCAGAAGTGTGGGGCATACAATCCCTGGATGGAGCTGGATGGCCATGGTACTAACTGGCTAGGGCTTAGAGCTGGATGGTCGTGGAGAAATAAGATTTCTTCAAATCACCAGGGCCTAATGAAATGCACCCTAAAATACTCAAGGAGCTGATAAAGGATATATCTTAGCTCTTAGCTAACATCTTTGAAAAGTCATGGAAGTCCAGAGAGATTCCAGAAGATTGGAAAAGGACAAATATAGTGCCCATCTATAAAAAGGGAAATAAGAACAACCCAGGACAAGTCAACTTAACTTTTGTGCCAGGAAAGATAATGGAGCAGGTAATTAAGGAACTCATCTGCAAACATCTGGAAGCTAATAAGGTGATAGTCAGAATGGATTTGTAAAAGAATAAATCATGTCAAACCAATCTGATAGCTTTTGTTGTTAGGATAACGAGTCTTGTGGATAAGGGAGAATCAATGGATGTGCTATACCTAGACTTTAGTAAAGCATTTGATACGGTCTCTCATGACCTACTTATCAATAAATTAGGGAAATGCAACCTAGACCGGGCTACTATAAGGTGGGTACATAACAGGCTGAATACCAGTTCTCAGAGAGTAATTATTAATGGTTCACAGTCATGCTAGACGAGGATAACAGGTGGGGTTCCGTAGGGGTCTGTTTGGGACCACTTCTGTTCGATATCTTCATCAATGATTTATTTGATGGCACAGAGAGTACAGTTATTAAGTTTGCAGATGATACCAACCTGAGAGGGGTTGCAATTACTTTGGAGGGTAAGGTCATAATTCAAAATGATCTGGGTAAACTGGAGAAATGGTCTGAGATAAATAGGATAAAGTTTAATAAGGACAAATGCAAAGTACTCCACTTAGGAAGGAACAATCAGTTTCACACCTACAGAATGGGAAGTGACTGTCTAGGAAGGAGTACTACTGAAATGGATTTAGGGTCATAGTGGACTGCAAGATAATTATGATTCAACTGTGTGACACTGTTGCAAAAAAACCCCATAATTTTGGGATTCCCTAACAGGAGTATTGTGAGCAAGACACGAGAAGTCATTCTTCTGCTCTATTCTGCGTTGATTAGGCCTCATTTGGAGTTTTGCATCCAGTTCTGGGCACCAGACTTCAAGAAAGATGTGGAGAAATTGGAGAAGGTCCAGAGAAGAGCAACAAAAATTATTAAAGTCTAGAAAACATGAGCTATGGGGGAAGGCTAAAACAATTGGGTTTGTTTAGTTTAGAAAAGAGAAGACTGAGAGACGACATGATAGCAGTTTTCAAGTATCTAAAAGAGCGTTATAAGAAGGAGGGTGAAGAATTGTTCTCCTTGGCCTCTGATGATAGGACAAGAAGCAATGGTCTTAAATTGCAGCAAGGAAGGTTTAGGTTGGACATTAGAAAAAACTTCCTAACAGTCAGGGTGGTTAAACACTGAAATAAATAGGCTAGGTAGGCTGTGGAATCTCCATCACTGGAGATATTTAAGAGCAGGTTGGATAGACATCTATCAGGGATGATCTAGACTGTGCCTGGTCCTGCCAGGAGCGCAGGGGACTAGACTTGCTGACCCCTCATGGTCCCTTACAGTTCTAGTGTTCTATGATTCTATAATATCTTAGCCTGTGTGAATGTATGTGTTTACATGTCGTAGTCTCTAAGCAATTTGTGATGGATGTTTTCAGTGCCTCCTGCATAGACATGCTTCAGTGGTGTCAAGAGTATCTGTCCTCCTACTGATGCTTATGCACTTGTCCCAGGTCTGTGCCTGATGACATCTGCTGAGCAGTAACAATATTGTGGTCACTCACTACATGTTGCTCAGTTTCCCAGATGCTGTAGAATGTATGGCTTTAAACAATTGGACAATGGAGAAGGAGCTGGCTAAGGAGATTGGTACTGTATCCCAAAGCCAGTTTCTTCCCCTTTCTTGACTGTAGGGGTCAGTGGTGGCTTTTATGGATGTATAATAGCATACATGCTTCATGAAGCTGACCATCTGGTTCCATCAGCATATTATTGATGCTATATTTGTCCATATCAAAAGGATGTAGCTATGAAGAGGAGCAAATCTGGAATGTGAATTCACCATGGTAGAAACAGTGCCATTTATGTTCTCCAGTTCAGTCTGTGGCAGCTAGTACAATTGTTACTCACAGCAAGGACAATGGGACCTATGTAACCTGTCTCTGCTGATGTGATCCCTTCCACCATAAGTGCCTTACTGGTGTTGGCATGTATTCTGTGCCTGGCCTGAGGTATAATGATGGCTTTCATTTGGTGCTGAGATGGACCACACTTTCTTCTGAGGAGTTTCCATGGAGTGAATTTGCCTTAACTTAGAGCTGTGCTCATTCAAACATTTGGACAGGGTTTTGAGTTTGATAGGGTGTGATTCCAAAGGTTTCTCAAGAATTTATTTTCCTCTCCTCCTCTTTTGATCGTACCTCGATCACTATTGTGGATTTCCTGTTCCTGGCTCTATTGCCATTGGTATGATGCCACATATTGAATGGGACAGCTGCTATATATTTCTCTTCCTTATAAGCATAGTTGGCTACCTTTCTCCTTCATTCCTTCCCATAAATCTCAAGGCGACATTTGGCCTCTGCTTAGCTAGTTGTTTGGAAACCATAATGAAAAGTGCAGCATAGAACTGCCTCAGGAATAAAGCAGTGTCTACTCTGGGAACATGTCTTCCCAGATTTTAAAGTTGTTAGAGGTTTTGTAGGCTATGCACCTCTTTTATTTGGAGCATCTACTGTGTGAATGGCTGAAACAGAAATTTGAATATGAGTGTTAGTGTTGTGCAGATAGCAAAACTCTCACTGATCCCCGTTTTTCCCACAGTATTGTGTTTTGTCTCATGGTATAACTGTGTTATACAGCATTGTATTTCGCCTGGTGCCTTATTTAATAGGGTTAAACGAGAAATTAAAACTCAGGTAGCTTTCAAATTGAAAAATATATTAACAATTTGCACACTGTGAAGCTGAGGTGTCTATTTTTTCAACAAACGATATTTGGCTTTTCCATAGCACTTAATTTTTTGAAGCTACCTAGTTTCCTCTACCGGGCCCAACAGGGATCCAAACTCTGTCATCTTTTATCCAGCAAAGTTTCCATTGACTTCAGTTAAGGCTTGCAGAACTGTTGGTCTTAATGATGCACATTTTATAACTCTCAGGACTGTACTTCTTAATCACGCAATAATATGGCAATTTGCCTGACTGAAGCAGCCTCAAAGGAAACACTAGCCACCCATCTGGTTCCCACCAGTCTAGCAGAATATTAGAAACAGTAGTGTCACCAAAGATATAGTTGCTTGCATATGTTAATGTTCCTGCCAGGTCTTGACTTAATGAGTGACTGTGAAGGGGTTGTTGGTATCCAAGGGTATGTCTACACTACCACCCTAGTTCGAACTAGGGTGGTAATGTAGGCATACCGCACTTGCAAATGAAGCCCGGGATTTGAATTTCCCAGGCTTCATTTGCATAAGCCGGCCGGCGCCATTTTTAAATGCCGGCTTGTTCGAACCCCGTGCCGTGCGGCTACACGCGGCACGGGCTAGATAGTTCGAACTAGCAAGCCATTCCGAACTATCTGTACACCTCGTTCCACGAGGCATACAGATAGTTCGGAATGGCTTGCTAGTTCGAACTATCTAGCCCGTGCCGCGTGTAGCCGCACGGCACGGGGTTCGAACAAGCCGGCATTTAAAAATGGCGGCTCCCCGCTTATGCAAATGAAGCCCGGGAAATTCAAATCCCAGGCTTCGTTTGCAAGTGCAGTATGCCTACATTACCCCGCTAGTTCGAACTAGCGGGGTAGTGTAGACATACCCCAAATGGCAGCATCAATGGCAATATTTACCTTGAAATAAAGGGCGGTGTGGCATAGCACAGTATAATATGAAGCTGCATTATTATAACATTCAGGGACACCAACAGGCATTCAGGAAGAGTTTAAACACTTCTGTGAAAGGAGCAGTGGACCAAGGAGGCTAGAGGGGTATTCGTAAGTAGTTAAATGTGTGTCATATACAGGAAATTAAATGCTTTGGTATAAAGTGCACATTTAATGTCACAGTACCAGTAAAAAGCAGGAGGAAGCCCGGTTTTACTACTGTAGTAACTGGCAGGAACATGTTATTATTTACATTAGATGAACAGCATTTCCAGAGTAAACTATGTAAAAGTCATACATCAAAATAGAGCTCTGTTTTTATAATTGAAGGTGTATGTGACATCAGCCCGTCTGCTACAAGCAGTGCAGAGGAAAAGCTGCTGCTGCCATAAGGATGGTGGCTTCCTGGGTTCTCCCTGCTTTGTTTTTCTGGCTTTGTTTCTCACCTAGGCTACATCTACACTGCAGGCTTTTTGTGCAAGAATGGCCATTCTTGTGCGAAAACTTGCAGAGCATCTACACTGCACGCGTGTTCTTGCGCAAGTAAATTTACAGTAAAGCATCTGAACAGAGAGCTTTTTGCACAAGAGTTATTCCTCTCCCCATGAGGAATAAGCCCTCTTGCGCAAGAGCTCTTGAGGAAGAAGGCAGTGTGGACGGGCAACAGGGGTTTCTTGCTCAAGTAGCCCATATGGCTAAAATGGCCATCAGAGCTTTCTTATGCAAGAGAGCGTCCACACTGCCATGGACACTCAAGCATATGGCAGTGTGGATGCGCTTTTACGCAAGAATTTTTGTGCAAGAACTCTTGTGCAAAACAGTTCTTACGCAAGAAGCCTGCAGTGTAGATGTAGCCCCATTGTTTAGCTGTGGATTTGAGAGGGAACCAGTCCACTCCTCTGCCTCAATTCAATGTAGCACTTTGCAAGACTTTCTGTAGTTCTGTGCCAGTCATAAAGAATGGGGACTCATTGAAAGACATTCTAGGACGATGAGCATAAGAGAAGGAAGAAGAGAGAACCACAAGCAAAGATGATAGGCAAGAAGAAGTGCAGGAGAAGAGATGTGAGAGAAAGAAATGAGGATAAAAGCTAGAGATGTGTACCTTAGGCTTGTACTCAACTTACAATTCAGCCAGCTATGTCTTAGCCCTGGCCTAACACTTTATTTATGTATTTATTTATTTGCACCATTTAACTATCTTCTGTAGAGGGTGTTATTTTTATACTAAACTAGTAAAACCTGGTGTGGACACAGTTCTATCACTACAGCTAATTTCACAGGCTGTACAGGTATTGGTACCCTTATTGTTGTATAATTGCCAATAGTACAACTTTAAACAACTGTAACCTGTACTGTTTCTAGACTGATAGAAAGTGGTACAGAAACTGTGTGTAAGTTAAAGGAAAATGCAGGACTATGTAGCACTTTAAAGACTAACAAGATGGTTTATTAGATGATGAGCTTTCGTGGGCCAGACCCACTTCCTCAGATCAAAGAGTGGAAGAAAATAGTCATAACCATATATACCAAAGGATACAATTAAAAAAATGAACACATATGAAAAGGACAAATCACATTTCAGAACAGAAAAGGGATGCGGGGGGGAGGGAGGTGAAGGAAGGTAAGTGACTGTGAGTTAATAATATTAGAGGTGGGGAAAGGTAGATGTCTGTGAGCTAATGGTATTAGAGGTGATAATTGGGGAAGCTATCTTTGTAATGGGTAAGGTAGTTGGGGGTCTTTGTTCAATCCCCCCCAGAGAGTGTCGAATTTTAGCATGAATGACAGTTCAGAGGATTCCCTTTCAAGTGCAGATGTAAAAGGTCTTTGTAGCAGAATGCAGGTAGTTAAGTCGTTGAGACAGTGTCCTTTCTGGTTGAAATGGCAAAAATTGTTTTTTCTTTGTGATCTTGTCTGATATCTGTTTTGTGGGCATTAATCCTTTGGCAAAGTGTCTGAGACGTTTGTCCAATGTACATAGCAGACGGACACTTTCTGCACATGATAGCATAAATTATATTTCTGGATACGCAGGAATATGTGTTCTTGATCTTATAACTCACTTGATTAGGTCCAATAATGGTATCAGCAGAATGAATATGTGGACAAAGCTGGCAACGGGGTTTGTTGCAAGGGAAGGTACCAGGGTTGGTATTAGTGTGGTATGTCCTGTGGTTGTTGTTAAGAATCATCTTGAGGTTAGGTGGTTGTCTATAGGAGACTATGGATCTGTCTCCCAGAGCCTCTTGGAGTATGGTATCCTGTTCCAGTATAGGCTGTAGTTTATTGATAATGTTTTGGACAGGTTTAAGTTGGGGGTTGTAGGTGATGACAAGTGGTGTTCTATTGTTGGTTTTCTTGGGTCTGTCTTGAAGTAGATGGCTTCTAGGTATTTGTCTGGCTCTTTCAGTTTGCTTTTTTTATTTCTCCGGGTGGGTAGTTGAGATTTATAAATGCTTGGTAGAGATCCTGAAGCTTCTGGTCTCTGTCAGTGGGATTAGAGCAGATGCGGTTGTATGGAAGGGCTTGGCTATAGACGATGGATCGTATGGTGTGTTCTGGATAGGAGCTGGAAGCATGTAGGTAACTGTATGAGTCAGTGGGTTTTCTGTAGAGAGTGGTGTCTAATTTTCCATTGTTGATTTGTACTCTGGTGTCCAGGAAGTGGACCTCTCGTGTAGAATGGTCCAGGCTGAGGGTGATGGTGGGGTGTAGGTTGTTGAAATCTCTGTGGAATATATGTGTAAATTAAAGGAGTCCACATTGGAGTGTCATATCAAGCTGACTCTCGGTATAGGAAATACACATTTCTTATTCTGGTTTTAAAGATCACCAATATTCATAATTGTAAACATGTAAGAATGTTGACCACCAGCAAAAATTAGAATTTTTTCCTTACCCAGGACACTTTCTTCTACTCTTTCCAAACCACTCTGGGGACAATTCACCACTGTGCAGACGTACAGCATGAGACTTATGTAGAGTGTAAGTCCTACTTACTCCCTGTTTTGATGGTCTCAGTGTGGCAGAGATTGGGTGTTAACCATCTGCCGAAGGCTGAATTTCACGCTTCTTTCATTAAACTATTTCTTGATGTTCAGTTCTCCCATCAATTTCCAGTGTTAAACTAATTGAAAATTGAGTGTGTACCTGCTTGATTTCCGTTAATTTATTAAATGCCAGTTTTGGCCATATTGTCTACAGAAACAGCTTTCAAAACCCATAAGCATTTTTCAGTGGTAAGAATGCAAAAATCCCACTTCATCTTTTCCTCTAGCTTTTCATACTGTAAAAACACAGAATGCTTGATTCTGTCTGTCCCTTTGCATTGGTACAAAGGAAAAGGGATGGAGTGCCAGAAGACTTCTCTTTATTGCTTCCCTTGTTCACAGCTCAAATTGGAAAGGGGAAAGAAGCAGTTGTACTTTTCCAAGTTGTGCCTACCCAAGCGCCACTCACTTAAGATGCCCAGATGGGACACCAGTCTCAGTAGATTGTGCAGATGTTCCAAGTATTCTGATTTTATCAGGCTTGGATTCCCCTCTCTGGGATTCAAATGCCCTGCTGAGCTTTGCTTCTTCTTAGTTAGGATGGGAAATAAGTGGTGTTAGCTCCCAAATTTACCCATTGGTAGTACCATAACAAATGGTCATTGCAAGCTTCTTCAGTTATCCTCTCCTCCATGTTTGTGCCATGAAATAGTTCACAATGGGGACATTTTAAAGTGTCATCAGTATCCTCTGAGTTAACCTGACCTGAAGTAAATGGGACAATTTACACTTATTCTTTCAGGCTCTCTGCAAACTCAGGCTGCTGTTGCTGCAGGGGTTAACATATATTAGAGGTATTTTCTTTGCAACCAATCAAACCTTTTTAAAAATAGAAAGCAGAGACTGTGGAAAACAAGGAAGCAAGCTGAGAGAGATGCTGATTCACTGTATTTATCCTGTTCGATCTCTGTCTGTGTAGTGTCAAGCATTAGCTCAAGGTTCATGCTCCTGGCGCAAAAGGATGAAAAGGACTGCAACACTGCTAACTCTTAAGATTTTTTTAAGTTGAAATAAATGAGATGTTGACCCCTGCTGTAGGGAAAGATGTGCTGAAAGAAGCCCTGGCCATCATGTCATGTTTCAGACCTCATAAAAAATCTCTTCTCTGATTAGCTGTCAGCCTCAGTCATTAGCTACATTTTGGGGAAGAACAGCCAATCAGAGCTGCTGAGGTTGGCAGGGAGTGCTCCCTCTCCCTATAAGCGCTGACACATTTTACCATATCAGGTTAGCAGCTGATGTCATTTTCACATGTGGAGGGGGGAGAGTAGAAAGTTTGAAAGCTCATGATGCGTCTTCCCTTCTGACCCTGCAGTAGCAGGCTATGAAGAGTAAGTAGAGGATCCTCTTTGGAATTGCCAAGAGGAGGAGGAGGAGACAGAGAAAGAATCTCTATCACTGTGGAAGGGTCAGAGAGAGGTGCAGGGGAGCAAGAGACAGATCTGGGTCTGGGGGAAGGGCACAGAAGTAATTAACATGCAGTAAAGGAGCACAGCATTGATGTGAGATTGGAGGATACATAACTGTTGTACGGCTGGGTCAGTGAAAGAAGGTGGGTGACAGAATTCATTAATTGGTTTGGGGGAGGGGTTCAGGAGAAGCTGAAAGCTGTGCACACTTTGTATAAGTTGGTGTCATTTAACCTCAGAGTCACTTGGGACTTCCAGCCAGAGCTCTAGAGGTAGGCAGCAAAATTACCGTACTATAAATTGAGGACAGTTGCCACTATTGTAACTGTCACATGCATTGGGGGTGAGCAAGGTAAGGTGAAGACCCATAAGACAAACTAAAAACACTGTTTAATTTTTGGCCCTAACGTGGTCTATTTAAAAGATATAACTTCATCTACCTTGTCTTTCTAGAATCGCTTCATGTCAAAAACCTTTATTCTAGGTTTCAGTGTGGAGTAAATTTATCAGTGAGTATTGAACCAATGAAGATAAGGATTTATAGAGAAAATTGTGGTGCTAACTTAACAAATGTATTGCAGCACTGTTGGCTGCTGTTAAATCTCAAGCCAATCTTTTTTCTGCACTGTAGAAATACATAATGCTAATACTGTAGTTATATACATAATGGGGAGAGTGGGAGAAAATCAATTTAGAGCTGGAATCAAGTGATTTTCCATTAATTGTATTTAATCTATATGTACAAGTAAAACTATGTTTGCAAAAGAAAATGTTTTAGCCATTCAGTAAAATTTGTATTTTGAGTACACTTCCTTCAGGGTGCATCTACACAGCACCCTAAACTCAAAATAAGATACGCAATTTACGCTACTCAAATTGTGTATCTTATTTCAATTTAATTTTGAAATAGCTTATTTTGAAATGTAGCATGTCTACACAGTGCCAAATTTCAAAATAACGTGCTATTTTGAGACATCCCTTAACCCTTGTGGAACGAGAATTACAGGGATGCCAGAATGGCATGCCCATTATTTTGAAAAATATTTTGAAATAACGGGCAGCTCGTTAAAACGCAGGGTAGCTATTTTGGGATACTTTCAGTATTCCAAAATAGCTGCGCTGTGTAGACGTACCGTTAGTGTCTTGACACATCCTACATCAATGGGGAGTTTCTCTGTGATCTTCAGCATGCATTTAAGCTGTTGTCTCGTTCTAATTATATCTTCCCTTGATTCTAATTCTAAAAGGGAAAAAGACATGATGCAAAGCAACTCTGAGTTCATGATGTATAGTTTTAAAGGTAGTTTGTGTCTCACAGAAACCCTATTAACAGAAGCTGAGACTTGAGAGTTTTAGAGCAGGCCTATACTTGAAATGTTGCAGCTATGTCACTGTAGTGCTGCCATGAAGATGCTACTGTGCTGCAGGAAGAGTTTCTCCCATAGAGTAGTAAATCCACCTCTGCAAGAGGTGGTAGCTATGCTGTCAGGAAAAACTTCTCTGTTGTCAATATAAGTTTGCAGTGTACATCTGCTCTTCATCCCATCTTCCTTTGAGGACACTTAACCTGTGTCATGTAAATGTAGGAATCCACAGAAGCAGGGCCTCTGGAATGCTCTATCCTCTTGGGGCCACTTCCTTTAGAAATTCTGAGCCAGATCCTGCACTGTTTCCCCTAGTCAAGGGACTTCTTGTATGGTATAGAGCCATTACAGTTTTGGAAAACAGCTCAGTCTCTCAGTGAGACCTATTATTTGGGAGTATAAATGTGGATTCAAGACTCCTTTGCCTGCTCCTTAACACCAAGTCTTCTATGTGCAGATTGCCTTGACCAAAGAATTGGGGCTTGGATGTTAGATTGCAAGAGTTGTGTAAACATTTTCAAGTTAATTTTCAAATGCACTGGGAAGTTTAGTTTGCCATCAAAACCAGGACTGATGAGCTTAGGCCAAGGAATTTGAAAATACATAGGTTATGAATGCTATTGTAATTCACTGTGAAACCCATAGGCTTATGCATAGAATTAAATCTGCCATTCTAGAACACTGTTTGTAAAATACACAGAAGCAAGGCCTCAAGTATTTTCTGTACAGAATGGCAACACACATTTGAACTTGGGGAATTTTGCCTACAAAAAGAGAAAAGCAAATCTGAATAACTTTTGCTCTGCAGAGTCAATACAGAAGTGGGTTGGATTTTGAAGTACCTTGTCTGTTATAGAAAAAAAAAGGTTAACTGTGGCTAAAATGTTTAAATTAAGCAGCCTGATGATGATGATGATGATTTTACTTAGAAAGTCTGGGCACCCACCATTTTAAAAAGAATGGGTGCTGTCAGTGCTCAGTGCCTGTAGAAAATCAGGCTAATTTTACTGTGACCATAGGTTACTGTGACCACAGTACCTAAGTGGGTACTCACTTTCAAAAACATCTGCCTTAGTTCTAGTTGCAAAATTTTTACTTTTATACAAAGTGGCAGTGCCAAAAGGAAGGAACCCAATTTAACTTTCAGATACACAGCAAACTTGA
Source organism: Pelodiscus sinensis (assembly GCF_052426305.1). NCBI lineage: Eukaryota > Metazoa > Chordata > Testudines > Trionychidae > Pelodiscus > Pelodiscus sinensis. Next base: position 192,055,524 of record NC_143052.1, read on the forward strand.
TCTAGAGCTCATGAGAAATGATAACCTTGGAAGCCCACTCTACCACTTAATTGTGTTGCTTTTCAAGTGACTCTAATGACACTTAAACAGAAGTTCTTTAAATAGTATTCAGAAGTTATTATTTTTTATACAAATCCAGTTTCTGCCATTTCTTGAAATTTCCCAGTAATGCAAACAAAACAACCCTACCAACTTCAGAGTCTTTTGAGACCATAGTTGTGGTGTAAGGAACCAGCTTTCTATAGTCTTGGAATGTTTGAAATGGACAGGCTTCTGGTCTGATGTCAGAATTTTGATGCAAGAATTGTTTTAGAGCTACCCAACATCGAATAATGTTGTGGAAAAGTCATATGCTTTATTGAAATTAAAACAAAATAACGTCCTCATCTTCCTGTTACTCAAAATAAAAAGTTATGAATCTGATAAATTATCAAATAGTCTCCTTAAAAAAAAATCTGAGAACTCGATCAACTATGCAATAGGCTGACTCCCTGGAAAATCAATAATTTTCCTTTTTCTTCTGGTTTGGCCCCACTTGCATTCTTCAGACTGCTGTTAGGGAATTTGCTATGCCAGTGGCAACGACTGCTGGTGTAGTTGATGGTTGCCAGGTTTCCAGTGAGATTCCCAGCCCCATATGCATCACTGGCAATATCCCTGTCCTCATGCACATATCTTAATGAGGCTCTGACCTCTAAGTTTTAAAAAAAATTGTTGGCTTTCTTGAACAGAAAAAAAGCTATAAGAAGTGTGGGTTTGTTTGTTTTTAATCATGCCTGTGTTCAACTGCCCTATTTATTTCTTATCTCTGTGGGGGAGGGCACTGTGCACCCGTCTGGCATTGGGCAGGACTAGAGAGGTAAGGAGAATTACAGCTAAAATGTAATATCTTTCAAACAGAACTGGGGATTGAGTCTGAGATAGGGGGTCTTTATACAGAGATTACAAAGTCTATGTGCTCTAGGAAAATATGACAATAAAGGCAGAGTTACTGTCTGACTAGTAAATCTATCTGAGCTTACTGTGAAGTTGCTCAACTGTAGCTGATCTCCTCCAATGTGAAAAAAGCAGTATTTACAAGTATTTTTAGCAGGTTATTTTAAATTCTTTTTTCAACATACTTGTACAAACTGAGTCTGGACTAACCTTCTCTTCCTCTTCCATTTACTGTATTGTGATTTTTTTCCCTCCAAAGTATGCACAGTCTGTAATCCCCACTTGACAAAGCTCTGATAATCAGCATAGCAGTAAAGGAAATTAATCTCTCACACCTCTTCCCTTCTTAGCCCATTATAATTGCATTGCTCTGGAGCAGTGTCTGTGAAGTTTTGTTGAGTTTTTCTAATTGCATTCACTGAAGGATCAAATCTGATTTTTAACAGAGCAAATCAATTGCACTTGCAGAAAAATCATGTGTGTGCAACCAAAGAATTCCCCTCTGGAGGTTGTTTTCAATTTTTGTTTCCGTTCCACAATCTTCTGCAATCCTGGAAGAAACAAACTATTTTAGAAAATATTTGTACATCCTGGAAGCCTATCAAAGAAATTCATGCTCAGGTTTATTTGAGTCATAATGTTTTAGATTTTAAGACCAGCAGGGGCCACTATATTATCTAGGCTGACCTTCTGTATACTGCAGGCCACCAAATCCCACCCAGCACCTGCATGCTAATCCTGCCAACTGAAATTAGAACAATGCATTATAGCTCACAGGAGACCAGACTATTAAGTGCCACAGGAAGAGAATAAGAGGGACCGAGATGCACCAGTACTGGAGGCCCTTGCAATGGCAGGGCAATGATGAAATTAGATCTACCCAGATAATCGTGGCACATGCTGCAGAGGAGGACAACCCCGCATCCCCACTATCACTGCTAAATAAATGTGGGTGAAAATTCCTTCTTGACTCCATATACAGTGATCAGTTAGACCCTGAGCAAGTGAGCAAGAACTAGCTAACCAAGTACCAGAGAGAGAATGTTCAGCACCTCCTCACAGCCCTAGTCCAATGTTGTCCCATGTCTCATGTCCAGACAAGGATACCCCTGATGCTTCAGAGGAAGGAGACTGGAGGGAGGGACCCTTCCTGATTCCTGACAGTGGCCAGAAATCTGTAAGTATGAGCTTTAGCAATGTAAGGCAAACTAGAAGTACAGTAAGTCCCAGAGCTGTTGATCTCTGCCTCCTCCCTCCTCACAAACCATTCTGTCACACAACGGCACTCAACTTAGTCCAGTCTCTCTTAAACTAATTAAGTTTACCCCTGCATCTACTACTGGGAGGCTGTTCCACAACCTCACTCCTCTGAGGGTTAGTAATCCCTTTCTAATTTTCAATCTTAATTTGTTCATGGCCAATGAATATCCATTTGTTTTTGTGCCAACATCATCCAGGGAACTACAGACTGATCAGCTTCACCTCAGTCCCTGGAAAAATCATGGATCAATCCTCAAGGAATCCATTTTAAAATACTTGGAGGAGAGGAAGGTGATCAGGATTGATTAATCAAGGGCAAGTTGTTCCTGACCAACCTAACTGCCTTCTAGAATGATGTAACTGGCTCTGTTGATATGGGGAAAGCAGTGAACACGATATACCTTGACATTAGCAAAGCTTTTGATATGATCTCCCATAGTATTCTTGACAGCCAAAAGAAGTATGGATTGGGTAAATGGACTGTAAGGTGGACAGAAAGCTAGCTGTCTGGATTGCCGGATTCAACAGCTAGGGATCAACAGCTTGATGTCTAGTTGGCAGCCAGAATGCCCCGGGATCAAGGGCATCTTCATTAATAATCTAATGATGAGATGGATTGCACCCTTGTAGCACATAGAGGCTCACAAAGGGGCTCATCCCCTTCCGGGTCAGTGGGTGGCTACTCCACCAATGTCCATGGATCCCCTTTCATCCTGAGCCCCAGGCCAATGGTTAGCCCAGTTCAGCAAATAGTCAGATGCCCAGGTCCCGCTTCAGCGTGGGTGATATACAGAGTCCACAGCCTGGCCCTGGTCATGCTGGTGTGGGAGTAGCACTATACGTGAAAAAAAATGCAGAATCAAATGAAATAAAAATCTTAAATGAGCCAGAATGTTCTATAGAATCTCTATGGATAGTAATTCCATGCTCCAATAATAGGCATATAGCAGAAGGGATATATTATCAACTCCCTGATCAGGATCGTGATAGTGACTATGAAATGCTAAGAGAGATTAGAGAGACTATCAAATTTAAAAACTCGATAATAGTGGGGGATTTCAACTATCCCTGTATTGACTGGGTACACATCACCTCAGGATGGGATGCAGAGATAAAATTCCTTAATACCTTAAATGAGTGCTTCTTGGAGCAGCTGGTTCTGGAACCCACAAGGGGAAAGACTATTCTTTATTTAGTCCTAAGTGGAGTGAAGGATCTGGTTCAAGAGGTAAATATAACTGGACTGCTTAGAAATAGTGACCATAACATAATAACATTTAACATTCCTGTGGTGGGAAGAACACCTCAGTAGTCCATCACTCTGGCATTTAATTTCAAAAAGGGGAACTACACAAAAAATGAGGAAGTTAGTTAAACAGAAATTAAAAGGTACAATGACAAAAGTAAAATCTCTGCAAACTGCATGGAAACTTTTCAAAGACACCATAATAGAGGCCCAACTTAAATGTATACCCCAAATTAAAAAACACAGTATGAGAACCAAAAAAGTGCCACCGTGGCTTAACAACCAGGTAAAAGAAGCAGTGACAGATAAAAAGATATCTTTTAAAAAGTGGAAGACTAATCCTAGTGAGGAAAATAGAAAGGTGCATAAACTTTGTCAAATTAAATGTAAAAATATAATAAGAAAAGCCAAAAAGAAGTTAGAACAGCTAGCCAAAAACTCAAAAAGTAACAGTAAAATGTTTTTTAAGTACATCAGAAGCAGGAAGCTGGCTAAACAACCAGTGGGGCCCTTGGACAATCAAGATGCTAAAGGAGCACTCAAAGATGATAAAGTCATAGCGAAGAAGCTAAATGAATTCTTTGCTTCAGTCTTCATGGCTGAGGATATTGAGGAGATTCGCAAACCTGAGCCACCCTTTTTAGGTGACAAATCTGAGGAATTGTCTCAGATTGAGATGTTATTCAAGGAGATTTTGGAATTAATTGGAAGTAACAAGTCACCGGGACCAGATAGCATTCATCCAAGAGTTATGAAAGAACTCAAATGGGAAAGTGCGGAACTATTAACTGTGGTTTCTAACCTAGCCTTTAAATCAACTTCATACCTAATGTTTGGAAGATAGCTAACATGACACCAATATTTAAAAAGGGCTCCAGAGGTGATCCTGATAATTACAGGATCTAATATAATCTAACTAGCTTCAGAGGGTAGCTGAGTTAGTCTATACAGGATTAACATAAAAAACAAAAACTGGTCTGGTTGCACGTTATAGACTAATAAAACATATAGATGGTATCACGAGCTTTCGTGGGCACAGCTCATTCTTCAGATGACTGGAGTAAGTCTAACATCAGTACTGGGCTAATTAGTTGAAATTATAGAAAAGAGTAAAATTTCAGACACATGGTTGAATATAATTTTTTTGGGGAAAGTCAACACGGTTTCTGTTAAGGGAAATCACGCCTTTCTAATCTGCTAGAGTTCTTTGAGGGGGTCAACACACACATGGACAAGTGGAATCCAGTGGATATTGTGAATTTAGATTTCCAGAATGTTTTTGACATGGTCCCTCACCAAAGGCTCTTAAGTAAAGTAAGTTGTCATGGGATAAAAGAGAAGGTCCTCTCATAGACTGATTACTGGTTAAAAGACAGGAACAAAGGGTAGGAATAAATGGTACATTTTCCAAATGGAGAGAGGTAACTAGTGGGGTCCCCTAAGGGTCTGTCTTGGGACCCATCCTATTCAACTTATTTATAATTGATCAAGAGAAAGGAGTAAACAGTGAGGTGGCAAAATTTGCAGATGATACCAAACTGTTCAAGATAGTTAAGACCAAAGCAGACTGTGAAGAGCTTCAAAAAGATTTCACAAAATTAAATGATTGGGCAACAAAATGTCAAATGAATTGTAATGATGATGCACAGCTGAACTCTCAGTTTAGAAGAAGACTGCTACCTGCTTTGTGAAGGATATTATAGATCAGCTGCAGGAGAGCAGAGAAATAATAGGGTAACTTTCAGCACTGCTAGGTTTAAACAAACTTGCCTGGAATGTATAGAGCCCCTGTGGAAGAGGGCTGCTTTCTCAAAGGCACTAGAAAGAGGGGGAGGGTACTATGTGCAGGTTGGATATTGATGAACAAACAGCGTTATGACTGTGAATGCTTGAAACAACCTGCCTGGTGAGCAGGGTTTCTTTACACCTCCCCGGCTGAAATCCACAGAAGGCTTAATTACTGTTGCTTTAACATATATCTGTTCAGGCTTCAACTCTGCCTTGAGGCCCTGCTCAGGAAGAGGCACTTTTAAAATAACAGAGCTAAAAAAATATTATCCTGTTTTTTGTTTGCCCCTTCAGTGACAGCCTCTTCTCAACAAACCACTTTTAATACCCAGCATGCCAATTTCAGCCAGATTCTCCATGGCTGATGCAAATTGACACACAAGTCAATAAAACTGTGCTATTTACCCCAGGTGAGGAGTTGGCTCATGAAATGTAACAGAAAAGACCAGATGTCTGCCCTCTTTCCCTCCCCTAGTAGTAGAATTGAGTCATAATCACAAACATTTTAAACTAATTTTGACATTAAAATCAATACTTATTTTGGATTCTTCTCTCAAGCTGCAGACTTCTCCTCCTTAGAGACAAGACTAAGGGGATTGTAAAAATTGTCTTCCTCTGCCCTGTCTTTCTCTGATACCAAGCTCTCCTCTAGCCCCAATACTTTAGCCATTTAACAGGAAAAGTATATAGAAAATTCCAGAACTCCTAGTCACTGCCTTGGCAGCAATTATAAGTCATTGCTCCTGGGCAGGACCAGTGCAGAGTGCTCTGGGAGGATGACAGCAGTCTCTGACCTGGTCCTCATTAAAAGCCAGGTTGATGTAGCTACATCAGTCCTGGGTGTAAAAAATCCATCTCCTTGACTGAGGTAGTTGTGCCAATCTGACCCCCAGTTAGAGGCAGCTATGTTGATGGCAGAATGCTTATGTTGACCTAGCTGCCCTCACTTGGGGACAGAGTGTTTTCTACTCTGCTGGGAAACCCCTTCCATCATAGTAGGCTATGTTTACACTACAGGTTAGTGTGATCTTGGGCAAGTCACTTCACTTCCATTTCTTAGTTTTTCTATCTGTAAAATGGGGCGAAAGATGCTTGTCTCCTTTGTCAAAGTGCTTTGTAATTTATGGCTGAAAATGGCTGTATGTGAGCTAGGTGTTTAAAAAACCTTAACTTTTTCTCATCCTCATGAGACTCATATAGTTTTGATTTTAAAAGAATATTTCAGAATATGGATAAACAGAGGGATGAAATTCAAGAGAAAACACCCACAAGATCAAACCCTTCCAAGGAGCTGTCAGTCTTTTTGGCCTCATTGGAGTTTAAGGGGATGGTAACACCAAAGGGCCACTTGTAACATACACACTTTTTAAAAAAGAAATAAAAACATTCATCTTTTAGGGGCTATAATCAATTCCAGCTGTATCCTTGCATCAGCAATGGGGAATATCACTCCTTAGGGAGCAAGCTTTTAAACAGAACGGTCCTTTGACTATAACCATTGTAGCTGCAATAGTGATCCCTGAAGTAAGTTTCACTGATCCCCACGATGTGACTCCTGACCGCATTGACTTCAGTGCAGCCAGGATTTCACACAGGCTGTGTCCAGACTCAGGGTTTTTTTTTGAAAAAAGTAGCCTTTTTTCGAAAAAACTTCACCTGCGTCTAGACTGCAGCTGCGTTATTTCGAAATTAAATCGAAAGAACGTGGCTTTTCTTTCGACGGCGGTAAACCTCATTTCAAGAGGAAGAACGCCTTTTTTCGAAAGTGCTCTTTCGAAAAAAGGCATTCTTGAATGCCAACAGGGCTTTTTAGAAAGAGAGCATCCAGACTCACTCGCTGCTTTCTTTCGAAAAAGCGGCTTGCTTTTTTGAAAGTACTGCTTGCAGTCTAGACGCTCTTTTTCGAAAGAGGCTTTTTCGAAAGATACTTTTGACTGAGGTAGTTGTGCCAATCTGACCCCCAGATACTTTTGAAAAAGCCTCTTTCGAAAGAGGCTTGCAATCTAGACATAGCCTCAGTGTTTTTCATCCCTGTCATGGAAGTGCAGCTGGAAAATAAAGACAGGTTGTGATGGACACCCACCCTCATGCTTTATGAAATGGCCTTATGGACACAAATATGCATAACTCAAAGATGCTTTGGACAAATTGCCTCATGTAACCTATCAGTCTTAATGTCTTAATGCGATGGATCTATTTATCTTATTTTGGTGTATGTATCATTCTTGTGTATAAAATTAGACATACGGAGTATGGTGGTTTTAAATGTGTGAATGAAAGCCATCAAGGGGATGTTTGGGCAATCATATGTAAATAGCTTTTGTCCTTGAGTCTTAGCAGTTGGTTTTAGGAAGTCACATGACCTCCGTAACTGGTAGGGACTGTCCAGGTAATGTCCCATGCAAAAACAGAATCCTTAAAACTATGGGAAGCTTAGCATGTCTTTATCTTTGGGCTGGCTGGCGTGGCACACCCAAGGAAATGAACCAAAGACCCCAAGGAAAAGGATTCTTCCCTGGTTAGAAGGGTTAGCAGGAAAAAAAAAACAGTTTTAGGGAGAATTTGCAATGAGTTTCTCATAAGTTTATACTGAGGTTTCAGTGTTAGAATTAGGTAAGCGTTTTCTGTTATTTTTAATTTGTAATCTGCTTTGCTCTGCCTGTTCTCACTTATAACCACTTAAATCCTACTGCTTGTACTTAATAAAATCACTTTTACTTACTATCAAGCCCAGTGTAAATAATTGTTACCTGGGGGAGCAATCAGTGTGTACATTCCCCCTTTCATTGTTAAAGGGGGCTTACCTAAATAATTCATTTGGTATTCAGATCCCATTTGGGGAATGGTATCCCAGGAAGCTGGGCCCAAAACTGCATTTTCCTTGGACTTGAAGAGATTCAGTGTCTGTACTGCTACTTGGGGTGCGGAGGGAAGTGATCTCAGTTCCGTGCCTTGGCTGGGGGAGACCAGGCCGAGCAGTGAGAAGCCACAGAGATCAGGAAGGTGAATGGCAGTGGCTTTGTCAGCACCCTGGGAAGCACCCCCAAGGGGTCTTCTGTGACCACACCCTGTCACTCTGGTCTTCTACCAACAGTCCTTGTATCACAGCTTTATTGTAGTATCCAGGCTTTTACAAATATATCAGAAAGAAAATAGAGGACTATTGATACACTAAAAATGTTAATCACCACAAAGGGCTGGGAATGTAATGATCTGTCATATTATCTAGTATGCTAGAGTTTAATTATTGCCTTTAATGCAGTTCACTGATTTGCTTCAAAATATAATCTTGGTTTTATGACTTGATTATTAGCAGCAGTCCACAACAAATCATTCCTTACAGAGCTAAAAGGCTCTGTGAAAACCATAGCTCTATAGGACAGGTGTTCCAGGCATCAGCTAGCACTAGGTAATTCAGCAAGTAGTCTTAGGGGTTCCAGATTTTTGTATGCTAGCTTGATTTACTCCACCGTTCAAGCCATCTGTTTCTCACTGTACCTGCAATACTTTCAGTTTCACAGAAGAGATGACCAAATTAAAAAATGAAAGACAAGTGCTGATAAAAGGTTACAAGACATTATAAAGATTTACTGATGGTTATAATATTTGTTTCCTTTTAATGAATAGTTCTTTATCTTTGTGTCAAAATGATAAATTATATTTAGTAATAAAATTCTTTTTTTTTCATTTCACTCTCCAAGCCAGTTTGAGACCAGATGGTGACATTTCCCTTCATTATACTCCTAATGTTTCCTAGGAATTAAATACTCAGGAAAAAAAGTCACATCAATTACAGTGGGTTTTGGGCGTAGACTTTTATCATAGGGGAACTTAACCTGAAATTTCTCAATGGCTCTTTTATTATAGAAGAAATATGCATATGAATGAAGAGGTGGTTATATTTTTAATTGTGTCAATAGTGTCATGACAATGAAACTTCTTGTAAAAGAATGCTCTTGTTTTTTGTTTGTTTTTTTTTAAGGAAAAAGTTCTAGCTGCATTGCAGCTACATTGCTTACTAACATAGTTGGTGATACTTAGATAAATTAGATGTCTTACATAGAGAAGTTAAGTGTCTTCAAGTCACCAGGGCCTGATGAAATGCATCCTAGAATACTCAAGAGGCTGACTGAGGAGATATCTGAGCCATCAACTATTATCTTTGAAAAGTCATGGAAGATTCCAGCAGACTGGAAAAAGGCACATATTTCTCATCTGTAAAAAGGGAAATAAGGACAACCAAGGGAATTACTGGTCAGTCACTGTACCAGGAAAGATAAAGGATCAAATAATTAAAGAATCGGTTTGCAAACATCTGGAAGATAATAATGTGATAAGTAACATCCAGCCTGGATTTTGCTTTGTTTTTTATGGGGTTTTTTTGCACTTCTATCCATGTAATTAAGTAGTATACATGGTAGTTACCATGAAAATCTTATAGATTTACTTTTTGTTTGATTGATGTTGCCAAGACATTTGCAGTATTCCTTACACTCCGCATGTTGACTAGTGGATGCTCTGAGTCACAAAGCCTTAACTTACTCAGAGCAAATGGACTAGGAAAAGGTTCTTCATTTCCCTCCTCTATTAGCATATGCTGCATTCACAGCAGTATTATTTCTCAAGCCATTATAAGCAGTCAGACTCTGTGATTAAGCAGTCTGACTAGGATACAGAAAAATTGTACAGGCCCCTGAGGTACAAATCTCTCCCCATGTTTTTCCTTTCATGGAACTAGCTCACATTTTGCACCATCCATTAGGCTGGTGTTGAATGTTCCCTCTGGCATGCTGGCCCCACTCCATGGGCTAATGTGAATTGATGAGACAACAGCTCAGAGTTCTATCTGCTCCCCCTTTCGGTTTCCTGCTCCCATGGATGTCTGGGGGAAAGAGCAGGATTGAGCATTAAGGGCTAACCCAAAATCTATTCCATGTAATGAGTATCTGTCCTCTGAATTCAGTGAGCATTCGATCAGGCGTTCATTCTCTCTACAAGTACAGGGATTACTATTGCAAGAGGCATCTCTGGTAGGGCTGCTGCTGATCCAGACCTTCATATCTACCTCCTTTAGTGAAGCTGTTAGGTTAAGTTTCCTTGGATGTTTTTGAGGCCTGATTCTCCCCAGTGCTACATCACTGATTTCACTGAGTCAAATGTGGTGACGTGAAGTGGGGAATTGGTTCCATTATGTGTCAGACCAGAGCAAAATTAAATGCCATCTCCGTTATGCATCTTCATGGCACTGTGATTCAGACAAGTTGTCTTTGTGGGCATGAAGGCACATTAATAAATCATGTTCATTAAAGGCAGACATTTTAATCAGAAATTGGATTGTAGATCCAGTACCAATGGGGCACTTTAGTTTTATATTCACAAGTCAACCTGGGCAACTATTCAAAAGTTTCAAACTGTATCATAACTACAAGTGCTGAGAAGATATTGGGACATGGCATTTATGAGAGAAGAAATTTGTGGCACACTTATTATGTTCTTGCTACTAGTCATAGCATAAGCAATATAGCTTGAACATGCTGTGGTGTAATACATAGATGGAATTTTGCGGTAACCATATCTTTGTTTTGCTACTGCTAGAATTGATGGATTTATATACCACCCTCTTCGTCAGTGCTGAAAATCTGGCTGTGCACCTGGAAATGACTTCATCAACCACTACTGGAAAGACTGATTCAATACCACTGGAAGGTCATTTCTGGCTTTGTTGCTGATTGGTAGGGAAGTTCACAGGAAATACAGTGTTAAGCTGCACCTCAACAGGCTTTTTTGAGTATCCAGGAATAGAAGTAGATAGGGGTTAATAAAATATTTGCCCATCTTTAATTGTGAAACAATGGAATTACGGTGTATGAGCAATGTAAGTCTAGCAGCATTAAGAAAATGCTGTAGAATTGAGGCATGTTTTGCTGAGCTGAGATGCCATCTAGTGGAAAGAACACAAGGCTGCCATATTTAACTGTAAAAGGAGAAGCTGTGCCTTCACATCACATAAGGAGTATGGAGGTGACCAAAAGGCATCTTTCCAGAAACAATTTCATAGCCATTGCAGACTACGTATCATGACTTGGTTCTTGGAACATGGGTACGAGAATCAGAATCTTTTGAGCTGCAATCATGGCTCTGATCTGTGTCATCCTGGTTCTTAGACAGACTTGCTGTGTGACCTTTGACCTTGTCATGATAAATCTGAGCTCCCAGGTGTGCCAGAGGAACACTGAGTGCACCTGGAGGAAGTGTAGAAGTGGCTACATTTCAGCTTCCAATCACAGTGAGGGGGCAGCTTCTGAGTGCTCCCAATGCAGGTTGTCTGTTTCAGGCGGGCCCGCTACAAAGAGGAGAAAGGGGGCAAAGGGAGCAGTTGCCATGGAGCTCAGTGATTAAGAGGGGCCCAGAGGTCCCCCTGCTACCACTGCTACTGCAGCAGTGATGGTTGCTGTAGTCTCAGGCCCTTTAAATTGCTGCCAGAGTGCTGCGCTGCTGCGGGGGCAGCACTCCTTCCACCTGAGGACCTGCCCCTCTTGAGGTGCAGAGCTGCCCCCTCCAGCTGCCTTGCTGGAGGCCCGTGGAACCTGTTGGCTCCTAGTTTCAGATTGCTTCAACTTTTGCAGGCAGATAGCATCTTCCTAGGAGCTGCTTCACTGGGCAAAAATCTCACAATTGCATTGTGCTCTGGCCCGAACTCCTGGGAGTGGGAAGATGGGTGGCATGTGGCTTCTATGAGAGGGTAATCTTGAGCTGCTACTTGAATGGACATTTAAATTCCCTTTAGTTTGCCAAGTGCTTGGGATATTTCTTAGCCCTTGGTAAGGCTGCTCTGTGCTGCATTGATGACTCAAAGCAGCTCTCAAGTTGGCCTTATACTACTTTTCCTTCTCTAGGGACAAAATGCAAGGTCAGAATGCAGCTGCATTCCAGCAATCCTCAGCCAGAAAGGCTGTTGTAAACTAGCACAGTTTAGAATAATCCTGGGGCTGCTCTGAGTTGTTCTTTGGGACCAAACCCAGTAACTAGTAGCCTTACGATCTCAGCACAGCTATACCAGGCACAGTTGGCCCTGAGAATATGGCCCTCCATATGTTTCTCCATCAACGTAACAGGGTCAATGCTGTTTTCCTACCTCATAAGGGTGTCAAGATGGTTACTGAGTTAGTTTTTGTATGCTGCTTTGAAGAGGCAAAGCTCTGTATGGGTACATCTACACTGTGGCACTATTTCAAGATACTTCTGGTATCCCAAAATAGCTATGTCACGTCTTTGAAACCAGCCCATTATTTCAAAATATAACAGGCATGCTATTCCGGTGTCCCTGGAACCCTCGTTACACAAAGATTAAGGGAGTTTGTCCAACAGCGGTTTATTTCAAAATTTGGCGCTGTGAAATTACCTCAAAATAAGCTACACAATTTGTGCTTATTTTGAGGTAAGGGTGAAGTGTAGAGACAACCTATATGTGCTTAGCATTTACATGTAGGGGTTGTAAATCCATAAACAGAGCTCAATGAAATTGAAAGCCAGAAGAGTGAAATTCAAGTCACTGACCCTTAAGGGGGGAATACAGACCTATATTGGAGAAAAAAAAATCTAATGAATGAAACCATTTTCATTTCCTTATTCCTTCCCTTCCCCTGTTGTTGCTCTCCTAATCATTTTTATGTAGCCACTTGAGTGACTTGTCTTGAAACTAGAATAAAGCCTCTCTGATTAACAGTCTAATCATTGTCTGCCCAGGATATAATTCATGGCCTGCAGGGCACATAGTTTGGTTCTGTTGAGTAGGAAATTTGGGAGGATAAAATGGCTTCTGCAGCCTTTGCATGCAGAGAGGTGGGGCTCCATACTAGCCTCTCCAGGAAGTCCACAGAGGGGGACTCTGCCTAATCCTACATGTAAGGGTGTCTAGGGAGCTGCTGACAGCACTGCAGCCCTGAGGACACAGCAGTAATAATGAAGGGGGGTTGCATGACCCTGAATTGAGGATTTTTTTTGTGAGGGCCTTTGAGGGAGTATTCACCACCTACAAGGAGGCTGAGCAGGGGCTAATTAACATAATAAACCACAGCTCAGAGGAATTAGATTGCTGAGACGGAATATGTAGGGCTAGTATAAAGCCAGGACTGGAGCTACAGTGAAGGAATTTGTAGTTCCTCTCTGGATATTAGGTGGGAAACAAACAACCCAGTAGTGAGTGTGCAGGAAGGGACAGCAAGGTTTAAGATAGTGGAGAACTTGGCTGCTGATTAAAGGGTCCCTGAACTGGAACCTAGAGTAGTGGGCAGGCCTGGCTTCCCCCACCAGCCTCTGGGGAAATGGCACTATCTGGGTGGTGAATGGGAAGGCTGCCTGAAACCAGGGGCAGATGACCGTTTTGCGGGGCCCCGGGCAGCATAATTCCACGGGGCCCCCCCTTTGCCACGGCGCATGCGTGGGGCTTTCTGAAGCGCGGGGCCCGGGGCGGCCGCCCCATTCGCCCTGCCCTATATCCGCCCCTGCCTGAAACAGTTTGTATGGAAAGACTTTGATACCTTGGAAAGGTAGGACTCTGGTGACCTGGTGTAATGGGCAGGAGGAGTGCTGACCAGCACCTGGTGACTAAGGGGTTAAGCTCAGGTAGCTAGCAAAGGTGTTGGCAAGGGGGTCAGAGGAACCAATCAAGCTAGTGGGTTGAAATTCAAATGGTTATAGGTTCCTTGCCTGCTTTCTTTGTGTGAGAGAGATAAACCAGGAGTTGGGAGACACAGAATGATTTAAACCCAGGTAGAACTACCATGTCCCCAACAATTCAGAGTACAGAGTGAACTGAACAAGAGAAAATTAAAAGTAAGTAAAAGGGAAAAGTGAATCCAGTCACATTCAGGGTAATTTTTCTTTATTTTGTGATTTGGTTTGAACTGCTCTGTGTGAATCTGCTTCTGCTCCCCATTTACTACCTTGCATCATGCCCAGAGACTTTTTTCTCTGCCTTTTTAATTTGTTTTCCTTAGTTGCTCTCACATCTAGCAATCAAATATGCTTTCTCAATCTTATCTTTTATTTTGTAACTAGCCAATTAGCCATAAGATGGGATTTTCAGGTCTCTCCTCCACGTCGGTCTTCTCTCCTGAGCCTCCCGTCTCTCTCTCCATCTCTCTCTCTCTTCTTCTCCTATTGCCTCCCCCCCTCTCTCTCTCAGCTCTCCTCCGCCTCCTGCCTCTCTCTTTCTCTTCTTCTCCCCCTCCTGCCTCTCACTCAGGGGACTGCGGAGCCCAAACAGTTGTTTGGGCTCCGCACTCCCCGTGCTGCATGGGGAGCGCGGAGCCCAAACGGTCGCTTGCCCCACTTGCTCCCCCGCGGCAGCCTGGCTGAGCTGTGCAGAAGTCAGCCGAGCGCCACAGTGGGAGGCTAAAGGGGGCAGGGCGGTGACGTTCAAAGCGAGGGGACGGAGCCTGGAGCCGCTGTCATGCCACACGTCACCGCCCCACTCCCCTTTGCCTCCCAACGTGGCACTCAGCTGACTTCTGCGCTGCTCAGCTGGGCCACCGCAGGGGATCAAGTGGAGCAAGCAGCCATTTCGGCCCTACACTCCCCATGCAGCATGGGCTGCCCAGAGGGAACAGCCAGCATTTCGGGCAACAGCGCTGCCCAGTGGGAACAGCCAGCATTTCAGCATTACAGACTCAGACACTGGGCTACTATATATATGATAAAATCCCTTTTTTAAAATGATTTGATTCTTGTGTCCTGGAAAGTCTGTCTGTGTGCATCCGTGTGCCTCTGACTGAGGGGTCAGCAACTAGGGACTGCAGCTTGTTTTTCTCTCTCCTTTTTACAAACTCTTCTGGGGCAAAAGACCTCGGGGTATCCCTGGGGCTGATTTCCAGTGTCGACCCCTGGTTTTTAGGGACAAGAAAGCACATGAGGGTGGCAGTGATTCCCCAACATCTGTGGATTATGATTCCCGGGGAAAGTTCTTTTGTAACCAGTGCCTATAGAGGCAAGGTTTTGAAGCTCTCTTGCGGGGCCTCACCTTCTGCGCTCAGAGTGCCAGAGTGGGGAACAGCCCTGACACATGGCCAGAGGGCCAGGCTATGAAAGGGGAGCACTTGGAGTCAGAAAGAGCTAGAGAGAGGTGGTACAGTGCACAATGAGCAGCAGAAGAGAGCACCGGAAGTGGAAAGAGTCTAATTGCCAGAGGGGCCAGGAGGAGTGTCGTAGCAGTGAGAGGATGGATGTCATGACAGCATCATCTTCAGCTTCAGGACGTGTTTTCACCTTTGTAAGCTTAGTGTACACAGCTTCTAAGTGCCACAGCTGCCCAGCAGCTCAGGGCCTTGTCTACATTAAGGAATTTTTCCCCAAAAATATCCATGGTTGCTAACACATGTGCAGCTCCCTGGGTGGTACTAAAGCTGAGATGTTTGTAGCAGACATGCTACCTTCTCTCAGTTTCAACCACTGTCAGTTTAGACCTGTGCTCTGCAGGGTGGGAGGAGGTGGTGCTTCAAATGCTGGTGGCAGCCAAGAACCTGTCTACACTATGGTCTCCTAGGACCCTCAGAGCTGAACCCGTGATAGCAAAAGTGTAGACAAATCTCAAGAGTCCATCTGACTGATGAAAATTATTTGCTGCTACCAGATGTTGCCAGAAATGGGCAGGCCCATGGGAGGAGGGAAGACAAGGGGACAATTGCCCAGGGGTCTGGTCATTTAAAAGGGCTCAGGAACCCCAGTCACTTCATCAGTAATTCTGACAAAAGCATCTCTTGATTGAAAGATGTTTTGATATGCCCCAGGGTGGGGATACTTGACTCCAGAGCCTTCCCGGGGCATATCAAAACATCTTTCAGTCAGGAGATGCTGATGCAGCTTTCCCTAGAACAGGCAGGATGGATCTGGAAAAGACAGGACTGGGTGAGGGGCGCTTGAGGTTTTTCTGGATGGGGTGAGGGGTCCTGTTGCCCCAGTTGAGGGAGCGGGGGCAGAGGTCTCATTGCTTTCAGCCCTGGGGTCCTAAATTGCCGTCAGTGGCCTTGCAATGACTCAGGTCTCCTTGTTCTCCCTCAAATGGTGTTGAAGAGATTTATAAAGCTAGTGTTAGAAGGGCTAAAACATTTTTAGCACTGTTCTGGAAAGCATGCTGGACATCTCTTGTACCAGGCAGCTTTTCTTTAAGGGTGTTGAAAATGATTTTTTTCCCCACTAACACTGAGCAACTATATCATTTTTAACACCAATTGAAAGTAAAATAGTGCATAGAGGAAGGGGGGAAGTCTGCTGCTGACAATGGCTATCAGCAACAGGTCATTTTCCTAGCAGAGACAGACCTTTAAAATGTTTCCAGATACCGTGAAATAATTCTATTTGCCTCTTCTGCTGGTGTCTGGTTTTCAGCAAACTCCTTCTGTGTAAGATATGTTATTTATATTTCATTCTGTGACCGTGCAAGAGGGATTTCTTTTGTTGACCTGTTTTTACTATTGTGCGGCTCTTTATTCTTTTTGTGGCCGTGGTTTATGGTCTTTCTTCCTTCTCCGTTGCTGAAAGCAGATGAATCAATGCTTTGCCTGGCCACAGTCTCAACAGATGCTTTTCAGGTCATAAAGTATACATCTACACAGCAACATTATTTCAAAATAATTAGTGTTATTTCGAAATAACTTACTCCACATCTACTCAGCAGGCAGTTATTTCGAAATACTGTTGAAATATTGTCAAGCTGGAGGACTTCTTACTCTGACCCCTGTAATCCTCATGTTACAAGGAGTAAGGGAAGTCAGAGGAACAGTGCTCTGTTTCAAAATAAGTGCTGCGTAGATGCTCCCAATTTCGAAATAAGCTATGCAATTGATGTAGCTCAATTTGTAGTTCAATTTGTGTAGCTTATTTTGAGTTAAGCCCTGCAGTATAGACACACCCATAATCAGGAATAACTTACTTTGCAGGGAGGGGAGAAATCACATCTGGGTGAAATGACTAATTTTGGTTTTTCTTTTCTGGAAGTTTTAGGTGTAAGTATGGAAAAATGGTCTCTGTCTCCTGAATTATTATTATTATTCCCAAAGTGTTAAATTTAATCCCAGATTCATGAAAAATATAATGATCTGCGGAACACGTGTATACCCAACATTCTGCAGCTAAAGCCATATGTTGTGATTCCATAAGGTATATGATACTAAAAGTTCCGTAAGGGTCAGTAACTGAGTGAGAGCCACAATGAGTCCATCACTTTGAGATTTTTAGAATGAAAGGCCCCTTGGAACCATGAAGTAATCATAATACAAGCTGTGACATAGTGAGGAGCTGTCTACTCTTATAGCCCTGGGCTCACTCTGGGCATTCACTGGTTGCTGTGTGGGCTGTGGGTGACCCCTACTGGCCTCTGTCTGTAAGCACTGCCCAGCGGGGGGCGGGAGTGGGGTGTCCCTGCAGACAAGCACATAGCAATGGCCTACCAACTTCTCACCTGGCCAGGAGGAGTTTAAACAAAGGAAGGGTTGTGGCTACCTGGGGGAGGGATGTGTGTTCTGTGGTTTTGAGAAAGGCAGTCTTGGCTGGGCAAACATGAAGAGAATAGACTAAGCAGAGTACTGGGGCTTCAGGGGCCTGTGTACCCCTGCCCCAAGGGGTCTAAGGCTGCCTGGCCATGACTCCTATGTCCACATTGGGCCTATGCTGTGCTATATCCTGGAGAAGCAATAAACCCTCCATATTCTACTGGCTGGCAGAGTCACATCTTGCTGAGAATGGGGGTGCAGGGTCGGGGGACCCCAACGTGCCATCACACAAGCAAATAAAAATTAGACTACACTTAGAACCAGAAAGCTATATTCATTCTGGAATTTTCACAAAGCAAAGCCCATTCAGTTCACCAAATGATCCTCAATACCCAATCCAATTTTTCATTGCTGATGAAGTGCATGTCCAGTTCCCCATGGCCACTTGTGCAACAATCTCATGTGGGTGTGCAGGACTCATATTTAAAGTTCAGAAGCTAGCAAAGTTCTTTTTTCTAGTCAAATAGTTTGCTCCAGTAATTTATCATTGAAGTTTCTCCTGCCAATGAACAATATGGGTAATTACTGTTACTGTCTTGTTCTTGCTTTCCTGTAAATAACTTTTTGTCTGTGACAGGAAATATGCTAACCAATTCACTGAAATTCAGATACTGTCAACCCTGGTGTTACAAGTAGCATAGCAGCTAGATGGCATGCATTGCATTTTCACCCCCAGTTTGCAGAATGCCCATAAATAACTTGAGGAGAAAGCATGATACCTATAAAATATGTTGTCAGATAGAAAAGCAATTTGTAATACAGAGAGGGTGTGTGTGTGCGGGGCGGGGGGCTGGTGATATGAGACTTTCTTGAAAACTATGGCTGGATTTGCTTTGCTTGCTGCAGTTTTGTAACTTGTCATATCAGAAAATTATGTCTTCAAATATCTTTGGCTGCTGATGCATTCTAAGGCTTGGTCTTATTTTCCAAACCAAAGAAGTGAGTCACTTTTTAAATCTGACACCTCCACCTGCAAATGGAAATGTGTGTTTTGATGTATGCTGATTCCTTATGATAAATTTTGGCCTGAGTTACACCTGTGCAGTATCTGTTGGACCCCAGTGTGACTGCCTGGATGTTCTGGAGAGCAGAATTTGGCCCTGTTGGAAGAAACAAGAGGGGTGATTATTTTGTGCTACTGAAATTAAAATCTGCTAAGTATTATCACTCTGTATTATTGAACTTGTGTGCCACCACTGTGTAAGAAGTTATGAAATTGTTACTAAACATGTTGAATTTCTGGATAACACCCACAAGATAGATTTATATCATGAGTAGCCAGCCACGTATTGATGGATCATTAAGGAGAATCAACTCTTCTAGTAGGCCCCCCGCCAAGGTTGGCTCAGGAGAATATGCAGAACATGAGATCCATGACTCCATGTTTGAGCCAATATTTTTCCATGCAGATGGATTGGGGTGTGTGTGGGGAGGGTATAAATTGGAAAATGTGACATCACCTCAAGGCTCTTTCCTACTCCTCATCTTTGGACTGATTTCCAACGGGGGAGCTTTGAACAATGGACTGAGAATGTCATGGCTCCTTCCCCACTCTGGCATGATAAATGCAGAAGTGGGGGCCAGCAAGTGTACCCCAAAGGCTTTGGTATAAAACTTCCCCCAAAATCTTAAAAACCTATATCTTGGGAATAAAACTTCTGCTGCCACCACCCAAATGTTGATAAAGAAATCGGGGAAGATCATTTGGAAAATCTCACCCCAAGATAAAAATCAAGACACACAATTAACCACTGCCAGGTTAATAAAAAGAAAAGAAAGAACTTTTATTATTACAACAATATTCCTGTTGCAAACATAATGACTAGATAGGGATGTAACAAAATATACTCATGGAGAAACTCCATGGGCCTAGAACTTAATTACAAAGAAAAACCAAAACATCGTTTAAGCAGTGCCAGATCTCAGATCCCATACCCAATCCTTAAAACAATAAAACCTAACGAAACTACCTAAACTTTACCCGACTTACAGAAAATGAAGAATGGTGTCTTGGAGAGAGAGAGACATGCTTGTCCCTCTCTGTAGCTGCAGAGAACTCTCTCAGGGTATGTCTACACTACAAAGTTAGTTCGAACTAACTTTCATAGGTGCTACACTAGCGCTCCGTTAGTTCGAATTTAATTCGAACTAACGGAGTGCTTAGTTCGAACTAGGTAATCCTCATTCCACAAGGATTAAGCCTAGTTCGAACAAGCTAGTTTGAATTAAGGGGTGTGTAGCCCCTTAATTCGAACTACTGGGAGGCTAGCCCTCCCCAGGTTTCCCTGGTGGCCACTCTGGCCAACACCAGGGAAACTCGTATGCCCCCCTCCCGGCCCTGGACCCCTTAAAGGGGCATGGGCTGACTATGGTGCCCGTGCCAGGTGCAAGCCTGCCGGCACCCAGCCAGCAGACCCTGCACCTGGCACGGATCGAGCCACCCACCCAATGCCCCCCAGCCCTCCCCCTCTTCCCGGGACCAGGCTGGCGGCTCCCGGGAGCTTGCCCGGAACCGCAAGAGGCGGGCACCCGCCTGGACTATTGTGGACCTCGTCCACGACCCCTGCACTAGGCACAGGAAAGTGGCCGGCTAGGGCAGGATAGCTGCCAGCCTGGCCACCCAGGAGCAGGTGTGCAAGAGAATCAAGGGGGTCCACTGAGACCCCCGACCCTGAGCCCTGAGCTTACAATGGCCGTCCTGGGTCAGACCAAAGGTCCATCTAGCCCAGTAGCCTGTCTGCCAACAGCGGCCAACCCTAGGGACCCTGGAGGGGATGGACCGAAGACAGTGACCAAGCCATTTGTCTCGTGCCATCCCTCTCCAGCCTTCCACAAACCTTGGGCAGGGACACCACTCCTACCCCCTGGCTAATACCACTCCATGGACCCAACCTCCATGACTTGATCTCACTTCCCTTTAAACTCTGTTCCAGGTCTAGCCTTCACAGCCTCCTGCAGCAAGGAATTCCACAGGTTGACTTTTTGCTTTGTGAAGAAGAACTTTCTGTTACTAGTTTGAAGCCTGCTACCCATTCCTTTCCTTTGGTGTCCTCTAGTCCTTCTTTATCGGAACTAATGAAGAACTTTTCTGTATGCACTGTCTCCATCCAACTCCTGCTTTTAGAGACCTCTATCCTGTCCCCCCTCCGTCTCCTCTTTTCTAAGCTGAAAAGTCCCAGTCTCTTTAGCCTCTCTTCATATGGGACCTGTTCCCAACCCCTGATCATTTTAGTTGCCCTCCCCTCTCCCTGCCTCTCTCTTCCCCTCTCCCACCTCCTTTTCCCAGTCTCCCCCAGTTTTGTTCAATAAAGACAGATTCCATTTTTGAACACAATTGTCCTTTATTTTGTACATCAAGAAGAGGGGCTAGGGAAGGGTAAGTGGAAGGAGGTGAGGGAGGAATGGGGCACGAGCCCCCGATGGGGAGGACTGGGCTGGCTCTGTGGGCTTCTGGGGGTGGAAGCTCTCCTGCAGCCCCCCAATTGCCCCCTCTCCCCAGATGGCAGCCTGCGGCAACTGCAGCCGGTCTGATGGCCGAGTGGTGTGATGTGCCCAGCGTGGGCATTCAGGGCAATCCAAGCCAGGACTGATTTGCAAGCAGGGCACCCCTGAGAACTGTCTGTCTGGGGTGGGGGTCGGGACCCTTTAAGCGCAGCCCTCGGCTAGCCTGAGACAGAATCTCCACGCTCTAAGTCCTCCTCTGATGCCCTGCCGGCACTGCTTCCGGCCATCCTTAAGCCTGGTTCAGGGTCCACTTAATGTGGACGCGCTAGTTCGAATTAGCAAAACGCTAATTCGAGCTAGTTTTTTAGTTCTAGATGCGTTAGTTCGAATTAGCTTAGTTCGAATTAACTAATTTGAACTAAGTTAGTTCGAATTAGCGCTGTAGTGTAGACATACCCTATGAGAGACAAAGGGGAGAAAGGAAAAAACCCAAATTCCTTTGTCCCAGTTTGAAAAGTCCCACCTACATTCCTATTGGTCACTCCACCTGGCTAGGTGTAGTTAACCCCTTAATCCCTAGGCTGCTGGCTAACCCTCATAATCATGACAGAGAAGACCCCAGTATTTTGGATTTACTATAGAGATTTATATAACCTGGTAGATTTAATATCACTGTTACCCCAATCTACACACTCGGAAATCAATTGTAATGTATAGGATTCATTTTAACCTTTTACTAACTCTCTTCTTTTTTATATTAATTAACCTTTAGTTTTAGTTTGCTCAAAGTTTGATTTTTGGGTAAGGTCTAAAGTATATTCTGACCTAGGATGAGTTGCTGGCTCTTTGGAGCTGAAAAAACCTAATGTGATTTATGTAATTTATTATTAAAACCAAAAGTTCAGTTTGTCTGGGTGATACACATGGGACTAGGGGGCCTGAAGATAACAGTTTGTGGTTTCATAGTAATTCGTCTATTATTTTGGAAGCACATTTTTTTAACTGGCTTAGTGCAATCTCATGACAGGATACCACCAGTTGTCTTCTGACAGTCTGACCTAAGCCTGGCACTTTTAGCCATGGGTGAACTGAGGCTGAACAAGGCAAGTCCTCAGCCTCACTTCTGCTGCCCATGTCCCTTGTGGAAGCCAAGCTTGCTCCCACTGTTGGTGCAGCCCCACCCACCCAAGCATGACTGGCCTGCAGCCTTCCCCAACTGTCCCGAGCAGGGGTGGTCCATAGCTTTCTCTGGCCTCCCCAGAGCACAGCCTGCTCACACTCCCACCCCTCCCCCACAGCACAGGTCCCCCCTTCCCTGAGCATGGGCAGCCTATAGCCTGACTCCTCTCCCCCAAGCATGGGCAGCCAATGCCCTGCCTCCCTCGGAACACTTGCCACCCATGTCCCTATCCTTCCCTGCCCCTCGCCTAACATGGGGAGGGCAGGCAGCACGTGGCTAGGGCCCTCCCAGAACACAGGAAGGGCAGATAGGCAGGCAGGCTGGCCCACAACATTTTGGCACCTGCGGTGGGGAGCTCAAATAACGCCCCCATGTCCCCTCGCTTGGGCCTAAACTTTGAAAGGTCTCAATTCTCTGGGTCCTAGTGGCACTCCCCATAATCTGGCACCTGAGGCAGCCACCTCATGGTATGGCCAGCCCTGGGTGGGCAACAACCCTACCCCAATCTTCTCAGCCCCAGAGGACAGGGAGGGCTGGCAATGCAGGGCTGAGACCCAGGCATCCCCAGGAGCCACACTGAAAGAGGTTGTATGGGGCAGAGTGTGAGTGGGGCCTGTGAGGCAGTTTGGGAAGGCATTGCCTTCCCTTGCTTCCTATACCCGCCACCCATTTTCTTTAGCTATGTCCCAAGCCAGCAACTGTGCCAACTTTCTCTCCTGGTCATAGGAACTGATCCAAAGCTCACGGGAAGTCAGTCACAAGACCTCTACTAATGTTGGTGGACTTTAAAGCAGGTTCACAGAGAAGGGAGAACTGTCTCTTCTGACAGTGCTAGCAGTAAAACTGGTAAGAGGCACACGATATCCAGCACAAGTTTCAACTCAAAAAAAGTTCTTAGTAATTCTGGCCTGCAGAAGCACAGTATTCACTCTGTGCAGTTAAAAGGGACATTTTCCTCCAACTCTTCTGCAACACGGGAGACTTAAATACACAGAAGGAGCTTTTGTGCAGACAGTGGAAAAATGAGTCCCTTTTAAAATCTGCAGGATCTTATTGATGTCTAACTTTGTTGTAAAAAGATGGATAAAGACTGGATTTATGGTTATCCTGAGTAAAAAGTTGCTAACTAGAACTCAGAGGCTAGTGAGGAGGAGGTTGGAAAGTATATGATCTGCTTTCATTTGCCTCTTCCTACATAGCTTTGTGTCATTCCTGGAACCACTGAGCCATTTGATAAGTGGAAGGATAGCTATTTAAGAATCTCTCCCCAATATGAACATTTTCATGAACTGCAGCCCTACTGCCACTAGGTCTGCACTTCTCTAAGTCTCTCAGAAGTGGCTGAAACTATTAATATTCAGATAAATTACATGTGGGTTTGTATGCTGTGTTATATGTCTTTCAACATGAAATATACCACCTATTTTCTGTAACAGCCTAAAAGTCTGCCTCTGATAAGAGTAGGAGACTCCCTGGGTTTTGTTATTATAGGGCCAGTTCCAAAGCCCAGTGTAGTCAATGAAAAATTTCCATTGCCTTCCATGGGATTAGGAACAGAACCGTGTCCTTGGTAGTATGGCACACCCACGGAACTGATTATGTTGTGAACAGTTACTGGGTTTGTTAGCCATTTAAAAGAAAATATGCCTGTTACAGCCTGGAGTGTCAACTAGTCAGTTCAGCAGATCTAAGAAGAAAAATACAGTGGCAGCTGCTAATGGTGAGTTAACTATAGTAAAACTCTCTTTCTAGTAGCTTGGAAGTCTAATTGTTTCAGTGCATTGCAGTGTGTAAACTACATTTTGGCCAGTAACATCTTTGTCAGAAAAATAAATTGCTAAAAGAAAATGTCACTGAATATGTAAACTTAAAAAAATCTCTCCCAAATCATCCAACTCAAATCTAAGTCCCACAATACACACTCATGAGATCGCATCTATGACATCAAATTTAGGCAGTTGTTTTAATTACATAGGTTTGTGAATCAATACTGGTCACTTAATTTTATTTTTAAAATTAGATAATTATGTCTTATCCCCAAAATTTGCAATTGCAGCAGGGCTTTATGCCAAAATTCTGCCAATTTGTTCAACCTCCCATCTTTGACTACAGTTATGTATGCCTACATAATGGATAATAAAAAGGCACACTTTTGGAATAAACACCTAAACAAAAGGTAATCCCCTCGCTAATAGGAGTGGCATAAGTATTAGAAAATAGTCAGTGGAGCAGACTCTATGTCTGTACCTTGGGCAAACATTTGCACTAGCACAACCTAAGTATAAAGTGGGCGTAAAATCGTCTCAATCAGAAGAGTGGCCATTTACACTTCCTTTGCATTAATGTAAAGGAGCCAAGTTTTTGTTTCTCTCAACCAGCAGGCTTTCCGTCTGGCCTACACACAATACCTTCATGTGGTTGGGAATTTTGACAAAGAGATTTCAATATTATTTCAGTCACTTCCATCAACCAAACAGAAATGAGTCCTGCTTTAGTCTAATACCTGGTCTAAAACTAAAACTTAGATTGCTCTAGTTACATTGGTCTGGGCTGTGAAGCATTTTATTGCCTTAATGCCATAGTTTGGTCAACATAACCTCCTGAATAGACATGAGTAGGTTGTCGGAAGGATTCTTTTGTCAGCATAGCTACTGCCTCTCAGGGCATGTCTACACTGGGGCATTATTTCAAAATAACTCCCCTTATTTTGAAATAACAAGGACAGTGCCCACATAGCAAGCCCATTCTTACGAAATTATTTCAAAATAATAGGCTTGTTATTTCAAAATAAGAACTCCTGCTTGTGAAGATATTTTGAAATAGCATTAGTGTGAATGCTCAGCTGCTGTTATTCCAAAATAACTACTTCACAAAGTTATTCAAAGTAATTACTCTCCAGTGCTTCCTGGGGCTCTAAGTCTAGGTAGCATGCCCACATTAAGGGAGCCTGCCTCGGACTAATTTTGAGGCTTCCCTGTAGTGTGGACACACTATTTCGAAATAGTTATTTCAGGAGTAGTTATTTCAAAATAACTTATTTCAAAATTATTTCCTAGTGTAGACATAATCTCAAAGCGGTGGATTATCTACATTGATGGAAACCCCCCTTCTGTCACTGGAGGAGCATCTATGTTATGAAGCTACAGGCCATAGCTGTGTTGCCATAGCAGCCTGAGTATGTGGCCTGAATCACTGCTTTTCAGTACACCTCCCATAGCCCCTCTCATAGGGACTCTTGGTTTTCTGTGTGCTGAGAGCCAGGAGGAGAATTTATCCTAATCTGGGCTGTGCCACCAGTTTTAGGGCCTCAAGTGGGCAGGTATCTGGTTTTCAACCAAACACCTGGTTGAAAAAGGACCTTTGCTAACCTGTTGCAAATGAACGAGTGAGTGAAAGTGAAGTAGAGCAGGCGATGGAGGGAGGGGAAGGGAGTGAGCAGGATGGCGCCTCAGAGAAGGGACGGGGCAAGAGTGTTAGGTTTTGTTTGGTCTGAAAGTTAGGGCCCAGTCCAGCAAAGGGCTGAGTGCTCTCATTGGCTTCAGTATCTCATAGTACATGCTTAGCCTTATTCAGGATCGAGCCTCTGACTTGGGGCCTTTGGCAAGTCCTTTGATTTTCTTGTGCTTCAAACAGATAGCTGGCTTAAATGCAGTGATTGACTGGCTGTTATTTCTGTCCCCTCTCTTCTACTTTTCACAAAGTAGTGTAGGAATTTTACTTCCCTGCACTGTCTGACAATACTACTTTCTCTCCAAGCCACTCAATAACTTAATAACCTTTTTTTCACTTTGGTGTCTGATCCTGAAATGTGCTCCTTTTTTCCTTTTCTTACCTTACTGCCTCATTCTATTCTTCCCACACCTTAACTAGTCTCTACTTTTTGCATATGTGTAAGACACAGAATGAACTAGTGGTTGGAGAGAATAGAAATTAGGATTGCCAGATCATATTTCTGACTCTGCTGTTTACTTAGGCTACGTCTAGACTGCAAGCCTCTTTCAAAAGAGTCTTTTTCGAGAGATACTTTGGAAAAAGCCTCTTTCGAAAAAGAGCGTCTGGACTACAACTAGTACTTTTGAAAAAGCAAGCCTTTTTCGACAAAGCACAGTTTGCATTACATAACGCCTTTTTTCGAAAGTGCTCTTTCGAAAAAAAGCATTCTTCCTCATAAAATGAGGCAGTCGAAAAAATTGCCGCATTCTTTAGATTTACTTTCGAAAGAATGCAGCAGCAGTCTAGACACAGGGGAAGTTTTTTTCCAAAAAAGGCCACTTTTTTTCGAAAAAACCCTGTAGTCTCATTGTCTCAACACAAAAGGCCACATTTTCAAAATACTCCACTAATTCCTGATGCATCAGCTTTGGGTGCCCAACATGACTTTTAAGAAGGGCTGAGTAGTTGTGGCCCTCATTTTCTCTAGCTGAAAATTTTGATATTTTGATTTCTATTTATTTTATAGGATTTATCCTATAATTCTATTTTTAGGATAATCTATCACCATGGTATCTGGAGACAAAAGCATTCAAAAAATGACATAAAAATTAATGGACACTTTTGAAAATAATGGCCTTAGTTTCTGTGTGCCTCACTTTATCCATCTGTTAAATATTTTATTTCCCAGGAATTAAGTTTGTGGGGTAACTTTAGATTTTAAAATAAAAATGATGCCATCAGTGTGTAGTTTCTGTTATCTTTACTCTGGTAACTTTCAGCTGTCTATTATTTAGTTTCTTCTCTTTTTGTTATTTTCCCTTTCTTGTCAGAATACAAGTTGCTATACACAACTTTGCAAAGCATTCTCATTGTAATATATCTTTTCCTTTATTTGTAGTCAGTGTCCTTCATGCAAAAGACATTGCATTAATTATAATAAAATTAGCTAGTTTAGGAAGAGATGTGCCTAAGGAATTAGGACTCCTAGAATTTTTGCTATGGACTCATAGGACCTTAGGCAACTTAATTCATCTGTGTTCTTAGTTTACTCATTTGTAAAACGGGAGTGCTACTGCTAATACTTACCTAACTCTTTCAGGCTGTTGTGAAGACTATTGTTTGTAAAGCATTTTGAAATTGGCAGATGAAAGGGACACTGTTTGAAAAAGATGGCCCCAACTTGCCAAAAAATGCTCTTGGGAGAGGAATGTGATAGATATGGCAACTTCCTGCCATATCCTTTGATGCCCTTATTGAATTAAGTTTAAGTATCTTTGTATTAAATGGTTTGTGTATGATTGTGCTGTACATCTTAGGGACGGCTGCCACAGCTTCTTCGGGAACCAAAAACTGGTGATTAAGGCAAATCATCAAGATTGTAACAACTTCAGAGTGGTACCACCTCCCAGGAAGGCTTCCATATAAAAGTTAAAACTAGATTTTCCTGAGAACAAGAGACTGTTTGATAAATGGCTTGAGTTTAAACTGGCTCATCTCTCTTCTACCTGATCCAGCAGATAGACAGGATTTTTTGTCTCAGGGGGACTCCAGCACTTGCAGAAGAGGTGGACAGACTTAAGGGACCCATAAGAGTGATGGGTGATCTCTGGTGAGCTTTTAGTGTGCATGTAGGACTGTCTATTATTTTGTATGTTTTCTCTGCAATGCTTTTGCCTGAAGAATAAATATGCTCACTTATAAAGAGCTGTGTAGTAACTTGAAACTGTTAGTAATACTCTAGTCCATAGATACTCAGACTGAGGCTTGAGAGCTGCTAGTGGATTTTTAATGTTTCACACATACAGAATGGGAAGCGACTGTCTAGGAAGGAGTACGGCAGAAAGGGATCTAGGGGTTATAGTGGACCACAAGCTGAAAATGAGTCAGCAGTGTGATGCTGTTGCAAAAAAAGCAAACATGATTCTGGGATGCATTAACAGGTGTGTTGTGAGCAAGACACGAGAAGTCATTCTTCCGCTCTACTCTGCGCTGGTTAGGCCTCAGTTGGAGTATTGTGTCCAATTCTGGGCACCGCACTTTAGGAAAGATGTGGAGAAATTGGAGTGGGTCCAGAGAAGAGCAACAAGAATGATTAAAGGTCTAGAGAACATGACCTATGAAGGAAGGCTGAAAGAATTGGGTTTGTTTAGTTTAGAAAAGAGAAGATTGAGGGGGGACATGATAGCAGTTTTCAGGTATCTAGAAGGGTGTCATAAGGTGGAGGGAGAAAACTTGTTCATCTTGGCCTCTGGGGATAGAACAAGAAGCAATGGGCTTAAACTGCAGCAAGGGAGGTTTAGATTGAACATTAGGAGAAAGTACCTAACTGTCAGGGTAGTCAAACACTGGAATAAATTTCCCAGGGAGGTTGTGGAATCTCCATCTGTGGAGATATTTAAGAGTAGGTTAGATAAATGTCTATCAGGGATGGTCTAGACAGTATTTGGTCCTGCCATGATGGCAGGGGACTGGACTCGATGACCTCTCGAGGTCCCATCCAGTCCTAGTATTCTATGCTTCTATGACCCTACAGCTCTTTGCAGCATATGGCAGTAAAACATTCCATTATTTAATTATTAACTGATCTAAGTTACTATCCAGTCAGGATGCTTTTGCTGTGCTCTTGACCTGTTGTGATGGATACAATAATAAAGCTTCATCTGTCATTTTACTGTGGCAATAATGTGTCTACATATAAAATAGTAAAGGAAACAATGAATTCACATTACTGCAACTCTTCTGGATAAGGATGATCACTTTTTTGGCTCCTGAACAACTGAGGTCTGAGTATCACTGCTCTTGGAGAGAAAGCAAAGCAGACTGATTGCTGGGAATAGTATAGTATAGCTCAGGGAACTGTGCAGCCTTCAAAGCCCAGGACAGAAGGGAGCAAGACACTGGCCTCTGCCCAAGAGATGTGGTTACTGGGAGCCAGAAACCTTTAAGTGGGTGCTCATGAGAGAGGGGGAAATAAGCATGCAGTTACTCTGAAAATGTGGGTGTTTAGATTTGGGCTTTGGCTCAATATACTGCTGAGATAAAGACCAGCTGTATAATTTGAATACAGATTCAAGTTTGTATTTCCACCCTCTCAAACTTCATATCCAAGATTTTGGTTAAGGCCTATATCTATGATTTATGTTTCTTTCCAGATGATTGTGAGGTTGAATAAGGGAATCTTTAAATTCTGGGATTGAAACTTGGCAATAAAGTGAACCTGGAATGTACATCTCTAGGGAATAATCAGTCTTAGACTCGAAGCTAGATAAAATGTAATGATTCCCTGTGGTACTGGTACAGATTTGATAGTCTTTTGGTCTCTTTGAGGCAGAGCTCTTGCTGGCTCTGTCATTGATTATGTTAAGAACATTATTTAGCAAGCAGAAGCCTAAGAGCTTGATTTGAGATCAAGCAATAGCTGTGATGTTCTTGGATAGAGTCCTTGCTTACCCATCTTGAGTTGGACTCGTGAGTGAACTGGAAAAGATACAGAGGTTTGTTTTGCATATACACACCCAACAGTTCAGGTTCTCATGGGGCTCCTCCATAAAATCTGAACCTCTGGAGTCTCCAAAATTGGATGGAAACCTTGTATCTCAAAGCACCGGATTTCAGATACTCTCTGCTTCCAATCAGACCAGAAGTAGTGTGAGAATAAATCTTCTCGTGGTATTTCAACACTTCCATTCCTGGCCATAATCTGGAACCGCAGACACATATGAAAATAAGAAATAAGGGATAGAGTTGATTGATTTTCTTTTTCATACCAAAAAAGAGCAAATCAAATACCAAGTTCCCCAACTGTGAATATGACTGATTCCCATAAATAACCCAAATATTACTGATCTTCCCACGTAGTCTGATAATTTAGTACTCTCTGGGCCTGCTGCTGTCAGCAGAGAGGAGAATAAAGATCTCCTCCCCAGCTGATTCAGCTCCTCCCCTCTGGAGGGAAGAAAAGCTCTTTTTCTCCCTGGCTGGTTCAGTTTCTGCCTCCAAAGCCTGAGCACGAAAGTGAAGACCCTGTTTAGCTCTTTGTTGTAGCTTGTATTCTCCAGGACTGGTGAGGGAAAGGAAATGATCCTCTTCTTCTGGGAGCTGCAGGACTTCCAGCAGGAACTGCAAAAAGAGAGGTGTGTCTAAATATTGGCTGAATATTCCAAATGGGAGAGGACCACTGTTCTGCTGAATGTTAGGCCCCTTACATATTCTCTCTCTCTTTCTGTCTGTCTCTCTATCTCTCTGTCAAGTTGAATTTGGGGTAGAAGTTTAAATAAATTTCTATTTTACCCAAACTACTTTGCATATTCTCACTTATTGGCCCTAAAGTTAACTACCTACAGGGGGAGGAGATGGAGAGGGGGAAGCTGATGATTAAATATTGTGATAACATACTGGAAAAGAACTTCAGAGAGAGTCTCTTTCTTCTGACACTGAACAGGGAACAATTGTTCATGGTAAGAGTGATGCTTAAAGCCATTCCCTCTTTCTTTTGCTTCACTAAAGTGACTCTTTAGTGCCTTTCCTAGTTCCCTGTCTGCTTTGTTTCCTACCACACATGCTCACAATTAAGTGTGAAATGTCATGCATTCATTAGTTATATGAAAATGCTAGTACTGAGGAAGAACCCAGACTTTTTAAAAATTAAGTGCCAAAATTTTAGTAGGAAGAATCCAAGGTTTATACATTTACAGGTATGTGATGGTGTGTTTGTTGCTTTAACTATTTATATAGCCATTCAGACATCCTAAATTGCATATTGAAATTTGAATGTGTATCATGTAAATTTGATTATGTGCATTGAGAATGTCGACTGGAGGCTTCTCTCTGACAAATTATCTGTAAATTATCTAAACGACTAATTTAATTAGAAATAGAAAAAATAATTTATTTTCTTTTTAAAATAACAGAGTATATATAACATATGAAAGTTGAGACTTCAATTGAGATGTTATATAAGTAATTTGCTGTACAACAAAGCAAGTAAAAATATAGAAGTATTCATGGAATCATATAATAATAGAACTGAAAGGGACCTCAAGAGGTAATAGAGTCCAGTCTCCTGCCCTGATGGTAGGACCAAGCACTGTATAGATCTGTGTTTCTTAAACTGTGTACTGTGGTACACTGGTGGAGGTGTGCCGCAGAGAACAGAATTCAAAATGGCCACCCTTAAAGGGGCAAGTGACTTTTTTTTTCCCCTGGCCCTTTTTCCTCCAACCTTTTTTGCTCAACAAAAAATCTTTGGTGTTTCCCATAAAAAGTTTGATTGGTGTTCCTTGGTCTTAAAAAGTTTAAGAAATACTGGTATAGATCACCCCTGACAGTTGTATCTCTAACCTGCTCTTAACTATCTCTAGTGATGGTGATTCCACAACTCCCCTTGGCAATTTATTCCAGTGTTTAACCACACTGATATAATGGTAGATATGGTGGCCATTGTATAAATGGAAAACAACTGCAGGAACTGTCCCTCCAGACATTGTCAATAAATATATGTGTTTTAATGTAAGGTAGTGCAACAATTATATATTAGATGTAGAATTCTTTGTTCATTGTATGTCCTAGATTGAGGTACTAAATTAATTCAGATTATTTTCTTTTCCTCTCAACTGAAACAAAAATAATTTTACAAAAACTGGACATAAATATAGCAGCAAGATGTGAAATTAATATCAGTGATTTACCTTAATGTGTTTTTGGTAATTGAGGATTTCATTTACTTTTAATGTTTAATTTTTAAAATGCAGAAATGCCACTTTTCACTAAAAAAATTACACACTGGAGTTATCATAGCTTTCATTGTTTATTTTTAAATACCAGTTCTTAGTGGGTTAAACTGAAATTCAGAAACTATTATACAAAGTATCATTCTACAAATCAATCTCTAAAGACCTGTCAGTTTTTAAAAGCAAAACATTCAGTTATTTCTTTCAGTTGTTGACTGAATTATTTACATTTCTTTAAGCAATGTAGAGGAGTTGGGATGAAAACCTGATTGGTAAACAAAGTTATCTAATTCTACAGTTAAAATTATTTTTCAAATATTTCAGTATCCAAACCCTGACTAAAGCCATGTATTGAAGCATGTGCCTAACTTGAACTATATTGTTAGTCATAGGTAGGACTTAGGGACCTTAAGAGTTTTTTCTCCTGCACTCATGTCAGGACTAGATGTTGTCTAGACCACCCCCAACAGGTGCTTGTCTAACCTGCTCTTAAAAATCTCCAGTGATGAGATTTTCCTCCAGTTTATTCCAGTGCTTAACTTTTCTGACACAAAGGACATTTTTCCTAATGTCAGACATAAACCTGCCTTGCTGCAACATAAATCCATTGCTTATTGTCCTATCTTTGATGTGAAGAGGAAATTTTTTTCTCTCTCCTCCGTGTAACAACCTTTTTATGCACTTGTTATCATGGCCCATCTCAGTTTTCATGTCTCCAGACTAGATTAAACCCATTTTTTTCAATCTTTCCTTATAGTTCATTTTTCTAGACTTTTAATCACTTTTCTAGCTCTTCTCTGCACTTTCTCCAATTTATCCATGTTTTTTCTGAAAAGTGGCACACTGAACTGGACACACCTACTCCAGTTCAGGCCTAATTAGCACAGAGTAGAGCAGAAGGATTACTACTTGTCCTGACAACATTTCTGCTAATACATCCCAGGATTGTGTTTGCTTTTTTGGCAACAGTGTCACACTATTGTTGACTTATATTCAGCTTGTGATTCAAAATGATTCCCAGATCCCTGTCTACAGTACACCTTCCTAGGCTGTCATGTCCCATGTAATAGATTATTTCCTCTTAAGTGGACTACTTTGCATATGTCTTTATTGAATTTCAACCCATTTACTTCAGACCATTTCTCCAGTTTGTCCAGTTCATTTTGAATGTTAATACTATCCTCCAATGTACTTGCAATGCCTCCCAGCTGGTAACATCCATAATTTTTATAAGCATATTCTCTATGCCATTATCTAAATCACGGATGAAGATATTGAACAGAAGTGGACCTCAAACTGATTTTTTGAGATGCTCTTCCAGCCTGACTGAACTACTATCCTCTGGCAACAGTTATCCAAAGTTTTATATCCTCTTTATAGTAGCTCCATGGAGATTGAATTTCTCTAGTTTGTTTATGGGAAGGTCATGTGAGACAATAGCAAAAGACTTATCAAAGTCAAGAAATATCACATATACCTTGTGAACAAGTTTTGATACCCTATCAAAATGAGCTATTAGGTTGGTATCACATGATTTAATTCTTGGCAAATTCATATTGACTGTTACTTATTGTCTTCTAAGTAGTCACAAATTGATTCTTTAATTATTTGTGTCATTATCTTT
This sequence comes from Pelodiscus sinensis, assembly GCF_052426305.1. NCBI lineage: Eukaryota > Metazoa > Chordata > Testudines > Trionychidae > Pelodiscus > Pelodiscus sinensis. Next base: position 192,089,212 of record NC_143052.1, read on the forward strand.
CCAGACACAGATGTTAAACTGTAGTTCTCTAGGTTGTCCTTTTTAGAGACTGGCACAATACTAGCCCATTTCCAGTCCTCTGGAATCTCTCTTCTCGTCTATGACTTTTCAAAGATAGTTACTAACGTCTCAGCTATTTTCTCAGTTAGCTCTTTGAGTATTCTAGGATGTATTTTATCAGGCCCTGGTCAAGACTTCCTCCAAACCAGTGGTTCCCAACCTTTTTTATACCAGGGACTGGCAAACCCATTCGCAAACTTTTGGCAGACCGGCATCATTTTATTTGCATAGTTGCATATTCATTATGCAAATAATGAATATGCAAATACACAAAACTGTTACTAACCTGCCAAAAGCCCTGGCTCCCAGAACCCCCCAGCCCTAACCCCTAGAGCACCCCCTCCATTACCCTCCAGAGTCCCCTGCATCCACCCCCCCAGTGCCAGCCTCCTGCCCTCAGAGCCTCCCAGTGCCAGACCCCATGCCTCAGTGCCATCCTCCACCCCTTAGAGCCCCGCCACTAGGCCCCCCAGTGCCACTTTCCTGTTTCCAGAGCCCCAATGTACCCAACCCCCACTGAGCCCTCCCCAGTGCCAGCCCCTAGGGCCCAGTATTAGCCCCATCCCCAAAGCTTCCCAGTGCCAGCCCAGGCTCCTTAGTCCCCCACTACTAGTCCCACCCCCAGTGCCTCCCAGTGCCAGCTCCCCATCCCGGACGTCACAGGGCCAGCCCCCCTCAACTAGCCATGTGTTGCTTCCCAGCACCAACTGAGCACTGTTGCTCGGGTTGCAGCTGTTCTAAGGCTGACATACTGGGCTCTGAACAGTGCTCTTCCATGTCTGGGAAGAGACTCTGCACCTGCCCAGTGCTGGCTGGTTGAGAGATGGGGCAGGACATGCCTTTCTCAATAGCCACACTGGCTCGGCAGCGCTGGCTATGGTACCCTGGCACCCAGAGCCACCGCGGCTCGGCAGCAACCTGGCGGTTGGGAACCGCTGCCCTAAACTACACAGCAGCAAAGCCCTGCAGCTGTTTAATCAGTCCTGTCCAGCCAGGCAGCACCGTGTGTGGAGCCCTGAGCCCCAAAGTGCGCGGGGCTGATTAAGGAGCTGCAGGGCTTTGCTGCTGTGTAGTTTAGAGCAGCTGCTATGCAGCTTATAAGGGACCCTTGGCCCTGGTGACTCAAAGATATCTAACTTGTCTAAGTGAATTTTAATTTATTCTTTTCCTATTTTAGCCTCAGATTCTACCTCATTTTCACTGCCGTTCACTATGTTGGACATCCAGTTTCTACTAAACTGTTGGTGAAAAGTGAAACAAACAAAAAATTGGTTAACTCTTCATTTCCAAATTTTCTGTTCTTGTTTTTCCTCCCTCAGGGTACGTCTACACTACAACGTTAATTCAAACTAACTTAGTTCGAATTAGTTAATTCGAACTAAGCTAATTCAAACTAACGCATCTAGAACTAAAAACTAGTTCAAATTAGCGTTTTGCTAATTCGAACTAGCGCGTCCACATTAAGTGGACCCTGAAGCGGGGTTAAGGATGGCCGGAAGCAGTGCCGGCAGGGCATCAGAGGAGGACTTAGAGCGTGGAGATGCTGACTCAGGCTAGCCGAGGGCTGTGCTTAAAGGGTCCCGACCCCTTCCCCGGACAGACAGTTCTCAGGGGTGCCCCGCTTGCAAAGCAGTCCTGGCTTGGATTGCCCGGAGTACCCACACTGGGCACATCACAGCACTCGGCCATCAGCCCGGCTGCACTTGCCGCAGGCTGCCATCTGGGGAGAGGGGGCAATTGGGGGGATGAAGGAGAGCTTCCACACCCAGAAGCCCGCAGAGCCAGCCCAGTCCTCCCCATCGGGGGCGCGTACCCCATTCCTCCCTCACCTCCTTCCACTTACCCTTCCCTAGCCCCTCTTCTTGATGTACAAAGCAAAGGACAATTGTGTTCAAAAATGGAATCTGTCTTTATTGAACAAAACTGGGGGAGACTGGGAAAAGGAGGTGGGAGAGGGGAAGAGAGAGGCTGGGAGAGGGGAGGGCAACTAAAATGATCAGGGATTGGGAACAGGTCCCATATGAAGAGAGGCTAAAGAGTCTGGGACTTTTCAGCTTAGAAAAGAGGAGACGAGGGGGGACAGGATAGAGGTCTCTAAAAGCAGGAGTGGGGTGGAGAGGGTGCATACAGAAAAGTTCTTCATTAGTTCCCATAAAAAAGGACTAGAGGACACCAAAGGAAAGGAATGGGTAGCAGGCTTCAAACTAGTAACAGAAAGTTGTTCTTCACAAAGCAAAGAGTCAACCTGTGGAACTCCTTGCTGCAGGAGGCTGTGAAGGCTAGAACTAGAACAGAGTTTAAAGGGACGTGAGATCAAGTCACGGAGGTTGGGTCCATGGAGTGGTATTAGCCAGGGGGTAGGAGTGGTGTCCCTGCCCAAGGTTTGTGGAAGTATGGAGAGGGATGGCATGAGACAAATGGCTTGGTCACTGTCTTCGGTCCATCCCGTCCAGGGTCCCTAGGGTTGGCCACTGTCGGCAGACAGGCTATTGGGCTAGATGGACCTTTGGTCTGACCCAGGTCGGCCATTGTAAGCTCAGGGTTCAGGGTCGGGCGTCTCAGTGGACCACCTTGATTTTCATGCACACCTGCTCCTGGGTGGCCAGGCTGGCAGCTCTCCTGCCCTAGACAGCCACTTTCCTGTGCCTAGTGCAGAGGTCGTGGACGAGGTCCATGATGTCCGCACGAGCCCAGGCGGGTGCCCACCTCTTGCTGTCCCGGGCAAGCTCCTGGGAGCCGCCAGCCTGGTCCCGGGAAGAGGGGGAGGGCTGGGGGGCATTGGGTGGGTGGCTCGATCCGTGCCAGGTGCAGGGTCTGCTGGCTGGGTGCTGGCAGGCTTGCACCTGGCACGGGCACCGTAACCAGCCCGTGCCCCTTTAAGGGGTCCGGGGCAGGGAGGGGGGCAGACGAGTTTCCCTGGTGTTGGCCAGAGTGGCCACCAGGGAAACCTGGGGAGGGCTAGCCTCCCACTAGTTCGAATTAAGGGGCTACACAGCCCTTAATTCGAACTAGTAAGTTCGAACTAGGCTTAATCCTCGTGGAATGAGGATTACCTAGTTCGAACTAAGCGCTCCGTTAGTTCGAATTAAGTTCGAACTAACGTCCGTTAGTTCGAACTAATGTTGTAGTGTAGACATACCCTCATTGAGTAATGGGCCTAACATGTCCTTGGTGGTCATCTTGTTTCTAATGTTTTTGTAACATGTTTTCTTGTTACCCTTTATGCCTCTTGCCTTAGCCTTTCTAATTTTATTACTACCTATTTGTGTTATTTGTTTATATTCAGCCTTTGTCATTTTACCTAGATTCTACTTTTTGTAGAATTCTGTGGCGGGTTTTAAGGGTGCAAGCTCCACACCCCGGAACTCCCGTCCGTGCCCCTGGCCGGGGCCGGCGGGGCGGGGTGGGGCTCCGCGAACCCACCGCCTCAGAACGCCCAGGTACCCCATCCTCCGGGGCCCGTGGGTGAGTCTGGTCCCGGGTGCGATCACCCCCCGCCCGGAGTAGGGCCGGGGGGGCTCGGCGGACCCGGGCCGGTACCTTCCCGGGCGGCCCCCGGCTGGGGGCCCGACCGGGGCTCTTGAGCCATCCCTCTAGTCCTGCTCCCTTCCTCTCGGTCCCCCTCGGTGGGGATGGGGAGGTGGGGTGGAGTGTGCGGCTGTTGCCGCCTTGAAGACCTACGCTGAGGTCGGGGGGTGGGGGAGTGGGGGACCCGGGCCCGCCCTCACCACCGGGTCCCAGCCCGAGGCCCTAAGTGGGGTGGGTGCCTTAAAGAGATCCCCCCACGGCAGGCGGGGCAGCCGCCCGAAACTCGCCTGCCCACGGGCGCCAAAACGGTCCCGCCTCGGACTCTTTCCAGTCCCGCGGCGCTGGACCCCCGGGCCGGCGCAGAGTTAAGTCGCTTACCCCGTCACAGACGCCGTGCCCGTCCCAGGGCGAGTCGCCAGCTGCCGGGATCGTCTCCCTTCGTTGCCCGGAAGGCCGGGTGCTTGGGGTGTCAGGCAGCCAGGGTGGCTGCCCGCTTGCTCCCCCTTTCCTGGGCGTCTCTGAGCCCCTGTTATGGGCGCGGGCGGGTGACGTCAGGGGCGTAAGCCCCGCCCCCTCCGGAGCACTCCCGCCCGGCTCCCGCCGGAGTGTGCCCGCGGCTCTGCCCCTGGGCACAAACCGGGGCGCCCTAGCCGGACATCTCCTGGTAGCCCGGGGTTTCCCCTGGCGCGCGCCCGCCCCTGCGTCTTGCCGCGGCAGGGCCGGTGGCGCCGCGCCGAGCGGCTTTCGGCCGTCCCTGGCCGCCGCTTCCCGCTTGCGAGGGGGGGCCTCCCCCGCTCCTAGTGCGGACCTCGCTGGGTCCGTCACAGATTCTTTTTTTAAATTTCAGATCATTGAAGATTTCCTGGTTAAGCCAGGGTAGTCTCTTGTCATATTTCCTAACTTCCTGCACTTCAGTTTGCTCTTGTGCCCTTAATAATGTTTCCTTGTAATATTACCAGTTCTCTTGATCTGTGTGTCTCTGTAGACTTGCTTCCCATGGCATCTTACCTACCAACTCTATGAGTTTGCTAAAGTCTTCTCTTTTAAAATCCATTATCTTTACTATGCTGTTTCCCCTCCCACTGTTAGAATTATGAATTCTGGAATTTTATGATCAGTTCCACTCAAATCGCCTTCCACTTCCAAATTCTTATCCACTTTCTCCTAATTTGTCAAAATGAAATCTACAACAGCCTCTTCCCCACTAGCTTTCTCCATCTTTTGAAATAAAAAAATGGTCTCTAATACGTTCTAAGAACTTGCTGGATAATCTGTGATCTGCAGTGTTATTTTCCTAACAGATGTCTGGGTAGTTGAAGTCCCCCATCACCACCAAATCCTAGGCTTTGAGTGATTTTGTTGTTTTGTCTGTCTCTTCTTCCTAGTTTGGTGATCTGTAATAACCCCTACTATAACATCCCCTTGCTTTTTGACCTCTTTTATCCTTATCCAGAGACTTTCAACAAGTCTGTCTCCTATTTCCATCTTAGTCTCAGACCAAATGTGTACATCTTTAATTTTTAAGGTAACCACTCCTCTTTTTCACCCGCCTATCCTTTCTGAACAAACTGTATCCTTCTGTACCAATATTCTGCTCATGTGTATTATCCCACCAAGACTGTAATGCCAATTACGACATAGTTGTGTTTATTAATTAGCATTTCCAGTTCTTCCTGCTAATTTCCCTTACTTCTTGAATTGTATACAAACACCTAAAATGATTAGGGATTTCTCAATCTCTCTCTCTCTCTCTTATTCCTGCTGCAATGTCCCATGATCCTCCCAAGTTCTGACCCTTCTCTCAAGTCACCATGTTTTTGACTTACCTGTGGACTTTTTGTCTTCTTGATTCCTTCTAACCTAGTTTAAAGCTTGCTAGGTGAACAAGTCTGTATCCAAAAATGCTCTGCCCCTTCCTCAATAAGTGGACCTTTTCTTTGCTCAGCAGACCTTCTTCCCAGAATAGCATTGCATGGTCAAGAAAATCAAAATTCTCTTGGTGACACCATCCACGCAGACATGGAATCACATGTCTGATGTTTCTGTCTCTGCTTAGGCCCCTACCCTCGGTGGGAGGTATTGAAGAAAAAAAACACGTGTCTCCTTTTCCTTCACCCTTACTCCCAGAGCCCTGTAATTACTTATGATCTGCCCAGGGTCACACCTCCCAATCTCACGCTTGCCCATATAGATGAGAAGCATGGGGCAGCATCAGAAGGCTGGATGATCTTTGTAAATCCTTCTGTAACATCTCAGATTCTTGTCCCTGGCAGGCAACATAGCTCTCATGATGCCATGTCATGAGATAAATGGGTGTCTCCTCCCTCTCAATAGTCATCAAACATCACTGTGATAGGGCGCAGTCACAGAAGTCCCCTTGGAATTGTTTCCCAGTGTGCTGATCATGACACTGACACCAGCCTTCTTGCTCTCTGGGACTCCCTACCACTCTATCCTGGGGGGCCACATCTTCTGGTCTCCCCCAGACAAAGCACAGGGTTGGGGTAACCACTCCCTGCCCCCGCAGAGCAATGCAAACACTGAACCACTTCATCAATGGGAGGATACAGGTCTAGAGCTCAGCAGCCAAGAAACAAGACCTCCCCCCAATTGAGACCAAAACCTTCCAGTGGGATCAAAATCACAGTGAAAGCTCATCGGGGTAAGCTCTGTTTATCGATGAAAGAGGGATATGCACAGTTCCTCCCCTCCCCCAGGTACCAGTTATTTACACTGGGCCTGATAGTAAACAAAAGCATTTTTAATAAGTGCACTCGGTAGGATTTAAGCAGTTGCAAGTGAAAACAGACAACTCAAAGTAAGTTGTTGAATTAAAATTAATACAAAACGCATAGCTAGGTCTAATTCTCTAAAAATCTTATTGCACACAAATTCTTACTCCAAAGAGCTGTTCTTATTTCAGGTGTAATCTTCAAGTCAGACACAAACCCTTTTTCTCAGACTTGGGGATCCATCCCTCTTTGTATTCTAGTGCATCAGGCCATTCTCCAGGCTGGCCAAAAGCAAAGGGCTGATAGCTTCCTATTGCTTAAATAGACTCCAAGGTGGCAATCTTTTTTATAGCCCCCCTTCCGTGATAAAATACTATGGTCAAAATAAAATACAGGACTATGTAGCACTTAAAGACTAACAAGATGGTCTATTAGATGATGAGCTTTCGTGAGCCAGACCCACTTCCTCAGATCAAATAGTGGATGAAAATTGTCACAACCATATATACCAAAGGATACAGTTAAAAAAAATAAGGGATCTTTCGGAAAAGGCTTTATTTTCTGAAAGATCCGCATCTAGACTTGCGCTTTTTTCCGGCAAAGCTCCGAGCTGGAAAAAAGCGGCAGCCATGTTTATGCAAATGAAGCGGGGGAGATTTAAATCCCTGCTTCATTTGCAATTGCGATGTGTCTAATTTGCATCCCTTTTACGGAAAAGGGATGCAGTCTAGACACAGCCCATGTGAATACTCACTATGAATTCTTCATTGTGCATGGATGCTCCAAAGCCTCAAGACCTCTTCCTGTAGTTCTACCTCCTTCCTGAGAGAGTCCCCCAGCAGAAACCTTCTACACAGTAGAAACCACCTTGGTTTTAGTGAGTGGAAAATATAAACCAAAGTCCTTGCAAATCCACACCAGGGTCTGGGTAGAGGCATCCAGAGCCAGGTTCTTTGTCTCAGTAGAGGTGCAAATGGGGACGGCAGGAGCAATGTTGTCACTGATGCGGCCCTTCCTAACTATAGCAATTATATTATGACTCCCTCTTACAAACTCCATCTCAAACTCTGGTGTTTGCTGTTCTCCGTTCACCTGCTTTCCTTAGCTTCTGGCTTTTAAGTAGGGTTGCCAGGTGTCTGGTATTGTACCGGACAGTCCGGTATTTGCGCGCTCTGTCCGGTAAAAAAATCAGAAAATACCGGACATGTGCAATGTCCAGTATTTTCTGATTTTTCCGGCTGCGCACCGGACATAAGCTTGGCATGGGCAGGAGGAGCGGCTGGGAGTCCCAGCTAGGAGGTGGGGCTGCGATTGCCGCCGGGAGCCCTCAGTCGGTTGAGTGTGAGGAGGAAGGGAAGCCTCCTCCTCGTTTGTGCGTCGCCGGGAGCCTGCGCGGGACAGGCAGCAAGTGCCCAGGTCAGTCCTGCTCCCCACCGGACGATTTGCTCACCCCCCTGTTCCCAGCCGGCCCCTGCACCCCCCCAGCTCTGCTTCCCGGTGGCCCGTTCCTCTTCCTGATCTCCCCCGGCCAGCGCCACTGCCCCCCTGCCCCCCACCAGCTCTGCTTCCCGCCCCCCCTCCTCCCAGCCACCCTCCCAGCCCCCGATCCTCCCCAGCTATGCTTTCCACCCCCCCTTACTCCCGGCCAGTCCCGCCCCCTCCTGGCTGGACCCCGCACCCCCAATATCCTGCAGCCAGCCCTCCCACAACCAGCCCTGCTTCCCGTTGGCCCCCCCAATCTCCTCTGGCCAGTCCTGTTGCCTCCCCCTTCCCGGCTAGCATCGCTCCTTTCCTGGTCGGTCTTCCCCCGCCCCTCCACCCCCACCCCCACTCCATGACTACCTGGTAACCCCTAGCAGTGATCCAGGTTCTTGGAGTTTTTTTTTTGCTTAACAACTTTGGTTCCCCCCCCCCCCTCCTTTTTTATCCTTCAACAAAACTTTTTCCCGGTGTTTTTTTTTTTGGTGGGGGGGGGGGGGTCGGTATTTTTGTTTTGGCCATCTGGCAACCCTACTTTTAAGGCCTTCTCTCCTACGTCAGCACCTGTTAATCACAAGGCTAGTTGAGGCTGGTCAGAAATGATTAGAGGAACCACGGTCCAAACAAGCCCCAAACACACCAACCCAACTGACCAGGGGTGATGTGTGTGGGGCACAAGAGTGGGCTGGGGCTGAGTCACTCTGCTTCCCCCCACTGCTTCCAGTGAGTGAAGGGGGGCCCGACCCCTGCTTCTGGCATCGGACGTCTGCTAGTTAACCCAGGCTACATCACTCAGGGGAGAGGGCTTAGGGGAAGAGGTGGAACAGGAGCAGGGACTGCAGTGGAGGGAGGTTGTCTAGGCCTTCCCCCAGGGCTATGTGTGGTGGTGGGGGAGTCATGGGGAGAGGCCTAGACAACCTCCCTCCACTGTAGTCCCTGCTCCTGTTTCACCTCTTCCCCACATAACCGGGCCCCCTGTTTTCTTCCTCAGACGTTACCCCTGCAACTCACCCTGTAACTTTAAGTCACCCAGGGTATGGCTACACTACCACCCTAGTTCGAACTAGGGTGGTAATGTAGGCAACCAGAGTTGCAAATGAAGCCCGGGATTTGAATTTCCCGGGCTTCATTTGCATCTCGCCGGGCGCCGCCATTTTTAAATGTCTGCTAGTGCGGACTACGTGCCGCACAGCTACACGCGGCACGGACTAGCTAGTTCGGACTAGGCTTCCTAGTCCGAACTACCATTACTCCTCGTGAAACTCCTACATTACCACCCTAGTTCGAACTAGGGTGGTAGTGTAGACATACCCCCTGTGCATAGGTGCTGACTTTACTTTCACCCAGGTGCTCCACCCCTGCTCCGCTCTGAGGCCCCACCCCATTCTTTCCCTTCCCCTGAAATCCTCTACTGCTCTGCCCCTTCCCAATGCCCAACCCCCACTCTATCCCCTTCCCCAATGCTCTGCCCCTAATCCACTCCCAAGGCTCTACACTCATCCCACCACTCCTGCCAGGCTCACACTTGCCAGCCACAGAGCACCCATGAAATTGACGTGTATGATTGGAAGAGAAAGAAAACCATAAACAGTTAAAAACCAAATAACCTAAAAAGGTCCCTCACCCCAAGATGAGTAAATGCACCTTGTTCATTCTCTTCTTCTCAAACTCCCCTGTTTGCTGTCCCCCCCCCCCCCCCACTAGCTCCCTTCTGACTTGCTAGCCACTCACTTGAAGTCCATGTGTTTCAGACGGGAGTTACTTTTGTCAAATACTGTACAGCAAAGAATGTAAAGCTATTAGAAATCAATATTTTTCTTTTGAAATTTCATCTGTGCTTCAATGATAACAAAAATGTTGGTAGGAGACCAACGGAAATAGTAAGAAAAGAAGCTGATTAGAACATTCCTTTGTCCCCAAAGGAAATAATAAATGCAGCGTCCTTCACATAAAATTATTTCTAAAATATTAGCTATAAGGCTTGTCATTCCTCCCATTGAAGTTAGTGGCATCAAACCCAGAATGGATACAAAAAATAAAAGGAGAGTAAGTGTTGAAAAGGCAGCCCACAACAAATACTACTAACTCATGCACTTTACAGCAAAAAAAGAGCTTGCAAACTAGTATTCAGCTGTGCCAAACTAGAATTCAGCCTACTAGATCAGTTAATGTAGCCCTACTGCCAAAGCAGGTTTTTGGATTAGATTCAGTAGCTGTTTCTTTAGAGCAGGAGCAGCCTACTGATGAAGAGTGGATAACACTGTCACATAAGGGAAAATGATGATTTCTTTTTACGGTATAGCTATTGCACACAAAAAATCGAGGAAAAAAAACAGAAGTAGTGCAGAATTTCATAACGCTCAAGGAAAACATGATTGTAAGCAATATTCATTAAAGAGACCTCCATATTTCCCAAAGGATACAACTGTCACTCGTAGTGTGAAATACATACCAATTCACTAAGCAACCAGAAGATGGCATAAATGCAGCAAGCCTGATGTGAGGAAAATTTCAGATCCCATTAAACATTACAAAAATCAGATGGCGAAATTGCCTGTATCGTGCTCAATACTGGGAACCTCACCAACAGACAACTTTCAAAGAAGAGCAACAAAAATGGTTAGAGAGAGGTGAATTTGTGAGGAAAGATTAAAAGCACAAAATCTCTATGGCTACGTTAAGCAATGTTGACCAAAGGAAATAGCTATCTACAGATATTTGAAGGAGATAAACAGCTAGAAAGGAGAGGGGTGATTTGAGAGGCACAGAAGTTATGGGACAAAGTTAAGAAAAGTTCAGTTTGTATATCAAGAAAATAATTCTGACAATGAGGCCTATTATAATGTGGAACAGATTCCCAAGGGAAGAGCTGGAAGTGCAAGCACCTCAATATTTTTTAAAGGACAAAACCATAGAAAATTCAATCCTGCATTGGCAGTGGAAGTTGGAATAACTGGCTGTTAGGGCTTTTGTATTTCTAATCTCTAGGGGTATGTCTACACTACCCCGCTAGTTCGAACTAGCGGGGTAGTGTAGACATACCCTAGGATTCTATGAAGAGAGGAAAGAAGGAAAGAACTGGCACTTTTGGTGATGGTCAAGAGCTTATATTCAGCAACCTAGCTGTATATTATTTTTTGTTATAACATAGCACCTTGGAGCTCCAGTTATGAATTAAGACCTCATTGTAGTAGGTGGTGTACAAACACAGAACAGTAAAAGACCTTGCCCCCAAAATAATACAATCTATTATTAGAATATTACCTAGTACCATGGTAGGAACCTACTGTAGCCTCTTACAGTCTGTTCTGTACCTCACCCTCAGTCTATTTTGATTATAGGGATGGCTTTTGATCTCTACAGCTACATGCTTTATACCTATAGGCTACGTCTAGACTGGCATGATTTTCCACAAATGCTTTTAACAAAAAAGTTTTCAATTAACAGCATTTGCAGAAAAGAGCGTCTAGATTGGCACGGATGCTTTTCTACAAAAGCACTTTTTGCGGAAAAGCGTCCATGCCAATCTAGATGTGGTTTTGCGCAAGAAAGCCCCGATTGCCATTTTTGCCATCGGGGCTTTTTTACGCAAAACAATAACGCGTTGTCTACACTGGCCCTCTTGTGCAAAAGCATTTGCACAAGAGGGCTTTTGCCCGAACAGGAGCAGCATAGCATTTCCGCAAGAAGCCCTGATTTCAGACAGTAGGAAGTCAGTGTTCTTGCGGAAATTCAAGCGGCCAGTGTAGACAGCTGGCAAGTTTTTCCACAAAAGCAGCTGCTTTTGCCGAAAAACTTGTCAGTCTAGACGCAGCCATACAGTACCGGGGAGAAGTTTTGAAGTGTGAATGAAACTGGTGAATGTTGATGTGTTCTGAAAAAGATAAAAGAATATCACTTTCTGCCAGTGCAAGGGGGTTTATTCCACCAAAGGGAAATACAACTTTGTTTCAGGGTGAAGTGGGAGGAAGAGTTCAGTGGGAATACTGTATTTTCTATAAGCAATTTCATCAGATGGTTCTTGTCCTCTTAACAAGCAGCACTTATGCTTGGAAAGAGAAGATTTGGAGAGAAAAAGAGTTTGTGCAGACATGTCAGAAGACAAGCTCTTTGAAAACTTCACTGAAACATTAATTAAGAATGCCAGTGCAAACCCATGTTCTCTCAAGTTCTCATCCAGTTATTACATTCTGTTCCTAGAATTTGTGCCAGCCTTGCCACAGCATTGTTGCCAGCAAAGCCTATTCTATATCACCGCTTATGAGGGAGTCCGGGCTAAACCCCTGCTTCCCCTTAGTCTTGGAACCCCAGAAGCTCCCATTAGCTTAAGAATTCTGGGAAGAAAATGAAGTTGTGAATTCTACTGCTAGAATGATATCTCATACTTTTATGTGTGTTTACTGATACTATCACACTCTGCATATGATAGCCAGGCCTCCTGATTTGTGTGCCAAGTAGGAAATTAATGAGCAGAACATGTGATTAAGGTATTGGACTGGGTTCTGGCCCTGGCTCACAGACCAACCTTTTGTAAAAACATGGCCAAATCACTTACTCATATGCCCCATCTATAAAATGGGGATAACAATATGCTGTTGCATGCTTTGTCTTGTCTGTTTTTAGACTAAGTTCTTCAGAGCATAGATTTTCTTTTTTCTTGTCCCTTAGAGTTGAGCAAAAAAAATCAGAATTGTGGGGAATTCCAACACATTGACATTTTTTTATCACCAATTGGGATGAAAGTGAAAATATTAACATTTTCCAACGTGGAAAAATTCTAAATACATATTCAATTCAGAATATGGTTGGCAGAGCGGAGGCGTGGCATTCTCTGCTTTCAGTGCCTTGCCTGCAGGAAGCAGCCTGGCTCCCTTCCCCACAGCTAGGGCAGCTCCCCTGCCCCAGGCAGGGCAGCTCCCCCCAGCTCCCTGCCCCCCCACTCCTCCTGCTGGCCAGGACAGCTCCCTGCCCCACTCCAGCCAGGGCAGCTCCCCCCAGCCAACACAACTCCTGACAGCTCCCCCACAGCCAGGACAGCTCCTCCCAGCTCCCTTCTCCCCCTCCCCAGCCAAGACAGATCCCAGTGCCCACTGCCCCAACACAGGTCAACTTCCAGTTTGGAGCTCCCAGGCTCCCAGCACCCTCCCCCTTCTGAGCAGGGCAGGTCCCAGGCCCCCAGCCACACCTTCCCCTGTAGCAGGTTTGCCCAGTCCCCTGGCCAGGCCACGAGGGACAGGAGAACAGCCCAGCCTTCTCCCCTCCTGGGGTTAATCCCACTGGGGCACAGCTCTGCCTGCAGAGCAGGGACCCCTGAATCCCAGCTCCAGTGTCTGTAACAGTCACTCCCATATGGCAGCCAGATGCTGCTCCAAACAGGGAATAAGTTAGCAGCCCATGGGCCGAGTGTGGAATGGAGGCTGTGCCTCACCAGGAGCGCAGGGAGTCCAGCTGCAGGTCTGGGCAGGATCCGGCCCACTGGCACCTGGATGACAGACTCCAGCAGCCCCCCCGGCACTGTCCGGCAGGTGTAAGTGCATGGCACATGTAGGCAGCACAAGATGGGGGCGGAGCAGTGGAGACACAGCCATGGCAGCAGTGGGTCCTTCACGTGCAAGATGGCAGCCAGATCTGCTTTTGCCTCCCGTGCCAGGCCAACCTGAGTGTATGTCTACTGTCCCAACAGGCCAGATAATGCTAGTAATAATAATAATTCTTAATGGAAGAAAGTGTAGTCTAGATAAAGACTAAAACCAAAGGTACTATGAGAAAAATGCCAACAAAAAACAATGACAATGATTCTTTCACCTGTCCTTTCCCCAACTGATCTGCTTGCCTTAAAGTATTGCTACCTTTCTAGGGACACTGAGGTGAGGGATAACCTCACCTGAAGGGGACATTTTCTAGAATGCACTGTACTACTTTATTAAACAATTAAGCATTATTAGTAACCTGCTTTCTGAATCAAAGTCCAGCCAGTAGCCTGGTACAAGTTTATAGCACTACAGTTTTTAAGGTTGTGTAGCAATAGCATTTACTAGTTACACTAAGCTTTGATATTGTAATGGTGGCAGCTGTTAATCAAGAAAAAAGATTAAGTGAATGTTAATGTTGGTAGAGGCTCTTCCTATGTACAAGAGCTGCAAATGGAATGTTCATTTCACAAAGAAAGAACTTATTCCCATTTCTTTGTTTAAATTGCATAGGAAAGGCAATCCTGTGGATAATTGAGAACAATTGATAGAAAAGTGTCTCTAATTCTGAGATAATATTTGTGATTCTTGCTTTTAACTTGTTTTAGCCAGAATTATTTATGAAGGACTCCTCATCTCTATCCTTGACATGCCCTATATGTGAATATTGATTGTTCAGTTTAGTATTAAAAATATAACAATCAAATGAATCCCATGTTTTCATCCTAGTCAAAATGCACACCAATTGATGCCGATCCCTGCTCAGCTTGTTGAAATCATGCAAACTGAGAGATGTATTGCACAATTTATGAGTGATAGATATAGCTACAGAAAGAGTTGAATATGTCTGCTATACTCCTAAAAGCAAATAACACACTTCACTTATGATTGTCGGAGAAAAATTAACTCCCAGTCAGACACCTAGAGCAATGTGAAGTAATTTCATGAACAATCATAGTTGGAAAGTAAGTGACATTCTCAATATAGCTGTACAACATACTTGGTGAATAAAGTAATCAGAAGGATAAGATGAGTCATACAAAAAAGCAGTCATAAAAGAGAATTAAAAACTAACCTTTTCCTGTGAAAAAGCATTACCAATATCATTTCTAATTATCAACAAACTCATTTCAGCACCGAAAATATTGTCATCACTAAGCTGTAAAACTGAAAGCTGTATGTTCTTTTAAAGACTGGAATACATAGAAAAATACACAGAAATGAAAGTTAATTTAATTCAATATGATAGTTGTCTGCTGGGTGCAAATTCTGTAAAAGGTATCCCAATCAGCCATCTTATTCTCCTTTCATAGAGAGGGATTCTTGTCAGTGGTCTTAGCACAGGACTGAACCAAGGAATTCCTCAGTTTTAAGCCAAACTCCGTCTCAAGCTTGCTGTGTGACAAGGAAGGTCACTTGAAATCAGGGAAGTTACATCAGAAGTGAAGGTGGGCCACTCTGTTTCTGTTCCCCATCTGTTAAATGGGGATGATCATACTTAAATACCTAATGTAGGTATTGGGAGGATGAATTAGTTGAAGTTTATAAAGTGTATTATATAGGAAATGTTTATTATTAGCTAACACGTTTATGAAACTGAATATAATTATGGAATTGGGCAAAAATTTTGTAACTACCTTCTTCCAGGGTCTTTATTCCTGAATACATCACCAGCTGTCATAAAGCACCAGCATCCTGCATACTCTTATGTATATTAACAAAGTACTTCGTTTTAGCTTTTCACCCTGCTGTAGAATGTTCCTGTAATTCTAACTTGTGCAGAATTGTTCTTCTACAGTCACTTCCTCCCTGACATCCCTTCTTGTGGTCAGTCTTTCCTATTTCCCAACCCTCATAAAATTTGGAGCCCTTGTTGAATTTGACCTGAAATGTTAGCTCTAGCTTATCCTCAAACTCATTCTCTGAACTCCAGCCTCATCCGGATGTGAACACAGCCTCCTTGGTCAACCTCTAATCTAAAACATAGACTAGATTTTTCTGTGTTACTTTAGGGTTGCACCGCTCCCAGTGATTTAATCCTGGGCCCATTGACTGTATTTTAGGCTTTGGCAAAATGCAAGAATTTTCAGTTTACTATTAAGACATTAAAATAACATTAGAGATAATGTATAGGGTACTGCTTGCCAAAGTGGTGAACATACTGTCCCTCAGAGTTTGCAAGTTCACTGCTGTTGACCCATTAGACTCATTTATTGTTATAACTTGGTCAGCTGCCAGGTATTCCCATAATGAAGACTGAGCCTCCATAGTAACTGACATTCAGCCATTTCAAGCACAGGAATCAGCTTAGCAAGGGAGCTTCACTAGGTACTTGTGTGCAATGAGTGTGTGTAGCCTAGGCTAGCAGACTGAAACCTCACTGGTTGTGGGGCAATACGACAATGGTTGTGGTGGCAAAGGACCTGTCAGAAGGACAATGCAGGGCAGTGATGGCTGGTAAATGAGTTCATGTTGACTGAAGGTGGGGTAGAGGAAAGAAGGGGACACTCAGGCTGGGTCTTGGAAGGGGAAGGTCACAGAGGGAGAGTGGGAGGTGGAGAGAGGAGTAGTTTTTATTCAACTTTCCTAAATGTTTTAAAAAATCAGAAGAAATCTGATTTGATTCAGTTGTAGGGTTGTCCAAAGAATCAGATTGATCTTGAATCTTAACTAAAACAATTTCACTATCCATAGTAGGCAGTCTATACCTATTCTGAATATGCCCTGGCTGTGTCTAGATTGGCAAGTTTTTCCGCAAAATCATCTGCTTTTGCGGAAAAACTTGCCAGCTGTCTACACTGGCCGCTTGAATTTCCGCAAAAGCACTGACGATCTCATGTAAGATTGTCAGTGCTTTTGCGGAAAAACTATGCTGCTCCCGTTCGGGCAAAAGTCTTTTTCCGAAAAACTTTTGCGCAAAAGGGCCAGTGTAGACAGCAGAGATTTGTTTTCCGCAAAAAAGCCCCGATTGCAAAAATGGCAATCAGGGCTTTTTTTGTGGAAAAGCACATCTAAATTGGCCATGGATGCTTTTCCGCAAAAAGTGCTTTTGCGGAAAAGTGTCCTGCCGATCTAGACGCGCTTTTCCAAAAATGCTTTTAACGGAAAACTTTTCCGTTAAAAGCATTTCCAGAAAATCATGCCAGTCTAGACGTAGTCCCTGTGTTTATTCCACATAGGAATGGAAGAGGTTAAGGGGGGCAGGTAGGGCTATTAACTCGGAGCCCTGGCCTACACTAGGGAGTTATTACAAAATAACAAGTGCAGTGTCCTTGCTACAAAGCCCGTTATTTCAAAATAAAGGGCTGGTTATTTCAAAATAATAACTCCTGCTTTCCACAAGGAATAATGCTTATTTTGAAATGCTTATTTCGAAATAGGGGTAGTGTAGATGCTTCACTGCTGTTATTTCAAAATAATTACTCCCCAGAGTTATTCTAAGTAATTATTCCCCAGTGTTTCCTGGGGTTCTAAGTCAAGGTAGTGCATCCACATTAAGGGTACATTTACACGGCAACATTATTTCAAAATAACTTAGTCTGCATCTACACAGCAGGCAGTTATTTTGAAATAATGTCAAAATACTGTCAAGCTGGAAGGCTTATTACTCCAGCTCCCGTAACCTTCATTGTACAAGGAATAAGAGAAGTCAGAGGAAGAGCGCTCTATTTTGAAATAAGTGCTGTGTAAACACTCCCAGTTTTGAAATAAGCTATTTCAAAATAAGCTACACAATTCACTTAGCTCAATTTGTGTAGCTTGTTTCAAGTTAAGTCCTGTTGTGTAGACGCACCCTAAGGGAGCCTGCCTCGGACTAATGTTGAGGCTTCCCTTCTGTGTGATCATGCTATTTCAAGATAGATATTTCAGGAGTTATTATTTTTGAAATAAGTTATTTCAAAATAATTTCCTGGTGTGGACATGCCCTAAAAGGCTTCACCCGGAAGGAAAACCAGGAAGCAGGCAATTGATTTCAAGCAAGCTCAGCTGTGCAGAAACAGACAGGGCCTCTAAAGCAGGAAGCTGGCAACAGACAGGAAGTGCTGCTGGGATAAAGCAGTCACTCTCTGGGAAGCAAGGTGAGAGTTTGTAGCTGATATACCCTGAAAAAAGGAGGAGAACCAGGAGTGATAGGAAGCAATCCAGGGAAGGAGCAGTGAGGATTGGGAGAATGAAGTCCAGAATTGCTGGGTTGAGGGACCCAGGACTGGAACCCGTAGTAGAGGGAGGGTCTGGGTTCTCCTTTCAGCAATTGAAGGAGTGGCATCTGAGGCAATGCATGGGAAGACTGCCTAGGATTTGGAAGAGGAGACTTTGATGTATCCTGAAAGGGAGGAACAGTGAATGACTTGGCTGGAGGGCTAAGATGAAGGTGACGCTGTAGTTTCTAGAGTGAAAAAGGGGTTGTCAACTAGAGAGAGCAATGGAGTGATGATGTGATGGGACAGAGCGGTGAGGAGGAGGCACCTGGCTAATAGTGTATGTATGGACCATCTCATCACAGGCCCCACGTCAGGAAACCCGTAAGTACATGCTTGACAATAAACATGCAGTTACTATGTCACTTTGACTTCAATGAGACTTGAACTGAAATGTTTCAGCTTAGAAAAGAGGAGATTAAGGGGGAGATATAATAGAGGTCTATAAAATCATGTGGAGAAAGGAGATAAGGAAAAATTATTTACTTGCTCCCATAACACAAAAAAGAAGGGTCACCAAATGAAATGAATAGGTGGCAGATTAAAGAAAAAAACGAAAGGAAGCCTTTCTTCACACAACACACAGTCAACCTGTGGAACTCCTTGCCAGAGGACATTGTGAAGACCAGGGCTACGTCTAGACTGGCATGATTTTCCGTAAATGCTTGAAACAGAAAAGTTTTCCGTTAAAAGCATTTGCAAAAAAGAGCATCTAGATTGGTACGGACGCTTTTCCGCAAAAGCACTTTTTGCGGAAAAGCGTCTGTGCCAATCTAGACGCGCTTTTGTGCAAAACAAATCTGAGCTGTCTACACTGGCCCTTTTGTGCAAAAGCTTTGCGCAAAAGGGACTTTTGCCCGAACAGGAGCAGCATAGTATTTCTGCAAGAAGCACTGATTTCAGACAGTAGGAAGTCAGTGTTCTTGCGGAAATTCAAGTGGCCAGTGTAGACAGCTGGCAAGTTTTTCTGCAAAAGCAGCTGCTTTTGCAGAAAAACTTGCCAGTCTAGACACAGCCCAGGAGTTTAATAGGGCTCAAAAAAGAACTAGATAAATTCATGGAGGATAGATTCATCAATGGCTATTAACCAGGATAGGCACAAATAGTGTCTGTAGCTTCTGTTTGTCAGAGACTGGAAATGGGCTGGAGGGGAGGGATCACTTGATGATTACCTGTTCTGTTCGTTCCCTCTGGAGCATCTGACACTGGCCACTGTCGGCAGACAGGATACTGGGCTAGATGGACCTTTAGTCTGACCCAGTATGGCCATTCTTATGTTCTTATGTAGGCAACCTGTGCCCGTGAGCCACATGTAGCCCATCAGCGTAATCTGATCGTGGGTTGCAAGACATTTTGCTGACTTTGACCATCTGTGTGTACCACAGTGGCTGTGATTCTCTGTTCCCAGCCAATGGGAGCTGTGGGAAGCTGTGGCCAGCATGTACATGTGGCCCCTTCGCCTGCAGGCACCATCCCCTCAGCTGCCATTTGCCAGGAATGGTCAACCTCAGCAAAATGTCTGACAGCTGCAGGTTCATAGAATCACGGAATCCCAGGGCTGGATGAGACCTCAGGAGGTCATCAAGTTCAGCCCCCTGCCTAACGCAGGACCAACCCCAACTAAATCAACCTGGCCAGGGCTTTGTCAAGCTGAGACTTAAATACCTCTAGGGATGAAGATTCCACTACTTCCCTAGGTAACCCATTCCAGTGCTTCACTACCTTCCTAGTGAATTAGGTTTTCCTAATATTCAACCTAGACCTTCCCCACTGTAACTTGAGACCATTGCTCCTGGTTCTGCCATCCATCACCACTGAGAACAGCCTCTCTCCATCCTCTTTGGAACCCCCCTTCAGGAAGTTGAAGGCTGCTATCAAATCCCCCCTCACTCTTCTCTTCTGCAGATTAAATAAGCCCAAATCCCTCAGCCTCTCAGAGGTCATGTGCTCCAGCCCCCACCACTGGACTTGGGCATGCGCTTAAAGTTAAAATAAGTTCACATCTTTGTGGTTTCCTGACTTAGGCCTTAGCTAGAAACAAAGAGTTCAATCCTACAAGGCTGACTTTAGTGGGGGCTGAAAGGAATCAGTGGTGCCTCTTAAAAGCTCTCAGTAGGGTGACAAGATGTCCTCTTTTTAAAGGGACAGTCCCATATTTAAGCCCTCCTGCAGGTGTCCTGACTTTTTCAAAAAATTGGCAAATGGTCCCATATTTTTGTCTCTTTCCCTCCCATCAGTGGTGGTGGGTCGTACTGCTGGCTAGCTGCTTGCTTAGCAGCCACCTCACCACCAGCAGTGAGTGGAGAGATCCAATGACTGATGATGGGGGTGTGTGTGAGAGGGTGGTGATTGGACAAAGCTGCAGCATGTGGAGGTGGCCACTCCCCCTGTTGACCCGCCAGTGCAATCCCTGCTTCATGCCAGCTCAGCAGGTTCCCCTCACCTCTGCCCCATTTCCAGCCAGCACAGGCTGCTTGCTGCGGTGACAGGTGAGTGCGGCCTGTTGGTGACCGGTTTATGCGTCACTTCATCTGACCACCCATTGGTCCTTAACTTGCTTCTCTTCTCCCTACCACCTCCCCTGAAGCCCCACCGCTTCTCCATGTCCCCTCCCCCGGCAGGCTGCATCCCGCTCCCGGTGCTATGTGGAGAACCAGCCCCTGGTCAGATCATTCAGCTCACCCACAGCCTGGCTGGTGGGCTCTTTCCTCTCCCCACTGCATCTGGCTGGGCTGGCAGCCATGAAAAGCACAAGAGCCTCTGGCCCAAGATGCTGGCCAGGAGAAGCCAAGCCCTGCATATGCCAAAGCCCTGCACAGCATTGGCAGGGGGAAGCTTCTCCACCACTCATCTAAGCTCTGGAGCAGCAGGGAGAAAGCTATTTCTAGACTGTTTGCACCCTGATCCTATAGGTCCCCAGAGAGGGGTGCTTAGCACCCCCTTCATATGCTGCAGCTATCCTATATCCTGCCTCCAGGGAGTGAGGGGCTGCTCTGTCCTCTAGGCAGCTGAATCCCTCCCTCTGGCTGGGTTCTTGGAAGCCCCTGAAGTCAGATTCCCTGAGCATCCTTAGGGCTTAACTACCTTTCCTGCTGTGCTGTAGCCAGAAGACATAAAAAAATAAAATTAATGGAGATTGCCAATCTCCTTGAGCTGAAAGGGACCTTGCAAGGTCATCAAGTCCAGTCCTCTGCCTTCACAGCAGGACCAAGTACCATACTCCCCAACAAATTTTTGCCCCAAATCCCTAAATGGCCTCCACAAGGATTGAACTCTCAACCCTGGGTTTAGCAGGGCAATGCTCAAACAGCTGAGCTGTCCTTTGAGGACTACATCTAGACTACAGCCCTTTTTCGGAAAAGGGATGTAAATTAGACGTATCGCAATTGCTAATGAAGCAGGGATTTAAATCTCCTGCGCTTCATTAGCATAAAAATGGCTGCCGCTTTTTTTCGGCACGGAGCTTTGTCGGAGAAAAGCGCCAGTCTAGATGCTGATCTTTCGAAAAATAAAGCCTTTTCCGAAAGATCCTTTATCCCTCTTGAAATAAGGGATCTTTTGGAAAAAGCTTTATTTTTCAAAAGATCAGCATCTAGACTGGCGCTTTTCTCCGACAAAGCTCCGTGCTGAAAAAAAGCGGCAGCCATTTTTATGCTAATGAAGCGTGGGAGATTTAAATCCCCGCTTCATTAGCAATTGCGATACGTCTAATTTACATCCCTTTTCTGAAAAAGGGATGTAGTCTAGACGTAGCCGAGGTGTCTGGGTTATGCTGGTGCCAAGCAGCAGCTTGGAGGTGTTAGCTGCATTTCTACACTATGTGGGCAGGAAGGGACAAGCTGCTTTTTTCCACAGAGGAATGGGGGAGTGGGAGGGAAGAGAAAACCTCTTAAAAAAAACATGGGCCAGGTCATCCCTACCCTCATCCCCACTCCCTTTTGGCTGGAATCAGATCCCATCCCTTCCCTCCTGTACAGTCCCAAAGGCTCCTGATTGGTGTGTTCTGGTGTGAACCCTGACAGAAATGGGGCAGGGGGGAGTGGAGTAGGGTAGCTGTGACCCTATATACTCCCCACACATTACCTTGAGACAACCCATTGCCAGGTATCATGAGAGGAGGGTCTGTCCTGGCGGCCCAGCCAGGCATGGAGGGTAGGGAGCCCTGGGTATGGAGGGTTGCATCAGGTCAGTTAGTCGGTCACCTCCATCCCCACGTGTGAGAGGTGCACAGGAATGTGTGTGCGTGCCACCACCAAATCATGCAAGCCTTAAAGATAAGAAAGTAAATAAAAAGATTCCAGCTACTCAGTATTTCCTTTTAATAGAAAGGAATGTTAATGCAATGTTCATTTGAATATTTGTACTGCATAGTTCTGGTTGATTCTCATTGAACTTGCTTGAATAGGAGTAATTTTGCCAGGTGTCCTGTATTCACAGCTGCCTATAGGAGGGGGAGGCGGACAAAAGGGTCAAATGCCACAGGGCCTGGCTGTTCTAAGGGGCATGAGACTCCAACCTGTGGCAGTGGCAGCATCTGAAGCCCCGGGCCCACTAAATCACTGCTGGAGGGCCACATAATGTGCCCAGGCAGCTGTCAGGCCTAGGGGAGGGGCGGTGTGCTCTGGGTGGCTCTGAGGGCTGGCTGCCCCTGGCTCCGTCCCTTCTGCCCAAGGCCCTGCCCCTTCCGAGAGCATGGAGCCGCCTCCCCTTACTTTGCCCAGGGGTCTGACGTGGCTGTTGGCTCCCCTACCCGTATTCAGCTTAGGGAATTATGGTCACCCTAGCTGTCAGCATCCTGCAGGATCAAAGCCAGTAAGAAACAAATTCCACAGTAGTGTGGGGGTGCCCGCAGCAGTGGGCAGGACGAACTGTGATTTAGTCTGAAGGAGAAGCCTTTTGTTTTTTAACCCACCCTGGGAATAGCCAGGTTAGGAACGTTCTGTGACGCTGACCCCTCTAGTTTGCTTGATCTTGGAAAAAAAAGTCATTCTGGAGCTTATTGGAGCAGTATGACATGCCCACACTGGCTGTGTCTACACTGGCCTCCCTTTCGGAAAAGGGATGCTAATGTAGCACTTTGGAATAGGCAAATCTGTGGGGGATTTAAATATCCCCCGCGGTATTTGCATTAACATGGCTGCCGCTTTTTTCCGGCTTGGAGATAAGCCTATTCCTTATTCAAGTAGGAATAAGAGATCCTCTGGAAAAGGCTTTATTTTCCAGAGAATCACGTCTAGACTGGCGCTTTTCTCCGGCTTATCTCCAAGCCGGAAAAAAGCGGCAGCCATGTTAATGCAAATACCGCGGGGGATATTTAAATCCCCCGCGGATTTGCCTCTTCCAAAGTGCTACATTAGCATCCCTTTTCCGAAAGGGAGGCCAGTGTAGACACAGCCACTAGGATCTACCTCACTGTTTTTTTGGGGGAAGGGGCGGGGGGTTGTTGGATTTTTTAGGCAATACATTATTCAGCCTTAGATTACAAAGAGTTGTACTCTCAGAACAGTCAGTGACCTTGAGGTTTTTGGAATGGGCACCTTAAGCAAGGTCACTGCTTTCACATCCTTACAACAAAGATTGTTGTCAAATATCAGCCACCTTCTATTGAAATCTTTAATTTTCCTTAACTAGAGAGAAGTGTATTATGGCTGCTCATAGAGGTCTTCTAAGCTATCACACATTCTGGATAATTTTTTTCCAATTTCAGCCCTGATTCAGCAAAGCACATATTTATATCCAGCTCTGTTCATCAAAACATTTAAGTATATGGTTAAATGATATTGACCTCCATGGGAGTTAAGCATGTGCTTAAAGGCTTGGCTGAGCAGAGAAAAGACTTAAGCACATGCTGATGATCAAACTCACATGCAAGAATATTGCAGAATTGAGATCTTAGTCTATTGAACAAGACATAGAGCTCAGTTGTGCAGTCTTCACTCATTTTGGAGAGCACTTACCCAAGAAATCCCCATGTGAACAAATTTTGCACAGTCAAGTTTGTTGTGATCAGACAATATAAATATTCATCAAATGTCTCCCAGTTGCCATATGGCAACTCAGGCCAAATCTACACTAAAGAAGAAGGTTGAATCAAGATACACAACTGCAGCTACATTAATTATGTAGCTGGAATTGATATTTCTTGATTCAAATTTCCCCGACATCTCCACAGTTGGAAGCCAACAGGAGCAAACAGTCCTGTTGGTTTCCCTTACTCCTTGCAGCAGCAGGAGTACCAACCACCAACGGTGGTACCCTCTGAGTTCAATTTAGCAGGACTTTATTATACCTGCTAAATCAGACTCCGGAAGATCGATCCTGGCAGAGTGAATCATCCCTCGAGTGAAAACATGGCCTCAGATACACAGGGGCAGTATTCCCTGTAAACTGAGCACAATGGCAGCCACCCAGGAGAAATTCAAATGCCATCTATCTGATTAGCAGAGCGCTCACAGCCTCCCATAGCCAGCAGCATGTATTTCTATTGGTGGTATACATCTGGTGGATGGAAAACAATTAGAGGGAACATTGGTTGAGGATGACAAATTTTGTAAGTAAAAATCTAGAGTAATTCCATTAAAACCAGGTGAGATATAATCTGAATTTATATTAGGGTAAATTGTTACTGAATATGGTCCAAGGTGAGTTTTTTTGGGTAAGGAAGTAACAAATGAAAAGCAAAGGAGAAGGACTGTGAGTATAAGATGTAAACCACAAAGACAGGAAGAGTATTTATGGGGGGATTTTAACAATCCAGAGAGCTGCTGGGTAGAAAATACAGACAAATGGGTATAATCAGAAAGATTTCTCAATTGCTTAGTGTAAAGACAACCTTTTGTCCAGAAATTAGAGACTCCAGCTAGAGGACAAGCCATTTCAGTTCTACTTCCTCCTCACAGGGAGGCATTGATAGAGGCTAATGGGGGAACTTGGAAGCAATGAGTTCAAACTCCTTGAAGTCAACATAGTAAGGAATGGGAATCATAGAATACAGCAGCACAAGGATGTTCACTTTCACCAAAGTACATATGGGAGAATTGTGTACGCTGTGATTAAGATGCAATGGGAGTAAGGTATCAGAGGGGTAGCCGTGTCACATGCATCTGACGAAGTGGGTCTTTGCCCACGAAAGCTTATGCTCCTACACTTCAGTTAGTCTATAAGGTGCCACAGGACTCCTCGTCCCTTAATGGGAGTAAGGACGACTGTGGAGGAAGGATTGAGAATTCTGAAAGGCACGTGGCACAATATTTCAATAGCGCAACAAATATATATAGCATTGGACAGATATAGGTCAATGCCAAGCAGACAGGTGCCTGCCCTGAAAGGCATTGTTTCAACTGGTTAATGACATTCTTCGCTTCTTGGATTAGCCTATTATGTAGTGGTTAAAAAGTCACCATGTTTCACCCTGCACAGGGCATTATTTAAGGCTATGTCTAGACTACATCCCTCTTTCAAAAGGGGGGTGTAAATTAGAGAGATTGAAATTGCAAATGAAGCTAGGATTTGAATTTCCCACGCTTCATTTGCATAATGGCAGCCACGCGTTCTTTTGAAAATGGGTATTTCGAAAATGAAACAGCTGTCTAGACACAATTCTTTCAGAAAAAAAAAAACCTTTTTTGAAAGATCCTGTAAATCTCAGGGCTGTGTCTAGACTGGCAAGTTTTTCCGCAAAATCAGCTGCTTTTGCGGAAAAACTTGCCAGCTGTCTACACTGGCCCCTTGAATTTCCGCAAGAACACTGACTTCCTACTGTAAGAAATCAGTACTTCTTGCGGAAATACTATGCTGCTCCAATTCGGGCAAAAGCCCTCTTGCGCAAATCATTTGCGCAAGAGGGCCAGTGTAGATAGCACAGTACTGTTTTGCGCAAAAAAGCCCCAATGGCTAAAATGGCGATCGGGGCTTTTCTGTGCAAAAGCGCATCTAGATTGGCATGGATGCTTTTCTGCAAAAAGTGCTTTTGCAGAAAAGCGTCCGTGCCAATCTAGATGCTCTTTTCCGCAAATGCATTAATGGAAAACTTTTCCGTTAAAAGCATTTGCGGAAAATCAAGCAAGTCTCGACGTAGCCCAGGTGTACAGGATTTTTTGAAAAAGGAGTTTTTTCAAGGGAACCGCATCTACACAGCAGTTTCACTTTAAAATACCTGTTTTCAAAAGAACGCGCGGCCGCCATTATACAAATGAAGTGTGGGAAATTCAAATCCCGGCTTCATTTGCAATTTGGATCTGTCTAATTTATATCCCTCTTTCAAAAGAGGGATGTAGTCTAGACATACGTGTGTGTATGTGGAGGGGGGAAAGGGGGAGTTAAACACTTTGCAAGCCTGGAGGAAAAATGCAGTCTAAATCTGTAGTAAGTTGTTATGAAAGTCTGTCAGCTGCTATGCTTTGAAAAATGGGTTTTGACATGGCATGAGAAGAGAATTAGGAAAGAGCTGTTGTACACACATACACTTGCTGAAAGTACATATCAATAACTTAGAAAAAATAAAAGAAACAATGCAATTACCAAAGGGCACAGGAAATCCATTGCATTCAGAATCAAGGTTAAAAGAACATACAAGGATCCCAGGCCTCTGAAACTATGAAAATGCCCTGTTAAGGTAGCCAAACAACCTTATCCCAGGGGTGGTGCCCTGAGCAAGGAAAAGAAAAACTGAGACAACCTTTTCCATTCATCACAAAGATGTTCCTTCCACCAGTGACGTTAGACTCTGTATGAAGACTGTTGTTCCAGATATGTGGTCATGTTCTTGGAAGGCTTTTTAACACCTGCTCTCGACTAGGGATGTTAAATATCGGTTAATTGAATAGTTGAGTAACCTCA
This sequence comes from Pelodiscus sinensis, assembly GCF_052426305.1. Taxonomy (NCBI): domain Eukaryota; kingdom Metazoa; phylum Chordata; order Testudines; family Trionychidae; genus Pelodiscus; species Pelodiscus sinensis. Next base: position 192,115,738 of record NC_143052.1, read on the forward strand.
TGAATTCTTACTGGTTAGTCGACTATTCTATAGTCCCTGGGGGTGGGGCCGTCTGCCAGTGCGCTCTGGTCTCACTCCTGAGAAGACCCATGCCTCTCTGTGCTGCTGCCATTGTATCAGAGCCAGCAGCATAGGGTACCAGGTGAGAGTTGGTCCACAAGGGGAGCCAGTTTAAAAACCAGCTCCCCTTCTAGACTGGCTGCCTGTTGCCCTGTGCTTCTGCCTGTGATAAAGAGGCAGCAGTGTGGCGCGGCAGCAGACCCTGTCTAGGGTGAGGTCTGAGTTCCCGGACTCAGTGCGAGCCAGGACTGAGCCAGGCTGCTGGCCAGTCTGCTAAAAAATGTACTGGCAAGTGGGGGTTGGGGAAAGGGGACAGAATATATGTGTAGTCTATAGCATTAACCTATAAGCTTTTGCTTATTGGTTAATCAGTTAATCAACTACACTTTTACATCCCTACTCTTGACCTGCATTAACCAAGTTGCATGGAACAGTTTGTCTGTTTGGTCTGGAAACTTCCTTGTTTGTTACCAGGGTCCCAGCAGGAGGGTGAGAAGGACAGAGACCTGCTGTATGGGTACTGGAGAGCATCAGGCTATGACAGTATAGGTGGTATAGAAGTGCTTCATTTGCCCAATCCTTCCTGCATGGGGCCAGGAGAGTACCATCATGAGGCGAAGGGAAATAGTTCTTCCCTCCGCAGAGTTCTCTCCTCCTCCTTTCAATACAATGGGCCTTACTGGGAAGTTCAGCCATTCAGTGAGCCTAAATGGCATCTTCAGCCACAACAAACATGGGTGCTTCTTTCTAGCCTTCCCTTTACATTCCGCACTCCATGCTTCCCAGCTCTGGTGCCTGCATTCCATCCATGTTCTTCTCTCTCCATTCTCTACTTTCTCCCACCAGCTGCCTGTAAGAATTGTAGACAATCCCAAGCAAACAGGTGAAACACTTCCTGGGACAGTGAAACTAGTTTGTCTGACCCCATGCCTTCCTGTTATATGTGGTTTCTATCCATAAGGACCAAGAGTCCAAAATACTACTCTCCTTGGAAGAAAATGTCCCATGATTTAAAACTGCCTTAAATAGCTACATCAGACCGTAACATCCGAGGTTCTTAAAATCCACCATTGATGAGAGTATGAGACCCCACCAAAAGCATAATGCTAGAGAGGAATTTAAAATAAGGCAGCTTGTGATAAACCAGTAAAAAACCTCCCACCCTTTAATCAAGTACATTCCAGATGTTCAGGGGATGGGATCACTGTGCTTTATATTTAGGTATCATGATGTGGAAACAAATCAGTTTTTGCCTGAAGTAACTAAGGGGGCCTTGAAAATATAGGGCTTATAATAGCTGTCTAGACTCAACTTTGACTAAGGAATTGTTCCCAACACCTGTGTACAGTTGCACATGGCCAGAAACAAGGCCATACCAATATCTATTCAGCAGCACATTCCACTACATTTTCTATTATTTGTTTTACTGCACCCAAAAGTGTGCTGGGCCTTTTACAGACATATAAGTAGACAGTTCTTTACCTTATTTGTGTTTTATTGTGAAGTGTCTCAAAAGAGCTAGGACTTAGGCATAGTTCATATATATATATATATATATATAAACCATTGACCACAAGGAGTAAATTAAAGTAATGGTTAAAAAAATGAACTGCTAATTCAACCACAACTTCAATGGAAAATTCATTTTACAGCAAAAACACAAGCATATTTCTCTCTCCTTTGTGAGTTTAACTTGGAACACTACACAGCTTTAATTTTGGACTGGAAGCAGAGAGTTCTGGATGGAGAATTTCTAGCATCTGCTTTGCTGTGGCTGCTGTACAATGAAAAAATGGCATTTTTGTTAAAAATCTGCCAGTGAACTTAAATGTTTGGCTTGAATTTTCTGATCATTGTTCATCAGGTTGCAGCTGAAAAGAATCTGATCAATACACTGATGTATTTTTTTGTCTTGGAACAATAATTACATTTACACTTTGTTCACTGAAATACTAGGAAGATGTTTCCAGGGCTTTGTTATAATTGTTAGGTCTTTCCTCTTGTAGAAGATGACAAGATGCATCTTTTGAAATCTGTTGAATTTTAAGAAAAAGTACACTACAATTTAATACAATCCTTTTCTTTTTTCCTGCCTCCCAAGCATAATCCTAACTCACTGAAAGCTAATGGCCTAATCCAGCAACCATTGCAACTGATGGGAACCTTCTTGGGGACTTCTGTAACCACTGCATCAGCTACCATGAGAATGGTCAGATTCCTAATTCCTTGACTTATGCAAGTTCTTCGACTGGGCTTAATGGGATTGTTTAGGTGAGCAGGATTTTTCCCTATGAACATATTCCAGGTTGGCCTGACCTCAGTGACTCTTTATACTTTTAACGATTTGGCTGAGGGGCTGGTCAAACTGAGCTAAAAATTCACGCTGTGATTATTTTATAACTTGCCTTGACGTGCCTTTGTCAGGATCATGCTCGTCAAGAGCAGTTAAAACATACCTCAGAATTTGTTAATAAGTAAAAGTAGCTACAATAACACATTTCACATTAAAGAGGATGAAGGTGAACATTAAAGTTAAAATATTAAATATTAAGTTAAATATTAAACATTCTTCATCAAAGGTGCTAATATGTGTTATTTCCTTTCTGTAGTTGCAGGTAGAGGATTGTTCTTTGAACTCAGTGTGTTTGATGTAAAAGGGTGAAATCCTGGCTCCACTGAAGTCAATGGGAGATTTGCCATTAACTGGAATAGGGCCAAGATGACTTTATTACTACTTTTACTTTTCACCCATAAGTTTTATTGTCTGTACAACCTCTTCCAAATAACATTTCATTATACTTGGGGGGAGGGGGGAGAATAATGAAGTTTTTTGTTATATACAGAATTAACACATCTTTATCAATAAAATCACTGGAGAACTTCAGCAGATTACTTAAAACTTCTGATTTGTGACATTTTGTGCTAAATATGTCACACTGATATCAAGTCTCAGCGCATATGCTGGGGGTTAATTTACAATAGCCAGCACAATTAATGTGCTAACTAGTATTCAAACTTATGTTAGCTGAAGCTAGATTTCCACCTACTACAAGGAGAATGCTAGTTAATAAAGGCCTTACTGCTGGACATATCTGCATGTGAAAAGTTACAGTGAGTGGTGTTATGAAAATGAAGAGTGAAGTGCTGCTTCACTCTTGTGATTTACATTGTGAGCTCCTTTGGGTAGGGAACTGAGTCATGTACTTTATTAGAAATGCTAAACAAGAAGGAAGCTAGCTCCCTGCTAAGAGCTCACATGGATTGTTGGAGGAAATGATGAAACAGGACTGAGGCAGTAAGTTCCATTCAGATTCTTAGGTTATGTCAACAGCTATAAAAAACTTGTGTCATGAAGTCTCAGAGCCCAGATCTGCTGATTCAGGCTAGTACGGCTTGGGAGGTGGGATTAAAAATAATGGTGTAAATGTTCATGTCCATGCTGGAGCCTGGGTTCTGAAACCCACCGCTTTCAGGTGGTCTAAGAGCTTGATTCCAGACCGGGCCCAAATGCCTACACACCAATTTTATAGCCCCCGTTCTGAAGCCCATGTTGACTAACCTGGGCAAGTCACAGTCATGTCACAGGTCTTTCATCGCAGTGTAAGACACAGCCTTTGGCATGGGACACAAGTCACTTGGGAGACAGTATAAAGATACACTGGAGACTGTGGGAACTCTGCACACTTGTGTTGAATGTCTGATGCTATAACCTTTGCTGGGGATGTTTTTCTTTTGTTTCTGGATCTGTGAGATTGTTTCCCCCCTTTTCTTCTTATAACAAATACACTCTTAAATCCGCAAAAATAAAACCTTGAGAGAGAAAATTCCCTCGAATCACTTTTAAAAAAAAATGTTTCAGTTACTTAAGCCACACCAACAATGCATAGATCTTAGCCCATGGTTGTTTTTTGTTTGTTTGATTGTTTGGTGTGTGCCATATAAAATTATAATTCTCAGTGCTGCGAGAGAAACATTTGAGTTTCAACAATAGACTTTCATGTGTCGTCCACAAGGCAGGACCACAGAAAAGTTGAGTTTAGGTATGATATCTATGATAAATAACAAATGTTCTAACAAGCAAACTTGTTCCTGAAATGTACATACTAAAAATATTTCCTCTGGGTTCAGCAACACTCACCAATGTGCTATGTTAATGTTGAGTCTTCCAGCGGTTCCATAGCCAGTCCCTAATTAGCATCAGTTGGTGTCTAGGACTCTGGCAATTTCAACATCAGGTCTTGGTCCTTGTTAGCAAGAAAACAAACCTCTCCAGAACAGGTTCTTGTGCATAGTCACAGCCTCTCTTACACTTCATTGATTATGACTTCAGTGGTGGGGTGTAAATCCCATCAAGAAGTTAGGAAAATGATCTGCCCATCTGTAAACATGTTCAAGTTTTGTACATGTCTTGAGGGTTTGTGAGCTGTGCACAGTGTGTGCACAAGTAGCTACAGAAATTGGAAGCCCAGTCAAAGGCTAAGGCTTTATATTCTTTTGTTGCTTTATACCCTGTGTTCTGTTACAGAGTGTGCAGGAGAGTCATACAGGGGCCTCATCCAAACCCACTGAAGTCAATAGCAAGTGTTGCATCAGCATTTTGGCTGTAAGTAGAAAAACAGTTGACTAAAAATAGTCAAATAAGGAACAGTGCTTCAAACATGAAGATTCCCCTTTGAAATCATCTGTAAAGGAAAGTGATGCAAGGTAAGTTCTGCCTGTCTTGTGCTAGGACGAAGCATTTGAGAAATCTTCTCTCCTTATCTGTTGCCTACCAACTAATTTGCACAGCACAGGGGCCAGATAGAATGGCGACTTAGTGTTCCGAGTACTATACTGTAGTTGTGAGCTAACTAAGATGCTTGGGGTGTTCGTTAATTCTATGTTTGTTTATTGGCCTCTTGAAATGTGGCTGTGACTCCAGCACTTTGAGAATCTGCTGGCACCCAAAGGAAGTGCTTGGAATAGTGCACTTCTCTCTTTTCTGGGCCAGCTGTAGGAAGGGATATCTGACATCAGATTCATTCAGGCATTGTGCTTACATGTTTCCGAGGGAGACATCACAAGTCTCAAGGGAGAGTGAGGATCATAGGAGTGGAGTGTAAATAAGTATGGCCTGAGTACATGATCAACCCCTTGTTTTACTTTTAACCTTTAGTTCTCCTTGTGCCTCTTTTCAACTCTGCATTTTGCTTAGTCACTCCTGAAGGTAGCTTTATGTCAAGATAACATTGCTATTGTTTGAATTTCATTGTGTATCTTGGATAAATATCATCACACATTGGTGTGTGTCCTGTATATGTGCTTTCATGAACTCATTCTAGTAGATTTAACTAAAGAGGAAAAAAAATGAAGCTTAACTAAATTCCAAATCTGTCTGCTTCAGTATACTCCCAATTCAACAATCCTAAATGAAATTATGAATTAACAGGTATAGAATAAAATAATTTACATAATACTTTACTTGTCTCCATTAAATTAAAATTCTCAAAATTTCTCATGTGAGATTTCAAGGTGATAGAGCACAGTACATTGTTTTATTTCCTTAGAACTGCAAACACTGATTAGATGTTTCCAACCACAGAAAAGTCAGTGCTATCTAATATATTGTAAGATCAGTTCTGGACATTGCATTGAACTAAAATAAAGGAAAGCAAGCAAGCATAGATAAGTTGTTTTTCTGTATTTTACTGCTAACATAGAATATAAACACAGGGGTTTATTGTAGCACCAATGTGAAAGAGAAATAGTGTGATGGAACAATTGAGTACTGCACCTAGATAGAATAGTTCTCTCTCTCTCTCTCTCTTGATATACAGTGAAAGCTTTGTTATCCAGCACTCATGGGGTATGTCTAGACTACAGAGTTTTGTCGACAAAAGTGGACTTTTGTCGTCAAAACTATACCTGCGTCTACACTACCGCTGAGTTCTGTCGACATAATGTCGACAGAACTCAGCAGTTTTGTCGATGCTGGTAAACCTCATTTTACGAGGCATAACGCCTTCTGTCAACAGAGTTCTGTCGACAGAAGGTGTTATTGCATGTAAACTGTCCTTGCGTCTACACTGCCATGTCGACAAAGCAGCTTGCTTTGTTGACAGAACTGAATGTAGTCTAGACGCTCTTTGTAGACAGAAGCTTTGTCGACGGTATCTGTCAACAAAACTTCTGTCGACAAAACTCTGTAATCTAGACGTACCCATGGAGAATGAAACAGAAGACAGGACTATGTAGCACTTTTAAGACTAACAAGATGGTTTACTAGGTGATGAGCTTTCATGGGCCAGACCCACTTCCTCATTTCAAATTGTGGAACTAACCATCTTGTTAGTCTTTAAAGTGCTGCATAGTCCTGTCTTTTGTTTCAGCAAGACCAGACAAACACAGCTACATCTCTATTACTATTCCTCATGGAGAATGGACATGGCTGGTTAATTGAATGTGCCAGACAACAATGTGCCAGAATGTGCCAGGCTTATGACTCTGCGCTAGCCCCCTACTAGCAGATTTGGTTCCCAGCAGCTCAAGGAAGGCTGAGTGGGAAGGAGGTGTTCGCTGATGACATCAGTCAGCAGTCAGAAGCCCTGCAATGGCTGGCTGGCTGGAAGAGGTGAGAGTCAGGCTTGCATGCCTGAAGATGTGGCGGAATAGTGGCTGCGGGCAATGCTAGTGAACAAACTTTTCTGGTTAACAGAGTGATGGATAATAAAGTTTTCACTGTATATCCTAAATAAAATTAGGATGTTTCCCATAATATAAAATGCTATGACATACTCTGGATTTAAATAATCAGTATATTAAGAGTGGAAACACTAAAACATTATCAGAGAATCAAAACAATACATAACAATGTTTTATTTGTGTGACTGATTTATCTAGTTAGTGCAGAGGCTAGGGATGTAAGTGCCTGATAAGCATATGCTTATTGGGTAGTCGAGAAGAGACTTGGCTAGTCGCTCCCCCTCCCTCCCTGCCGGCTTAAAAGTCAGTTCCCCCCAGCACTGTCTCTGTGGGGGGCAGGGGAGGCAGAGGCATAGTGGAGGGACCTGGCACAAGCTGGCAATCAGCGGTCCCGGACACTGCGCCTCTGCTTTTTAAATTTATTAGAAGCCTGGCAGCTCTTAATACATGTAAAAGGGAGACCACCACCCAGGTTAGCTCCCAGGGCCAGAAGCTTACCCTGCTGTGAATCTGCAGTTTCCTCCCTTATCGACTAATTGAGTAGCCGATGGAAATTTCATTGACTTTTCAATTAGCTGATTAAATGCAATTTAATATCCCTAGCAGAGGCAGCATCTGTTTTCATTGAATTGCTGCTTTCTCCTCCTGTTATGCAGCAGCTGGGAAAAATGAAGTCAAAGTCAAGATCTGAATTAATGTTCCAAAGGTGACAATTAAACTGAATGAGGGCATGAAAAGGATGCACAGTGACAGTGGCTGCAGGCATTTTACCTGCAGAGGTCAGGAACAGGTATACTAGTTCAATCTAGTCTGTGCAGAAAGCTCCCTACTGCAGTCTGAACCTCTCTAACCTGGGACTCACTGGTTCAGCAACATCTGTGGTCTGGCAGGACCACAAATATTCCAGGGCCAGAGAGTCCTGATGCAGGGCTGGTGGCCAGAAGTCCTGTGGGCCAGTAGAGCAGCGGCCACAAGCAAGGCCAAGAGCCTGGTGTGTGGCCCAATGGACCCAGGAAGCCTGGTGGGGCTGGCGGGGGGGGGGGGGGGGGGCATGGAGGGGGAGAAATTACCTCATTTGGAACCAACCAGGTGCACGGGTACCAGACCAGGGACTAACCTGAACTCCTTGTTGCATTTTTGGAAAAATTGTAGCTTGCTTTTTCCAGGGCAGCTACTTTGTTTGCCATCTTCTCTCTTTCTGCTGCTCGGCAGATTGAAGAAGAATCCAAGACATTTTAACAAGAGGAAACTGTGAGTCGAGGTTCCCTCTAATTTTTCCATTCAGACGCTAATCAGCTGGGCAACATTTGAATCTCTTCTGAGTGGCCGCACAAGCACACAGCTCCCTGGGAACATTGCTATGGGCCCATAGCACATCACTGGTGTTGGTAATTAAAAATTATTAGGTTGCTGGATAAAAAGATCTTTGCCACTTGAATTTGGCTGGAGCTTTGTGGCCACTGGGGAGTTTCTAGACCTCTCCCCTGAATTGTGCTTTTATGGGGGGAGGCTGCTTTCAGGGCAGACCTGGCCATTAGTAGGCCAGCTCACTATGTGTGCTCAGCACCTCTACCTTCTCCTGTGAGAGAGGAAGTTGAAGGAATGTCTGAGATGAGGAGAAGGGGAGAAAAACTGGCAGGAGAACTGAAGAAGGGAGATTGCAAGTCTCAGTTATCAACACAGCGGAATCAAGAGCAAGCTGTTCAACAACCGTCTGCAGAAGGTGCTGCCAAGAAGAGCCTTGAGTACTGGTGATGGCAAGAGGCATGTGTGGAAATGATGCATTTTAGGGCAGAGGTGGGGAACCTCTGGCAAGCTGGCTGCATGCGGTTTGTCAGGGTTAGCCACTGGTGGGCCACCAGAGGGTTTGTTTACCTGAGCATGCACAGGCATGGCTGTACACAGCTCCCAGTGGCTGCAGTTCATCATTCCTGGCCAATGGGACCTGTGGGAAGTGGCATAGCCCTCACCTCCCGTTGGCCAGGAATGACAAACTACAGCCACTGAGAGCTGCAGGGCTCCATGCCTGTGGATGCTCATGTAAACCAACTGTCCTGGGCCTGTCAGTAGCTAACCCTGGTGAACCGTGTCCACCCCTGTTTTAGGGGGATAATAAGGTTTTGACCAATTAAACTATGACAATTAAAGGTGCCACAATATTTCTTTATGAAAATATGGGTGCATTAAGCTTGAAGTCCTGGCTACACTGCAGCTTATGTAACCACACTGTGCAAACCTAAAGTCTTCCCCACCTCTTCCCAGGTGGAGGGTCCGATTTTTATGTAAGCTCCCTGCGTGCTGCCAGAGAAATGTGAAGAGTCCAGTATTCCCACTGGGCTGTGAGGCAGCTTCACAGGGGATGAATCAGCCCTGCCCAGTCAGAGGCTCAGGGCTCTCTCCAAATGTAAGAGGACTGTGAGCCCCTTACTAAAACTCAGTGGGAGTTTTTGGTTGGCCAGCTCCCAGTACCAAAAGGGGAAGGGCCCATGAAAAATCAGGGCCCTGAGACTGACTGATCCCAGGGACAATGGGAAAAAGCCAACAAAAAGCCAGGTCAGTCTGATTGACAGGTTGGACAGGCCAATGAGGGAATTAGAGGGCCAGGTTCCATGGTCTGTGTGAGCTAGGATTTTCTGGGTCTGAGTCAAAATGGGGTGAGAGCTAAGAAGAGTAGCAAGGGGTCCAGGCTGTTCTGAGGAGCAGACCTGCAGTGACAGAGCCAGACACACACACATCCCAAGGAGTGCAAGCTGTGCTGAGAGACAGACCTACAGTGACCAGAGCCAGAGGGGTCAGAGGAGCAACATTATTATAAGTATTTTGGATGTTCTATATTTTAATATATAAATATTATAATTATAACACAGAATGCAAAGTGTACAGCGTTCACTGTGAATTATATGTTTGCCAGGCAAATAAGAAGAAGGCAGCATTATCTCCTGTAAATGTAAGTAGGTTTATGTTAGCGATTGGCTAAGCAATAAGTAGGACTGAGTAGACTTGTAGTTGACTTTGGTTTGTTTGGAGTGCAATTGCATAAAAAAAATCTGCATTTATAAGTTCATGACTGAGAATTCATGACTGAGATTACACTACAGTACTTGTTCTAAATGAATTGAAAAAGTACTGTATCTTTTGTTTATTTGTTACAGTGCAAATATTTTAATAAAACTAATACTTTAAAGTGAGCATTGTACACTGTGGCTATGTCTAGACTGCAGGCTTCTTTCGAAAGATGCTCTTTCGAAAGCATCTTTCGAAAGAGCATCTTTCAAAAGATTGCGTCTAGACTGCAAGCGGATCTTTCGAAAGAAAAATCCGCTTTTTCGAAAGAGAGCACCCAGCGAGTCTGGATGCTCTCTTTCGAAGACGGCCTCTTTACATTGAAGAACGCCTTCCTTCGAAAGAGGAACTTTCGAAGGAAGGCGTTCTTCCTCGTGAAACGAGGTTTACCGCCATCGAAAGAAAAGCCGCGTTCTTTCGAAATCATTTTGAAAGAACGCGGCTTGAGTCTGGACGCAGGGGAAGTTTTTTCAGGAAAAGGCTACTTTTCCCGAAAAAAACCCTGAGTCTGGACACGGCCTGTATTCTATGTTGTAATTGAAACAAGCATTTCAAACTGTAAACAAAATCCAAAATATTTATAATAAATGTAAATTGGTATTTTATTATTGCTTATCTGTGTGATTAAGCTGCAATTAATCAAGAGTATTTGCCTCTAGTTAATTTGTTTTGTGTTAATCTCTTGTGTTACCTGTGATTGACACACACACACACACACATACACACACACATATATATATATATATATATGTGTGTCAATGTCAAAGGCCTTCATAGTGGTCCTATTCTTAACCTGGCAGGAGGAGAGTAAACGAGGCAGAGTTCTAAACTGATTAGTTCAATATACTGGAAGGCAGAGGAATGAAATAGAAAGGAGACTGAATGGAAGTATCACTTAAGGACATAGGAAAAAGTGGTTCTCCCCCCCCTCCCCCCCTGGAGAATATTTTGAAAGGGTGTGGTACAAGGAAACAAGGAGCCTGTAGATGTGGCCAGGAACTCTCTGCAGGCTTAATGATTCACTCTTAATTTGCAAATATATATAGTATCAAACTTGATTATCTTGATTATTTTATTACTTGTTTTTAGGCTTCAGAAATTGCTGGCAGAGAGAGCAGTAGCCCTGTAGTCCTTACCTGCTTCGGGGAGGAAGGGCATTTTCTTAACCACCTTTGAGTAACAGTCAGCTGGTCTCTTCTTGGCTAGAGCTGTGTGAAATGTTTTGTTCATAGTGCAAGTGAAAGGCCATGCAAACAGCCACCTGGTGTAGAGAGTGAACTCAAAACCAGACAACAAGGTGCCTTGTGAATCATTTTTGAGCCTGCAAACTTCTTACCCAGAATTAGAAGTGCCTGGAGTAATGTGAATGTCTGGAGGTTAAGTTTAATGAGTTCATTTCAGGCTGATTGCAAAAGATCCTTGGTGCAAGTTATACTGTAAATTCTCTGGAACTCTGGCTGAACAAACTCCATATAATCAAAGGGTCTATCATGTTACTGTCTGTGGTTGTATGTTCAGACAAGGTAAAATTCATCCTTGTGCAGAGGGCTGGCATGTAACTAGACTGCAAGTAGGATTTGGCTGTTTCTTGCCCTCCTCAGATAGTCAAATTAGACCCAAAGAGAATTTTTTTCACTGAGCTTTGCATATCGTTTCCCAGGAGTAAAGCAACTGTATATATTGTAGCTTTTAAAATTAACCTTTCATGCACAAAGATAAATCTGCATTTATAAATTCATGACTGAGAATTCATGACTGAGATTACACTACAGTACTTGTTCTAAATGAATTGAAAAAGTACTGTATCTTTTGTTTATTTGTTACAGTGCAAATATTTTAATAAAACTAATAATTTAAAGTGAGCATTGTACACTGTATTCTATGTTGTAATTGAAACAAGCATTTCAAACTGTAAACAAAATCCAAAATATTTATAATAAATGTAAATTGGTATCTGTGGGAGGAATGATCAGAATTTATATTTTTTTCCATTTGTAATACAGGCAGTCCCCGGGTTACATGGATCCGACTTACATCGGATCCCTACTTACAAACGGGGTGAGGCAACCCCGCACTAGCTGCTTCCTCGCAGCAGACCAGGGAGATGCGACGCTAGCGCCTCCCCCAGCAGACTAGGGAGATGCGGAGCGGCTTTTCTCTGCAGATACCTCAGCTTGAGAATAAAGGACTGAGGGAAGTGAGGTGTGGGAGAATAAAACTGAGCTCTGGAGAAATGTTTGGCTAGAGTTTCCCCTACAATATGTACCAGTTCCGACTTACATACAAATTCAACTTAAGAACAAACCTACAGTCCCTATCTTGTACGTAACCCGGGGACTACCTGTACTGTATTTTTTTAATGTGTAGCTCTGATTTTCTGTTCAGAGACCAGGCCTGTGTAAACTTAAATCTCCACTATTTCCCTTTCTTTGTCCAGCTACTAATTCCATCTCTAATAATATGTGTACAATTCACTGCGATAAAGAGGTGCGATTGCTGCATGTGTAAATGTACACGCTAGTTTTGATCCAGCTAGTACAAACTTAGCATCCAGGACCTTAGGAGCCAGGTTGGGGAGTGAGGGGAGAGGACCGCACAGGCCAGACTATGGCTCCTCTGGGGAGGCTGGAGTTGTGCTGCCTGTCTATTGCGGGGACACAGAGACAGGTTAGGGGGAAGGTTTTCCCTCCCATGACATGGCTACGGGCCAGAGGGGAGGGGTTTGGGACAGGGGAGCTGCTTAACTTGGCTAGTATCTGGCAATACAGTGAGGCCTGGCCCCAGCTGGCCACTCTCTTCCTTGTGAACCATCTCCCTGTTGTTACTCTGCAGTGCAGCTGTCCCCTGCATTTGCTATCCCAGTCATCATTGCAGAGCATAACTGTCCCTCTGATCAGACCCCTCCTTTTCCTTGTTATGGAAAACAATGGAATTCCAGGCACATCCTATTGTCCTGCACAACCAAATCCTGACCTTGCTTTAAATTAGGATAAGAGGAAGTTGCCTACCAAATTTAGTGGTGGTGGCTCTTCCCATTTAGGAGGAGTTCTTGAACAAATGGACAGACTTATGGACAGACAAGCACACAAACTCTCTAAGGGTATGTCTACACTACCACCGCTAGTTCGAACTAGGGTGGTAATGTAGGCATACCGCACTTGCAAATGAAGCCCGGGATTTGAATTTCCCGGGCTTCATTTGCATAAGCCGGCCGGCGCCATTTTTAAATGCCGGCTTGTTCGAACCCCGTGCCGCGTGGCTGCACGCGGCACGGGCTAGATAGTTTGAACTAGCAAGCCATTCCGCACTATCTGTACACCTCGTTCCACGTGGAACGAGGTGTACAGATAGTGCGGAATGGCTTGCTAGTTCAAACTATCTAGCCCGTGCCGCGTGCAGCCACGCGGCACGGGGTTCGAACAAGCCGGCATTTAAAAATGGCGCCGGCCGGCTTATGCAAATGAAGCCCGGGAAATTCAAATCCCGGGCTTCATTTGCAAGTGCGGTATGCCTACATTACCCCGCTAGTTCGAACTAGCGGGGTAGTGTAGACATACCCTAAAATATATAAAGAGATTTGGTAGGCCATGTTCCTTGTTTGTTAGACCAAGATACATATCTCTGGCTATGTCTATAGACTGCAGAGTTTTTCCAGGATACCGGAGGTATACCAGAAAAACTCTGCCACGTCCAGGGAACACATCCGCTTTTTCAGAATGGTTTCCGAAAAAGTGGGCATGTTCTTATGGCATCCCTGTATTCCTCTCAGTGAGAGGAATAAGGGATGTTCTGAAAGAGGAGGTTTTTCTGAAATTTGGCCCTGTGTAGATGGGCCAAATTTCAGAAAAGCCTCTTCCACAAAAACCAGAAAAAGATACGCAAATTGTGGTTCGTAATTTACGTATCTTTTTTCAAAAAAACCCTACAGTCTAGATGTAGCCTCTTTCGTACCAACTGCAAAAAAGAAAATGAAATAATCAGAGCAGGAGAAATCAGTGAAGCAACAGGCAGGAGGTTAACTTCATAAAAAGAAAGCTTTTTCAAGGGGCTATAGTTGGAAGATGGCAGTGCTGAGGCCAGGGTGGCATACATTTATCAAGAGCAAAATAGATCATTTAGCTTTACCTCAAAATGTCAAATAGTTTGTGCATTAAAATCTAAGATAAACTAGAAATCCCTGCAGGTACGCTTCCAGTGGAGCACAGCTGGGTGAGAAATCATTTTCCAGCCTTGGGAATTTTTAAGAGTCCCAATTTGTTTCCTTTCACAAATCAAAATGCAAATGTGAAAACTCAAAAATATACGCAAACTGACAAACCAAGCACTTTTTCGTTTTGGTTCAATTGAAACAATTTTGGCTTTTGTTTTGATCTTTTTTTTGGTTTTCATTTTTTCAGTCTAATCAGCCAACATTTTAAACTGTCATTTTGAAACAAACAAAAAAACCCAGATTTTTTTGGTTTGAAATTGCCTAAATGAAATATTTTGACCATTGTAAATCTTTTTGGTTGCATGTTTTTAAATGTATTATACCCCTGTTTTGCGATAAGTTTTGATTTAGATAAACTGGCTTTGGTCAATAGTTCTCAACCAGCTTTTTACACTGGAGAGTCAGTGTTAGCCAAATGGTAATGAACTAATATCAGCTTTCCTCTGCTGCAACTTGTATTGAATAACATGAAGTATGTATGAGATGAATCATCACAAATTAGACTCAACAAAACAAATGTATTTGCAAATCCGGAAATCTTTAGACAAGTCTAGTTTTTGCTGCTGCCTGTAAGGAGACTTGTTTTTCCTGTTGTTCAGTGTCTTAACAACATGTCTTATGTTGGTGACACTTTCAGGAATGTGGGCACATGAGGCTGCAGATTCCCTGGACTGTGGTGGTGGTTTACTGCCATGTCTTAGTTTAGCTTTGGATGTTGCTGCTCTTCAAGTTCCTTAGTCATACTTTAGTCCAGGATTGCTACAGCAATGAATAATGACCCTCAATCTGTATACTGTATGGCTAACTGAAATTCATGCTTAGATTCCTAAATAAGTGGCCTGATTTTTTTCAAGGAGCAAAGCATCTGGAGTGCCCACTGATATCAGTATAGGTTGTGAATTCAGCCTGTCTGAAAGTCAGTTCACTTACTTGCCATCTAAGGTGTAGATGTAGGTGCCTAAACAAGGGTGAAATCCTGGTCCTATTGAAGTAAATGAAAAAACTCCTATGGGCTTGAACAGCGTAAGAATTTCAACCAATGATTTTATCTCCAACTGTGCAAAAGATCACATGTCGGTCTCCTGTCCCAGGCACTTTGAGACTCACCTTCCTACACTGGTTTCCCCTTGCTCCAGAAAGGAACTAAGGGTATGTCTACACTGCCACCCGAGTTCGAACTAGGGTGGCTAATGTAGTCATTCAAAGTTGCAAATGAAGCCCAGGATTTAAATATCCCGGGCTTCATTTGCATCTTGCCGGGCGCCGCCATTTTTAAATCCCCCTTAGTGCGGACTCCGTGCCCGTGGCTACACGCGGCATGGAGTAGGTAGTTCGAATTAGGCTCTCTAATTCGAACTACCGTTACTCCTTGTGGAACGTGGTGTACCGGTAGTTCGAATTGGAGAGCCTAATTCGAACTACCTACTCCATGCCGCATGTAGCCACGGGCACGGAGTCCGCACTAAGGGGGATTTAAAAATGGCGGCGCCCGGCAAGATGCAAATGAAGCCCGGGATATTTAAATCCCGGGCTTCATTTGCAACTTCGAATGCCTACATTAGCCACCCTAGTTCGAACTAGGGTGGCAGTGTAGACATACCCTAAGTTACTACTGGCCCATACCAGTTGTAGATTGCTTCATACTCTGTGCCAGCTTAGGTGTTACAGCCAAAACTCCAACCATTCTCTAATCATCTCTGTCCAGTCCCCTCTTGCCTCTATGGGAGTGTTGGGAGAGTGTGTGTGTGGGGGCGGAGGGGGAATGATAGAGGATACAAATCAGACATCGGGAATGTTAACACATAAACTTGTAGGGGAACATTTTAACCTCCCTGACATTCAATAATGGATAGAAGGAACAAAGGAATTTTATCACTGCTGAACTGGAATTCATTTACAAGTTTGACACGGTTAACCTGGATTTAAATAAAGATATTAACTGATTAACTCACTAAAAAGCGGCTACGTCTAGACTGGCATGATTTTCCGCAAATGCTTTTAACGGAAAAGTTTTCTGTTAAAAGCATTTGCGGAAAAGAGCGTCTAGATTGGCACGGACACTTTTCCGCAAAAGCACTTTTTGCGGAAAAGTGTCCGTGCCAATCTAGACGCGCTTTTGTGCAAAAAAGCCCTGATCGCCATTTTAGCCAACGGGGCTTTTTTGCACAAAACAGTACTGTGCTGTCTACACTGGCCCTCTTGCACAAATGATTTGCCCAAGAGGGCTTTTGCCCGAACGGGAGCAGCATAGCATTTCCGCAAGAAGCACTGATTTCTTACAGTAGGAAGTCAGTGTTCTTGCGGAAATTCAAGGGGCCAGTGTAGACAGCTGGCAAGTTTTTCCACAAAAGCAGCTGATTTTGCAGAAAACCTTGCCAGTCTAGACACAGCCAGTTTCCCCAACTTTTGAAAATTGCATTTTCACATCAATAGCTATGAAAGGGACCTATCCTGCCTACTTAATTAGCTTCATTAACAGAGGTCCTACAATTGACAGGTAACTACTTTTGCTGTTATATATATTTTGGATTCTGTATTTTTCACTCCAGTTCTTCTAATGAAGTGGGCTTTACCCATGAAAGCTCAAGATCTAATGTATTTGTCACCTTCTAAGGTGCCACAGGACTGCTTATTGTTTTTAAACAAAGAAAGTCCTTTCCCACTGCTTTACTGGTTCATTGTAGCCAGTTTCAAATAACAGTAATCAGCACTATTGAAGCAAGAGCTTGAGAGGAATATACTCTGCTAATATGAATACACTACATTGTCTGCATTAAAGGAGACATCCATTGTGTGGGGGAGGGAGAAGAGGGACAATCATCCTTAAAATAACTTTCCTGATTAATTATTCCCCCTTTAACTCTAGCCACGTGACAACTTAAAACATTCCTTGCAGACCTTAAATTTCTGAGATCCCTGATTATGTTTCATGCCTATAATTTTCAGCTGCAGATGATTTGCTGCAGGTTTTACTTTACCTCAGAAGAACAAAACACTCATTGTACAATCTTCCTCAGGCAAATTGTCCCAGTGACCACCTGCAAGCAATAGCTTCTGTCTCTGAAGGGATTTTGCTCAAACTTTCTAAAAAGAATTCACCTTCTGGGTAGAGAACAACTATGGAAAAATGAAGCCCCAAAGGTCAACATTTTGCAATGTTTGAGCATGTGAAAACAGGGTTATAATGGAAACTATTTTGCAACTATAGTGATAATGGGTGTGGCCAGCACCTATCATCACATCTTTCAGTGTCTGCAGTGTTGTTTGTAGCTCTGTCAGTCCCAGAGAGACAAGGTTAGTGAGATACTGTGTTTTATTGGACTAGCTTAATCAGAAGGAATAATTTTTATCCCTTCTCAGCCCTAAATGTAGAAGGATAAAGGATAATAGTTCTCTTTTCTATAGATTGTTTTTTAATATTGAGTAATTTTAGCTACATCTGGAAATAAATGTATTTTCTGACTTTCCAGGAACAATTCTTAATTTTTCCACAGTAAAAAGATCTCTGTGAGATAGATAGTTATTATACTGAATTTGAGAAGCAGGATATGTGTATTTTTCTCTTTATTACCATCACTTCTTGGACTTTTAATAAAATTTCACAGGCCCTATCAACCTCAATATTTTTCTCAAGGCTCAGTTCTGAAGCCTTTCTTAGTTAAGTATTTGCAAAAACATAGATATCATTACTTTTGATTGTAGTCAGATGAAGAACTCTCAAATGTTTATTCAAGATGCTATTTTCCAGGAATACACATTTGGAATGCAATAAGGCACTGCTTTTTTTGTTTGTTTTTTTAAAGTTCTATTTACACGGGATCAATCTAGTCTGTGGGCATTTGAAACTGACTGTACTAATTCCATGTAGTGATGCTTAAATCCCCAGAGGCCTGACACAACTTTGTTTGAATTCATGGGAGAATTTCCATTTGTTTCAGGGGGTGTTGGGACAGGTCCCATAATTACTCTAGTTTTCTACAGCAGGGCTCCATTTGAAGTGATAAAGGCTTTTCTAAGTGTTTAGGACCATTGCTCTGAAGCATTTCTCTTGTTTGAGAAGTAGTTATCATGGCCTCCCAGGGAAGAAACCTCAATAGAGGTTTTTCATTTTCCGCCCCATTGCACAAAGCAGTTGTGTAGTATACCTACAGCCTGAGAGACCTGGATGAATGATTTGTATCCTTCTGTTCCTCATTCAAGAGGAGGAAAAGTAGAGGCATGCAGGAAATATCTATAGAGCTTAGTAAGGTAAAAGCAAGTGGGCAATCTTTTCCCCTAAAATGATCTTGTGTGTGTAATCAGTGAAAGCTCATTTTGTCCTCCCACCACAAAATACAGCAGATGGGCCAGTCAGTCACTCACCAGGAGAGTTTTGGGGTGGGAAAGGGACATGTATGAGCTTCAGGCAAGTGAGGGGAATTCTAGCTGTTTTGACCGTTGCATGAATGTATCAGGCCAAAAATATTTCTTGGATCTAAAACCTTTTAAAATTTACATTTTGGGACATGAAGGAAGTTTGTATTTGAATTCCTGCATATCAATCTAGCCCTTCAGTTTTGATTCTGGGGCACATTCAAAACTAAAAGGGTTTGATTTAACAAATGTAACCAAAGTGAAGCGCAGATTCACAGGAACAGCTATAATCATAACTGTGCTTTCAATGCATGGTTTCACGTAACTAACAAGATAGCAGTTCTGTGGCTGCTCTGATAAAGTTGCTAATCAGGTGGAAAAACAAATAAAGTCCTCGCTGTGCACGGATTCGAACCTTCTCAGCAATACCTTTATTGGTGAAATAAAATTACCTGATACAAAGGAAGGTATTTTCAAAGGCATTAATTAGTAGGGGTTACTCTTCTCCCACTAAGGTCAATGGAAATTGTACCATCTACTTAAATGGGAGCAGAGTAAGAACATGGTGGATGCTTTTGAAAATCCCACCCACATCTTTTGTGTGAAGCTCTTCAAGTGGAAAAGATGCCCAGTCCAACTGTTTGCTCTTATGTGCATATGTGACCATCAACCAGGGTCTGAGTCTCTCATCCCCCCTCACTCTGACAGACAAAGGAGGGCTTGTCTAAACACACAAATTGTATTCTTATTCTATATATACCATGATACAGTAAAACTCCAATTGTCCGGCATCCAGTGGTCCGGCACTCCCAATAGTCCGGCACCAACTGGAACCCGGAAGTGCTCAGGCAGCTGCTTCAAGAAGTTGTTAGTCAATTACACTACCGTCAGCTGGATCTACAGGTGACAGGCTCGCAATTTATCTTTCCTCTACTGCCTCTGGCAGGGATGGGGGGAGGAGTGAGGGGCGGCGGGGAATGGCGTGGCAAGGACCAAACCCTCCACCATTTTGCAGGGAGGCAAAGCCTGCAAGCGGCAGCGGCAGAGAGGGGGAAAGAGGCAGGCAGCTGCTTCAAGAAGTTGTCAGTCAATTACATTACCAGGGCTTTGCCTCCTTACAAAACGGCAAAGGGTTTGGCCTTCGCCGCACCATTCCCCATCCTTCCGCCCCCACCGGAGGCAGTGTGGGTCCCAGCAGACCCATCACAGCCCCTCGCCAGAGTACTTCCTGATAGTCCGGCATATCCAATAATCCGGCACCACCTGGGTCCCAAAGGTGCCGGATCGTCGGAAGTCTACTGTACAATCCTCCTAGTGTGGACTTCTTTAAAGACATGACAAAAGTAAGATGAAGACCCAAAAGTGGAGAGCACCTAAATGTCAGGGAGTGAAACTGAAGTGAACATCTTCTCTCCCTCTGAATACCTGATCTGGGACTACTGAAGTCCAGGGCCGCTTTACCACTGATTTCAGTGGAGCAGAAGTGAGTCAGTCCCATGGCCCACAACTGCCCTAGAAACAGCACATTTAGTTGAAACGTATGTGCTCGCCACCTCTTCATCTTTCTTTAGCAACAATTCAGTCATTAAGAAACAGATCTGCCAGTCGGATTCAAAATTACGGTTACAAATAAAATCTGTAATCACAGGAAAAGTATGCAAACAATATAAGATTATTTAAAAACAATGAAAGAAAAAATACCAAGGAGAGAGTTGCCAATGGGATTTTAAAAAGGGTAAGTAACTGATATACTGAAAAAGCAGTTTTGACAAATTTCTACTGATTGTTTGTAATCAAGCTGTATAGTTTGGAAAGCCATACATTAGTATTTCCAGAATAGAATGTCAGAAGGGATCTTGTTGGTTAGCCTTTTCTAATTAGCCCAGGAATGTAAAAAGAAATTTCAAGTTACGATTTTTTTAAAAAAATTAAAATTATCCTTATAGAGTGCAGTGTATACCATCTTTTGAATAGGAATTGATTTTATTTATATAGATTTTATATGTTAAATAACCAGGTCTCATTTAGCTAGAATGACTGACAAAAATGCATTTGGGGCTTAATTTTTGTGTGAGAGAAAAGTTGTTATGCTGAAAGGAATGTTTTTGGTTATGTTGGCTATTATCTCTATCAGCTACTTCCTAACCAAACTACATTTTAAGGCAACACACAGAAACCTGTTGGAGAACACTTTAACTTGCCCGGGCATTCATTAATGGATCTCAAAGTCACCGTGTTGTTTCAGGCAAATTCCACAAGCCAAATACACAGGGAAGCCTTGGAAGTTAACTTCAGTTACAGGTTTGGACCCATCATAAAGATATGAATAAAGGGTACAACTAGAGTGGTGGGTTTTAACAAAACTCCGCTGTATCCAGGGAACATGTTTGCTCTTCCGGTTTTTTTGGCGGAAGAGCAAACACGCTTTTTTGGGAAGCCCTGTATACCTCGTTCTATGAGGAATAAGGGCTCCACTGAAGGAGGAAGCTTTTCTGCCATTTGACCCCATCGGGATGGGGCTAAATGGTAGAAAAGCCACTTCCAGAAAAGCAATCAGAAAAAGCTATGCAAATTGCGAGCTCAATTTGCAGAGCTTTTTCCGATAAAAAAGTGTAGTCTAGACCTAGCCAAAGACATTACCTAGCTAGCACACTACCTTCCACATCCTGATGACTTAAAAAAACGAACACTGGGTATTTGAGAACAGTTTGTAACATGAACAATCCAATTGACTTTTTTCCCACTTTTTCCCTTGCTTCTCTCTCTCTCCCTCTTCCCCCCCCCCCCCCCCCCAATTCCCTACTATTTATTTTGGAACTGGACCTTTAATACTCCATTCATTTGAAGAAGTGGGTTGGGCCCACAAAAGTTCATGATACCATCTACATGTTTTGTTAGTCTTTAAGGTGCTGCTAGACTATTCATTTTTTAAAAGTTTTTACATTTTGAGGGTACATCTATACTACAGGACAAAGTCAAATTAAGCTACACAATTTCAGCTATGTTAATTGTGTGGTTGAAGTTGAAATAGCTTACCCCGGTTTTTGGCACTGTCTACACTGCAGGAAGTTGAAGGAAGAGCACTCTTCTTTTGAATTCCCTTACTCCTCGTGAAAGCAGGGTTACTGGTATCGATCGGAGCTCCCCTCTCAGTTTGAATTAACTGTCTTAACTAGACCACTATTTCGAACCCTGAGGGGTTTCCAATGAGCTTACTTTTTCTCCTTCATAATTCAGGGAATCTACTTGGCAATTTTTCAGTCATTGTTTTATTGATCTAATGCCTTTACATTACTAATGAGATTTTTAAAAGTCAATAACAAAACCAGAAAAAATTACATTTTAGTGATTGATGTGAAAACCTCAACTGGTATTCTGTTTTTTTATGTAAAGAAAATGTTGAAGTTTCTTGATTTTACTCTTTAGATATAGACACATGTTTAAGACAAAAAGCTAAGTAACTACAGAAGACAGCAAACCACAAGGACCAAACTTAGAACAGGCAGGGCTCACAGCCAATGAACCTCAATATTTTGTTGAAATTTTGTCAATATTGAAAAATTAATTTTAATATTATGAGGAAGAGCTTAGATGTTTATATGACCTCCATCACCACAGTATCAGAGCACCTCACTATCTTTAATGTATTTAATATAGTCTATGTCTAGACTGCAGGCTTCTTTTGGAAGAAGTTTTTCTGGATGAGATCTTCCAATAAAATTCTTCCAGAAGAGAGCATCACTACAGCAAAAGCGCATCAAAAAAGATAACGTCCACACTGAATGGACACTATCTCACATTTAAGCTGTGATTACTATGGACAGAATGGCCACCAGGACACCTGTGATTTTTCCTCTTTCCTCTCCTTTCGAAAGAACTCCCTCTTCCTTATCCACACATGCCTTTTTCCTAAAGAGCTTTCGGAAAAAGGCTTCTTTCTCATAGAAAGAGGTTTACCAATGTTGGAAAAACCCCTCTATTCTTTCAAATTTTTTTTCAAAGGAATACAATTGCAATGTGGATGTATGTGAAGCTTTTTCAGAAAAAGGCCTCCAAGATCTCAGGAGCTCCCTGTCCACTGCTCTGTGTGGCAGAGTTTTCATAAACCCAATAAGGTTGCTCCCTGAATTTCTGAGGAGGGATGGGGTTTGACTGAGACTTATTGTGGTTACTTTCACTGATCATTACATATAGTTCAAAGCACATACAATTCGTTAAGCAGCGATTAATTTTTTTTAAAGAATAAGGAGCAACGGGAAAGGCTAAAGGAAAACACCCCACCCCGCTCTGTGGCAGGGGGACATCACAAACAGCATCACTGGAATGTAAAGGAAGTTCACAGTCTGCTTCTCACTTGTCCCAGACCTTGGTCTCGGGCCCTGGCTGTTCTGCAGGGACATTTGTGCTGGTGCTGGCCACATGCCTTCTAGGTAGCAGAACCTTTCTTCCTAGCGTCAGCTCCACCCTACACCCCACACATTGGGGTTAGGATCCCCCCTCCTAACCTGGCCTGCAAGTCCTCTTGGCACATGGCATCTCCCTCTGCTGGACCCTCTAGCAAGGAACCCCCTTGCTGTCCCCAGATCAGTGGCTTTGAAATAATATTTAGGGTGGGGGTGCTGAAGTGCACCCCCCACCTTACCCTGTTCTTACTCCTCACTGTGCTCGGCTTGGGCCATAACAAGAGATGGCTGTGGAGTCTTGGGCATGGGGCTGAGGGTCAGGGTCCTGCTGTGACCAGAGAGCCCTGATGGCCAGGACCCAGAGCCAGCAGTCAGGATCCCAGAGGTGGAGGGAGCTGGTGGCCTGGACTCTGGGCAGCAATGGGGCCCTTGGGTACAGGTTGGTGGCTGGGACCTTGGAGCAGGATGCAAAATCTGGGGATGTTGCTGCACCCCTCCTTCCCATGCCTATGCCCCAGCTGCTCACCGCTCCCGACTCTGGACTGTTTCTGCCCGAGCACCACTCTTCTCAGCACCAATGCTGTCCTGCCTTCAGCTCCCTGGGTCCTGGCTGTGCTTGCTGCAGTTCTGCTCCCAGCTCAGCTCTGCTCCCTGAGCTGCTTCTCTGACTCTACTCCCAGCCCCAACCTGCTTCCTGGGCTGCTTCTCTGGCTTTTGTGGCTGAAGTCCTGTTGCCAGCATGGATCTGCTCCCTGGGCTGCTTCTGTGGCTCTGTCTGGCTATCACGGCTCTGTCTGCTCCCCAGCTCAGCTTGGCTCATGCTCAGGCTCGCTCCTTAGCTTGGTCCCACTCTGCCAGACAGGCAATTCCAGAGCAGAATGGGAACCTCTCCCCTCCCCCGGCCTCCTGACTTCCTCATTAGCCTGGCCACCCTGTCAATCAGGCTGACCTGGAACACTGGCCTCTCCTCATCGTATCTGGGGTCTGTCAGTCTCAGAGTCCTGACCGACCCTTCCCCTTCTGTTTGGAACTGGGAGCTAACCAACCAAAAGAGCCCCACTGTGTTTTAGCAAAGGGCCAACATACAGATAAATCTTTACATACAGATAAATTGAGTCCTGCACGGATACAAAATTTGTATCAACATCTGCAAAAATGAGCAGTGGATATCCTCATCCCCACCAGTGTATATTTCTGGATTTGCAGGGCTTTACAGATAAACTGAACTTCAGGGGTGTTCCTTATCATTGTTCTAAGTCTGAGCTATAGTAAAATGCAGGACAATGTAGCACTTTAAAGACTAACAAGATGGTTTATTAGATGATGAGCTTTCGTGGGCCAGACCCACTTCCTCAGATCAAAGGATCTGAGGAAGTGGGTCTGGCCCACGAAAGCTCATCATCTAATAAACCATCTTGTTAGTCTTTAAAGTGCTACATTGTCCTGCATTTTGCTTCAACTACCCCAGACTAACACGGCTACATTTCTATCACTGAGCTATAGTAGTGAGGTACAGCAGAGAAGATAACCTGCAGTTTCAGCACTTTTAGACAGGGACCTTTTATCTACAATTCTCTGGAAAGAGTCTTGCACATTATGGACTTCGTAAATAATAAATTACACACAAAGGGCTACATTAAAGGAAAAAGTTGGGAGGAGTCAGATTTATATTTACCAGTGGACCCATAATTTTGCCACGTTGTGCACTGACTGAGGCTGGGATCGTGTGGAAAAAAATTGTATGTGATCACGTAAGGAAATGCTGTATCACAGCACATATGCACAAAGGGATGGTATGGCTTTCCTAACTTTCAAGTGCTTAACTTTGCAACCTTAACATAGGTTTTTGCAAGTAATTTTCTAGATGTTTGTAAAATGTATTATTAACAGGGTGTGAACGATGACCCTTTAGCACTACAGCACAGACTGCAGTTGCTGCTGCAGCCCTACTCCCAGCATGGAAGTGGGACTACTGCCACTTGAGATATGGGGCTTACTGTATCAGTTAACAGCAGGAAAAGGCTCTTATCCCAGAGCAATTATGTTGCTGGTGCATGTTCTAAGTCCAAGGCATGCCTGAGGGGGAATCTCTCAACCTACTTCTGTTTCTCTCCCCACCCCCTGGGAGTTGGAGGAACTGCTGACCCATTTTGGTATCCCCAGATTGAGGCTGGGATGCTGAAATAATGTGCCAAGACTGGTCAGGGCTCAGTCTACCCTCTTTTCATCTCCAGCCCAGCCCACCAGCTACCAGTGCAGTATGTGCATCTTTGGTGGCAGTGTGGGCCTGATGCTTTAGAATATTCACATTCCGTTATTATATTGGTAGGCTGCCACCATTTTCCTGACAAACACAAGTGAGAACTGGGAAGTAGCAATTTAACCATTTATAGCCTAGCTGACCTTGAATGGAATTGCTCTAGTTCCAGGGCTTTATCCCTGCCCTGTTCCAAAGGTCTGCAGCAAACAAAGGTGAAGAGGCAACATCTCAAAAAAGGGACTCTTGTTTATAATGCAGGTCATTAGACAACCTAAATATAGGAGTTTCTGCCAGCTCCCTTTCTATTAATAATTTAAAAAGGGACACTCAGGTCCAAGGACTGGGGCAAGAGAGCATGTGTGATCAATGTGAAATGTATTTGTCTCTGACAAGGAAATAAAATCACATCTTACTTATGTCCTTCTAAATTTGAAACAGCTGTTGCCTTCTGGCACTGCCTAAATGCCTACATACTTGACCACATGAAGGCAGAATTCCAGGCCTCTAGTTTCCTATGGTTGCATATCGATGACATTATTAATCTGTGTTTACCAATGCCACTGTGGAAAAGGGAGTTTTGTTTCTGCTTGTATGTTTTCTTTGACATGATTTTGTCAGTAGAAACCATATTTAAAACATCTCTCTCACCTCAACACTGAAGGGGACAAAATTAATCTAGCATCAAGGGCGCCATCAGAAGTTTCTCTGGTTGGTTGTCTCAGTGGTCTGTTTCATTGGACCAGCTTGCTACACCATAATTCAGGGAAGCCATGCATCTGGGAGGATGCATGTCAGAGAGCACTCTCCCAGAGCCAGCAGATCAGTGTTTCCAGTACTGTAATGTCTCCCCTTTCATTTCTGCTTTTGGGATTTACTTCTGGGAATCCCATCAAACAAGAAAGTAGTGCCTTAGGCACTTTGGAAGGACTATGGATGGCAAAACACACTGATCACTCTTCACATTCAGAGGTACCCAATTTTCTCCAAATCAAATCTGCACCACCTCACTTTATTTTCTACATCTGGTAAATAACAGAGGAAGTGGCACACAGGAAAGCTCAGAATAAGTCATCAAAAAGAAACAGTGGCGTGGCTAACCAGCTTGGAAACATTAGTGTTCAGGGATTTTAGCTATGACCATGGTTGTTATGGTTCAGTATGCTAAAATAGTCCTGCTATAAATTCATTTCAGATGGGTTTCAGTCTCCTTTTTGCCAGAAGGAAGGGGATCATCAATAATGTTGACCTTTTTTTTTTTTTTTGGTCTTTATTTTATTTTTCACGTGTGCAAACCTTGTGCCCTTATTTGTTTCGGCAAGAAGGCCTTTGAGGGACTTTGCTCACTGTGGCTAAAGTTTCTTCCAAGATTAACTGACGTTCTTTAAAAGTACATCAGTTTCCTTTTAAGCAGGTATTTGCTTACCACGTAACTGGGTGTTAAATGCTATTGTAGTTATAAAGTTTGCTGGGCTCAGCTCTAGATTTCCTTAAGACATACTGCTGACATCACTGAATCTCTCAGATTCCTTTCCCTCTCTCTCCGGTTTCCTCCTTCAGGTAATTCCAACTCAGACTCTTACCAACTTGGTTTTGACTGACTGAGTCAAGGAAGACTTTTGAAGGGTATGGGGGGAGTGTTTAAAACATGCATCTGTACTGTACCTAAAGGATACTCATTCTTTTATAAACAGTTGTCTGACCTGTCATGACGATAACATCTAGTAAGAAATCTGAACATTGATCTTTCACAGGTAAGAACTAATTGGTTAAAAAAAATGTATTCATGGTTAAAAGAAGTTTGAAAATTTTGGGTTAAGTAAAGCTTAATGAGTCCATTTTCTCCTATTTTTAGCTATGTTAGTAATGTATGGTTCCAGATATTATCTGCAAAAGAAAATCTGCTTATTAAATCATGCCTGCATATGAAAAATAGAACTACCAAGCAGTTCAGTGATGGTGCAGCAAAGTCTGTCATGTTTTATTCTTCCCATTCATGCAATAATCCAAACATTATATTTACAATGTGTTTTGGTGTGTAATACAAGAGTTATCTTTGCAAAACTTTTTCTGTTATGGTGTTTTTCTGAAGACATTGTTAATTATTTTTGTTCTGTTAGAAATCTGCTTTTGCTAAAGTTCAGTCATTTATTTCTCCTTTTTCAGTGGAAAAATCAGTTTTAGTTTTCACAGTGGGAAACTAGACAATCATTTTAAATTCTCTGATGCATATTTGTATAAGAAAGGATTTTGTAAATTTTCTGTTGTAGGTTTAAGTCAGGTAAACAATTCTGACTTGGAGAATATTGTGCACTTTTTCCCAGCTCCTGAATGGTGTCTTTACATTTCTTCTTTGTGTATAACAAGTCTGACTTAGTTTCAGCAACAGGACTCTTAAATCTGACTTTCAAATTTTCTATTACTTCTCTATCGCTTAGTTATACCTTCCCTCTATTGTTTTTCTTTAGAATTTATACTTTGAGCATATTTATTGTTAAATTGTATTTCCCATGTCATGTAGGTTATGGAAATGAAACAAAACTAGCATTTCTACAATAATTATATTATCTTTATAACCAACATTGTTTCTCCACTTAATTTTGCTTATATTTATAGTCATTTTAGAGTCCTCTTCATCTTAATCTCTGAGTGCTCACCTTAAACCTTGACATTTTTTGGTTTTGAATTCTGATATGGTATCATCACTCACAATTTCTTCTTTCAAAGCAGGGAGGTTGCAGGGGCATTTTCAAAACAGAACTGCTACAGAAATAGCTTTATTTTTTTCTGTTGTAAAATGTTGCTCTGGGCTCTCTGCACTGTCTGGTAACCAATTTATGTGAGGAAGAAAGGCTCAAAATATAACTTAGTGCAGTCGGTCGTACATTAAAAACTGGCATCATTTTTGCAAACTGGAGCACTGAGGAGACCAAAAACTTCCAAAAGAATTCCATGTGGGTAAATTACACATGGACTAGAGACAAAAACAGCAACAGATGACTTGGGCTTCACTCTTTCAACACCTCAGTCCCGTTACTTACAATAGACTTTCAAATGAAAACAAATAGTGCTTTTTTTACGCTGGTTGCTCATGCAAAGAAAAAAATAAACAAGGCATCAGTTTGCAGTACTGATTGAAGCTGAAATTTTGGTTTGCACAGATTTTACAAAAAATGCTCTTTTATGCAGAGCCAACCACCTCCTGGACTTCCCCTCTCCCCTTAACTGTTTTGTACACAGAGCTTCAGGACATTGGAAATAAACTCAAATTCTCTTTGCTTCTAGAAAAACCAGAGTGAATTGTGGGTTGATGGGTTTGTATTTAATTTGGCAGGGGGTTGCGGGGAAGCAATCTTTATCTTTTTGCCTATAGGAATATATATGTAATTAGGGAAAACACTATCTGGTCCCTCAAACAGTTAAATTCAAACTCAAATATGAGTTGAATCCATTAAATGTCAAGTATTTGAAAGCTGCCTTCCTGCTGTGATGTCCCTAACCCACTGGAATTAAAGCGCGTATGTGAGTTACTTGAATGAGTTCCTACAGACTCCAGGATCACCTCAGCACTCTATATATCTGTGCTGCTAATCCGTTAAAAGACTTGGAGCTAAGACAGGAGAGTGTGCGCCCAGAGTAAACGGCACAGTTGAAGGAGACAGAACTCTTATACCTGTGGCATATAAATTTAAAGTGAAAGGCCAAATCATTCTCTTGGCATCTAGACATGCATGGGATTAAATACAATGCATTCCAGCCTGAGCCAGCTGATAAATTCTTCATATGGCAGGAAAAAGGAATATCAGCAGCATCTTTCCTTAGGAATATGTTAAAGTCCATTGCATGGACAGTGCATATTGCAGGCTTACTGTGAGTTGGAGGATGGGCCAGGTGGAAAGTAAGCAAAACAAAAAAGGGTGACTTTTTATGAATCATCACCACCCTAGCAGCCAGTGGAAACTCTTGTGCGATTGCAGGCACAGGGTTAGTTGAAAAATTCAACACCGTTCATTTTTGCTCCCCTCCGGGACAATAGTTATTGTACAGGAGAGAAATCCTGACTCCAGTGAAATGCCTGGTAAAACTCCCATTGATTTCAGTGAAGCCAGGATTAAACTCCAGCAGTGGAGTGGAACAACGCTGCTTTGGGGTAGGCTGGGGACAGGGAGTATCATGGAAGGACAGGTGCTGCATTTGGATTTACTGAATTCTACAAGGTGATAATATGAGATGTTCCAGGATTTGCCTAGGCTGAACAATGAGGAAAAATCCATCCTCCCGCCTGCATGATACAATGGAAATTCTGTTATTGAAAAGTCCCCAAGTCTTACAAATATCTTTTGCCTCCCTGTGAATTTCCCCGTAGCATGCCATATTACACTAGTACTTTGGGAACTATGCTGGTATGCTTTGGATTTCTTTGTGGAGCTGAAGATATTATTGTTGGCCTAAGCTGCTCTAAATGCTTTAGGAGATGCCTGCTTGAGACAGCCCCGCTACCCCTTTGCTTGTGCTATAGCTGCTGCAGCTGAAACCTGCAGAGGTGCTCAAGGTGGAGCCAAGGAGTTGCTGATGTGTTACTTTCCTGGAGGAGTAATTTAGGACTTTGTTCCCCACCGTGGTTCAAAATAGCCCAATCTGTTGATCTTCAGGACAGGCTGCAAAGTTATTTTGTTTTCTCTGGCATTTAGGGAGGGATGGGGGTATCTGAGGATTAGCAGTTGAGAAGGGTGAGATATTTTCACCTGTTGTTTTTTGTTTTGTTTTGTTTTGTTTTTAAAAAAAGAAGCTTGGCCAGTGTAATGTTGTTATGTAGTGAGGATTGACAGCTGGACTTGGTGTACGCCATGTGTTTTCAAATAAGTGTAAAAGGCACTCGAAGCTTTGGCTAGCCAATTTTAAACTTCCTTTATAAATCAAAAGTAATAAAGTACAGTAAGTTGTGATCAGCAGTGGCATACTAGTGTGACCTGCTTAGATTCAATTTGTTTCCACAGCTTCGGCTCAAGTGCTCCATACTAGAGTAAATCACAGCTTGCTCCTCTTCTCTAGTTTCATAGATTCCAACGCTGGAAGGGACCCTTATAATCATTGAGTTTGACCTCTTGTATAACACAGGCCATAGAACTTCAATGAAATCATTCCTAGAGCACAGTTATTAGGAAAAGAGCAATTCTCGAGTCTTATTGTCATCTACACTTTTTTTAAAATCTCACTTAGCACTTTTGTGTTAAAGATATTTAAAAATAAAGATTATCCATTGAAACAACTGGTGTAATTTGTAATGGAACAATACAGAAATTGACACATTTCATTCAATGCATGTCCTTAAAAATGCTGACTTAAAAGTGGATTAGAGTGAGTTGCTGGGAAAACATGAGGTCAAGTGACAAAGATTTTGTCAAAATTTCTCTCCTTTTTCATAAAAAAGCTGGGGAACCTCCTAAAAATATTTTTTTTAATCTTTCAGCCAGTTACATAACTCTGTGGACAATAGTTAAGGCCTTATCAAACAGTTCATTATGTCACGAGTAATTGATCATAAAAAATAAAAGCAAATATAATCATGAAAGAGACATGGATATTGTACATAAGACTGTTTCAACACATTTCATCAAAACTTTTCTGTCAGTGGTGGGGAGAGGGAAAGGGGTGTCAATAAATAGACATTTTCTGTGGAAAATTTGTTTTTGTTGACATTTTCCACAGACCTCCCCTCAATTTTCTGACAAGCTCTGATTATAATACACAACTTCCTGGTCCCTCTCCCAGCATTTTCACTCTGCCTCTCAGCTGGTGAATCCACTGTCATTCTCTAGCCCCACCAAACAGTCCTGGCTTCCCTGCTGCCTTAGTCATCTGCGACCGTACACAAAAGAATCTAACCTAACTTCCTAGATGCTAAACCTATTAACAATCTCAATGTGGCCAATTAACAGTCTCAAGGGGCAGAGCCTTGGGAGAAAGGGCACCCGAAGGGACAGGACCTCAGGCAGAAAGGGATGAGCAGGGGCTAACTAGCCTCCCCACACCCGGCCCTCATCACTGCTCAGCCAGTGCTCAATGGGGACCTGGTGGTGATTTAAGGAGCCTGGGGCTCTGGCCACTGCTGCTGCCTCAGTAGAGGTGGAGTCCAAGAGCCCCGGGACCTTTTGAAATGCTGGGCCCAGAGTCAGTTTCCCCCCATTAGCTCTCTCCCCTGTTGGAAAACCTGAACAATCCTACCCCCTCCCATCCCAAAAAAACGTGCCACAAAACTACAAAAGCAGCCCACGTAGGAAAAATTATGAGACATCATAGAAGGAAACCAAATGTGATCTCTGTGATTTTTGTGGAAATGTAAATCAGACTGTCCCACCTATAAAAAAAAGGCCCTGACTAGTGTTCCCTGTAAGCTGAGCACTTGGGTGGCCACCCAGGAGAAATTCAAGTGCCTCTCCGCTGATTGGCAGAGCATCCACAGAGGCCCACAGCCAGCAGCATGTGTTTCTATTGGTGGTGCACATCTGCACATGCTTTTCTACACTTAACAAATTTTAATCTGCACCTGGGAGGAAAAAAAACTACAGGGAACATTGGTCCTGATCCTGGTATATGTGTGGTAATGCTTAGATGTTCTAGCAAATTTGCAGATCTCTGTTTTTTTCAGAATTTAACTGAGGCAGCATTTGCATAACATTTCATGCAGTGAATTGTGTGAATACAGAGGACTGGATGGATCAAGAAATTAGTATTTAATCAGGAAACTTTTTATTTCCTTCTGGCAGCTGTTTTGTGACCCATCTGGAACATGCCCTTAGCCTCAGCCAAGTTCCTGATACACTGTTGTTACATCATAAAATCCACTGTCACCACACTCGTTCTCTCTGGCAGTCTCACGAGAGAGTCAAAGATTAAAATGGCATAGCATATTAAGTGCTGCTTCAACAGTAAAAGTGGAAGAATATCAACCAGGCAGTGAAGGAAAACTTGCACTGCCGTTGATATTAATCACAGTGAATAAT
Organism: Pelodiscus sinensis; assembly: GCF_052426305.1. NCBI lineage: Eukaryota > Metazoa > Chordata > Testudines > Trionychidae > Pelodiscus > Pelodiscus sinensis. The sequence continues at coordinate 192,147,769 of NC_143052.1, forward strand.
AGTCTCAGAGGGGTAGCTATCTTAGTCTGTATCTGCAAAAACAACAAGTAGTCCTGTGGCACATTAGGCTATGTCTACACTACAGCACTATTTCAAGATACTGAAAGTATTCTGAAATAGCTATAGTCTTTTGAGCAAACCCATTATTTCGAAATATAATGGGCTCACTATTCCGACTTCCCTGTAAACCTCATTCCACAGAGTGTAAGGGTCATTTTGGAATAGCGATTTACTTTGAAATAATTGCTGTGTAGAAAGCGCCAAATTTCGAAATATCCAAGTTATGCAATTTCCATAGCTCAAATTGTGCAGCTTATTACAAGCTCAGGAAGCAGTGTAGATACACCCTACTTGAAACTAACAGATTTATTAGGGCATAAGCTTTTTGGGTAAATTCAACTTCATGAGATGCATTTTGGTAGAAGTCACAGAAGGAGGAGTATAAATAAAGAAGAAGTTGCTTGTGTTAATGAAGCTAATCAAATCAGAGTTGGAATGGGTCATTCATAGCATTAAATCTGGAGATGTGAATATTCAGAGATAGGAAATTGTCTTTGTAATGTGTTAACCAGTTGAGATCCTTATTCGGTCCTAAATTGATAGTGTTGAATTTGCAAATGAATTCCAGTTCATATGTCTGCCTTTTATAATTGGTTTTTGAAATTCTTCTGTAGAAGGATGGTTACCTTCAAATCCATTACTGAATGTCCAGGGAGGTTAAATTGTTCCCCCATTGATTTATGTGTTACCCTTTTTGATGTTTGATTTGTGTCCATTTATTCTTTGGAGCAGAGACTATCCAGTTTGGCCAATATAGATGGCAGAAGGGCATTACTGGCACTTGATGGCATATGTCACGTTAGTAGATGTGCAGGTGTATGAGGTCTTCATGCTGCGATTTATGTGGTTAGGACTTATGTTGATGTTGCTTGTACAGATATGTGGACAGAATTGGCAATGGGTTTTGCTGCAGGAATAGGTTCCTAGGTAAGTGAATCTGTGGTACATTGTGTGGCTGCTGGTATTTGCTTCAGTTTGGGGGGAGAAGGTATGTGTTTGTAGGCAAGGACTGGCCTGTTCCTCAAGACCTGTGAGGGTGAGGGATAATTTTCTGGGTTGGTTGTAGATTGCCAATGATACACTGGAGGGATTTAAGCTGGGGGCTGTAGGTGATAACCAGAGGTGTTCTGTTATTTACCTTGGTGGGCCTGTCCTGAAGAAGGTGAATTTTGGGTACTTGTCTAGCTCTGTCAATCTGTTTCTTCACTTCCCCTGGTGGATATTCAAGTTTTAAAACTGATTGATAAAGATCCTGTAGGTGTTTGTTTCTGTCTGAAGGACTGGAGCACATATGGTTGCAGCTTAGGGCTTGGCTGTAGACAACAGATTATGTAACTTGTCCTGGATAGAAGCTAGAGGTATGTGGGTAAGAAGAGAGGTCAGTAGGTTTAGATAGAATTCATGAGCACTAAACTCAATTACAGATACATTAAAAGGCAAACACAATAGTGCAGCTTACTATGCTTTCTTTCCCCCCGAAGTTTGTCGTCTTATTCTTCATGTCCTTGCTCTTGAACTAACCGTACCAACATACTCAAAGCTACATACTGTTTATGCCCTTTGCAGCTCCCATACGTGATAGTGTGAGTGTCATGCTATGCGACTCAGAGGTATGTGGTGTTTGAGGTCATCCCACTTCAGGAGCGTTGCAATTGAAAAAGGTATTGCACAGTACATTTGGATTTTCTGAACCAGAAAAATTTGCCTTTTGATCTTTTTATTTCTTCCAAGTATAAAATAAGCAAGTTGTGACTTGACTGTCAAGGCTTCAGAATAACACGTACATTAATTTTGCAACATCATATTCAGTGCTTCTCTATGAGAAAGAACTTACAAATACTACCATGATGCCATTTGTCAGTGCTTGTCCTTTAGTGGAATCCAGAAACTTGTTCAATGGAGCACTCCCGGTGATATATCCTCCTAAAGTATCCTGTAAAGGAAATTTTGGTTTTGCTGAGTGTTGTCATGCTTTTGTAGATTTACTGTTCTCTGAGTCGCTCTCTGTAGATTTTATAGAACACCTTTCTCCTGGAATGCTTCTGAGTCATGGCTAGAAAACAAAAACAAACACCTCCCCTCTCCCTCTTCCTTTCCCTCACCCTGCCCCCGCCCCTCCCCCCACACACACACATTTGCTCTTAGATACTTCAGACAGTCTTATAAAACTAGTTAACCATTACAGGGTGAAAGTGCCTAGTAGGCAATAATCTCTGAACACATCGGTTAAAAGTACATTGCTTAAAAACACATGCTGTAGGAGCTGAAAGGTTAACATGGGAATACACACACACACACGCGCACACACACACACACACACACAAAGAAGCAAGAACAACAGACAGACCCTTGTTTTTCAGCCTCAGAAAACAAATAGATCTGATTTTCACAATCTGCTTAGCATCCAGAATTCCCCTTGAAATCAATGGGACTTTTGTGTGATCAGTAACTTTGAAAAAGTTAAGATGAAAGGGAAAGACGGCAATGCAGAGCAGTATCTGTCAAAGGCTTTGGGTGACAGCACAGGCTCTAATTTTCTCTCTTTTGCCTTTCGTTATTGTCAATAATTCTCAGTGGATGCAAATATCACTAAGAAACAATGGTGGAATTAAGAAACAAATATCAGTGTGGGAGATCAAAATGTTACAAAAGATGTAGGGCTGATAGTGCACAGAAAGTTCAATGAGTTTGCAACGCAATGTGCTACTAAAAGAATTCCAATACAATTTTGGAGTTGCATACATGTAGAATCATAAGTCTCAGAGGGCTGTGTTAGACTGTATCCTCAAAAACAACAAGCAGTAATATGGCACCTTAAAAACTAACAGATTATTTGGGCATAAGCTTTCATGGGTAAAAACCCACTTCGTTAGATGCATTGGAGTAGAACAATAGCAATGAGGGCTAGGAGGGACCTTGGAAAGTCATTAAGTCCACCTCATCAGTGTGAAGGATGGCAAAGTGAACCTAGACTATCCCTGGCAAGTATTTGTCCAGCATGTCTCTTTAAATCCCCAATGATGGAGATTCTACAACCTTCTTTGGAAGTCTTTTCCAGAGCTTAACTATCCTCCTATTTTAAGAGTATTTTCTAATACCTAACCTAAATTTCCTTCACCGAAGTTTAAGCCCTTTACTTTATGTCCTAACTTCAGTGGTCATGGAGAACAATTGATCACAGTCCTTTTATAACAGCTCTTCACATATTTGAAGACTGCTATCAGCTTCCTCCAAACTTTTTTTTTTTTTTCAAAATAAAATGTGTCCTGTGTTTTTAATCCTTCCTCAAATTTTCTAAAACTTTTATCGTTTTAGTTGCTCTGTTCTGGGCTCTCTTCAATTTGTCCACATCTTTCCTAGAGTGTGGCACCCAGTATTGGACCCAGTACTCCAGATGAGGCCTCATCAATGCAAATTAATGTTCATAGGTCTTTTCTAGTTATTATTTTACGATCAGTCATAAAATCATATCAGTCACTAGGAGGTGATTCATAGTATATTATGTAGTAAAAACAAGAAAAGATTTTAATATTCTGTTGTATTTTGGTCTACACTACCTCTCAACTCAAGCTTCAGAATGCCTTATTAGATTCACTTATTTTTAACACTTATTAATAGAATAAGAGTTACCTTTGTATAGAATCACCAGTTAATGGTATGGTTGTTTGCTAGGGCTGGTCAAAAAATACAATCTTTAATTAAAGTGTTTATTTTCAATGAACATTTTAAAAAATTTCATCCAAAAACAGAGGCCTGAGAATCAAAACATTTTTGGTTGAAATCTGAAAACATTTGTATTCAAGAAATACTGCAGTGTGTCTCATATCAGGGATTTGGTTTGGCTTTCTCATGACACCATTCTTCTCTTTGGACCAGGACTCCTGTGATGCATTACTTTCCCTCTCCAAGAAGGAAGACTACAGAGTCTGGCTATGATGGACTGGGTCAGGTCCGGACACTGCTTAGGGTGTCCGCTCAGGGTGAATTGCTCAAACTCAGGGCTCCTTACAGCCCCAGACTGGAGACCGTTCCCAAACAGGTCACAAACCAGTCACGCAGAGCTCATCAGCTGCCAATCTGATCCGCAGGAAGCCTCATGAGCAAATCCCCTCAGATACCCCAGCTCTCCCTGTGCTACAATCAGCCCTGGGCCTACACACAGGTGATGGGTTATAGAACCCAATCTCACCTACCCTGAACAGGTTCTTCTGGTCCCAAGAAACCAACCACAGTTCCCAGTCAATTTACACTTTGGATCTTACCCACAAGATTATAGTGGGCCAATCCTTTAGAAGCTAAAATCTAAAAGTTGATTAATAAAGGAAAGAAAAGAAAAGCATGAGAGTAAGGTTAATAAGGAGAAGACGTTACATGCATTGAATCACCAAGTTCTCAATGAAGGCTCTCAGCAGAGATGTTCCAAACTGATGTCTAAAAAGTCTCTGGTCTACATCCTATATCAGGATGGGCCAACAATTCTTCCCAGCTCGCTATTCCTCGCAAGACTGTATCTGGAATCAGTAGCAAAATTGAAGGCCAGATGGAGTCCGCCTCATGGCATTTTATATCCATCCCTGGTATCTTTCAAACTGGAGCAGGTCACTTGGCCCAGTGACCTATCCCTGTGTCCCATGTCAGCAGTCATGATGTTGGCTGGTTTGCAGATCCCAGACACATTCCTCAGGTGTGTATTGGCCTCTCTGAGAGCCTCTTCCCTGGAGCCTTGCTAATTAGCATAGTCAATGACTGAACATTCCTGGCCTATTGCTCTGTCTCTTCCAGCATAAGCACAGAGTACATATTTATAACTCCATATACAGATATCACACAAGTACATGAATAACATATATAAAATCAGTAGAACGTAAGCTTTCATTTGACATCTCACATGGCTCTCTCTGTACAGATTTTGGGGCAAGCCCCTCCCCTTTGGGCACAGCAGTGACCTGTCTGATCCCCTTACATTTCAGTAACGTGACACTGGCCTATAAAGGAGATCATAAAATGGAGGCATTCAAACTATAATCCATGAAATGCATTAACATTTCTGACTATAAATATTTTTGGTTTTTGGCTGCATAGTTTGGTTTTCAATGTTTATCTCAAAAGCTATCATTTGTTTTCATTGAAATTTTCAGCAGAAAAAAAATCTCCCACTATCCATCCAGCTCTCACGTTCAAATTTAAATGTCGCCCTGTTCTCTTTTGTGATACAAATGTTATGAAGCCATTAAAAGCCTGGTAAGTTACTTTGTCAACAAAACATCTAGAAGTGACATTATAAGATACTTGGGGAAGGGTCATATTTGCTATTCTGTTAAAGCAGAGGACTTGGAAAACATCAAAGTAACTTTTGGCCTTCTTGGCATTTGGAAAAGTTAAGACCAAAAGAATTTTAAATTATTACTCAAGTTGTTGAATTTTGTAGGGTTTTAAAAATAAATTTGGGGAGCTTTGAAAAAAGAGGAAACCTGGGTCTCAACAAACCATTAAAGAAGTGTCCAGTTTAATTCTTCAGTGATCACATTCCCTAGTGCATAAGATCATTGAACTTTTAAGCTGAGATTGGATCATAAAGATAAGATGGAGAGTAAATAAACAAGCATGACAACTTCCCTTCAGTGCAGTTATACATATACTGACTTTGAAAAACAGGTTGGTATTTATCTTCTTGGGAATGTACCATTAGTCTTCCAAGCATGTTGCAAGACAGCATAGCACAGCTTATCCAAGGGTTTCCTAAGGAGTCATAAAATGAAGAAAAATAATAATTAGGATGGAGTACCACAAAGTTATCTCTCCCTCTCCTTCTAATAAAGAGATTTTGCATGAATTCTGCTACCTTGATCTCTGCAAATAGTTCCATTGACTTAGATTGGTGGTGGGCAACCTGCGACCCAGGGGACACATGCAACCCACTGGGGTTCTACCTGCGGGCTGTGCACCCGCTGTGTTTTCCTCCCTGAAGCTCTGAGAGGGAGGGGGAAGAGTGAGGACACAGTGCACATCAGTGTATTTATGACACTCCACAAGTGCTGGGGGAATGGGGCAGAGAGCAGTTGTATGAGCCACAGGTAGAACCCCAGTGGGCTGTGGGCCAGAGGCTGCCCAGCACTGCAGCCCACTGACACAAAGGATGGTCACTCATGCAGCCCATTTGATAGTCTTTGTTGCCCATCACTGGCTTAGATTGTGCTCCTGAGATGACCCATGCCGAAGGGAGGCTCACAGTACCTCTCCCTTTCTGCACATACCCACAGAGCACTTTCCCTTTCTGGACTCCATGGTGGTCTCTCTGAGGGTCTGGAGAGGGGAGTGTCTCTGCTGCAGGAGAGAGCAGAGAGTGTGGTGGGAAACTGAGCCAGGGGAGACACACTATTGTCCCTTCCATTTCCATGGCATTGACTTGGAAAACAAGATACCTGGGACTATTATCTTGTCCACATATGGATGCTAATGGCCACTGTAGCCCAGTCCAAGGAAGCCACATTGCCCAGGTGCTCTGTGTGGGTGGCCCTGACCTCCAGCAGATTCCAGCCTGGGAATCATAAGGTTTGGGTTAGAGATTTCCTCCCCCAGAGCCTGTGTTAAGGGCCTCACCACGGGGCTGGGATACCGGTTTTACTGGGGCTACATATGGAATAAGGGTATGTCTACACTATAGCGCTAATTCGAACTAACTTATTTCGAATTAGTTCATTCGAAATAAGCTAATTCGAAATAACGCATTTAGACCCAAAAACTAATTCGAATTAGCGTTTTGCTAATTCGAAATAGCGTGTCCCCACTGATTGGTCGCTGGGTCGCATTTAAGGGCAGCTGAAACCGGTTCCGGCAGGGCATCAGGTCAGTAGTTGCTTTGTGTGGCTGCTGTCTGAGGCTATCTGAGGCTTGTGCTTAAAGGGACCCCCCTGGACAGCCGGTTCTCAGCTTTTCCGCTTGCTTGCCTACCTCGCCGACAGACAGCAAAGTGTTTTCCTCTCTGCCTGCCTGTGTCGGTGATTCCCATTGGGGACACCGCTGCAGTTGGCACCATGGAGCCAGAGCTCACCCTGGGCATGCTGCTCCAGTTTTTGGACTTGCTGCTGCAAGCCTGCCAGCAATGGCTGGAGGCTACCTGGCACCATCTGGTGCACATCAGCTCCCTGCCTCTCCCTCTGGCCTCCCCGGGGGTCGTGGAGGAGCCACAGCAGCAGCTGGACACCAGTGTGTCTTCTGCATCTGGTGTCTAGACACCAGCAGCGACTGGTGGGACCGCATCGTCCTGGAGCGCTGAGGAGACCAACAGTGGACCCAGAACTTCAGGATGAAGAAGGACACCTTCCTGGAGCTCTGCGAGTGGCTTGCCACTGCCCTGCGGCTATGGGACACTCGCATGAGGCCCGCCATCCCCCTCCAGAAGCGTGTGGCCATCACCCTGTGGAAGCTCTCCGTGCTGGACAGCTACCGATCCGTCGGGAACCAGTTCGGCATGGGGAAATCCATCGTTGGAGGAGTGCTCATGCAGGTATGGAACTCACCGGCCACTGGGCCCAGGGGGAAGGGAGCTGCAAGGAGGGGATGGGCTGCCCCAGGGAAAACGGGGGAGGAGGTGAAAGTGCCCTGCATGGGATTGTTCGGTCTGTCCCGGCTGTACTACGTGTCCCCCGTGGTGGCCAGGATCACAACGGGGGTTGCTTCCGGGAGTGGGGTACGGGGCAGTGCCAGGGAACGAACACTCCCAGCCACCCGGGTGCCCCAGTGATTCGCAGTTTTCTGTGTCTCTCTGCAGGTGGTCAAGGCCATCAACTGGGTGCTGCTCCGCAGGGTGGTCCACCTCGCCGACCCGGACGCCGTCATCTAGGGGTTCATCTTCCCCAACTGCGGGGGGGCCATTGACGGGATACACATCCCCATCCATGCCCCAGAACACCAGGCCTCCCAGTACATCAACCGCAAGGGGTACTTCTCCATCCTGCAGGCCGTGTCTGATCGCTGGGGCTAGTTCACGGACATTAATGTGGGCTGGTCTGGCAAGACACATGACGCCAGGGTGTTCCACAACTCCTCCATGTGCCAGAGGCTGCACGCTGGGACCTTCTTCCCCACCACATCAGGGTCGGGTACCTGGACATCCCCGTGTGCCTGGTGGGGGATGTGGCCTACCCCCTACAGCTCTGGCTGATGAAGACGTACACTGGGCACCTCAACCCCTCCAGGCAGGCCTTCAATGCCAGGCTCACCAGGGCCCGCATTGTGGTCGAGGGGGCCTTCGGATGCCTGAAAGCCCGATTTAGATGCCTCCTCACCCGCCTCAACCTCGCCGAGCACAATATCCCTCCCATGGTGGCAGCATGTTGTGTGCTGCACAATTTATGTGAAAGGAAGGGGGAGGCTTTCCTGCCAGCCTGGATGGCTGAGGCTGAGCACATGGCTGGCCAGTACATGCAACCCCGCACTGCCGCCGTCCAGGAGGCCCAGCGGGGGGCTGTCCAGATCCGGGAAGCCCTGCGGGAGAGCTTCCTGGTGGAGGAGGAGGACTGACCTCTCCCTTGCATGCCCCACTGGGGCCTTCTTGCACCCTCCCCTCTTTCCCCTTTCCCTTCCCTAACCTCCCTTCCTAATGTAAAATAAACACACCTGTTTTGTCAGAAAACTCTCTGTTTAACTGGGATGGGGGGAGGGAGGAATGAAGGTGGGAGAGGGGAGGGGGAAACCTGGTAGGAGGGTGCTGGAAGGGGGAGGAAGGGAAAGCTCAGGGTTGGGGGGCCCTGCTGGCTCTCCTGTCTCACAGCACTGCAGGTGCGGGGACGTCGGGGGGAGTGGGTGTGGAGAGTGGGGCAGGAGGGACGGGGGTGCAGAGAAAGTGGGAGGGGGAACAGGGGTGGGAGGAGGAGCGAGAGCTGGGGCAGCCGCAGGGGCTGGAGCAGGAGGAGGCAGGAACCTGTCCACCAAGGTCTGGAGGTGACCTCTGAGGGCACGGCTCTGCTCCTCCAGCACCTCCAAGCTCCGTTGCCACAGCCACAGGTCCTCCCAGACCCAGTGGTCCTGGGTGCGGAGCTGGTGCTCCAGTAGCCACAGGTGCGGCCGGTGATAGTCCTCCAGGTTCCTGGTGCACCTGCTGGCCCAGGTGCAGGTGGCTCTTGCAGATGGGGTGGTGCGCCCTGCAGTCCCAGGTGCTGCAGCTGTGGTGAAACAAGAGCAGTGGTCAGTTCTCCCTGGGGACACAGTGAGTGAAACCCAGCCCCCCTCTGCAAGGCGAGGTCGGCGTGTGGGGAATGGGCCAGGGCCCCTGCGTGACACCCAGCTGCTGCTCCATGGTGGGCAAGGCCCAGGCACACGGTTCCTGGGCTCCCACTCCCCTCATGCTCCCCATACACATAAGGGGAGCATGATGGCACTCACATGTGGATCCCTCCCCGGCCTCGGACGACATAGCTGATGTGCTCTGTGGGGTGCCTCAGGGGTCCTGGGCAGGCTCCCTGCAGGCTCCTGGCTCTCGGCATCCTCCTCCTCCTCCTCTGTGTCAGGGACGGGGCCCTCTGCCCCAGAGTCGATCACCACACTGGGGGCATGGACTGCGTGAGCCCCCAGGATGATGTCCAGGGCCTCGTAATGAGGGCATGCCTCTGCGTCGGCCCCTGGCTGGGAGGCCCTGGAGTACACCTGCCGCAGGTCTTTAATCTTGCAGCGGACCTGCTTCCAGATCTGCATGTGGCCTCTGGCGGCCAGGCTGTCAGCCATGCGGCTGTACGGCTGCGTTCCTGTGGCTGGTGCAGAGATTGTGGACGTTGGAGGCCTCCTCCCAAACCTGGAGGAGGTCCACGATCTCCGCACTAGACCAGGTGGGTGCCTGCCTCTTGCAGCCCCGGGCAGGCTCCTGGGAGCCGCCAGCCTGGTCCTGGGAAGATGCGGAGGGCTGGGTGGCAGCGGGTGGCTGGCTCATGCCGTGCCAGGTGCAGGGTCTGCTGGCTGGGTGCTGGCAGGCTTGCAACTGGCACAAGCACTGTAGCCAGACCGTGCCCCTTTAAGGGCTCCGGGGCTGGGAGGGGGGCAGAAGAGTTTCCCTGGTTTGGCCCAGAGTGGCCACCAGGGCAAGCTGGGAAGGGCTAGCCTCCAACCATTTCGAATTAAGTGGCTACACAGCCCTTAATTCGAACTACTTAATTCCAACTAGGCATTAGTCCTCGTGGAATGAGGTTTATCTAGTTCGAATTAAGCGCTCCGCTAGTTTGATTTAAATTCGAACTAGTGGTTTGTATGTATAGCCCCTATTAAAGTTAATTCGAACTAACGGGTGTTAACTTGAATTAACTTTGTAGTGTAGACATACCCTAAGCTACTACAGTGTGAGAACGAAGATAACAGAAACAGACCCTTCAGAACACTACAAGAGTTCTAGTTAGCTTTGGAAATAGAGCGGGGCTCTAAGAGGAATGCAGGGGCCCCCTTTGGCCCTAAAAATGGCTCCCCTGAGAGCAGCAGTTGGGGCAGTGTGGGGGAAGCCTGCCATGCTGCAGCCTTCCTCCTCTCTTCACTGTGGATAAGGAGAGAACCATAATGCTGTCAGTCCAGCACCTTTCACAAACCCTCTCTAATCTCCCACCATATTGGATTAAAGGGACTTTTTGAGGTTACAGCTGCGAGCTACCATTTCCTAATAAAGCTCCCCGATATTGTTCCTCATTGAGCTCTGGGGTTTTTTTTAACCTCCCTTATAAAACATCAGTGCATTCAAGAGTGTTACTGGAATACTTTGCATAAACAGAGCAGGGAGACACACCATCTAGTCCCTTACCTTACTTTCACTTTATAATTATTTTTTTAATCTCTGTAGCACTCTGTATTTACAGCTTTAAAGCGCAACCCAATAGTGTTGGATTCCAGCACCATAAACGTACTTCCACAGCACTAGAATGTTCCCATTAACCCTCTCATGTTTGTCCTCTGAACAACAGGTATAACCAAATTCCTCTGGAGGCCTTTCCTTCCTCTCCCCAGAAATGTGCAGAAGTGTGAGGAGAAAGGCATTTTTCCATTCACTGCATGGGGAGTATGAAAACTTGGCACACATGGCAACTATGTACTGGAATTTGGGTGGGTCTAGGAAAAAGCACAGACTTCAGTGGAAAATATATATGGGTGTGTGTGCGTGTGTGAGAGAAAACTTTTAAAACCATAAATTGACCACATGCATGGACCAGTGAGGAAAGCAGAAATTTGTCTTGAAATAATACACTCAGTTGGTACGAAAAATAAGCACTGTTGCCATAATTTGAAAGTGCCATTGGTATTTTAAATATCATTCCATTAGTTTCATAGTGGCAGATGAAAGATTCCACTTTTGCCCAAGCATTTTAATGGCTCATATGAACTGTTTTAGTGCTCATTATAAGTTCAAACCATAGCTTTAAGCCATTATCCACTAAGGTAGGGGTGCGGAACCTAAGGCCTGGGGGCCAAATGTGGTCCCCAGCATGCCTGGACCCAACACTCAGGGCTCCTCCCCCCATCACTGGGGAGCCCACGCTGGCATTCCAGACCCACTGCCCCCTGCCTGCCTGATTTTTCTGTGGGTCAGCAGCTCCTGGCCCAAAAAAGATTCCCCACTCTTGAACGATGGTGATGGTGATGGTGAGGGCTCAGTGGCATATGTACCACCAGCTGCTGCCAGAGGTAAGTGTTAGGTCTAGATCCCCAAAGGTGTGTAAATGTGGAACTCCCATTGAAATCAATGGGCAATTCAGTGGGGGTATGTTTACACTAGCCCCCTAGTTAGAACTAGGGAGGCTAATGTAGGCATTCGAAATTGCAAATGAAGCCCGGGATTTAAATATCGCGGTCTTTATTTGCATGGTCCAATCCGGTCACCATTTTGAAATTGCATTAGCCCGAAGTAACTGCCCACTGCTACACGCAGCAGTGAAACGGTAATTTGAACTAAGTCTTTAGTTCGAATTAACTGTTACTCCTCCTGGAATGAGGTGAACCGTTAATTCGAACTAAAGACTTAGTTCGAATTACCATTTCTCTGCCGTGTGTAGCAGTTACTTCAGGCTAGTGGAATTTCAAAATGGCGACTGGACAGGAACATGCAAATAAAACCTGGGATATTTAAATCCTGGGCTTCATTTGCAATTTCAAATGCCTACATTAGCCTCCCTAGTTCGAACTAGGGGGCTAGTGTAGACATACCCTATCTTTGACAAATCTGGGTTTAGGCCCTTGTTCTCCATTCTGTTAAAGGAGCTGCTTTGGGAACATGAACTGCATGTCGTCTGCATGAGTGTGCCTTCAAACCCAGGTGTTTCCAAATCCAGCCTAGATCCAGCGATATCTCACAAATGAACACTTGGTTAATAGGCCACTTGGTTAATAGGCCAACCTGCTCATACTTGCACCTGCTTGTTCTCAATCCACTACTTGGCAAAGATACAGTAATTGTGTTGCACTGGTAGATATGTTACCGATGGCATACTTAGATGGTGGGATAATGCACATTACAGGGGTGTAATTTCTAAAGCAAGCTCTACTGTGCTGCACATTAATAGGACTGTGTAGACCCTTCTGCTGTCCCAAAAGTTACTTTTACAAAATACACTGCCAGTCATTTGTGAGAGTACTATCCTCTGAAGTGCTATTACATATTGTAAAAGGTAACTTGAGGTGGTCAGAATGAACAAAATATATCTAGTGATGCGTCATCTGTAATGCCACCCCATACCCTGATTTTCCCAGACAATACCAGTTTTTCATTTAATCAGTTCATGTGTTTGTATGGTTAAGAACTAAAGAGTGTTTGTTCAAGCCTGAGAGGAATTTGCCATGTTTATTAAGACAAACAGTCCATGAGAACAAGTGGTTGTGTGCTTTGCAACATTTGGAGTTTGAAGTGAAAACTCAAGTGAGCGAAGTCATTGTTGAAGCTGTTCTTTGACTCGGAGTGAGGGTTCACCATGCTTATGTGGTAGCACACGATCAACCCATTCAAAACGCACAGTAGGTGCAAGAAAATCCTCCACTCCAAGTAACATGCATATGTCACTGCTGTGGCCGAAGCTAGCAGTATGACAGCAGCACACATTTTCGAAATTAGGAGTCAGGATTTCACCCATAGGATGGTGGGAATTTTGCCATTGACTTCAGTGCAGGCAGGTTTTAACCCAATATATACTCTTATTTTTTGAATGGCTATGTCGCAGCCCTAAAAATAATGTCTACGTAAGTGTCCCAGTTTTTTATTTTGAAACGATAAAGTTTTATTTTTACATCATGGCTCTTTATTAATTAACCAATGAAACTCATGCCTGGGCAGAAGCCCAGCCAGCATGAAATCTAAAGCCCCATTTACTTCCCATTTACACCTTTATAGCTTATGGCACTAGACTTTCTACTGCCCAGCTATACAAGAGTAAATTTCACCCAGAGCTTAGGCTTTTGTAGTGTGTTTTCTAGCCACCCATGCAAATTAGCGAAATTCCGCTATAATTGGGATTTTTAGCCCAGGGCTATCCTTACCCAGACAGAATAGACAGCAGTGTAGGGCATCTGAAAATGTGGGGCATCATTGCATCTTAAAGTCCACCCACATGCTCTTCCTATCCATGGTCTGTGGCTTCACTTCTTTGGGAGGGGATCTAGTTAACTTAAAACTGAAAAAGCCTGCCAGACCTAGTAGCAGAACACTGAACCTGTGAAAGAGCCATTAAAATGGTAATGAAGCCATTTAACAGGCATTTGCCAACATCAGGTATATGTTGTCAATTTCTGATTTTACTGTGGTAGGCCAAGTCTATACTGGTGCTATGCAGCACTATAACTTTCTGGCTCAGGGGTTCAGTGCTTTTTTTGTTTAAAAGAAAAAAAAAAAGAGGTGCTGATACTCCAGGGGAAAAGTTGCTGAACTGTGACTGGAGGTGCCGGTACTGCATCTGGATTTGCTGGTACAGCATACTGAGCAGTACCATCACAAAAAAAGCACTGCAAGGGTATAAATAAACACCCCACCAAGCACAAGAAATTACAGCGCTGTAAATTGCCATACTCTTGACATTACATCACAATCTACATTACATCTTATTTAGAAAATACCGGACATTTGTATTTTCTCATTTATATTTTCTCAATTTGTTTCCCAAACAGAAAGCTCAAATACTTGACTGTCCGGTTCAAAACTGGATACATGGCAACCCTACTGTTTGCTACTGCCCTCATGGAGGTGGTTTATGTAGAGCGCTAGACAAGGGTTTAAAATGTTGCCGTGGCAGTGCTGCTGCAGCTGCGCTTTAAACTTTTAAGTGCAGACAGAGCCCTTGTCTACAGCACCTTAGTTTAAAATTTGCTTTAAAACTATTTCATTAGTGTGTTGCTGAAGATTATAAAATCTCATCTGTAAAAAATTCACCATCCCTCTGGGCTGTCGTTGGAGGGGAAGGGGGGGCATGTTTTATTACTACCTAGCTCAGGGGTGAGCAAGGTGGTTATACCGAAACAAGTAGTGTAGACCTTGCTTAGTATTTAACAGAGTGAAATTAAAGCTTTGCTGTAAAAGCCAATAGGCTTAGATGGGGGTGGGGAGATGGGTGTGCTTTGTCTTCTCATCTGCCCTGAAGAAACTTGTTCACACAGGTAATGGAATTCTTCTGCATAGCACAAGCACTTCCTGCAAAAACCAGCTTATAACAAGTTTTGAGATGAAACCTGGAGAAGAGGAGTCATCCTTCCTTGGAAACACACTTTATAGTGCTGTAAAATCATAAGACCAGATTCACTGGTGTTTTCTGGTCATGCAAAGCAGCCATACATCTTGTTTGATTAGCAGGCTATGCCAAAGTTATTGCTACTTTGCATAATCGCTGAAGCATGCCTGTGAATCTGGCCCCTAGCTCTTGGAGATGAAAAACTCCACAAGTGTGATGGGATCTCTCCCATTTCTGGGAAAGAATATGCTGTCTTCCCCCCACACACACACTAGATTAGATTCTAGCTTCAGGAGATCTGAGCTAACCAAAACCAAAGACCAATAATATATTGTCCTTTAAATAAAAGGCTTTGTATTCCTTTTCTTTCCTTACGAAGCATTCTGTGCGTACTGCATACCAGAATAATCACATTTTATTATGATGTTTCCAAGGTGGTGCATTTTTTGTATTTCCTCATATACTTTCTATTTAGCCCTTTTTAGAGCTTTGTTAGCTATATTCATCATAACAGTATGTAAAATAATTTTTAAAGACACAGAGAGAACAGAGGAGTTAGAGAGTAAAGGGGACTTCTCTCATTGTTACTTACACCCACCCTTGGTTCACTATAGGTGACACTCTAAGCATCCTAGGTGCTGACTAAAGGAGGTCAGCCAGTTACTAACAAAATACCATTTTCATATTTAGCGTGGTTGTTATAAAATCTGTCATATCACAATTTTGAAACCCTCCACAGAGAGCCACATCTTGCTGCCACACATGCCCTCTGCTATGAAAGCAACAGTGTGCAGAGACCAGTTAAAAGCAAACCCCCAACCTGACAGTAATAGAGCACGTGTCGGTAGCAGGGAAATGACTTAGTAAATAGTGTACCGTGATTACACAGAAGAAAGAGCTGTTCACCACATGTATGAATGAAACACTATATGGAAGCACAGACAATTCTCCTAGAGCATGGCAATGTGTAACCGATTTACTGTGTTAGTTCCAAGGGGCAGATTGTGCCTGGTTAAGCCCACATTCCTTTTCTCACCTCCTTCCCAGAAGCACACAGAGAGCAAACTCAGGCATGAATTAACCCTGCAGTAAAGCCCAGTGGACAATGTGGTGTCCCTCTTTAAGGAGAATTTCAAGAGCAATGCATGGTCCTGATTTCCACTGAGGCCCTAAAATCCTTGATTATATGACCCTCCCAACCAATGTTGGGGGGAAGCCCTGATCAACTGATAGGGAATTTTGTGGAGGCCCTGGTGTCCTTATTGAATTTTCCATGGAGGGTTCTTATCTGGGTCATATAATAACCACCACTGGGGAGTTAGCATGAGAGACACAGCAGCAGGAAGGGTTGGCCTGTTAAAAAGAAAAAGAAGGAATAACTGAAATCGGTGACAAAGGGCACATGGCCTTAGGACAAGGCAAGCAAGGTGGTTACCTTGGGCCCCACCTCTTCAGAGCCCCACGCTGCCCCAGCTCACTTGCTGCCCTGGCTGGGAACTGCCCGGTCACGCGGTGCAACCAACCACAACATGCCGCGCTGGACCCGGAAACTCTTTGGCCAGGCCTGCTTCCATGCACAAAATCCTGCAATGAAAGATAATTTTCTGGGAACTTAACACATTATATCAGACAGATGCTCAGCTGTTATAAACTGTCCAAGTTCTATTGAGGTAAATGGAGCTGCCCCAATTTACCCCAGCTATGTTGTGGTTGTATATAGTTTCTAGTATGAGAGGGGTAGCCGTGTTAGTCTGGATCTGCAAAAGTGACGAGGAGTCCTGTGGTACCTTATAGACTAACAGATGTTTTTGAGCATAAGCTTTCGTGGGCAAAGACCCACTTTCCATGCATCTGACGAAGTGGGTCTTTGCCCATGAAAGCTTATGCTCAAAAACATCTGTTAGTCTATAAGGTGCCACAGGACTCCTCATTGCTTATATAATTTCTAGAAAACCAAATAGGTGGTAAGACACCTGTATGTGGTCTGTG
The DNA here is from genome assembly GCF_052426305.1 of Pelodiscus sinensis. Classification (NCBI taxonomy): domain Eukaryota; kingdom Metazoa; phylum Chordata; order Testudines; family Trionychidae; genus Pelodiscus; species Pelodiscus sinensis. Next base: position 192,164,496 of record NC_143052.1, read on the forward strand.
GGCCACTATTGAACCAAGGGCCTAGAAAATCTCTTGTATCCCAATATGAATTCTCTGAGTTATCTGGGTTGCTTATTATTCCTAATTTATTCACAATGAAGGAATCCTGCCCATTTACAATGATACCTGTAGGTGTAACTGTACCTTCCATTTCACTAAGTATAGCTGAGACTTAAGGCAAGCTTTTGTCTACCTCCTTATCTACTTGCTGAACTCCTGACTAGGAAAAACTCTGAGTAAGTTAATACTGTTGTGAGTGATAGAGTTGTCAATTTTGTTAACATTTATGCTCCCAGTGGAGAGCGGCACACGTTAAAATATATTTTCTCTACTCTGTGACAGTGCTGCAGTGGGAAAACTGGTTTAGGTTGAAATAATTGACTTCAATGGAAACGTGAAAAGAGTGTAATCTAGTTAATTTTAGATTCATTGTTGGTCAGTGAATTGAACACTCATCTGAAGGCCAGGAGCCCTGGAATCTCTTTTTGGCTTTGCCAAGACCTGCTGTGGGACTTTGGGTAAGTCCCTTTACTGTGCTGTGCCTCAGTTTATTTTCTCAATCTTTATCGGCCTTGTCTATTGGCTTCCGAGCAGTTTGGAACCGAGAGGAAGTAAATGCATGGTTGTGCAGGTGGTATTGGAGAGAGGGCTTTGGTTTCTTCAACCATGGAACTCTGTTCCGAGCACAAGGATTGTTAGGAAGAGATGGGATCCACCTAACCAAAAGAAGAAGGAGCATCTTTGCGAGTAGGCTTGCAAACCTAGTGAGGAGGGCTTTAAACTAGGTTTGTTGGGGGGTGGTGACCAAAGCCCTGAGGTGAGTGGGAAAGTCAGATATGGGGAAGAAATGCAAAGAGGAACGAGCAACAAAGCAGAACCCCTGATTCGAATGGAGAAGGTAGGACCAACAACTGGTTATCTGAGGTGTTTGTACACTAATGCGAGAAGCCTCAGTAACAAACAGGAAGAATTAGAGGCCCTGGCCCAGTCCAAGAACTATGATTTGATTGGGATAATAGAGACTTGGTGGCATGACTCACATGACTGGAAGGGTATAGACTGTTCAGGAAGAACAGGCGGGGGAGAAAAGGAGAAGTTGCACTGTATGTAAGAGAGCAGTATTATTGCTCAGAACTTCAGTATATAGAGGGACAAAAGCCTGTTGAGAGTCTATGGATTAAGTTTAGAGGTGCAAACAACAGCAGTGATGTTGTGGTTGGTGTCTGCTACAGGCTGCCGGATCAGTGGATGAGGTAGATGAGGCTTTCTGTAGACAACTAAAAGAAGCTTCCAGATCGCAGGCCCTGGTTCTTGTGGGGGACTTTAATCACCCTGACATCTGTTGGGAGACCAATACAGCAGTACACAGATAATCCAGGTAGTTTTTGGAGAACGTTGGGGATAACTGCTTGGTACAAGTGCTGAAGGATCCGACCAGGGGCCGTGCACAGCATGACCTGCTGCTCACAAACAGGGAGGAACCAATAAGGGAAGTAGAAGTGGGTGATAACCTGGGAAGCAGTGATCATGAGATGATAAATTTCAGAATTCTGACCAAAGGAAGAAATGAGAGTAGTAAAATACACATCCTGGACTTCAGAAAAGCAGACTTTGACTCCCTCAGAGAACTGATGGGCAGAATCCCCTGGGATGCTTACATGAAGGGGAAAAGAGTCCAGGAGAGCTGGAAGTATTTTAAAGAAGACTTATTGAAGGCACAGGAAGAAACCATCCCGATGCGCAGCAAGAGAAGCAAATATGATAGGAGACCAGATTGGCTTACCGGGGAAATCCTTGGTGAATTTAAGCACAAAAAGGAAACTTACAAGAAATGGAAACCTGGACAGTTGACTAGGGAAGGGTATAAATATATAGCTTGAGAATGCAGGGGAGTTATCAGGAAGGCGAAAGTGCAATTGGAATTGCGACTAGCTGAAGTACTCAATGCTTTCTTTGCCTCTGTCTTCATGAACAAGGTCAGCTCCCAGACAAATGCACTAGGCGATGCAATATGGGAAGAAAGTGGACAGCCCTTGGTGGGGAAAGAACAAGTTAGGAACTATTTAGAAAAGCTTAACTTACACAAATCCATGGGTCTGGATTTAATGCATCCGAGGGTACTGAGAGAGTTGGCAAATGTAATTGAGGAGCCTTTGGCCATTATCTTTGAAAAGTCATGGAGATCAGGAAAGATCCCAGATGATTGGAAAAAGGCCAATGTAGTGCTCATCTTTAAAAAAGGGAAGAAGGACAATCATGGAACTGTAGACCAGTCAGCCTTACCTCAGTACCCAGAAAAATCATGGAGGGGATCCTCAAGGAATCCATTTTGAGGCACTTGGAAGAGGAGAAAGTGATCAGGAATAGTCAGCATGGATTCATAAAAGGCAAGTCATTCCTGACCAATCTGATTAGCTTCTATGATGAGGTAACTGGCTATGTGGATATGGGAAAGTCAGTGGATGTGATATACTTTGACTTTAGCAAAGCTTTTGATACAGTAACCCATAGTATTCTTGCCAGCAAGTTAAGGGGATATGGATTGGATAAATGGACTGTAAGATGGATAGAAAGCTGGCTAGAAGGTCGGGCCCAGTGGGTAGTGATCAATGGCTTGATGTCAGGTTGGCGGTCGGTTTCTAGTGGAGTGCCCCAAGGATCGGTTCTAGGACCAGTTTTGTTCAAAATTTTTATTAATGACCTGGATGAGGGGATGGATTGCACCCTCAGCAAGTTTGCAGATGACACTAATCTAAGGGGAGATGTAGATATGCTGGAGGGCAGTGATAGGGTCCAGAGTGACCTAGACAATTGGAGGATTGGGCCAAAAGAAATCTGATGAGGTTCAACAAGGACAAGTGCAGAGTCCTGCACTTGGGAAGGAAGAATCCCAAGCATTGTTACAGGCTGGGGACCAAATAGCTAAGTAGCAGTTCTGCAGAAAAAGACCTGGTGATTACAGTGGACGAGAAGCTGGATATGACTAAGGCTAATGGCATATTAGGTTGCATTAAGAGGAGCATTGCCAGCAGATCCAGAGATGTCATTATTCCTCTTTATTCGGCTCTGGTGAGGCCACATCTGGAGTACTGTGTCCAGTTCTGGGGCCCCAACTACAGGAAGGATGTGGATGCATTGGAGAGGGTCCAGTGGAGGGCGACCAAAATGATTAGGGGGCTGAAGCATATGACCTATGAGGAGAGGGTGAGGGATTTAGGTTTGTTTAGTCTGCAAAAGAGAAGAGTGTTGGAGGATTTGATAGAAGCCTTCAACTTTCTGAAGGAAGGTTCCAAAGAAAATGGAGAGAGGCTGTTCACAATAGTGACACATGGCAGAACAAGGAGCAATGGTCTCAAGTTACAGTGGGAGAGATCTAGGTAGGATATTAGGAAAAATTATTTCACTAGGGCTACATCTAGACTACATCCCTTTTTCAGAAAAGGGATGTAAATTAGACGTATCACAATTGCTAATGAAGCGGGGATTTAAATCTCCCGCGCTTCATTAGCATAAAAATGGCTGCTGCTTTTTTCTAGCACGGAGCTTTGTTGGAGAAAAGCACCAGTCTAGACACTTATCTTTTGAAAAATAAAGCCTTTTTTGAAAGATCCCTTATCCCTCATCCGAAAAAGGGATGTAGTCTAGATGTAGCCTAGGAGGGTGGTGAAGCACTGGAATGAGTTACCTAGGGAAGTAGTGGAGTCTCCATCCCTAGAGGTTTTTAAGTCTTGGCTTGACAAAGCCCTGGCTGGGTTGATTTAGTTGGGATTGGTCCTGCCCATGGGCAGGGGGTTGGACTTGATGACCTCCTGAGGTCTCTTCCAACTCTATGATTCTATGAATGGATTTCAAAGATTCGGGGAGAAGAATGAATGCCCTGTGGTAAGGGTGCAGGCTTGGGTGACATGGGGTCTGTCACAGATTGACTCCCTGTGTGAATTTGAATAAATCACTTAGCCTGTCTATCTCTGCCTCAGTTTCCCCATCCATAAAAGGGGGAAATAGCACGGCCTTACCACAAGGTATACTGCCCTCATTTCCACTTTATCTCAGTACAAGGTGTTGTTAATAAATGCAGTACATGTATGAGATATAGACAGAGGGAGGACGCAGCCAGAATTTACCTGAGAACCACAAAGGGTTTCCAGGTTATGGCTCCACAGCGTCCTAGAAATCTTGAGAACCTCAAGGTTTCTAGGCTCTTTGCTGTGGAGTCTAGAGTCAAGCCATAATTAGCATGGGGACTCCCAGCTTCATGCCAGAGAAGAGGTGTTCCAGAACCATGAACCTGGATGACTTGAGGTCCACATCCCCAAAGTCAGCCATACTGGAGGGTCTAAGAGACAAAAAATGGTCTCCAGAGTTCTAATCCTCTCTTGGCTACTGTTACGCAGCTTTGGATAACACATTGGTCTCTGTGCTTCTTCCTGCCTAGGTAAAGTGGGCTGGGAATGTTTGTCTGCTTCACAGCAGTGTTATAAGGATTAATTAATGTTTGCATGACACTTTAAAGCTGCAAGTGACACAGTGGAGAAGTGCTAAGTATTATTATGATAAACATCGACAGCTGATAATGGCTTTTTGTAACCTGCAGTTTAATTCTAGCACTCCAAGTCTCAGGAATGGAAAGTGTGACTCCACAGTGAACTAGTGTCTGTTTAGACTTGCCCTCCTAAAGAGACAGGTAAGGCTTGCATCACATGAACTGGGGGAAGGGAAAGCCTCACTCAGAAGTTAAGAGTCAGAATGCCTGGCTATGCTAATAAAGACGAAAGATTAAAGGTTTTGAACTTAAGGAATTTGAAAAAATAACATCCCATCAAGAGCCACATTAAAGTCCTGAATATTTTGTTACTGTGGAAGTCATTCATAAAAGAGTTTGAACATAACAGATTTCTGGTGATTCTTTGCATAAATGTTTGTCTCTGCTCCAGCACCATTTTATAACTTGTTTTATACAACAGCAAAACAAATTTTAGCCGTGGTTTAGTTTGTTTAAAAAATGGTGCTCATGAAAGATTCCAGACTGACAGCGCTGTGGACAGCAAAACTCCTCTGTTTCTCTACTGAGCTTGGGCAGGGGCAGTGAAAGTTTCTCCATACTGCAGGGTCTAAGTTCCTCGAACCTCTGTGGGATTCTGATCCAAAAGGCATTGAAAACAATAGAATATCTCCATTGACTTGGATGATTTTCAATCTACCTATCTTCTTTTATTCTTCTGCCCATCATTGTAGTACTTGTGCACCTTCCACATAAAATTAACGGCAAGGATTCTGAGCAGGCCCTTGGAGAGAGCATGATTCCCATATGAATCTCTGCTGGACACAATGGAACACCTTGACTTTTTTGGTTTGACCTTCTCTTTGATTGACCAAATGTCTGTCAGGAAGAGTAAAACTTGTGGAGAAATAAGAACTAGTGATTGGGAGGTGGCAAATGGAAGGGTTATTAAATGGCTAGCTTCAGGAATGGATCTATTAACCACAGGTAGATATATTCATAGGCACGATGGCCCACGCCTTTCACAAATAAAAAGCAATTTATTTAAAAATATATTGACACTGTTGATCAGATGGACTATCAACCTGTCCTTCCCTGCTCCCAGCTATAGAGAAAACTTGTTACTTCAGCCAAGAGCCTACCCTGGAGCCTAGAAGTAATAGTTGTCAGAAGAGTACATGGTCTCAGAAGGCTCTATTACTGGTTGCTCCTGCCTGGGGAAGGGAAAGAGCTCTTTTTCAGGAGCTGACACCTTTCTGATTGCAAGTATTGGAACATGGAGGAGGGTCTAGACTCTCTAGAGGGTTGACTGTCTCAGTGTAAATCCTGCCACCCTCCAGCGCTTGTGTAGCCCAGAGGCATAGTGGGGAGGGACAAAGCAGTGAGAATTTCTGAGATACTTGTATGACCCACTGGACCTTGTACAATCTGCCAAAGATCTCAGAATGAAAAAAAAAATATGTTTTTTTTAATGCTGATTGCTTCCAGTGACTAAAAGAACAATGTACATTTTATCCATTTATATCCAAGAGGAGAGTGGGGGAGACTCCAGTCACAAAGCATTTTTGAGAGAGGAGGCATTTGAGGCCATTTGATCAAATACTGCTTTGGGACTAGTTTAATCAATTTGTATAGGCCCAAGGAGATCCTGAACAAGTAAAACTGATTGCACGGAGTGGACATTTTTGTGTGTATGCAAGTAGGTCTCAACTCTTTGATATGTGACCCTCAATGCTTTTTTTTTTTTTGTGATGGTACCGCCTGGTATGCAGTACCAGCACCTCCAGATGCAGTACTGGCACCTCCAGTCAAAGCTCAACAACTTTACCCCTGGAGTACCGGCACCTTTTTTTTAACAAAAAAAAAAACACTGGTGACCCTTATAGTCAATGTTAACATCACAATACTTATTGTCAATGGTTTGGACATAAATCTAAGCTTTCTTGGTCTTGTGTGCATTACAATCCTTTAGCAGTACACAGTCTAGTGGGGAATATCTCTTTTGTTGGTTCCAATGTTCCAGCCAGAAATCTGGAGCAGCTAACTTTTGGCCATTGCAATACAATACAAATCTGAGACTGTTCCTTCCCTTCCTTTATTATGCTACTGTTTCTTTAATTTGTCAATTCACTCTGTCTTTAGAGTTGGGGTGGGATTTGGTTTTGTGTTTAACTAGAAGTTTTGGCTAAGTAACCAGATGGTTTTCCCTTCAATATAAATCAACTTGTTTGATCCCTTACAGTTAGCAAATGTTCTATTGTTATTGGGAATATTTCTGTTTCTTTGAAAAATGTAAATTTATTTTTTTTAGGAATGTTTGTTGATTCAAGAAAAAAATTGAAAAGAAGTAGAATAAAAACCAGGCAGGGAATCTAGACAGAACTAAAAACTTCCAGATGTAAGGAAGTTACAGTTCAGAAATCTTTTAAGGTACCTGTATATAAAGATACATAGGGAATAAGATGGAGAATATTAAAGATAATATTATTATGGCCTTATATAACTCAATGTCTTGCCCTCATTTGGGCTACTGTATTAGTTACTTCATTTCCGAATTAGGAGGAGTTCAGAGATAAGTGAGGAGAACTATTAATGGCACAGAAAATCACTCACATGAAGAAAGAAAAGATTGCAATTGCTAGCCTTAGAGAGGAACTGACTAAGAGGGGGAAAGTATGTGAAATAGCGATGTCTACACAGCAAAATTATTTCAAAATAATTTAGTCCGTGTCTACACAGCAGTTATTTTGAAATAATGTCGAAATACTGTCAAGCCGGAAGACTTCTTACTCCAACTCCTGTAACCCTCATTGTACAAGAAGTAAGGGAAGTCGGAGGAAGAGTGCTCTATTTTGAAATAAGTGCTGCATAGACTCTCCTAATTTTGAAATAAGCTATTTCAAAATAAGCTACGCAATTGACGTAGTTCAATTTGCGTAGCTTATTTCAAGTTACGCCCTGCTGTGTGGACACACCCTTAGAGAAGGTTGTTGGCAACTTCTGTACAGTCTTTCTCTCTGCACTGGTCTACACTAAGGAGTTTTTTCGAAATAACTCCCTTTATTTTGAAATAACAAGTGGAGTGTCCGCACTACCAAGCCCGTTATTTCAAAATAAGTGGCTAGTTATTTTGAAATAGTAACTCCCGCTTTCTTTGAGGAATAATGTTTATTTCAGAGTAGTTATTTTGAAATAGCATTGGTGTGGATGCTCCACTGCTTCTATTTCAAAATAACGGCTCCCTAGAGTCATTCAGAGTAATTGCTCCCAAGTGCTTCCTAAGGCTCTAAGTCATGGTAGCTTGTCCACATTAATGGAGCCTTCCTTGGATTAATTTTGAAGCTTCCCTGTACTGTCGACACACTATTTCAAAATAGTTATTTCGGGAGTTATTATTTCAAAATAACTTATTTTGAAATAATTTCCTAGTGTAGATATGACCAAAGGGAGACTGCCATGGACTAATTTTGAGCCTTCCTTATACTATGGACAAGCTATTTCAAAATAGTTATTTCAGGAGTTATTTCAAATTAAGTTATTTTGAAATAATTTCCTAGAGTAGACATGCCCTCTAATCTCTACAAGAACAAGGGGACATTCAATGACATTGAAAGGCAGCAAATACAAAACTGATAAAAGGAAATGTTTATCCATACAAATCACAGCGAGCCTGTGGAATTCATTGCCATGAGATATCATAAAGACTAAGGGTTTAGCTTGAGGAGAGAGGGGGGCAACCAGTTAGAGACAAAAAGCCAAAATAGCTGTGGATAGAGCCATGTATTATATATTTATTTTTATATATGGATAGATAGATAGAAATAGTACACAGAATGTACTGATAAAAATAACATTACAGGACATTTCATACAAAAATCGATAAAAAAGTCTCTAGCCAATTAAAAAAATCATGGCCAGTCCATAGATCTTCAGAGAATTTAACAAGGAATAAACATCAAATAAAAAAAAAGCCCTTTAAAAATACAATAATATTCTCACACTAAAAAAAAAAAAAAAAATTCCACCCTGTATTTTAAATTTAACACTATTGCCTTATTATGTCCTGTGAGTTTTTTAAAACTAAGTGGAACTAAGAAGTAAATTAGCACAATATGAAATGCCTTTTTCACTCCAGCTTGTTGATCTCTGGTATAGTTTCCTCATTTTTTTTACTTATGAAGATTATGGCTTTTTTATAGTTCTAAAAATTCAGGTCTGTCCCAGACTGCAAATTTGAGAGGTTCAAGAACAATATCTTAGAATAGTTGCTTCAGCCTGGCAAACAATAGCCTTTAGATTTTCTTTAAAGAAACACAGTGTAAACCAGGAACATGCTGATTCTTTTTTTGCCCTGGAATTTAAATATGACATCTATGTTGGCTGCCTTGTTCTGCATCCATGAAGACTTTGAGTTTAAGGTGCTTCACTCCCCCTCCCGCTATAACCCAATGCTCTCCCCCCCCCCGAGCCAGGCACTCCCAGCCCTCCACTCTAACCCAATCCCTCTTACCTCCCCCAGAGCCCGGCACCCCCAGATCCCCGCTCAAACCCAATGCCCTCCCCCAGAGCCAGCCACCCCCACCCCACAAAGCCAATCCCCCTCCTCTTCCCTGGAATCAGGCACCTCCATCCCTTCCCCCACTCTAACCCAATGCCTGGGTCCTGGAGCCGCCGCCGCCACACCACACGCTTCTCCCTCCAGGCGCTGGGTGCGTGCGCAGAGTGGTTGGCTGTGAGCAGTCCGGGCATGCAGCACAGAACTAGCAAGAGCCGCATTTCTTTAAGCAAAAACCTGCATGCGGCTCGAGACCTGCGGTTTGGCCACCCCTGGGTGAGCTGGTTCAAAAAGAGATTAGATATTTATCTGAGTAACAAGAATATCTTGTTAAGCTAGAAAACATTTTAAAAGCCAAGAGCTTTGGAAGGGATAAAACCTTCAAGCTTCAGGGTGCAGGCCAATCTCTAACAATTTGGACTTGGAAAAAAATAACCGTAGGTGCAGGTTATTTCATCACTGGCTATAAAAGGGTTTATTCCCCTGAAGTATCTGACACTGGCTACTCTCATAGGCAAGGTACAGGATTAGATGGACTGCTGTTCTGCTACAATATGGAAATGCCCCTGTTCCAGTATTCATGCAGCAAGGATGACACCAAAGAGAGGAAGTACTTTTATAGGGAGAGAAACCCATCATGTATTTCCTGTGAGAGGAAAGAAATATACTAGAGGAATTTGAGATAGTGCAGGAATAGATGATGTAACAGGGAGAATGCAGGAAGTCAGAAAAAAAGACCAGGCTCTGATGGGATCCATTCCAGGACACAAAAGGAAGTATCTGAAGAGCTGAGAGCCTTGAGATAAAACAGAAATACAAATCAA